>NW_012267229.1:15498414-15542294 GCF_000151885.1 Dipodomys ordii
CGCTGTAGCTCAAGTGGTAGAGCGCTCGCCTTGAGCTGAAGAGCTGAGGGACAGTGCCCAGGCCCAGAGTTCAAGCCCCATGACTGACAAAAAAAAAAAATAGTGTTTTAAATACTTCTCATCAAGGTAAGAAAAACCTCCTAGCACATTAATATGAGAGATAATTTGCTAGGCACAATGGCACGTATCTATATGTAATCCCAGCTAAATGGGAGGCAGAGATGGGAGGATCACAGTTTCAAGCCAGCTTGGGCAATGCTAGTGAGACTATTTCAAAAAAATAAGCTGGGTTGAGCTGGGAATGTGGCAGAGTGCTTGCCTAGCATGCATGAAGCCCTGGATTCTATTCCTTAGTACCACATACATAGAAAGAGCCAGAAGTTGTGCTCAAGTGATAGAATGCTAGCCTTGAGCAAAAGAAGCTTAGAGACAGTGCCCCAGCCCTGAGTTCAAGTCCCAGGACTGGCAAAAAAAAAAAGCTGGGTGGGGCACTGGTGGCTCATACCTGTAACTCTAGGTACTCAGGAGTCTGAGATCTAATGATTGTGGTTCAAAGCAAGGTTGGGCAAAAAGCCCATGAGACTCATCTCCAATTAATCAACACAAAGCCTGATGTGGAAGGACGGCTCAAGTGGTAGAGCTCCAGCAACAAGAGAAAAAGCCAAGCAAGAACATGGAGCCCTGAGTTCAAGGCCCAGTACCAGTATAAAATCAAAAAGCAAGTTGGGTGTGGTCTTTTGCACCTGCAATCCCAGATAAGATGGGAAGCAGGAGGATAAGAAAGAGAAAAAAAGCTGGGTGTTGGTGGCTCATGCCTGTAATCCTAGCTACTCAGGAGGCTGAGATCTGAAGATCATGGTTCAAAGCTAGCCCAGGCAGGAAAAGTCCGTGAGACTCATCTACAAGTAACCACCAGAAAAATGGAAATGGTGGTGTGGCTCAAAGTGGTAGAGCGTTAACCTTGAGCAAAAGAGCTCAGGGATAGTGCCCAAACCCAAATTCAAGATCCACAACCACCATCACTACCACCACCACCAACAGAGAAAGAGAGAGAGAGAGAGGGGGGAGAAGAAAGAGGGGAGAAGAAAGAAAGAGAGAAGACAGAGAGAAGAGGAGAGAGAGAGGTATTAGACTCATCCATTTCTAGAAAGTGACCTGCTTATTTATGTTTAGTGTTCTAAGCAGTTTTTCTTTTGTATTATAAAATTCTATGAACCCAAGCTCCCATAAATACATAGATGTAAAAAGCAAAACTTTTACTGCTGCTAACTACGGTAATTACCAAGAAGTGAGATAAATTCTAAGAAGAGACCTATGAAATGTTTTTAAGGTCCTGTAAGTGAAAAAATTTTAAAAATGTCTTCTTATTGGGAGGTCATATTGATTGTGCCATTTCACAGCTTGCTTGTTTCATATATAAAATATAATTATGCAGTTTTATAATAAAATTTAAAAATACATAAAATCTTTTTGTTTATCAATCTTTTACTAATCAGAAGAATTAAATTTGACAGGATGTTGAAATGGTCTTTTTAGTTCATGTATATGAACTAAGTTTTACACAACTTCCCATAATCAATCCTTCTTTCTTTCCTTTCTTTTGTTTTAGTCGTAGGGCTTGCACTCTGGGCCTGGGCACTGTCCCTGAGCTCTTCAGCTCAAGGTGAGCACTCTACCACTTGAGCCACAGTGTGCCACTTCTGGTTTTCTGGTGGTTAACTGGAGATAAGAGACTCACGGACTTTCCTGCCTGGACTGGCTTCAAACTGTGATTCTCAGATCTCAGCCTCCTGAGTAGCTAGGATTACTGACATAATTAATTCTTTATATCTATATATGAAAGCTTACTGTTCACTGTAGCAAACTTGTTATTTGCACTAAAAATATATGAGGTTTTGTCTTGACTCTGTTCACCCTTTAAAAAAATCTATCAATTAGATCAAATTTGGAAGCTTCTCCCTTGTTATGAGATAAAGAATCAAGTGGAGAGTGGAGAACTAAGCAATGCCAGGCTCCCCTTCCTCCTTTGCTTGTTCCTATCTGTCACTGCTTTAAAGCACTCAATGAACTGGCATGTTGCCTTTGAGGATGAATCAGTGAATAGGGCCACCTGCAATAAACAACTGACTTGTGCTAGAACTGCCAAAAAGCGAAATCACCTTTTGGATACCCAGGGAGTGATGATAAAGGAAGTACTTTTATATTATCATTTAAAATGTTTGTAAAAATTGATTTTGAACTTGGGCGCTAGTGGCTCACACTTGTAATCCTAGCTACTCAGGAAGCTGAGATCTGAGTATCTTGGTTTGAAGCCAGGATGGGCATTTAAGTTTGTGTGATTCTTATCTGAAATTAACCACCAGAAAGTCTGAGGTAGGGGCTGTGGCTCAAGTGGTAGAGCTCAGGGACAGTGTCCAGGCCCTGAGTTCAAGCCCCAGGACTAGCACAAAACAAAACAAAAAAAGAAAGATAATTTCTATGTTAATGGTGCATTAATTTCAGAAGGCAGGACTTCTCATTTGCACATCTGTGAAAATATACCCAGTCAAGTGCAATTTTATTTTATTTTATTATTTATTTATTTATTTTTGGTCCGGTAGTGGGGCCTGAACTCTGGGTCTGGGTGCTGTCCCTTAGCTCTTCAGCTCAAGGCTAGCGCTCTACCACTTGAGCCACAACGCCACTTCCAGCTTTTTTCTTTTTTGCTTATGTGTTGCTGAGGAATCGAACCCAGGGCCTCATGCATGCAAGGCAAGTGCTCTACCACCGAGCCACCTTCTCAGTTCAAGTGCAATTTTAAAAAGAACTTTACTGATTTGTGGCAGTGATTTTTTTCTGTTTGTAATGAAAAATAGAGACCAAATCCACCAAAATTAAAAATGGATTAGAGTGACCAACCAACCATGTGGGCCTCTTTGGCTCTGCCCAGAAATCATCTATTGTACCTGCTCCAATCTGGCAGAATAATAGGTCATTGCCAGCATGATATAAGCAAACCACTCTCACGGTGATTAATGTCACGGATTCCCCTAATACAAAAGACTAACTCTTCTTGTTATAAAGTACTCATGGTATTTCTCAGCTTACAAGATTTTTATAAAAAACACACAATATTTCTGATTTTTTGTTTACTAAAGTGCAAAAAGGACAATAATCTTCCCCTCTTCAAACTGTAAAAAGCATAGATTCTTCAGGAACACACTTCCATGTTTCAGGTACCCAGCATTAGATAGTATATTATATTAGAAGTCAGCTCTATCTCTCCCCAGGAGGGTCTTGCTGTATAGCCCAGGCTGGCCTTAATTTTTTTTTTGGGGGGGGGGATATGTGCCATGGGCCTTTAACTCAGTGCCTGGGTGCTGTCCCTGAGCATTTTCATTCAAGATAAATATGGTACCACTTCCAGTTTTGGAGGTGGTTAATAAGAGATAAGTGTCTCACAGACTTTCCAGCCAGGCTGGAAAGTGCGATCCTCAGATCTCAGCCTCCTGAGTAGCTAGGGCCTCATGCATACAAGGCAAGCACTCTACCACTGAGCCACCTTCCCAGACCAAATACAGGAGTTTTAACACTTAAAATCCCAAACAGTTACAGTATTGATTTCTGACATGAAAGTAACTTGGTAACTTATCCTTGGACAGTTAGAGAATAATAGCCTAAAGGTATGAAACTGTTGTGGGAATTTACAAATAACTTTCCACTTGTAGGGCTGGCCAGACATACAGAGCCTCTTACTACCCCTCCATATAAGCTCACAAAGTCATGATGGTCCCTTCTAAGCCAGTTGTTAAGCCTCAAAGTCTGGATGCAGCAAGTATTCTAAAATTACTATTACCATCTTGGGACTACATCCAGCCCTTTCCCCAACTCTAGACCCCTCTCTAAAATAGGTTCCAGATTTCTTGTTCCTGGTTGGCATTTCTTTGCAGAGTGGCCCTAATTTGTGCATCTCTCCTAAACTGTCTCAGATGCTCCTTAGATTCTTTCTGGTGCACAGCAAATAATACCACCATGAGGCTCTGGGCTCATGCCTGTAATCCTAGCTACTCAGGAAGCTGAGATCTGAGGATCATGGTTCAAGGCCAGCCTGGGTAAGAAAGTCTGTGAAACCCCTATCTCCCAATAACCACCAAAAGGCCAGAAGTGGAGCTGTGTAGTAGAGTGCTAGTATAGGAAAAAAAAAAGCTGGATGCCAGTGACATACCTATAATCCTAGCTACTTAGGAGGCTAGGAGGCTGAGATTTGAGGATTGTGGTTTGAAGCCACCTGGGCAGAAAAGTTCCCAAGAGACTCATCTCCAATTAATCACCCCAAACAGAGTTTTGGATTAATATGTACTACTCTACAGCACTAGTGTTAAAACATCTGTCCTTAGGGCAAGGAATGTGGCTTAATGGTAGAGTGCGTGCCTAGCATGCATGAAGCTCTGGGTTTGATTCCTCTGCACCACATAAACAGAAAAAGCCAGAATAGCACTGTGGCTCAAGTGGTAGAGTGCTAGCCTTGAGCAAAAGAAGCTCAGAGACAGTGCCCAGGACATGAGTTCAAGGCCCAGGACTGGCAAAAAACAAACAAACAAACAAATACAACAAAAACTGCAAGTGGCACTGTGGCTCAAAGTAGTAGAGTAGCCTTGAGCAAAAGAGCTCAGGGACAGCACACAGTCCCTGAGTTCAAGCCCCACATAAGATAATTATGTATCATATTCTATAGCCTCAAAGACCTTGAGTATTTGGGAAAGTAAGGGGCTACAAGAACAGAGGGTAAGTAGATTTTCCCATAGGCATTCATGTCCTTCCCTTTCATGCTTGTATGTATGTATACGTGTGTGTGTGTGTGTGTGTGTGTGTGTGTGTGTGTGTGCAGGTACTGCAGCTTGTATTCAAGTCTTGTGCTCTTGCTTAGCTTTTTCACTCAAAGCTGGTGCTCTCCACTTTTGACTTTTTGCTAGTTAATTGGAGATAGGAGTTTCAAGGTTTTTTCCATGGGCTGGCTTCAAGCCAGATCCTCAAATCTCAGCCTCCTGAATAGCTAAGACTACAGTCGTGGGCCACCAGGGCCCAGTTGTTTAACACTTTAGTATACCACTAAGTATGCTTCTTTTCAAACAAGTTCCTTCCTGCTTAGGAGATGATTCTCAGAGAAGAAAAAAATTGGTGGCTTCATTTCTATAGCCAGGAGTGAGATAACTAAGTGGACCATGCTTGTAATGTATATAGTATACCAGTAAATAAAATAAACCTCTTATTCCCCATCACCAGCTTTCTTCTCACTCTCTAGCAGGTTGAAGTAAGAGGCACTACTTCCAACAATGCTTTTTACCCTCTGTATTTGACCTGCAGACTGTAGCTTACTCTTGGGAGGCTTATGAGGCATATGGCATTCCTCCTACCCAGAAACATGACCTGCCAACAACAGCTGAACCCTCAGATCAGTGTCAATAGTGTTGGTATACTCACAGAATCTGCCATCCTAATAGTAACTCACTGTTTCTCCCTAGTCCTGCTGGTATCAGGAACTCGGCCAGGATCCTAGCTCTTCCCCAAATGGAACTACTCAAGGCCAGTGCATAATCTGAGAGGATGAAGTAGCATACCTTCTCAGCTCTGGGCCTTTGCACATGCTGTATACCTTTTGCCTAGAATATGCTGATACTCATAGCCTGGCTAACTCTTTCTCATCCTTCAGGACTCAGCTTAATTGACCCTATTTCCAAAATGCCTTTCCTGAGCGGAGGGACACTCCCTATATGCTCTTACAGCACCATGTAATTTTGCCATATTCAACAACACACTGTATTCATTTCCTTTTCCTCTCTCCCCTATCTTCCCCTTTCCTTTTCAAGGTAGATTCTTGCTATGTAGTCCAGGCTGGTCTAGAACTTGTGATTCCTTTACTTCCATCTTTCAGAATGCTGAGACTACATGTGGAATAAACCTGTAAGATAAATGCCCAGTCCGCTTAGGATTGGGCCTAATCTTTCAATGTGGTGAAGACAGAACTTCTGTCTTTTCACTCTTTGGTACCTAATATCTAGTAAGTTCTTAAAAAGTATTTTATGGGCCGGGCACTGGTGGCTCATACTTGTAGTCCTAGCTACTCAGGAAGCTGAGATCTGAGGGTCGCAGTTCAAAGCCAGCCCAGACAGGAAAGTCCGTGAGACTCTTATCTCCAATTAACCACCAGAAACCAGAAGTGGCACACTGTGGCTCAAGTGGTAGAGTGTTGCCTTGAGCTGACGAACTGAGGGACAGTGTCCAGGCCTAGAATTCAAGCCCCATGACTAACCTCCCACCCCAGCCCCCGCCCAAAAAAAAAGTATCTGATGGGTGTTCATTTAATAATTACTGATTCAATAACTTTCTGTATTAGACAGTATACTAAGCACCTGGAACTCAGCAGTGAACAAACCTAGGCATAATCTTCTTCCTAAATATGGTCTAAGTATTAATTACCTATTGCACAAATAAGCATGTATGTTATAACTGTGTCAGCTTATGCCTGCTATGATCCCTCATAGCAGTAATTATTGAACTAAGAAGGAAGGGTGGGAAGTTAAGGAAGAGAAGAAGGTTGGGAGGGGGAAAAGTGCTCCCTGTAATAGCTCCACATATGCAAATAGGCCTAGAGATGAGGACAGCATGTCTGAGTTGCTGAGGGAGGTAAGATGACTCAGGGTGGGGGAGTGGGAGGGCATGACAGGTCAGATTACCCAGGACCTTGGTAGGCCGTGTTGAGGCTGTTAGACTTTAATCCAAGTTAAATGGAAAAATCACTGATGGGGTTTTAAATGGGGAGAACAGCAATACTAGAAACAGTGGGTGAAATAAAATCAGCAGCTTTTGGGGGTTGGGTTTGATGTGAAGATAAAAGAGAAAAGTGTCAGGGTGGACTTGTCTGGATAGATGGTAGTACATTGATAGAGGACCTGACATTGGAGGGAAAAGATAACAAGGCTTGTTTCAGACACACTGAATTTGAGATCCTGTCAGGATTGGGCATATAGTTGTCTAAAATTTCTAGAAATCTACCTTTCTAAATCATATGTGAAAGACTATAACTAGAGAAGGGGGAGGAGAGCATGAGTGAGATCAGTTAGGGGCAAGTGGTAATGGTGGTGACTCAGAGTTGAAATCTGAGAAACATCAACATCTACAGAAAATGAACAGTCAAAGATAGCAGAAAATGACTGATAGTTCATGGTCACAGAAGCCAAGAGAAGAGTTAACTCAAAAAAGGAGACAGCAGTCAAGAGAGAAGAAAAAAATCTAGTAATTTTCTTTTTTTTGGTTATTGTAGGGCTTGAACTCAGAGCCTGGGTGCTGTACCTGAGCTATTTTGCTCAAGGTTAGCACTTTGAGCCACAGCTCCATTTCTGTTTTTTTAGTGGTTGATTAGAGATAAAGAGTCTTATGGGGACTTTTCTATCAAGAGCTGGCTTTGGATCATGATCCTCAGATCTGAGCCTCCTGAGTAGCTAGGATTACAGGCATGAGCCACCAGTGTTGGCTTTAATGTTTCTTTCTTTTTTTTTTTTTTTGGTCAGTTGTGTAACTTAAACTTGGGCCTGGGCGCTGTCCCTCATCTCTTCAGCTCGAGGCTAGTGCTCTACCACTTGAGCCACAAGGCCCACTTCTGGCTCTTTCTGTTTATGTGGTGCTGAGGAATTGAACCCAGGGCCTCATACATGCAAGGCAAGCACTCTACCACTAAGCCACCTTCCCAGCCCCCTTTAATGTTTCTTAATGTCAGGAAAAAGAGGAATAGAGGCATAAGTTGAGGCATTAGCCTTAGACTTGAGGAGGGGCAGCTTATAGTAGCAACAAAGAAAGCTATTAGTAACTTTTAAGTCTTGGTAGTAAGAAATAGAGAGAGTTCTATTTTCTCTGTGAATATGTCAGTGCCTTTATCAAAGGCGAGTGGAAAAAGTAGGAGTTAAAAGTTTAAAAAGAGTACACGAAAGTCAGGTGGGCACCGGTGGCTCACGCCTGTAATCCTAGCTACTCAGGAGGCTGAGATCTAAGGATCCAAGTTTGAAGCCAGCCCAGGGAGAAAAGTCCACTCTTATCGCCAATAAAACTACTCAAGAAAAAAAAAAAAGCTGGAAGTGGCTCTGTGGCAAACATGGTAGAGCACTAGCCTTGCATACAAAGATGCTCAGGGACAGTGCCCAGGTCCTGAGTTCAAGTCCCCAGACTTGCAAAAAAAAAAAAAAAAGAATACAGGAAGCTGGTTGGCTCAGTTGAAGTGGTTGAGATCTGAGATCACAGTTTGAAGCTGGATTGGGCAAGAAAGACTACAGGACTTACCTTCATTTAACCACCCCCAAACTGGAAGTGAAGCTATAGCTCAAATGGTAGAGCTTGAGCTCAGGGGCAGAGCCCAAGCCCTAATTTCAAGCTCCTGGACAGGTACATACACACAAAAATAAGTGAATAAAATAGAGTACAGACACTAAGTATGATGGTGAACATCTGTAATCCTAGCACATGGGAGGCTGAGGCAGGAGGATCACAAATTTAGGGCCATTATGAATAATATAACAAGACTCCATCCTCTCAAAAACAGGAAAAAAAAAGAATAGAGGTTAGGAAAAAATCCTTTTCACAGGAAAAGATAGCTGAGCTATATCAGGATCTATGTGAAGTAGGTGATCATGAACTCAGACTGATCAAGCTGCTATGTTACTATGTTCTTTTCAGCAGTGTTCATTGCCCTTCTGAACAAAGAAAGCATATAGTTAAATGAACTGACAAATAAATGAAAAACCCAATAAATAGCAAAAAATCAAGTAACCAGCCAAGCTTAAGGAATAGAGCAAACATGAAGAACAAAGTGCTCTGCTGCTCCATTTGACCTGCAAATAGTAGCTACATCCCACTGCTAACCTTTAGAAGAGCTGGAGGCTGAAGCAGGTCGAGAGGATCGTTTACGATGTCCATTTTCCACACTTTCAGAAGCCACAGTTGGCTCTTCTGTTCGGGAGTTTCTTCGGCTTGGGGTTTTAGATTTTTCAACTATCTCTTTTGGCTCACTGCTGAAAAAAAGGAAACAAAGTTTCTAAGGAGCCAAGGGAGTCAAATCACATAAAAAAGTACTATTTATATTTTTAAATTTACTTTATTTCAAAGGTGATATACGGAGGGAGGAATTATAATTACATGAGCCAGGTAATAAGTACATTTCCTTTTGTACACTGACTTCCCTTCACTCACTTTCTCCCTGTCCCTCCCGTCTCCACCCACAAGTTCTATAGTTCACTTTCTTTTTTTTTTTTTCTTTTTGCTTATGTGGTGCTGAGGAGTTGAACCCAGGGCCTCTGGCATGCAAGGCAAGCGCTCTACCACTGAGCCACCTTCCCAGCCCTATAGTTCACTTTCATTAGTGTCTAGTGAACTCTACCTGCTCTACTTTTTCACCCTTTTTTTTTCTGTAAAAAAGTGCTTTTTAGATAGAATTTCATTAATGAAGTAGGAGATTAAAGCCGGGCACTGGTGGCTCACACTTTTAATCTAAATTCTAAATAAAGCATAATGCTGAAGAGTTTACTGGAAAACAGGAATATAAAGAAGTTCCAACAATTTCCATTAAAAAATTGCCACTGACCCCCCCCCCCAAATTGCCACTGATTTTCCTGAGGTAATCATTTTCCTTTCAAAAAATTAAAAAAAGCTGGGTGCCGGTGGTTCATACCTATTATCCTAGCTACTCAGGAGACTGAGATCTGAGGATCCTGGTTCAAAGTCAGCAGGGCAGAAAAGTCTATGAAACTCTTATCTCCAATTAATCTCTAGAAAACCATAGGTGGTGCTGTGGCTCAAAGTGGGAGAGAACTATCCTTGAGCACAAAAGCTCAGGGACCGTGCCCAGGCCTTGAATTCAAGCCCTATGACTGACAAAAACAAAATTTCCTAAAAATTGGATGTTCTAATTTTTAAAAAGAATAATGAAAAAGCTATTTAAGATGTGCAAAGGGCCAGGTGCTTGTGGCTCAGAGGCTGAGATCTGAGGATCACAGTTCAAAGCCAGCCTGGGCAGGAAAGTCCATGAGACTCTTATCTCCAATAAACCACAAGAAAACTGGAAGTGGTGCTGTAGCTCAGGCCATAGAGTGCTCACCTTGATCTGAAGAGCTGAAGGACAGCGCTCAGGCCTAGGGTTCAAGCCCCACAACCCACAAAAAAAAAAAAAAAAAAAGCGCGAAGGGCTGGGAATGTGGCTTAGCAGTAGAGTGCTTGCCTAGTATACATAAAGCCCTGGGTTCTATTCCTCAGTACCACATAACCAGAAAAAACCAGAAGTGGCACTGTGTCTCAGGTGGTGGCATGCTAGCCTTGAACATAGAGAGGCTCAAGGACAGTGCCAAAACCAGCAAAAAAAAAAGTGTGAAGATTGCTACTAATTCAAAATAGTATCTAGAATTATGAATATATGTTATCATTTACTACGAGCCTAGGACAATTAGTTATAAGTCATTTTATGGGAATATATTTATAATATTCAGTGATCCTTTCTCCTTCCCTCCCTCCCTTTTCCTTTTCATTCTTTCCTTCCCTTCTCCCTCCCCCCCCTCTTTTCTTTCTCTTCTGCTGGTACTGAGGCTTAAACTCAGGGGTATTATGTTTGTTCAGCTTGCTCATGGGCTGGCACTTGAGCCATGCCTCCAGCCCAGCTTTTCCTGGTAAACTGGAGATAGATTTTTTTTTTTTTTTTTGTCTATCATGGGGCTTGAACTCTAGGCTTAGGCGCTGTCCCTGAACTCTTTAGCTCAAGGCTAGTGCTCTACTGCTTGAGCCACACCACAACTTCCAGTTTTCTAGTGGTTTATTGGAGGTAAGAGTTTCACAGGCTTTCCTGCCTGGGTGGGCTTTGAACCGAGATCCTTGGATCTCAGCCTCCTGAGTAGCTAGGATTACAGGTGTGAGCCACCGGCTGAATATAGATTCTTTAGTACTTCTCTGCCCATGTTGGCTTTGAGCTCAGGGCCTTCTACTTACTAGGCAGGGCAGGCACTCTATTACATAAGCCTCACTTCCAGCCTTTTTTTCTTTCTTTCTTTTTTAAGTAGCGTTTTGTGTTTTTGTCTAGGTCTAGCTTCAGATTGAGATCTTCCTAGGCAAGCGCTCTAAATGAGAGCTATATCCTCAGTCCTTCCCCAATCCTGGAGATATTTTTGACTGTCATGATTTGGAGGGGTGTTGTTGACATTTTTATTATTTTTTATTTTTTGGTCAGTTGTGGGGTTGAATTCTGGGCCTGGGCGCTGTCCCTCAGCTCTTCAGCTCAAGGCTAGTGTTCTATCACTTGAGCCACAGTGCCACTTCTGGTTTGATGGTGGTTTATTGGAGATAAGTCTCACAGATTTTCCTGCTTTGGCTGTCTCTGAACTGTGATCCTCAGATTTCAGCCTCCTGAGTAGTTAGGATTACAGGCGTGAGCCTGGTAGACTTTTTCTTTCTTTTCTTTTTTTGTGGTCATGGGCCTGAACTCTGGGCCTGGGCACTATCTCTCAGCTTTTCAGCTCAAGGATAGTGCTCTACTACTTGAGCCACAGCACCACTTCCAGATTTTTCTGCTTATGTGGTGCTGAGGAATCGAACACAGGGCCTCATGCATGCAAGGCAAGCACTCTACCGCTGAGCCACCTTCCCAGCCCCGAGACTTCTTCTTTTTAATGGTACTGAGGCTTGAAGTCAAGACCTCTTGCCTGCTAGCCAGGTGCTCTATCACTTAAGACACCCTCTTCCACCAAAGCCTTTCTAGTTTTTATTTTTCTAGTAGTTTCTGGTTTTTTGCTCATGTGGATCTGGACCACCAAATGAAGGATCTGATCTTCTATTTTTCTATTTATGATTGCTGCATAGCTGGGAAGACGGAAGTGCATTATCATATCCAGCTTTTTACTGGTAGAGATGAGGGTCTCATGAACTTTTTGCCTGGGCTGGCCTCAAACTGTGATTCTTCCAATCCTCGCCACCAAAGTAGCTAGGATTATAGGTATGACACCATATCAGCTGTTACTGTTATCTTTTTTTTTTTTTGGTTGCTCATGGGGCTTGAACTCTGGCCCTGGGCGCTATCCTTCAGCTCTTCAGCGCAAGGCTAGTGCTCTACCACTTGAGCCACAGCACCACCTCCAGCCTTTTCTGTTATGTGGTGCTGAGCAATTGAACCCAGGGCCTCATGCATATGAGGCAAGTACTCTACCACTGAGCCACCTTCCCAGCCCATCTCTCTCTCTTTTTTTTTTAACTGGCATCTTTTGAGTAGAGGCCAGGTATGCTGCTAAACATCCTATAATGAATGAGACAGCCCCTCACAACAAAGAATCTGATTAAGAGTTAATAAAGCTTAGTGAGGTTGGGCACCAATAACTCATGCCTATATCCTAGCTACTTAGGAGGCTGAGATCTGAGGATCATAGTTCAAAGCCAACCCAGGCAGGAAAGTCCTTGAGACTCTTATCTCCAGTCAAGCACCAGAAAAAGTAGAGCTATGGCTCAGTGTTAAAGCACTAGCCTTGAGCACAAGAGCTCAGGAACAGTGCCAGGCCCAGAGTTCAAACCCCGCAGCCAAAAATAAATAAATAAAAAAGGTGAGTAAGGTTAAGAAACTACAGTGCAATCCTTTGCTTTGGGAAAAATTCCATTTCTAAACAAATAAATCTATCTTTTTATAGAGTTCTAATCACACACAGGAATTTCATAATGTTTTGTTTACACATGCCAGGAGCTGTTGGCTCATGCCGGTAATCCTAGCTACTCAGGAGGCTGAGATCTGAGAATCTCAGTTTAAAGCCAGCCAGGGCAGGAAACTCCATGAGATTCTTTTTTTTTTTTTGGGTCCGGTCATGGGGCCTGAACTCTTGAACTCTGGCCTGGGTGCTGTCCCTCAGCTCTTCAGCTCAAGGCTAGTGCTCTACCACTTGCGCCACAGTGCCACTTCCGGCTTTTTTCTTATGTGGGCTGAGGAATCGAACCCAGGGCCTGGAGCATGCAAGGCAAGTGCTCTACCACTGAACCACCTTCCCAGCCCTCCGTGAGATTCTTATCTCCAATTAACCACCAGAAAACTGAAATAGCACTGTGGTTTAAGTGGTAGAGCACCAGCCTTGCGTTGAAGAGCTGAGGGACAGCACCCAGGCCCAGAGTTCAAGCTCCATGACTGACAGGAAAAAAAAAAAGAAGACATGAGCCCAGCACGGGTGGCTCATGCCTATAATCCTAGTTACTCAGGAGGCTGAGATCTGAGGATTATGGTTTGAAGCCAGCCTAGGCAGAAAAGTTTTGAGACTCTCTTCTCCAATAAACTACCCAGGGAAATAAAAAGCCAGAGGTGGCACTGTGGCTCAAGTGGTAGAGTGCTAACCTTGAGTACAAAGAGGCTCATGGACAGCACACAGGCCGGGTTCAAGCCTCATGACCAGCAAAAAAAAAAAAAAAAAAAACACATGAAAATGCCTAAGAGCAACAGATTACAGGGCTGGGAAGTGTGGCTCAAATGGCAGCTTAAGATGCCAAGTTAAAACTCCAGTACTACCAAAAAGAGAAAAAAGAAGAAGAAAAAAAAGCCAGTACTACAAGTTCATGCTTATAATCCTAGTTACCAAAAAGACTGAGATATGAGGATCGTGGTTCAAAGGAAAGTCCATAGGCCTTTTATCTCCAATTAACTAGCAAAAAGCCCAAAGTAGAACTGTGGCTCAAGTGGTAGAGTACTAGCCTGAGCACAAAAGCTCAGGTACAGTGTTTAGGTCCTGAGTTCAAGCCCTAGCATCAGCATAAAAAGCAAGAAGAAAAAAAACCCAATCATAAGTAAGTTATGAAATATCCATATTCAGTCATAAAATGTAATGTTATAGAAGAAACTTTATTAAAATTTTTTTTTGTATGTGCCAGTACTGGGAGTTTTAACTCAGGGCCTGTTACTTTCTCAGCTTTTTTGCTCCTATCTCTTTTCTCACTACTACTTAAGCCTCTAGTTCTGGCTTTTTTTGCTTGCCTTTTTTTTTTCCTGGTTAAAATGAGTCTCACAGACTTTCCTGGCCAGGCTGGCTGTGAACTTTGATCCATAAGACCACAGCCTCCTGAGTAGCTAGGAATATAGGTGTGATCTACCAGTGCCTGGCTTGGAAAGTTATTTTATAATATAAACTGTTCATGATCCAGTATTAGGTGAGAAAAAGTTATTAACATTATGAATAGTATGATCTAATTTTCATCATAATATATAGCAATATATGCATGTTACCACATGGAAAAGAATGTCACATTTACCACAGTATCTCTATCTGTATGCATCTTAGTCTAGGAAGAACTCTGGAAGGGGATAAACTAAAATATATTCAGTAAATATTGCTGAAATGTAGGAGAATATATTTCTTTGATAAACTTCAATGAACTTTGCTTTGATAAACCTTTTTATTAGTTTCATGGTTCAAAACTTGTATATTAAAGTCATCAGAAAAAAAAAGCTGATTAATGTAGGCCAAGTGGTAGAGTGCTTGCCCAACATACTCAAGTCCCTTGGTTCAATCTCCAATGTCATAAGCAAAACAGGACAAAAGAAAAAATAATGCAAGAAAACAAAAGTGATCAAAGATTTCCCTTTCTGGGAAGTATCCCATGCTTCACTACCCAATGGAGTTATATCTTCTGACTTTTGAGTTTCAGTGCATATATGGTATTCTAGAACACCTATCAGACTGTACAGCATGTTCTATTTTAATGCCTCTAACCTTCCACTGAATTTTGAGCTCCTTAGAAACATAAATCATGGTTTGAATATGAAGCCACTGTTCATTCCTGCTAGAAGATCCTTTGCAAGTAGCCATATGGAATTATAGAATTGAGCCACACTATTCACTACATGAGCAGTTTAATGCTTTATGTGAAACAGCTACCCCATACCCAATCACAGCCAAGCAAGTCAAAGAGAGGCCAGACCAGAGCAACAGAAGAATTACAAATCAAGGGGATTAGCACCTCCTTTTAGGGGCTGTAAGGATGCTTTTCTGGCTGGGATCCCAGACAATGATCAAAGATTCTGAGGAAGAAAGAATCCTACTAAAGGGCCTCTTTTTTTTTTTTCCTGACAAAACAAAGCTACATGTTTATACTATCAATGCTCACACAGCTCTGGAAACAGATACCTATAAGGTATTTTTATTTTTAGTAGCTCCTTTCTCTAGACAAATATTTGATATTTATTTGAGAAATGAATAAATTCCAACATCAGATCAATTCAAATAAAAACAGAGAGGCAGAGTGTTACTGTAAGAATAGCAATGAATTTGGAATAAGATGACCAGGAGTCAAATCAGAGATGTACATTTAATAGCCCCCAAATTCTCACAATCCCCATCTTAAATCCCCATCAAGCCCCAGGACTGGCAAAAAAAAAAAATAAAAAGACAGAAAACTGATGCCCCTCAAAGAGGCATACACCATGGTTAAGTGAAATGATCCTTACCTTTGTCCAGAAGCTATGGCCACATTTGCCTCAAGTTCTGTAAAAAAAAAAAATGCAAAGGACAAAATGAGATGTGGAAGCTGCTGGTATATATGCCCATAGGGAAAAAATGGATGACTACAAAATCCTGAATACCTTATTTAGTCTAATAGGTCTGTATGCCCAGCAGGATTTTCACCCTAGATGGTATGGAGATAAAATTGGCATTGACCCAACTTGGTTTGTTGGGGACATAAGATATTTATTTGGTCTATTTTTATTCCTATTTCACACTGTGAAATGATCCCATTTGGATCAACCGGACTAAATTCATACTGCTGGTTTATATTTCATCCAGCTACCACTAGGTTAGTAAAATAAGCCTCTTCCTTTCATGTAGAGAAATTGTTTTCATTCTGAAAATATCTCTACCCTTCTGTATTTTTTTTTTTAAACCCAGCAATCTGTTTTTTTTCTTTCTTTTTTTTTTCTTGTGTTGATACTGGTGCTTGAACTCAGAGTCAGTGCAGTTAGCTTTTTCACTCATGCCTGGCACTCTACCACTTGAGCTATAGATTCATTTCTGGCATTTTTGGTGGTTAATTCCTGTTTGGGCCACTTCAAATCAGGATCCTCATGTCTTTTAGCCTCCTGGAGAAGCTAGTTACTACTGGCATGAACTAGCTTAAAGGCAACAATCTTGAAACATATATTAAACATCTATTAAGGATGCATTTTCCTCTCAACAACTGCACTGAGTTTTAGAGAACCATGTGCCTTGTTTTGAGATTCTTCCCACAGACATTATGATGTTCCCTTTACCTTCAACCTTTCAGCAATGTCCCACCTCCCCTCTCCTCCAAGAAAAGACATTCTCAGTAATTTGTCTAGCAGAGTTTTGCATCAATATGTACTTCTCTACAGCACCAGTGTTAAAACATCTGTCCTTGGGGCTGGGAATGTGGCTTAGTGGTAGAGTGCTTGCCTAGCATGCATGAAGCCCTGGGTTTGATTCCTCAGTACCACATAAACAGAAAAAGGCAGAATGGCACTGTGGCTCAAATGGTAAGAGTGCTAGTCTTGAGCAGAAGAAGCTCAGGGACAGGGCCCAGGCCCTGACTGAGTTCAAGCCCCAGGACTGGAAAAAATATATATTATATGCCTTCGGGTAACTTTCATCATTTTTCTAATACATCAGGTAGTGAGGATCTCTTCTGCTCTGACCTCCCTAAACCCTGAAGCTGTTCCCTCATTTAAGGTATTCAGTATCTCACATTTGGTATAAATATCTAAACTTCCCTACTTAAGTACACAGAGGCAGTTAAATCAGTTTAAGTCAGGGTGCCTGGTTTAAAATCATTTCTTAAGAGCCATGTGCTTTTGGACAATTACTTAACCTTTAAGTGTTCAACATCCCATATGAAATATATAGGTAACCATTTACCCATTTCAAAGCTAAAGAGATTAAATCAGGGATTGGTGGTGTGGCTCAGTACCAGATACACACAAAAAAGATTAAATGAAATGAACACAAAAATTTAGTATTATAATACATGGCAGTCATAACTCATTCTGTTAGTTAGCTATTATTTGTGCTACAATGACCATATTTATATACTTTCTACATCAGGAGGCTTGATTACTCTACCCTCAAGATGCTGGTGGAATGGAATCTTTGCTTCTTGTGCTGCTTAGCTCCCCATATTGAGCTCACGAAACCTGGAAAACCCTCTAGGAGAAATAGATGTCAACTCCTTGTGCCTGTATTACCTTGCTAACTCAGCTATCACATACAAATTTAGGTAATAATAATAAAAAAATAGCTCAAGGGCTGGGATGGTGGCTCAGCGGTAGAATGCTTGCCTTGCATGCATGAGGCCTTGGGTTCAATTCCTCAGCACCACATAAGCAGAAAAAGCCAGAAGTGGTGCTGTGGCTCAAGTGGTAGAGCATTAATCTTGAGCTGAAGAGCTGGGGGACAGTGCCCAGGCCCAGAGTTCAGGCCCCACAACCATCAAAAAAAAAAAGAAAATAGCTCAAGTCAAAAGAGGTGCTAACCTTAATTAGTTGCTCTTTTGAAATGAAGAAAAAATTGATCATTTTTAGAATCTAACACTATTATTGATAATTCATATAAGTGGAGGAGCTTGAGGGCATGTCAAGATTCATTTAAGCTAAATTTAAAAAAGGAACCGGATGGGCTGGGATGTAGCTCAGTGGCAAAGCGCTTGCCTAGCAAGTGCAACGTCCTGGGTTCGATTCCCAGTACCAAAAAACAAAACAAAACAAAACGGAACGGGACTCTTCAGGCAACTACTCTGAGAAGGAAAAAGGATCAAAGTAAGGATGATACAGTGATAACAGAAGATGATAACAGATGAGAAAATTATAATCCTAGCTACTCAGGAGGCTGAGATCTAAGGATCATGGTTCAAAGCTAGTGGGGGCAAGAAAGTCTGTGAGACTCTTATCTCCAATTAACCACCAGAAAACTGGAAGTGCTGCTGTGGCTCAAGTGGTAGAGAGCTAGCCTTGAGCTGAAGAGCTGAGGGACAGTGCCCAGGCTCAGAGTTCAAGACCTGTAACCGATCAAAAAAAAAAAAAAAAAAGAGTTGGTACAGGAAATGTAATTTCCTTTCTAGTTGGTCATTTCCTTATTAGTATACAGAGTTTTTTAATGAGATGCCTTTTCTGAATAATTAGCTCCAATCTAACACTCTCCAAAGATCAGTTCTCATGGAGGCAGTTGGTAGCAAGGAAAGACTCTGGGTGCCTGAAGTGTTTTCTGCTCATTTCTTTTTTTCCCCCCAGAGGCCTGATTCTTCCCAAAGTATGCGATAAAAAAAAGTTCTATCCATCACATAGGGTTTAGTACCCTAAGCAGGTTTTAAAACAATTATGTTATAACATCCCTCATGAAATTAAACATGCTTATTTTAATTTTTCTTACTAATTTTGTCAAGTGCATATCTTCAATGATAGTTTAACTTGCTTGTGGAAACCAGTTATACCTTTTCTGGTACTCTTCAATGACCTTAATGACAAAGAACCAGGCAAAATTAAACTGTAACATATCTATGCTATTCCTTTGCACTAACAGTCTAATCTGTGAAAGCAGAAAAAGCACTGTTATCATGTGTTTAGAGCTGACTCAGTGTCCCACAGCAGTTATCCGTCAGATTAACATGGACTCCTCCTAATTATGGTATCTCAGTCATGGGGAAAACCTGAATATCTCTAGAGACAACTGAAATGGTTCTGCCTCCCTGGAGGAATGGCTGCTTTGTAGCAGCAGATTCTTAGAAAATGCATCTACTCCTGTCATTACAACCACTATCTTGGTGCTACCTTAGGAAGTCACCTTATGCCAACTAGTTAGCTACCAGCTATGGGTATCAGGGAAACAGATCAGGCCAAACTGCAGCTGAAACCATTCATGGTGGATGGCAGATAGACACTATGGGTATAGAGATGCCTTTCTTGAGTTCTGCGATTGACACTACAGACGTGAAAAAGAATAATAATAAATTCTGCCACTCAACTGAAGTCTATGGAAGCAAATAGGTGAGACCATTCCATATACTTACTGGATGTGAACATGTATGAGAACATGTGATGTTGATGAGGACAGCAAGTCCCTTCACTTGTAACCCACCCCACTTCAAGAAGTTGTTCCAAAGTCTGCCTTACCTGGTCTGGCAACAGACCCCTGCAGTACTGTGGCTGGAGTTTCCTTTGGGATTAAATTCTGTGAAGGGACTAAAGCAAGAAAAAAATACAAAATATTACAGGCCTTTTACTCCTTTCCTAAATAACACAGAAAGCATTAACTAAATTAAGAACTTTGTGTGTGTGTGTGTGTCTGGTTGTGGGGCCTGAACTCTGGGCCTGGGCGCTGTCCCTCAGCTCTTCAGCTCACAGCTAGCACTCTACCACTTGAGCCACAGTGCCACTTCCGGCTTTTTTCTTTTTGCTTATGTGGTGCTGAGGAATCAAACCCAGGGCCTCATGCATGCAAGGCAAGCACTCTACCACTGAGCCACCTTCCCAGCCCTCAAGAACTTTTTAATTGCTGCAATACTGTATTATTATTGTTGCTGTTTTTGTTTCTCTTTGAGTTTGAACTCAGAGTCTCACAATTGCTAGGCAGGTGCTCTATCACTTAAAAAGGTAGTAATTAAAGCTGAGTGCTGATGGCTCACTCATGTAATCCTAGCTACTTAGGAGGCTGAGATTTTAGGACTGTGGTTGAAAGCCAGTCTAGGCAGAAAAGCCCACGGGACTCATCTCCAAATAACTACCAAAAAAGCTGAAAGTAGAGCTGTGGCTGAAAGTGGAAGAGCACCAGCAAAAAAGCTCTACCCAGTCCTTGAGTTCAAGCCCTAAGACTGGCACCAAAAAGGGAAGGGGGGCAGTAATTGTAGCCAACCTTGAAATTACATTTTAAAATCGCTTTAAAAATCAACTAATCTCACATAGTAGCCAAGACTACTTTTTATTTATGTAAATAGAAGGGAAGGAAACGACTATGACAACAGCAACCTCATTTTTTTGCTTCTTAAGGGTCAATTTTTTTTTTTTTTTGGTCATGGGACTTGAATTCTGGGCCTGGGCACTGTCCCTCAGCTCTTCAGCTCAAGGTGAATGCTCTACCACTTGAGCCACAGTGCCACTTCCAGTTTTCTGGTGGTTTATTGGAGATAAGAATCTCCTGGACTTTCCTGTCCAGGCTGGCTTTGAACCATGATCCTCAGATCTCAAACTCCTGAGTAATTAAGATTAGAGGTGTGAGCTACCAGCACCCGGCTTAAGGCTCAATTTATGATCACTACTCTCTTTTATTTTTATTTTTTTTTTTTTTGAGACTGGGTCTCATTATGTAGCCAGGCTGACCTGTAGTCAGCCTTGCAACCCTCCTGCCTCAACTCTGATTACTGGCATGTGCCATTACACCAAACCTGACTACTATTTATAAACTTCAAAACAAGGGGCTGGGAAGGTAGCTCAGAGGTAGAGCACTTGCCTTGCATGCATGAGACCCTGGGTTCGACTCCTCAGCACCACATAAGCAAAAAGAAAAAAGCCGGAAGTGGTGCTGTGGCTCAAGTGGTAGAGTGCTAGCCTTGAGCTGAAGAGCTGAGGGACAGCGCCCAGGCCTAGAGTTCAGGCCCCATGACCGGACCCCCCCCAAAAAAACAAAAACAAAACAATAAACTTCAAAACAAGCTGGGCAGTAGTAGCTCATGTCTAATCCTAGACACTCAGGAGACTGAGCTCTGAGGATCTCAGTTTGAAGTCAACCCAGGCAGGAAGCCTATGAGATTCTCATCTCCAATCAACAACCAAAAAGCTGGAGTTAGAGTGCTAGTCTTGAGCACAAAAGCTCAGGGACAGCACCCATGCCCTAAGTTCAAGCCCCAAGACTGATTCCCCCAACACCAAAACCTCCCAACCAACAAACTCCAAAACATGAAACCCAAGCCATTTTAAGAGGAATGCTTATATTATTAACTTGAGCATTTTCAAAATCTGTTTTTACGGGCCTGGGAAGGTGGCTCTGCGGTAGAGTGCTTGCCTTGCATGCATGAGGCCTTGGGTTTGATTCCTCAGCACCACATAAGCAGAAAAAAGCCAGAAGTGGCGCTGTGGCTCAAATGGTAGAGTGCTAGCTTTGAACTGAAGAGCTCAGGGACAGGGCCCAGGCACAGAGTTCAGGCTCATGACCAACAATAAATAAATAAATAAATAAATAAATAAATAAATTTTACCCCTCTTAAAACTACATCAGAACCAAAAAGCATCTAATCTTGTACTTTTTCTATAGTATCTAGCAAGACTGATGGGCAGAAAACAGATGTTCAACAATGAATAAACAAATCTGTTACTATTTACCTTGACAGTTACAAAGCAAGACTCTGAACTATGTACCCTTAGAAAACATTTACATCCTTCTTGCATATCAGAAACTAAGCTTAATTTTTTTTTTGGGGTGCGGGTTGGTCATGGAGTTTAAACTCAGGGCCTGTGCATTGTCTCTGAACTCTTACTCAAGGCTGTCACTCTACAACTTTGAGACGCAGCACCACTTCTGGATTTCTGGTGGTTAATTAGAGGTAAGAGTCTCATGGACTTTGCTGCCTGATCACGTTTTGAACCATAGTTCTGAGATCTCAGCCTCCTGAGTAGCTAGGATCACAGGTGTGGGCTACCAGTGCCCAGCCTCAGCTTAATATTAAAGATAAACATATGTGGGGTTGGAGGTATGGTTTAGTTGGCAGAGTGCAAGCCAATGAGCAAGGCATCAGGCACTGAGTTCAAGTCCTGGTCTTTCACAAAAAAAGAAAGAAAGAAAGAAAGAAAGAAAGAAAGAAAGAAAAGATGAGCACATGTGGTATAAGTAACATGACATGAAAGAAATGCAAAAACTATGAAGTGCCCTGGGGGTCCAAGTCAAAAGATACCAATTCTAGATTGAGAAATCTAATGGAAGGCTAAAGGGATATACTTCAGAAGTAGTCTTTGAAGTACAGAAAGAATTTAGTCCTCAGGGAATGGAATAACTAAACGTTCTAAAACAGAACCTTCCTGGATTATACATCAAAAATTAAAGGTACAGACATGTCACACTCAAAGGTGCATTCTGTCATCTTGATACTTCATTCTAAAATCCTTAGTAAACTCTACAACACTACGGTTTAATCTCCTATTGAATTTTGTAAATTTCTCTCTTCACTTAAAGGCAGTCAACACATTTGTATCAAGAATTTATTTTGGATGCTTATGTGATAAAGCTTAAAATTATGTCTTAGCTTCTAGTTTTAAGTTCATACTGGTTTCTCAAATTTTTCAAGGTAAAAGCAAAGAAGTCCCTTGAAAAACAATAGAGACAATAACTATGAACAAGTTGGCCTTAACTACAGAGAATTTTTTCTAATTGCTAGTTCACATCCCCTATCCAAACAATAGATCATTTTTTGTCACTTCACTATTTTTTTTATGTATTGGAGGAAAAGTTCTTGAATGGAAATGTTTAGTATCAGAGACTATATTTAAGTCACAGCAGTTTCTTCTCAATTCTTATGGTTACCTACATCAACAGAAATCAAATGGGAAAATGAGTTCCTACCATGTGAAAGTGGAGTCTCTGTCTCCTATCAGGGCAGCAAACTCCCTATAGGCTTTTATCCTTCCCAGAATTATCTGAGGTAAAGTGACAGAGAGAGAAAGGAATTAGCCTTTCCCAGAGCTCTGCATGAGGAAGTATGCCTGCTACTTGATGTTAAATGCTTTCACTGAATCCTTGTGCAAATTCTGGGAGGTAGGAATTATAATCTTCCTTTTACAGGTTCAACTACCAGGAACTTACCTGACTGCAACTGGTAACCAGTGAAACTAAAATTTACTCTGATCGGCCCCTGAATTGTATGTTCTCTCTTTTTTTGGGTGGTGGTGGTGGTGGTGTCGGGACTGGGACCGGAACCAGAGCCTTACACACTCTTGCTCAGTTGTTTTATTGTTATTTTTGGTCAGTCATGGGGCTTGAACTCAGGGCCTATGCTCTGTCCCTGAGCTCTTTCATTCAAGAGTAGTGCTCTACCAGTATGAGCCACTTCCAGTTTTCTGGTGGTTAATGGGAGATAAAAGTCTCATGGACTTTCCTGCCTGAGCTGACTTTGAATTGTGATTCACAGATCTGTCTCCTGAGTAGTTAGGATGACAGGTGTTAGCTACCAGTGCCCAGCTATCTTCTCCTCCTCTTGAGTGCCTATCACTTTTTTGTTGGTCATGGGGCTTGAACTCTGAGCCTGGGCACTGTCCCTCAGCTCTTCAGCTCAAGGCTAGTGCTCTATACTAGAGCCATAGTACAACTTCGGGTTTTCTAGTGGTTTATTGGAGTCTCACAGATTTTCCTGCCTGGGCTGGCTTTGAATTGCAATCCTCAGATCTCAGCCTCCTGAGTAGCTAGGATTATAGGTGTGAGAAATTGGGACCTGGCCCTCAAAGTATTTTAATTGCATCAGTAAGACAGGTCTGGGACAGTAAAGGAGTTCCTCCCAGTGTGAGCCTGGGCAGTGTAAGACTGATTGGCCTCATGGAACTTCTGCACCATTTAAACTTCATAGGAACAGGAAGACAACAGGAGTAGGGATGGGAAGGAAGGGAGCCGTAGGGACACCTATGCTGTAATCCCATCTTAACAGTGAGTGAGTAGAAAATAATCTGAACTAGACATTCATGAACGGATCAATTTAGAAAGTGACTATGTCAAAACCAAACTGGTAATAACATATTTACAATCTATTTTCTGGACTAACTGCTGGAATTCTAGGATTCTGTGCTAAGTATGTTTTACAACCTGAAATCTTTTTTTGGGGGTCCGGTCATGGGGCTGAACTCTGGGCCTGGGCACGCTGTCCCTCAGCTCTTCAGCTCAGGGCTAGTGCTCTACCACTTGAGCCACAGCACCACTTCCGGCTTTTTCTTTTTGCTTATGTGGTGCTGAGGAATCCAACCCAGGGCCTCATGCATGCAAGGCAAGCGCTCTACCACTGAGCCACCTTTTTGTTCTCATTTTACGAAGGAGACTAAATGTTGGTGTAGTCAAGTTAACACTGCTGGTATATGCTTTACTTAATCCAAGTAAAAATATTTATCTAGTGTTATGTATGATTCCAAATTCATATTTCTAATGAATATTTTGGACCCAAAGTATTAATTTTGAATCATATATAATGCCAAACATATCTGGCTTTTCATCACTCTAATCCTGGTTTTTTGGCTTTTTTCCCCCCCCCTGGAAAACTCTTCTCTAGTAGTAGCCCTGCCAGAAAGGGAATGATTCCTGAGGAATGGAGAACAATTGGAAAGAAGATAAGGGAATCTGCTCTGAGACAGCTGCAAGCAAGCCTTTATCATCATAATAAGGGACAATTAAAAGACGCTGCTACTCACATTTCAGGGGTTCGGTTAGGATACAGACTCATAGTACAGACTAAATAAATACTGATCTTCTCACCCATAACACAGGGCAAGATTACCTCTAGCCCCTATGATGGACATGAAGATGATGTGAGATAATGTGAAAATGCTTCCTTTTAGCTCATCCACATGGCAGTTTTTCATGGAAAAGTAACAGCTCTGAACTGGAACTGAACTGCCTTTCTCATGCTTACCAAAACATTAACGACGGGTGGCCAGTCCATGATGAATGAGTGATAAACAGAAAAGGGAATGCTTCCTGCCAATGTTTCCTTTGTCTTGGTGCCACTCAGCTTAACAGTAGGTAACCACTGTTGTCAAGGAAGCAGCCCAACTATGCCAGCTTTATTCGGAGTTTGTTACATCCCTAGCTGTGAGTGCTTTTTGGTCTGGAAAGCTGGCTTGTCTCATCATACCCACAGCTAGGACATTATCTCTATAATTATGAATTGTTCTTGTTTTATATGAACTAAAAGATGTCTTTGATAATTAGTTTGTCAGCATTGAATTGTTTCAACTGTGAGGTTCTTAAGCTTTTTGCTTCATAGTATCAAAACAATGTTAGCGATCCTTTCACATGAAAGGTTTGTAGTTGAAACATTACATATATTTTTCTGTTTATAATAATCTGTACAAAAATGCTTTCTTTTTAAACTGAGAAACTTTTGTATGTATATAAATGAATTATGTCATCATTATTTCAGAAGTCGAGAACCATGTTAATGAATGTAAAATTAACATGGGACTTACAAGCACATTTTCTAATACTTTATTTGGGCAGTACTTGGGATTTAATCCAGGGCCTTTCACTTACTAGGTGGATGCTTTATCATTTGAGCCATGTCTCCAGCCCTCTAATTTTTTTTGCCAGTCCTGGTGCTTGAACTCTGGGCCTAGGTGCTGTCCCTTAGCTTTTTCAAGGCTAGCACTTTACCACTTGAGCCACAGCTCCACTTTTGGCTTTGTATGGTTAACTGAAGAGCCTCATGGACTTTCCTGTCCAGGCTGGCTTCAAACCAAGATTTCTCAGATTCAGCCTCCCGAGTAGCTAGGATTATAGGTGTGAGCTACTGGACCCTGGCTTCTAATTTACTTTTAACAAGCAGAACTATGACTTTTGCCATTCCTCTTTCTCCAAGTAGAAATGAATCATGCTTTCTCTCTTGTGGGACAGATCAGCAAAACACTCCAACATGAGCAGATGATGTCAAGACCAAGTACATACCTATGCTGGGTAGAAGCTCTGGATGGGATCCCACCTTCTCCTCCACTAGGCCACCTGCAAGTGGTTCAGATGCTATGCCACCATGATTGTTTTTTGTGGTCGGCACCGTGGAGATGAGCTCAGAGGGTACTAGAGTAGTTACTATTGAACGTACACTGGTGGGAAGAGCACCGCCAGGTAAGATGGGTCCAGTTGAGGTGGAGCCCGGGCCCATGGGGCTTGAAGTCATTTTTAGCAGAGTGGGTGCTGGGGGTGTTGGGGTTTTACTGTCCAATTCTGTTGAGCACTGTTCAGTTCCTAAGAGCCCAGGAGTTGTGGTCTCAAGTCCTTGGCCTTCGGTCTCTCCATCTGCACCATATTGCTCTTCTCCTTTCTCAAGAGAACCTGTAACTTTCTTACACGCTTTGGTCAGCAAAATCTGGCCAATTTTGTCCACTTTTCCCTTGCCCTTACTAGATGAGACTGGGCTTCGCCGGTTGACAGAGGAGCCTGGACTATTGGTCAAAAGGGGAGAAACCATTGTGGTTGGCTGTGAAGAAGGCAGAGTGCTCTGATCTACTGAGGTGTTCACTTGAGGACTAGCCTCATCTGGATT
The DNA here is from genome assembly GCF_000151885.1 of Dipodomys ordii. Taxonomy (NCBI): domain Eukaryota; kingdom Metazoa; phylum Chordata; class Mammalia; order Rodentia; family Heteromyidae; genus Dipodomys; species Dipodomys ordii. The sequence goes on from NW_012267229.1 coordinate 15,524,665, forward strand.
TAGTTCTTTCACTTGTTGGACAGGGGGATGAGGGGCAACAACAGGAGAGGATGTAGAAGGTGGGGAAGGAAGTTGAACAGGAGTGGCTCGAGAGTTAAGGACCAAGGGTCGACTTGTCTGGATGTTTGAAGCAGGACTACTGGAGGGGACGTTAGGTGGTACAGGAGCTGAAGAAAATTTTATGTTCTGAGGTATGTGTAAAGGGCCAACAACCGTGACAGACGGAGGCATCAGGCCAGAGTTGGTAGTCAAGGGAGCTGCAGGAATTGTGCTTGGCTGTGATCCTTTCATAACCTGAATTATTGAAGACGAATTGATAAAGACAGGTGTAATGAACTGAGGCCGGGCGTTAGACTGGGCAGCTGACTGTCCTTCAGAAACCATAACCTTGTTACCCACATTGGGCATTGTGACAACTGTTGACATCAATGCTGACTGCAAGTGCGTTGGCAAGGCTGCTGATGTGTTAGCTGAAGTGGTTATAGGATTGGAAGTGACAAATACAGTTATTTGATTTGGGGGCAAGGGAGTGGAGATGGAGGAAGAGCAAACAGGTCTTGACATTACTGGAGGGATGCTTGGTGCAACATTAGAACTGACCTCATTCAATTCTGGATGCACAATGGTTGAACAGGCCTCATGACTGTGAGGTAAGTTCAGGGAATTAGAGGATTCTTTAGAAGATGGGTCCTGCAGTGTGGGAATGGCAGATGCTTTCTTGAGGTCCTCCCCTGAAGTTCCTGGAGGTGTTACTTCCAAATCTGTAAGCCCTGGGGGTTTAATGGTCACATTAGGAGCTCCGGAGTTGTCAAGAAGTTGACTTAATGATGTTGGTGCTTCCCTCATGGCAGGAGACATCAAAGTTTTACTTTCTTCAACACTGGGAAGTTTGTTAGGATCTGAAGATTGCCCATCCTTTTTGGATTGATCTTCAGGGATGACCATTTTAACTTCTTGGGCAGGGACTGCTTTTAGCTCGACATTTACCTGCTCCTTCCTACCCTGGTAATTCTGGCAATCACTGTCCTGAGGTACATGCAAGCTCTCCTTATTATCATCAAGAACAGCCCCTACCGCAGCCACAGGCACGGAGGGATTCTGAGAATTCAGCCCATTATTGTTAGGAAAACTCCCAGGGATGGGAGGATTGGTCAGAGGAGTAGGGTTGACCAATACATTTCTTGGCAACTCCACATTCTGTAGCAGGGCTGTGCTTGTTTGAGAGGCCAGAGAAAGTTTAGGGGCTTTTGAATTTTGCCTCCCAGGACTTGGGGTAGTTTTCCTACTAGACCCAGGACTAGACCTCCGACTGTTACTTGGACTTGCCCGTTTTGTTGCTCCAGAATTAGATTGCTTTCCAGAATTCACCACAACAGAATCTACTTTGTGAGTTTGTGGAGTAGCAAAATTGGAAGGATTATTTATGTTAAGATTTGAAGGTGCTTGCCCAATGGCCTTCAGAGTTGTTGGGTTTAGGCCCTGTTGATCAAAACCTCTGTTTAAATTTGGCCTAGGAGGTAAGGGAATATTAATCTGTGGAGGGAAGAGTCCTGCTATGGAGGCATTGAGTCTTTCGGGTGACAGACTGATTTCTGAAGGTTCTGTACTGGGAGGACGGTTGTTGGGTGTCTGAGGATAATAGGGTCTTGGGCTGGCTCTGTTTGGTGTTTTAGGCCTTGCTGTTTGGGTTGGAGCAGCCACATTTGGAAAATGGTGGCCATGGGAGCTGGGCAGGGAATTTACAGGGGGCTGCTGAGGAGTTGCACCTTGAGTTGCAGAAAGGGGTGATGGTCCAGGTTTGGGCCCGGTCATCATTAACTGAGTCTGAGAAACTACTAAATGGGAAGGCATGTTGTTTGGGCCTCCTGAGACAGATGGTACTTCACTGCCACCTGCTTCAGGAAGTGAGGGTATCTCTCCCAGTGGGGAACTAGAAGGATTCTGTGGGTTTTCTTGGTATACCATTTTCCTTGAATTACTTCCCAAAGGAGTATTAACAGGCATTGGCATTCTTTGTTTATCCGGTGATGGTGGCACAGAGGCAGGTCCTTGCAAACTGACCATGACAGGCACATTGCCACTCTGCTGCATGGGCATTCTCTGAGAGTCTGGGTTCAGAGGGCCCCTTGGGGGATGGACATTTTGAGAGACTGGAAGCCTAATGGATTTGGGATCTTGCTGCATCATAAGCATCATCATCATTTGTTGTTGCTGCTGCTGTTGCTGTTGCTGAGACTGTGGCTGACTAGGAGGTGGCGGCTGCTGCTGCTGCTGCTGAGGCAGTGGTGGCTGTGGCTGCTGCTGTGGTTGTTGTGGTGGGGGTGCCACATGCTGCATGAGTTGAGGAGGCATCTGCTGAAGTGGCCTCTGTTCAACTGGTTGAGTAGGATAACCTAAAACAAGCCCCCAAAATCAGGGAAGTTAGATTTGCGCAAGAAAACTTTGCTACCTTTAGAGTATAGTTGTGCAATACTCATTTAGGTGGCAGATTGTGTACAAACAGCTCAGGTATGCCCACTCCTGGGACAGGCACCTCATTATTTGACATGAGCAAAGGGGCACACTGTTTAAGGAACAAAAAGTAAAGCATTAAGAACCTAGAGTCTCTTGGTGTTCAGGGTCTGAATGATGCAATACCGTACCAAAATTCTTATAGGTACTCTGTGCTATGCATGGCAAATAGTTGAGCCTACCAGCCAAACAAGACTAGCAATTAGCTGGCCACCAAGCATTCAGGTCTCATGTAGATATAATTAGCACTTCACTGTATATGTGAATGAAATAAAACATTTAAGTAAATTTTGCTTTTGTGGTAGCAGAGGATTAGTTTCTTTTAAGCCTTGGTCTTGTTAACATCAGCACTGAAGATGGCCTTTTTATTCCTTCAACCGAAGTAAAATATAAAATTTTTGGATTCAGTTCCTTAAAAGGTTTTAAAAATTATTCCAATTCACTGGCTCCATACACTACTGAAAGCTTTGGGTTCAATTCTTTGGAGTAAACTGAATTAAGAATTACACAGCCCCTCAGTTTGTATCAATTTAATAAATAAAGGAAGCAATGGGGGCTGACAATATGCTAAAAATGAGGGTACTCAATTTTTTATGTATATTAATTTCTATTCATTTTTACATGTAAACCTCTATTTGGAAAATAAGCTCAATGAAACCACACTTGGAAAATAAATAAGCTAGAAATACAGCCCTCAGGAATAAAAAGTAATTTTGGAAAAAGGACCGAGGGGCAATGCTGTCCAAACCTGCAGAAAGCAACATTTTAAATGATTCCCTCTTCGGTGAGAATTTTACTTGGCATTTTAGAACAAAAAAGTCTTAAAGAATCAGCAAAAAGGATAGGAAGATATTCAAAGTAAACCAATTATGAAAATGATCCAGTGGGAAAAATGAGTAAATATCTGGACTCCAACTCCACAAATCAGATAATTCCATGGTTGCATGAAAAATACAATCAGAAAGTCTTCAGAAGGTGCAGGTATATGAATAGTTGGCTCTGGCAGTTGGAAGAAATGCTGGCTTGAGATTTTTTTTTCACAATTTCATTTTATTATTTTTTTACAGGCTTAAGATTTTTATAGAATAGCTACCAAATGCTCTGGGTCAGATTCTGTACTCAATACTTAATGAATGTCTTCTAACCAGCAATTTTCATGGTACCAATGAGTATAATCAGCAAAATCTAGTTTTGGAGATCTTCTTAAAAATCTTTTTTGTTTTAAGCTCAAGTAATATGTGACATTTCTACAAGTCAAATACAGTGTATTTTTATTTTGTACATCTACTCTGGGGTTCATACATTAAGAAAACCATAATTTCTGCAACAGTTTGTTCACATCAGGGTATAAACCTGATGATTTTAATCTCATCTTTAAAACCAGCTTACCAGTAGCACAGACAATATAGCCGACACTCAAAACTAACAGCTAAAGGCATGGATGCCATAATGAGTCCAGAAGCTAGAGGCAGTTATACAAAGTGCGTTAGTAATAAGAATACAGATTGAGGTTCATGTGACAGAAGGGTGAGAGGGAAAGCCAGGACACACACAGTACCCATAACACAATAAAAAAAATCCCACATTTATTAGCAGAGGACTCAAATTTATAAGATTTTTAGGCATCAGGCAAGTAGTAAATAAAAGTAGGCTTGTATAGGATAGCAGGAGTCACATGGATCCCTTCAAACTGAAAAAAGTAGAGGCCTATTTCTAACTTGATTTTAAATTCATACCTTTAGGAAACTGTATGGCAAATTCAAACCTATCACAGAGCAAGTTTAGCCTGTAAACCTCCAGACTGCAAAAAGCAGGCAATAAATGTATATGAAGACTCCCCTGGAATTCATATAAGAGTTCAGATGTGTCTGAACTGCTTACAATGCCTTCTGGACATATCATCAAAGACTGGAGACCTCTCAATCCCAATTGTGCTCTCACTGGTGGGAAGTGTGCTATGTAGCAATTCCTAATAAATGACATCAAATATTGATATCATGATAGATTTACTTCTTTTAAAATTTACTTTTAAAATGTATAAGTTAAGGGCAAAGTTTATTCCTAAAATAATATTACCTTCATTTACGATCAAAAAGGAGATAGAACCTCTAGTGAGGAAGAAATAAAACACAGGGAACAAACAATGGAGACCCAGAGGACAGTGTCCTCAGTGTGAAGGGATTGGACTACATCCTTGACTGTGTCATGAAGAAATAAAGTTATGAGCCACTGTTTAGGACAAGAATAACCAGGTATAATAGGTGGGTTGAAATGAATTTTAGAGGCTTTTTCCTCTTCAAGATAATTTATCAACATTGAAAGGAAAACATTTTATAATTAGAAAAGGGGTCCTCAACAATACTGATACTATTCCCAATAAACTATTAAGTTGGTAGTAGCTACATAGATTGCCTTTTATTATTCTTTATGAATAGTTTTTGGCTTAAAATGAGAAATAAAATTCTTGTTAAAAAAACATCTTGTTTTAATTCCCTGGTAGTTTTCTTCTTTGAGAAAGCCCCAGGAGACGGTCTACAGGAAAGGCAGGTAAGCAGTATTAGAGAAAACATCTCTTCATTTAATCTTATTTCATTCTTATGCAAACTAGAACCTTGTTGACAAGAACAATCTCAGTTTGATTTTTCACATTTCAGTCTGATTTTTATGAGGACTTTAATGAATATAACTTGAGCAGAATGTATATAAATGTGTGTATAAGCACACAAATGTGTATATGCCTTTAGAAATTACCTTTGTAACAGTTACTTATATTCAAGACAAAACTTTCAAATACTGGGCATATTAAGTCACTAAAGTAGACTAGTTAACAGACAAAATATTGTTTCCTCACAGAGAAAGTAGCCTTGTAATGTCACGCACATGATAATACATAATCTTTAGCTAAAATTTTATTACCTGGTGGCCGGTTTGAAAATTCTGGCAGTTTAGGGCCTGTGTTATCTAAATTAATTCCTTGTTCTCCAGGCAAAGGTTGCTGATCAGCATCTTCCAGACCAGCTGGGCGATTATCTGGGGTACTAAAAAAATAAATAACAAGTTTGATAATAGGTTGTATAAGAAATACATGAAACTTGCTCAACCTTTCCCCTATTTCTGAAGAATTACAATGTTTGCTTTATCATCCCTATCATTACTTATATATCTTTAGTCTGTATAAACCACTCATAGTAACATTAAAAAACCTAGCAATTTCATTAAATGGTAAAATTTTCTTAATCTAATAGAATTATATCAAAATGTATCCCAAATTCCTGATAAAATGTTTACATGTGTTTTTGTTGCTGTTGCTATTGATCCTGGGGTTTGAACTCTGGGCCTGGGTGCTGTCCCTGAGCTCTTTTGCTCAAGGCTAGAACTCCTCCACTTTGTCTTTCCTTTTATTTGGTTGGTCATGGGGCTTGAGCTCTGGGCCTGGGCACTGTCCCTCAGCTCTTTAGCTCAAAGCTAGCGCTCTACCACTTGAGCCACAGCGCCACTTCTGGTTTTCTGATGGCTTATTGGAGATAAGAGTCTCATGGACTTTCCTGCCCAGGCTGGCTTTAAACAGCAATCCTTAGATCTTAGCCTCCTGAGTAGCTAGGATTACAAGGCGTGAGCCACTAGTGCCTGGCTGAACTCTTCCCCCACTTTGAACTACCGTTCCACTTCAGTTTTCTGGTAGTTAATTCGAGTTAAGAGTCTCATGGACTTTCCTGCTTGGCTGGCTTGGAACTGAGATCCTTAGATCTCAGCTTTATGAGTAGCTAGGATTACAGGCGTGAGCCACCAGCACCCTGCTTACAGCACCCTGCTTACGTTTAACCTAGTCATGGTTTGGGGCTATCAATATTTAAAGGACTATTCCTGTGAAAACACAATATCATTAGCAAAACTATTGAATTCAACCAAGACTCAATAATTCATAACACCCCACATTTGATTGTAAATTGGCTGATGGAAATCGTATTCATAGAACAAAGGGGGAGAATATCACAACAAAGTTAGTGAATTCTGCTGCAGGATGAGTACTTGCAGATATAACCATTGATTTTGAGATGTCTTCATTTTTGCATGTAGCTCACACTTAAGTGGGGAAGAAAAAAAAGAAGAAACGTATCCACTGATATCCACATAGTCAAAGAATTGGCATGTTCATATCCTCCATTTGGTTTGTAATCTCGCTCCTAGCTTCATCCTTCTTTCCTACCTCTAGTTTCCCTTTGCCCTAATTACAGTCAGGGCACTTTCAGACATTCTCATTATACTCTGAGTAGTTTCATAAAGCACGATTAGTGAATTTTGTGTGTATGTGCCAGTCCTGGTGACTGAATTCAGGGCCTAGGTGCTGTACCTGAGCTATGGTTTTGTTCAAAGCAAGCACTCCACCACTTGAGCCACAACTTCATTTCAGCATTTTGGTGGTTAAGTGGACATAAGAGACTCACAGGACTTTCCTGTCCAGGCTGGCTTTGAACTGATATCCTCAGATCTGGACCCCCTGAATAGCTGGGATTATAAGCATGGACTGTAAATGCCCAATCCCTAAGTGTACTGTAAAAGCACTAGCATCTGAGAATTTAGAACCTGAAGTAAGTCGTAAGCACATCCAGACCCCTACACTAAGTTGTTCTTTATATGACTTCCCCTCATTTCAAATTATAGGCAAAGCTTTTGTGGTTATCTTTTACTTTCAAAAGACTATGGCTAAGTTGGGCACTTGTAATCCTAGCTACTCAAGGAGGCTGAGATTGAGGTTCGAAGCCAGCTCAGGCAGAAAAGTCCATGAGACTTTTATTTCCAATAAACTACTAAAAAATAGTCAAGTGGATCTGTGGCTCAAGTAGTAGAGCACTACTAGCCTTGAGTGCCCAGACCCTGAATTCAAGCCCCAGGACCAGCACCAAAAATTAATTAAAAAACTGTATTTCTAGAGTTTCCTCATATTTAGTTCCACATATTAATATGGATGATAAAACAAATACCTTTTTGGGTATAGGCTCAAGAATCCAAAGTAAGCCAGGGACAGAACTAGGAACAGATGTCTTGATTAAACCTATTCTCTCCCTTTCCTAGAAGCTTGATACTGGACAAGGTCCTTTTCATAATGTGTAGGCCCAAGAAGTAGGCAATCTCTCTCAGGACTAGTGAAGACAGCAGAAATACATAACAATTGTAACTGACTGGACTTACAATTTACTCCCAGCTAATTAGAAGGAATAACACAGATATTCTCATAAAATGTTATTCTTGTATGTTGAAACAGTAAAAAAAATTAACTGAGAAAGAGCTATCAGAAAAAAAAGTAGTTAAATAAAGCACAAATTAAGTTTGAATTCAGGAAAATACAGATTAATACACAATGATTGGCTATTGCATAAGATTTAAGCAGAAAGTTCATATGATTTAACAGATTATATCAAAGAGTTTTGTGAAAGGCTGGATAAAAGTACCTAGTTTTTCCCTTGTACTACCACCTGAAGATAATAAAAATAACACAATAACAAAAACAGTAAGTGATTTTAGTTTGAAAATTTGAGATTACTTAAATAAAATTTCCCTGTTGTTCAGGGGATTAACTCAGAGGCCTTACACTCACTCAGCTTGCTTGCTCATGGTAGATGATCCACCACTTCAGCCATGCCTGCAGTCTGACATTTTGCATTAAATGGAGAGTCACATGGCCTGGGCTTGTTTGACCAAGATTTTCCTGGTCTCAGCTCCTGAGTAGCGAGGATTATAGGAATGAGCCACCAGGGTCTGGGCCTCTGTTCTTTTTGTTGCTGTTGTTCTTTTTTTTTTTTAAGTAGTTCTAGGAATTTGTTTCAATTAATGTTTCATATACATCAGTTACTATTCCTGTTGATGTCTGTGAATTTATTTTGTAATTAAGGGCTGAAAATCAAGTTCAATCTATATTTCTCTGGAAACATCAAAATCAGAAACCCCTTAAATTAATATTTAGGTTCAGAAAATATAAAATTCTAATTACCCTTCCTGTTTTGATCTAGCAAAAAAGCTCACCTGGAGAACCTTTACTGAAAGGGTAACTGACTTAAAAGATCCAATCATCTTAGCATAGAGTTTAAGCTTTTAAGTAGGAGAAAGGGTCTTTAAAGAAAAGGCAGTTGTACAAAAGACCATTTTTATTTGAGAGATAGAAGGGTGTCTCCATAAGTAGTTTGCATTCCCAAAAATACATTGGCCCTTCTGGCTCAACAAGCCATGATAAACTGGAAGCTAATGCTTTGTTCAGTTGCAGTGTGTAGCACTGGTTTACATTTTAGGCTTTGAGTGCCACAAGACTAAGTCAAGTTTCACTAAGACTCCAGAATTAAGAGATATCAACAAATTACAAGGTAACATACTATTTGGATCCTTAGTTGAACAAACATATTGCAAGAAAAAAATGAGATTATCAGAGAAATGTGATCACTGGACATATTAAACTATTAAGGGAAATTTTTTTTCTTATTTTTTGGTGCCAGTACTGGGGCTTGAACTCAAGGCCTGCAATCTCCCTTAGCTTTTTTGCTCAGGGATGGTGCTCTGCTACTTAAGCCACATCTCCACTTCTGACTTTTTGCTGGATAATTGAAGATAAAGAGTCTTAAGGTTTTCTCCCTGGGCTGACTTCGAACCACAATCCTCAGATCTCAGCCTCCTGAGTAGCTAGGTTTACAGGCATGAGACACCAGACCCTGGCACGGGACTAACAATTTTGCTAATGGTATTGTATGGTCATATGAAAGAACTATCCTTATCTTTTAGAGGTAGTGTTGAAGTATTCATATGTAAATTTGCCTTAAAATAATCAAGAATGTAATAGGAGAGAATACAGATGAAGGCAATATATGCAGTGAACTGGTAACTGTTGAAGTAGATCCCATTATGCTCTTCTAATTTTATATATGCTTTAAATTTTCCATCAACAAAAGTGTCCACATAGAAACAAATGAGTAAGATTTGAGGCAAAATGATCACAACCTACTTTAGGTCTTGCTGACTATTTTTCTTCTTCCGAGGGGGTTTCTTCTTCTTCGGTTTATTTGCATTGGTATTATTTTGTTTATTGTTCACCCCAAAATGGCCTGCAGAGATGTCACTCTGCAACAAGTTGACCAACAAGGGGCTTGTTAGTGTTACATCCTTATTGACTGGGAAGCCTGGATTCTGACCACAGGACATCTGATTTCCATTCGGTGCTCCACTGAAAGGTGCATTGAAAGGCATCCCATGGCCTGGGAAGTGGTTTCCCGAGGTACTGTTTCCCTGCATGGCCTGCACATGTGGGGGGACCAAGTTGGTTTGTTGCATGCTAACATCAGGCATCATCTGAGACAAGCTGACATCATTATTTGCTGGAGTGGCAGGATCACCATGCTGCTGAGCCATGTGTGGGCTGGGCCCTGGTGGCCTCAGGACTTGCCCCTGAATCCCCATAACCTGAGATGGACTGTTGTTCACAGGCCCTTGCTGGGGCAACAGTTGTCCTGACATCTGTCCTGTAAACTGCACCATGTTTCCTTGCATGTTCGGAGTTGGTCCCCTCATTATCTGTGCTGGTCCCGGCATGACATTGGATTGGTTCTGAGTGTTAAACTGCTGCTTATTCCCCTGCATCTGATTGGTCATGATCTGATCTAGCATTGGGTTTTGTTGAAGCAAAACTTGTCCCTGGGGGCCCATCATCTGGTTATGTGGTGCCATCATTTGTGGGCCCTGCTGGGAAAGCATCTGCTTGGGTGGGGTCATCCTTTGGGGTGAGGGCCCAAGGTTTTGGTTCTGGGGGTTCACCATCATCTGGCCCTGTGGCATAAGCTGGGCTCTTGAGAGGATCATAGGATTCTGAGGGTTCAAAGTTCCTTGTTGCTGGACCATCTGTCCCTGGGAGGGCACAATCTGCTGGTGTATGCCCATCAGTTGAGATGGTGGGCCCTGCTGAGGCTGGCCTTGCATGTTGCCCAGGTTCACCTGAGGAACCCCAGAACTACCAGCCTGCTGGTTGTTCATGTTGCCATGAATTCCCATGAGACTCGGCTGCATCATATTTGGTGGCCCATGGGACACCTGCATCTGGTTTTGAGGAGGACCAGCTCCTTGACCACCTTAAAAACAAAACAAAACAAAGACACAGTTTCAGAAAGAAATAACTATTTTTATCAGAAAGAAATATTATCTTATCAGACACTTAAATTATTTTAGAAGCCCAAAACCTGACTAATTTAAGTGTACTGCATCTGGTATTTATTCTGTGAGGTTTTTAAACTACAGAGATGTCACAGAGAATAATTTATACTTTGCATGACCACATACAATTTCTTTACTCCTTTTTGATGACTAAAAGATAATATCTTAAAAATCCATCAAGTTTACTTTTAGATTAAATAAAGAGAAAAAACTGTATGACCTATAGCTAAGTATTGTGAAAATTTAACAAAAAGTACCATAGGCTAGTGAAGTAAGCTCTGCCATGAATGATCAGTGAAACAAAGAATTGTGCCAGCGTTCTTGTAAGGAAAACCTCAGCATTGCTGCAAGACATTTATTTAAAAATGCTTCTTAGAAATCATTTCTGACTCTCAAAGGCTATATGTGTGATGTTGTGATGCTGTACTTCAAAGGAAAAAATACTTGTGTGTATGTGCCCATATTGGAGCTTGAACTCAGAGCCTAGACACTTTTTTTTTTGCTCAACACGATGCTCTACACTTAAGCCACAGCTCCACCTCTGGCTTTTTGGTGGTTAATTGGAGATAAGAGTCTCATGGACTTTCCTGCCTGGGCTGGCTTGGAACCATGATCCTCAGGTCTCAGCTTCTTGAGTAGCTAGGATTATAGGCATAAGCCACTAGTACTAGCTAATTTTCAGTTTTAATTAGGGACTAGAAAGAGGAAACCATAATGAAGTTATGAAGCCAGTCCATACTCCAGTCAGAGAAGGAGTTAATTGTCCCTTGCTTACATATATAGACTTTTCCTGAACCCTAAGGAAGTTTTTAAAATCAGCCTCATAAACCCAAAACTTGAACTCATGACCATTGTATATGCTATATATATTGCATATACTAGTATATCTTCATCTGATTAACTACTTAACAAGTTCAAGGTACTTTTGGTGTTAAGATAATACCAATAAACAAGATAGACCAAATCCCTGTTCCTTTATTTGGCAAGAAACACATTTAAAAAGAAAAGTATTTTCTCAGGAAACAGTAAAAACTAACAAGAGAAATAACCTAAGAGTAACAGAATAGAAAAGGACAAATGAGAAGAGAGCTACACTGGATAGGCTAATTGTGTAAATCAAAACAACAGGTGGAAGATACCATATAAAAAAGACAACCAAGCCGGGCGACAGTGGCTCACGCCTGTAATCCTAGCTACTCAGGAGGCTGAGATCTGAGGATCACGGTTCAAAGCCAGCCCCGGCAGGAGAGACCGTGAGACTCCTATCTCCAATAAACCACTAGAAAACAGGAAGTGGTGCTGTAGCTCAAGTGGTAGAGCGCTCGCCTTGAGCTGAAGAGCTGAGGGACAAGCGCCCAGGCCCAGAGTTCAAGCCCCACAACCGCCAAAAAAAAAAAAGACAACCAAGGAGGGGGTAACAATGTTCGCCAAGAAATGTACTCATTACCTTACTCATGTAACTGTAACCTCCCCTCTGTACAGCATCTTTACAATAAAATTTAAAAAAAAGACAAAACAGAAGTGCTGGAAGTGGAGGAATTAAGAATTTCATCATTGTTTTATAACTTCCTATTAAAAAAAAACCCATAAGGGCTGGGAAGATGGCTCAGTGGTAGAGCGCTTGCCTTGCATGCCTGAGGCCCTGGGTTCAATTCCTCAGCACCACATAAGCAGAAAAAAAAGCCGGAAGTGGCGCTGTGGCTCAAGTGGTAGAGCGCCAGCCTTGAGCTGAAGAGCTGAGGGACAGCGCCCAGGACCAGAGTTCAAGCCCCACAACCGGAACCAAAAAAAATAAAAAAATAAAAATAAAAAACCCTATAAGTCAGGGGGTAAAAAGGTAAATGTCTCAGCAACTTGAAAAAACTGAAGAAAGAGAGATGAAATTTGAGTTAGAGCAAGAATCAGCAACTTTTTTTTTTTTTTTTTTGCAGTTTTACAATAGCACATGGGAAAAGTCAAATAGTCTGCCCCATCCTGCTCTCCCCATAAAGGTAGTTTTAAGTTTTATTTTCATTAAGCCGGGATTTTCTTATTCTTTAGTGATTTATAATTAAAGCTGTAATGACGTAACAAATTAACTCCAATTGAGGATAGGAGTTCAGAAAATATGAGTTACCTTAGTCCAAATTGTTCAAATAAGAAAGGGTAGAAGGATAAAGTCACATGGTCTCTAAACAATCAGAAACCCAAAAATACAAAATGGGGATTTTTACAATAGTGCTTTACTAATATTACCTTTTAGCCATTCTACTATATCTTATTTTCTAAAATTTCTTCTCATATATATACACTGCTGGTATTAGTACTAATTAAACTTGAAAAGTAACACATCCACATGTACATAAGAATTCAGACACTCAGCAATGGGGCTGGGAAGGTGGCTCAGTGGTAGAGTTCATGCCTCGCATGCATGAGGCCCTGGGTTTGATTCTTCAGCCCACATAAACAGAAAAGGCCAGAAATGGCACTGTGGCTCAAATGGTAGAGCTCTAGCCTTGAGCTGAAGAGCTGAGGGCCAGAGCCCAGGCCAAGAGTTCAAGCCCCACAACTGACAATAATAATAATAATAATATACAATAAAATACAATTAAAAAAGAATTCAGACACTCAGCAAAAACAAAAGCTAACATGTATTATCTAGAGGTTTTTTTTTTGTGTGTGTGTGCCAGTGTTGAGGCTTGAACCAGGGTCTGGGTGCTGTCTCTGAGCTTTTTTTGCTGAAGGCTAGTGCTCTACCATCTGAGCCACAGTGCCACTTCTGGTTTTCTGGTGGTTAATTGGAGATAGAGAGTCACAGACTTTCCTGCCCAGGCTGGCTTTGAATTAAGATCCTCAGATCTTGACCTCCTGAGCAGCTAGGATTACAGGCATATGCCAGCAGAGCCTGGCAAGATTTTTAAATTGTAGCTGTCCAAACATCCCATATGTCTGTATGCCTATGTATGTATAATTTCCTCTCCCACAAATGCCTTTTTCCTTTTTACTACTGAGTAAGCTCTGAGAGGTCAGCAAATCAGATAAATATTTGGAAGACTGCTGTTCTCAATGAGCAGAATTGAATAGTTGCAACAAAGACAATTATTACCTAACAAGATATAGCCCTTTACAGACAAAAAAAAGTTGCTGATTCTTGCTCTAACTCAAATTTCATCTCTCTTTCTTCAGTTTTTTCAGTTTGCTGAGACACTTACCTATTTTCTCATGTACTGCTTACTACACTCAAAGATTAGTTATGTGTTTGAAATCAGAGGGAAAGACAAGAACCCGTTCATTTGTATACCCCTGTTGCCTATCAAAGTATTTACCACACAATCAATGCTTAATAAATGCTTGCTAAATAAACCACAGGAAACAAACCTGCATGCTGGACATTTTGATTTGCTTGCAGCTGAGGGGGTCCTGAATTCCCAGGGGTGGTCGCTGTGGTAGAAGGCACCTGACCTTGCATAAAGTTTGGATTGGCCTGTCCTGCTGAGAAGCCAGGTGGGAGGCGTTTAGGCATTCCTTAATAGAAAACAATGAGTAAGGCAGTTACCTAGCAAATTTATACTCTTGCTTAGATATGGAATGAATAAGGAAGGATGAGCTGCATGAAGTCTCCACTGGCTTAGCTCTCTCTGTCACACTGGTAGGATCTTTAATAATAAGGTTGGGAAAGATGGTTAAAAAAATCAACACAATTCCTTACATGAGCATTGTCAAGATGAAAAAGAAATACTAAAAAATTTACACTTAGAACATGCCAAGGAAAAATGGCAATCTGCTTCCTAAATGTGATTCTGAGGCTATGCCACCGCAAGGTTTGAGGGCTCACTTTTCTCTGTAATACAATGGACACCAAAAATTTACATACTTTATTTAACACAGACACCAGAGGAATATGCTAAATTCTCATATTCAAACAATTTGATATGGAATACTAAGAGCTGGGTCCTAATATTGAGGATTTTTTTTTTTTGCCTGAAGGGAAATGGATGACAGTCTCCTTTGCAGAGAATTTCCCCCAGTGTTGTGCTTGTCTCTTAGGAAGAGAGAGACAGGACATTAGAAAGAGTTCATAGGAGCTTCAAAGTGAGGCTATGTTAAACTTATTATGCCTTCTCCTTGTAAGGTTTGCTGTGATTCTGACAGCTATGGCACCAAAAACCATGTTCTAATGGAATTTTGAATTCAAGCACTATTTTTTTTTAGTAAGGGCTAATTTCAGAATATAAATTTGTAAGGAGAATCTCAGACCAACTCATTGTTTAAAATGCAGGCCTTGATGTGACCAGATCACATAGGTGAGCCACCTATCATTTGCTGTATGAGAGCATCAAGACCTAAATCTCACTTAAATTTTTTTTGTACTCGTCCATTTTTTATAAGGGCCAAATTTCCAATGCCCTGATAAGCTGTCCTTTCTTCAGTAGTGACAAGTTCCCATTTGCACGCTTCTATTGCAGAAAGGACTACTCAGGTTCCAATGATCCAGGGCTAGATGCCCAGAACTGAAATATTCTTTCATTTTCTAAACACTTCTTAGGATTCAAGTATTAGAGCTTATATGTCAGCAAAATTAATTACAACGAAAGAAAAAGATTGATGAGCAACTTAACTTCACCAGAAACCATGGGAACGTGACTTTGCTATGTTGCACTAAAGATGCAAAGTTTTTTTGGATAGGTAATGGGTGTCTTTTGGTGGAGAATATGCTTATCAGATGACAGCATTACTAATGCACTCTATACCTTACTGTAAAGCTCCAAGCACGTTCATGTGCAGTAGATCAATGATTAATAAGAATAAATAATAAACATGGAGATGGATAAGTTTTACTGTAATCGTTTTACCTCTCACACATTAAGCTCCATTGCTTTTTCTTCATACAAGAGGCACCTTACAAAATAAATAAATAAATCTCCTTTAGGTATAACTAGTGGAATTCCCTCTCTAAGGAGCAGGCATTGGCATTATAAAACTATAAAAGTCAATGATTTCTGAACTTATTCCCCTTTAAATGGTAATCAAACTAAACAAATACCATGCTTATAATTTTACTAAGTAGGATCATTAAAACTGATAACTAGAAGGGCATTTCCCCCAATCAGACCTTGTACTTATCTTTTTGCTCTATTGCAAAATCTTAATTTTTCAACTGATGAGAAGTTTTCTAATAAAATGCACGTTTCATCTGGACATTTAACTTTACTAGTAAAAGATCAAGCAAAAATTAGAAACAAAATGAACATCTCTATATGGAATTTTACCTGCATTTTATCCAGACAGCTAGCTTATATTTAAGCAGTAAGATGCTGCATAATGTATCATGATAATAATGCATCCAGTTAACTAAGTTATATCAAGTGTAACTGCAATATCGCAAAAACAAATAATTACATCTTTATTTCATCCCCTCCATTAACTCTATAAGCTGACATTCTATTCAGTACTATCTTCAGCAAATTTAGCAACACAGTGCTAGCATTTCTCACCTCCTAGGCCTGGATGTAAACTCTGTGGCCCCTGGTTTGGTGGCTGCTGCTGCATCACCATGAAGTTAGGTGGCACATTTCCCTGTTGAACCATAGGATTCCGACCTGGAGAGCTGACAGGCTGCTGAAATCCCTGGGGAAGTGGGTTATTTTGAGGTGGCCTTGGTCCCATCTGCTGTTGAGTTTGGTTAACTGTTGGGGAAGACGCAGGGGATCCCTGCTGGAAGGAGGAGGGTGAGGAGGCAGGAGACTTGTTGGTGAGGTGGGGCTGTTGCAGGGGGGTTGGGACCCTGGAGGGCCCTCCCTGCAAGCTTTTCATTTGAGGAGCTGTGAACTGGCCTGGGTTGCTCATCTGAGGAAAGTTTGTGTGGGCTTGTGAGGCTTGCTGGCTGCCAAAGGGATAAGGAGGGGGAGGGTGAGAAGGTGTCTGTACCGTGGCTAAGGATGGTCTTGCCTGGAGTTGCTGTTGCATTGGGCCAGGCAAAGGAGCCTTCTTCCACCCTTGGTTTGCAGTCATTGTGCCCAGAGAACCCTGGGCTGGAGGAGGCTGAAGGGCTCCTGAAGGCAGTTGGTTCCAGCCTGGAGGAACAGGCACCTGAGTTGGGGCAGTAAACTGGGGTCGAATCCCCTGTGGCTGTTGCTGCTGATGTTGCTGTGGGGGTCTTGTCTGCAATTGCTGCTGTTGTTGCTGTTGCTGTTGCTGCTGCTGTTGCTGCTGCAGCTGGGGAAAATTAGCTGGGTTCATTTGTCTGTTCACAGGGACAGGCTGCATTGAATGGTGTGGAGGAGGTAAAGATCCTGAGGGATGACTCTGCTGCTGTACATGGAGTCCAGAGAGGAGTGGATCCATTGCATCTGTTTAAAGAAATGGCCAGAAAGAATTAATCTACTATAGGGCTGGGAAGGTGGCTCAGTGGTAGAGTGCTTGCCTTGCATGCATGAGGCCCTGGGTTCGATTCCTCAGCACCACATAAGCAAAAAGGAAAAAGCCGGAAGTGGCGCTGTGGCTCAAGTGGTAGAGCACTAGCCTTGAGCTGAAGAGCTGAGGGACAGCAGCCAGGCCCAGAGTTCAGGCCCCACAACTGGACCAAAAACAAACAAACAAAAAAGAATTAATCTACTATAACTTAGATCCTATAGCACAGTGGCCTAGATCTTCAGGTACCACTGGTGTTGCCGTATTTGTGAGACCTTCCCGGTGCAAAGCAATTTATCAAGGTCCACAGGAAGATGAACCTACCTTAAAGAGAATTTATGGTTTAAGAGTGGATGGCGAAGGGGAGGGATAGGGGGAGAAAAAGGAAGGAGGGGATAACAATGCTCAACAAAAAATGTACTCAAGGGGCTGGGAAGGTGGCTTAGTGGTAGAGCGCTTGCCTTGCATGCATGAGGCCCTGGGTTCCATTCCTCAGCCCCACATAAGCAAAAAGAAAAAAGCCGGAAGTGGCACTGTGGCTC
>NW_012267229.1:15542569-15553110 GCF_000151885.1 Dipodomys ordii
GGAAGTGGCGCTGTGGCTCAAGTGGTAGAGTACTAGCCTTGAGCTGAAGAGCTGAGGGACAGCGCCCAGGCCCAGAGTTCAAGCCCCACGACCGGACCCAAAAAAAAAAAATTAAAACCAGTGGATAGAGCTGGGAAGGTGACTCAGTGGTAGAGTGCTTGCCTTGCATGCATGAGGCCCTGAGTTTGATTCCTCAGCACCACATAAGCAGAAAAAGACAAAAGTGTTGCTGTGGCTCAAGTGGTAGAGCGCTAGTCTACAGCTGAAGAGCTGAGAGACAGCACCCAGGCCCAGAGTTCAGGCCCCATGACCAACAACAACAACATCAAAAAACCCCCAAAAAGGCGCCAATATAAAATAGACACTAGTATCTTCCAAATCATATTAATAATAACTGTTATAGAAAAACAAGATAAGAAGGTATCAGTGACTCATGGCTATAATCCTACTGATGGGGGATTGAGTAAGAAGTCAGTTTTGACAGAAAAATCTAAGAGATTCCATCTCCAATTAACCAGCTAGCAGTTAGACTGGAGGGATGGCTCAAGTGTTAGAACATCTGTAATGAGCAAGCAAGCCAAGTGAGTATGCAAAAGTCCAAGTTCAAGCCCAGGTACTAGCAAGAAAAAAGTCAATCAGGTTTGGGAAACACTGGGCCTAAACTTTGTTTCCTCTCAGTATGAGATATTCAGCGCTTCCAATATGTGAATTTTTAACCTTGAAGAGGTAGGGTCAAGAATGAATGATATATTTGCTAAATTTATTTGAGTACATGTAGAATTCTGTCATGGAGTCCTTGCAGAACTAAGTAAATCAAGGCATGCTTTTTCAGAATGTTGGGGCATAACAGATAGTGAAAAATTCTGAAGGAAATGAAGTCATTTAGCTTAATGAAATAAAGGAAGTTAAAAAAAAAAAGTAGCATTCAAGTTGGGCAGTTAGGAATTCAGCACCAGAAAGCTTTCACAATGGCCTCTACAGGAAACAATAGTCTTTGCAATTGCCAAAGATTGGAAGTCATTACCTGACTGAGAAGCAGGGCGAGGATTCCTGGGTTGCAGCTCTGGATTGGGGCCCGGTGCCATCATGGAAGATGACATGTTTCCACCCTGGGGCATCATAACAGTGGCAGGGCTAGTCATCCTTATTAACCCTAGAAGAAAAGGTATGAAAAATTTCTACCTTTAAAAAATCTAATTATCTTTTCACTGTCTCAGATATACATGTAGCTGTATCAGAGCTCCCTTATGAAATTCCATTTCCTCCTTCTTCGTATATTAGTGTTGACACTTCCATCTATGCTTAATTAGCTCTTTTTTGCATATGTAACTACACTGCAGGGTATTTTTGCAAGTGTTTAATCTTTGCATAATTGGCACTATAAGTATTCTTCAGCTTCCTTTCCTCCTTAGCATTATTTTTGAAGTTCATCTCTCCTGACTATTATTGCCCAGAAACATCCATCCATCCATCCTGGTACTCCCAACTTTTTAATCTTGTAAGTTTGCAATGCCATGTATTTGTTGTGAATTCTTGTGGACATGTGAGAATGTCTTAATGCTATATACTTAGAATTACTAGGTTTTAGGATCTAAGCATCTTCAATTTTATTAGGTATTGCCAAATTGCTTTTAAGTGTAATTATACCAATTTATGCATCAAGTAGCAGTTTTAGAAATCCTCTTTTCCACATCTTCTTAATTTCTTATACAGACTTTTTAGAATGTAGCATCTATGTTCATGATAATAGCTTCTCTTCTTTTCCTGTCTTGATTTTGGGCAGCAAGATTAAAATAACTTTGAAGTAAGTTTGAAACTATCTTTCTTCTTTTTCTATGCTAAGGAAGACATGTGTATTTGTTCTTTAGAGATTTAATAAAATTTACCTGCAAGTTAGGTTTGGTGATTTATGTTTGTAATCCTAGTTTCTTGGGAGGCAGAGAATGGGAGAATTGTGGTTCAAGGCCAGGCCAGACAAAAAGTTAGTGAAGGAAACTCTACCTCAAAAAACAAAGCTCTTATGGTGGTTCACACCTGCAATCCCAGATACACAAATGGTCTGACCTCAGTCTTAGGCAAAAACCTCAAGATTGTATATTAAAAATAACTAAAGCACGAATGAAAAAGGGTAAAAAAGTACAGCAGTGGAGTTCACTGCACATTGATGAAAGTGAAATACACAATTCATGGGTGGAGAGAGAGAGAGAATGAGGGAACAGAAAACACTGTACAAAAGAAAACGTACTCATTACCTGACTCATGTAAATGTAATGCTTCTGTACATCACCTCTACAATAACAATAAAGTAAATTAAAAAAAAAAGCAAAAAGGGCCAGAAGTGAGGCTCAAATGGAAGAGTGCTTGACTAGCGAGTGCAAGGCCCTGAGTTTAAATCCTAGTACTGCCCCCCTCCCCAATCCCCCCCAAAATTACTTGTAAAACTACTTGGACCTGATTATGCTAACTGAATCATAGGGAACAGATTTTTTTAAATTAATTTCTTAACTTCTTATATGGTTATAGAATTTTCTATGTGCTATCCAGTCAGTTTGGGTTAAATTACAATTTTGTTGACAGATTATACTTTGTTACCATAAAGTTATTTGTGTGACATATCTTTTTAAATTCTTAAATAATTAAGTTAATAACTCATATACGTTAAAAATGTACCCTTTAGTTTGAGGCTCTGGAGATTGAAACTAGATTTCACATAAGCTTGGCAAGCAGCATTCTAACACTTACGCCATACTCAGAGCCCTTTTGTATTTTAGATAGGGTCTCTCTAACTTTGCTTGGGCTGGCCTTCGACTAATGGTCCTTTTACCTATGCCTCTTGGGTAGCTGGGATGCAGGCATGTACAAACACACGTGGCTTTTATTATTTTTCTAATGTATTACTTTGCTGTTCTTCTCCTCAGTTCTGACAACTTAAATTTCCTTCTGAACACAGTAATGGCTATATCTCACGTGTGTGTATGTGTGTGCACATGCGCACGCGTGCACATGTCAGTACTAGGGCCTGGGCATTGTCCTTGAGCTTTTTTGCTCAAGACTAATTCTCTACCACTTGAGCTACAGCTCCACGTTCAGCTTTATTGGAGGCAAGAGTCTTAGCACTTTCTTGCCTGGGTTGGCTTTGAACCATGATCCTCAGATCTCAGTCTCATGAGTAGCCAGGATTATAAGCATGAGCCATCAGCACCCAGCTAGATTATCTGTTTTCATCATACCCTTCCTCTCTATCCTCATCTCCTAGTTTAGATGTTATACATTCTGTTATTCTACTGACATCTTTAAAATATCAAGAGATGAATTCAGTGTGATGGCACACATCTGTAATCACAGTTACTTGAGAGACAGAGGTAAGGTCAAGGTCCAAGGCTAGAGTGGGCAAAAGCTTAAACCCTATCTAAAGACAAACTAAAAGCAAAGGACTGGGACATGGTTCAAGTAGTAGAGTGCTTGCCTAGCAAGTATGAGGCTTTGAGTCCCATTCCCAGTACCACACACACAAAAAAGTCAACAGTTAAACCTGACTTAAAGTCTAATGACAACATATGATTACCACTATTACTAAATAAGTCAATACTTATTTAGATTTACCCCATGTTTACCAATTATTTAGCTCACCATTCCTTCTTAGATCTTATATCTTCCATCTTAGGTTCAACTTTCTTCTTCCTGAAGTACATCCTTGAGTAGTTCAATTAGCAAGGGTCTGTTAATAGTAAATTCTCTTAGTCTCTGTGAAAGATCTTTATTTCTTTCTACTCATGATAGAACAGCTAGGCTTAAAATTCTAGGCTGCTAACTATTTCCTCGGGACTTGAAAATACTATTGTTATATTTTCAGGTTTTGAAAGCTCTGGTTGAGAAATTAGGAAAAATCAGCTATGAATCAGAGAGCTTCTCCTTTGTAAATAATGTGTCTTTTCTTTTGGATTGCCTCTAACATTCTTATTTTTTTTTGAGACAGGATCTCATTATATAGACTAGTCTTGAACCTATAAACCTTCTGCCTCAGAATCTTGAGTACAGGGATTACACAAGAGTAAACTACATTCTTGGATTTAACATATTTTTTGTTTTACATATTCTGTACTGTGTTTAAGTGTGGATTTGTTTTCATTTGTAGGCCTTCTGCAAATGCAGGATTAGTGGTCTTCTGATACTGAGGACTTACGTCATTTTTATCAGTTCTGGAAATCTTTAACATATTCCCGTTTGCCCTTCTCAGAATTTCTTTATCTTCTTCTTTTGGAGGTTTTTGTTTTGGGCCATACTAGGATTTGAACTCAGAGCCTTAAAACTTATAGGCAGGAGCTCTACCATTTGAGTTATATCACCTGAGTTATATCACCTGTTGTTCTGTTGTTGTTCTTGTTTTGTCAATTGTAGAGCTTGAACTCTGAGCCTGAGCACTGTTCCTCAGCTCTTCAACTCAAAATGAGTGCTCTACCACTTGAGCCACAGCACCACTTCCTATTTTCTGGTGGTTAATTGAAGATAAGAGTCTCATGGGCTTTCCTGCCTGGGCTGGCTTTGAACTGTGATCATCAAATCTCAGTCTCCTGAGTAGCTAGGATTACAGGCATGAGCCAACAATGCCTAGCTATCACCTGCTTTTTGCTTTAGTCTTGTTTTTTTTTCCTGGGCCATGATCCTTCTATTTATATCTCCTACATAAATCAGATGACAGAATTATACCACCTTTTTACTACTACCTTTTAACTGATAGTGATGAGGTCTTGTGAACTTTTTGACTGGGCTGATCTCAAACTGTTATCCTTCTGATCTCAACCTCATAAGTAACTAGGATTACAGGCATGAGCCAGTGCATACAGTTGTGTGTATGTGTGCAGCATGTGCACGCATGCACACATATGTGCATGCTGGTAGTAGAGCTTAAATTCAGAGCCTTGTACTCTCCTTTGGCTTTTTCACTTAAACTTGGCACTTTACCACTTGAACCACATCTCCAATTTCTGAAATATTTTTATTATTATTATTATTATTGGTTGTGGGACTTGAACTCAGGCCTGGGAACTGCCCTTGAGCTGGTATGCTCAAGGCTAGCACTCTACCACTTGAGCCACAGTGCCACTTCCAATTTTTGAGTGGTTAATTGGAGATAAGATCTTACCAGGACTTTTCTGCACAGGCTGGCTTTGAACCAAAATCCTCAGATCTCAGACTCCTGAGTGGCTAGGATTACAGGTGTTGTAAGTCACCAGTGCCCAGCATGAACTTTTTTTTTTTTTGTCAGTCATGGGGCTTGAACTCTGGGCTTGGGCGCTGTTCCTCAGCTCTTCAGCTCAAGGCTAATGCTCAACCACTTGAGCCACAGTGCCACTTCTGGTTTTCTGGTGATTTATTAGAGATAAGAGTTTCACAGGCTTTCCTGCCTGGGTTGGCTTTGAACCGTTATCATCAGATCTCAGCCTCCTGAGTAGCTAGGATTATAGTGTGAGCCACCTGTGCCCAGCAGCATGAGCTCTTTTTAAACATATGTTAAACTTTATCATTTTATCCTTTATATCTCTTGACCTTTTTTGTTTCTGCACATACTGGGCTTAAACCTGGGGCTTCACAATCTTGTTTAGCAGTTTCTATTCAAACTGGTGTTCTGCCACTTGTGTGGCACTCCACTGCAGCTTTTTGCTGGCTAACTGGACAGAAGAGTCTCATGGACTTTTCTGCCTGAGCTGGCTTCAGTCCTCAGATCTCAGGCTCCTGAGTAGTTAGGATTACAGGCAACCAGCCCTGGTAGTTATCTTTACCACTGTCTTCATGAAATAACTAAGGATGTTTACAGGTAACCAAGGACAGAAAATATTAGGTGCTTTGGACTAGAAGTTAACACCAGACCCAGGTTTTGGGCTTGCATGCTAGGCTCCTTTTGCTTCTGCCCCTCATTCTCCTAGCAGTGGCAACAATGTCCCTTAGATAGCAAATCTACCTGCCTTATTCACAGTTTCACTACATGGCAATTTGACCCAGCATACTTAAAAAATGCTAAATTTTTTTAAAAGCAAAGGAAATTTCAAAATACAAATTTTAAGTTCTTGCATGTGCATTACACAGCTTAGTAGATGTAGAGAAGTTCTCAGTCAGTCCTGGATCATTGTCAGTTGTGTTTAAATTATTATGAAATTGAGTGTTTTAATTTTGTGAAAATTTGACTCCAAAAGCTAATGGTGTCCAAAATGCAAGGCAAAAGTTATGGTAATCCTCTTAACCAACAAGAGAATATGATATGCTTAACTGAAATGATAAAGGGGGAATTTTAAGATTTGTTGCAGGAAGTATATATTTCTTAGTAGAAACTGGGTGGTGGTTATGGGAAAAATGAATCAAGTATCTGTAGTATTCAAGACATTTGAGTATGAAATAGGTTGAGTTTTTGGTGAGCAGTTATCAATGCATACAACAGTAATTCTTCTGGCAATAATGTAGCCCATGGTTGCAAGTTACATATACTCAGACCTACTGACCTATTGTTCTGGTATAGGTAAACCTGAGTGGTTTTAGAATACTGAGCTCTGAGCATTCACAGCATTTTCTCAACAGTAGTTTCATTGGTGCCATATACTTGTAGATATCAAAGAGTCTACTGTAATTTCTCACTGAGCTGACTTAACACCTGGTCAGACTTCTGTGGGGAATTATACCCATGTGCAAAGCACAGGTTGGGTATTTTCCATCTACTATGTGGTATTCCACATCAGCCTAACAGAAACTCAAGAAATGTTTTTTTTTTTGTTTTTTCTGGGTCCGGTCATGGGGCCTGAACTCTGGGCCTGGGTGCCCAGAGCCACAGCACCACTTCCGGCTTTTTTCTTTTTTGCTTATGTGGTGCTGAGGAATCGAACCCAGGGCCTTGAGCATGCAAGGCATGCTCTACCACTGAGCCACCTTCCCAGCCCTCAAGAAATGTTTGCTGCATGGGCTGGAAAGGTGACTCAGTGGTAGAGTGCCTGCCTTGCATGCATGAGGCCCTGGGTTCGATTCCTCAGCACCACATAAGCAAAAAGATAAAAGCCGGAAGTGCGCTGTGGCTCAAGCGGTAGAGCGCTAGCCTTGAGCTGAGGGACAGCACCCAGGCCCAGAGTTCAGGCCTCACGACTGGACCCAAAAAAAAAAAAAAGAAATGTTTGCTGCATAGGAGGGCTCATTTACATTCAAGCATGAGCTCCACAGATTGTAGGTATATTATCATCTAATTTTAACTCCGATAAAGTTAAGTAGCTTGAGTTAACAAGTAAATGCAGTGTCAGGATACAAACTGAGTTCCAATTCTCTAGCCAAGTCCTCAGCTACAATTTAGAAAAGCAGCTTATAAACTGAATTCCTCTGCTGCATTTCTTCAAGAGCTACTGTGGTAGGCAGGAGTGGAGTGACAGTACAGTTTCAGGCTTCTACTCTGCTTCCAACAGCAGCTGTGCTTTTCTGTTTTATTTAAATGAAAGGCTGTATGGCTGAACAGCTTTGAAAGCTCTTGGTGTAATGACAAGAGCACTGAACTAGGAGTGAGGACATCTGTGATACTAGCATACTGTTATCTGTGCCTGGACAACTGCTTTTTCTATGAGTTCCACAGCTCTCTCAGCTTTAAATGAGAAAGCCATCTTGATTCTAATATCCCATGAATGATGGAATACTGAGTTTAACCTCTGAAGAAGAAATATCAGGATTGATAAAAAAATGAAGAAAATAATTTATAACGCTCTCAAAAAAAAAAACTTGAGACAGTCTTGCTATGTACCCAGGCTTATCTCAAATTTATAATCCTGGGCTGGGAATGTGGCTTAGTGGTAGAGTGCTTGACTAGCATGCATGATGCCATGGGTTTGATTCCTCAGTACCACATAAACAGAAAAGGCCAGAAGTGGCACTGTGACTCAAGGGGCAGAGTGCTAGCCTTGAACAAAAGGAGCTCAGGGACAGTACCCAGGCCCTGAATTCAAGCCCCAGGATTGGCCAAAAACAAAACAAAACAAAACAAACAAAAAAAAAAAACCTTGCAATCCTCTTGCCTCTGCCTCCCATGTGCTGAGATTATAGGCATGTACCACCACGGCTGCTCTCTCAATTCTAAATCTATGAAAACATATATTCTCCCATATAAATATACAAATTCCACATAAGCACATAAGAAATTAGCCAAAGATTTTCAGACTCAGAGAAAGTGGGACTTGGAGAGCTACATTCTCCATTATACTATAAAAGCCTTGAGGGTTTCTGTTCAGGAGTTCATTTCTATTTCCAACTCATCATAGGTTACTCAACAGCATCTCAATAATTGTTTATTGCATGGCTCAATGTTCATTAACCTTTAAGGAAAGTAATTCAAAGACACTATGCTTTATGCTTGGTGACCCAAGTGTTCTTGGAATAACTCATGTCTTACTTTCCTGGTTTAGTTGACAAGAGATAGGTGTGCCATGACATCCTTCCACACCAACTCCCTCCACCCCACATATCTTGCAGGACTTGGATGATCAGACCTTAACAAATAAAGAGTTGAAAAAGGAAATTAGTTAAAATATCATATAATCGAGTGGGTCTCACCTGGACCACCTGCCATAGGAAATCCTGCCTCCATTCTAATGGAATTTCCAGCTGCCATGGGTCCATTCATTCTCACATCTTGGCTTCGGTTCTGAGTCAAAGCCAGGTTGATAGCACCTTCCCCTGAAAATGACAGTCATTATAAAATGGAAATAATAAGAATAACATGCAAATTTTGTTTAAAGACAGGTACACATGAGTTTTACTTGTCTGTTTTTTTTGTTTTTGTTTTGTTTTGTTTTTTATTGGTCGTGAGGCTTGAACTCTGGGCTTGGGCGCTATCCCTCAGCTCTTCAGCTCAAGGTGAACGCTCTACTGCTTGAGCCACAGTGCCACTTCCATACTTCCTACTTGTCTGTTTTTAAGGGAATATGTTAAATTTATCACCACAAAAAAGGTAGGGCAATCCTACATGGATTTTGAGGGCACTAGATAACACTTACATAGTTCAGGATAGCCTTGAACTCAAGATCCTTCTGCCTGTACTTCTTGAGTGCTGGGATTACAAGAATGTGTCAATGACTTTCCACACAGCTTAAGACTCAATGAGTCTTTGGTCAACCTATATGAACAGGTTTACTTATACAAGGAGATTACAACCATTTCTCACTTATAATAGGTCAACTGGTCAATCATTAGTGAGGCTTAGTATCACAGAGAACTTAGAATTCTTAATATATATTTTCAACCAGTTCACCAATTATAGTATGTCAGTGTACACTTATGTGCAAGAGAACTGTAGAGAAACCTCCTCAGATGCTTTCAAGATCCCAAATTTTGGAAATTTATATGATAGGATGGTGTTACAACACTGTGAGAAAATATCTGTGAGAAAAAATACCAATTTCCTTTCAATAACTTCAACATGAAAAGATTTCCAGCAAAGAAGTTCATATGAAAACAGAGTATATGGTTGGTTGCTACTAATCTATCTTTGTGATACTTGGTAAAACTAATAATTGTATAGCTTTCAGTATTGCTTATTCTAAGCATGTGCTCCACCAACGAGCTATATCTTTCTCTCTTGTAAGGTTTCATTTATTTATTCTGCTTCAATGATGCATTAACTGTTTTCAGAACTGAAAGCCAACATATTGAGTTCCAGAGAGAATCCAATAGCCATTTACAACATAAGTTACATTTGCCTTTTTCTCCTTTAGCATCCTGTATAACTCCAGAAGGTGGTCACTGTAATTCTAACTAATGAGACCTTACACATATAGGCAACTTAAATTTTACTTGGTCCAAAGATAAAACCGTCACTGAAATAAGTTTCAGAATGCTTCTTGCACTTACTCCATATTTTAATATTGATGCTATGGAAGACATACCACCACCTTGTGGACAGTTAAATATAGCTAGCCTTTTCCTGAGTAGTTAAAACTGCATATGTCAACCTTGTCCCTATAATAGCCTTGGTTTTTCAGTCCAAAGATAAAGCAGAAAGCTAAGAGAGGCACAGGGCAGTCTCCACTGCATAGTCAGCTTTTAGTGTGTACTTTTTAACAAAGGAAGCTCATAAGGAACAATGTCTTTAAGGAAACAATCACTAAAGTCTACAATATGCTCTGACATGCTTACAGGAGTAGTCAAGAGTAGAAGACTAAATAATCTTAGTTGCTATTGCCTGTCTTGGGGCACAACAATCTACAGTCCATTGCACAAAATATGTATTAATTCTGATGATGATAATTTCAGCTGCTAAGGTTTCATTGAACATGTTGGTTCTAAACTAAGTCAGTTCTACTACAGTCAGGCCTGAAGTGGAAGGGAGGGCTGGAATCTCTGGTTGCCAACTTATTTGCATCAGCACAGAAGGGAGAGGATTCTAGTATACTGTGCCATCAAAAGAGAAGAAAGCTGATGCCAGTGGCTCACACCTGTAATCCTAGTTACTCAGGAGGCTGAGATCTGAGGATCATGGTTCAAAGCCAGTCCAGGCAGAAAAGGCTGTGAGACTCTTATCTCCA
>NW_012267229.1:15553160-15558130 GCF_000151885.1 Dipodomys ordii
ACAGTATGTTCACAAATAAAATAAAATAAAATTAAAAAAAAAAAAAGAACACAGGGAAAGTGCCCAGGCCCAGAGTTCAAGCTCCACAACCCCCCCCCCCAAAAAAAAAATTAGGGCTAGGAAGGTGGCTCAGTGGTAGAGTGCTTGCCTTGCATGTATGAGGCCCCGGGTTCAATTCCTCAGCACAACATAAACAGAAAAAGCCAGAAGTGGCGCTGTGGCTCAAGTGTTAGAGTGCTAGCCCTGAGCTGAAGAGCTGAGGGACAGTGCCCAGGCTCAGAGTTCAGGCCCCACCACTGACAAAAATAAATACATAAATGAAAAAAGCCTTTTATTAAAACTCTTAGAAGAAAATATATGGCAAAATTTCCTATCACTGGATTTGGCAAGGGGGTTATCAAGTATGACATCAAAAGCAAGAAAAGAAAAAAAATAGAAAAATTAGAGCCAGGCACAAGTAGTTCATGTCTGTAATCCTAGCTACTCAGGAGGCTGAGATTTGAGGATCTCAATTTGAAATAAGCCCAGGCAGAAAAGTCTGTGAGACTCTTACCTCCAATTAATCAACAAATGGAGATGTGGCTTAAGTGGTAGTATGACTTGAGTGAAAAGCTAAAGGACAGTGCCAAGGCCCTGACTTCAAGTCCCAGTACCAGTACAAAAAGTAAATAAAAAAAACCAACACCTTGGGCTGGGAATGTGGCTTAGTGGTAAAGTGTTTGCCTAGTATGCACGAAGCCCTGAGTTCAATTCCTCAGTACCACATAAACAGAAAAAGCCAGAAGTGGCACTGTGGCTCAAGTGATAGAGCACTTGCCTTGAGCTGAACTCAGGGATAGAGCCCAGGCCCGGAGTTCAAGCCCAATGACAGACCAAAAAAAAAAAGAGCAGTTGAAAAGTCATTCTAGTGAAAATATAAGAAAGTGAATACTTTTACAAAATAGTTGTTCAGGCTCTTTCAATTTGATAGATAAACTATTAAAGCCTATTCAATAATGGGAAGCTATTAAAGTCAGACATTCTATAAAAGACAAATTAGTTCCTGGCTGGGTTACCAATAAATTCAAAATCTGAGAATAATCACCAAAATTAGGCAAAGGACTGGATGGACTCTGAAGCTATGAAAGCTGAAGAACATCAGGACCCAATTATAATTACAATCCTCTCTCTCTCTCTTAGGGAGCTAGGATTACAGATATGAGCCACAGACACCCGGAATCCCTCTTTATCCCAAGATAGTACAGGTGAAGCACAGGTTACACAAACTACTTGGCATTCTGAAACTTCAGAATAAAGGAATAGCTAGGCACTTGTGGCTCACACTTATAATCCTAGCTACTGAGAATAAGATCTGAGGATTTCGGCTCTAAGCCTAGGCAGGAAAGTCTATGAGATTCTTATCTCCAATTAACCACCAGAAAACCGGAAGTGGTGCTGTGGCTCAAGTGGTAGAGTGCTAGCCTTGAGCTAAAGAGCTCAGGAACAGCACCTAGGCTCTGAGTTCAATTCCTGTGACCAAAAAAAAAATAAAAGAGTAAAGAAATAGATAAAAACAGCTGGGTGCTGGTGGCTCACACCTGTAATCCTAGCTACTCAGGCTGAGATCTGAGGATCTCAGTTCAAAGCTAGCCCGGGCAGGAAAGGCCCTGAAACTCTTATCTCCAATAAGCCACCAGAAAACCAGAAGTGGCAGTGTAGCTCAAGTGGTAGAGTACTAGGCTTGAGCTGAAGAGTTGAGGGACAGCGCTCAGGCCGAGTTCAAGCTCCACGACCAACAACAACAAAAAAGAAATAGATAAAACAGCATTGGAAACCATGCTATATTCCACTGTTGTTACATTTTGGTCCACAAAGGCACAAGTAAAGTTAAAAGACCTTCAATCTGAACGGAGAGAATCCCTAGATCCCGCAGCTGCTGGTTGTTGCTCTGAGCCAGGATCCGTAATCGCTCCGCTGCTTCCCGGGGGATGTTGAATGTTACACGCACACTGTTCCAAGGCTCAACCTTCTGTACCTTTAGCTTGCTGGATTCTTGGTCATAAAGGAAAGAGTAATATTAGAAATTTTGCACTGACCAGAATGTGCACAACTAAAATACAAATGAAAGAGTAAGAGAAAAAAATCAACACCAGTTTGGACTGAATTTAGGCTTTGGCATTAAGATAGACTTCAAATCTAATCCCTGAATTGCCATATAAGTATACAGATGACCATGAGTAACTCAGTTCTCTTCTCTAAGCCTAGGCAAGCACTCTACCATTAAGCCACATTCCTAGCCCATGTCAGAAGGATATTGAGTTAAAGGCTGAGCTACATAGTAAAGATTATGTCTCAAAAACCCAGTCAAAACCAAACTAATCTTGTGAGTACATAAGATAATACATAAAAAATTAAAAAACTTAGCAAAGTACATGACACACAGGGCACTGAAAAAAATAGGAGTGAAAAGGTGTGAAGAACAGATGTTAAGTTTAAATGAACAAAATCAGATTTACTTTTGGACTCAGTTAAATGTATACAAATTAAGAAGCTGAGAACATGTTAGCCACAAATTTCAAATGAAATTCTAGGGCTGGGAAGGTGGCTCAGTGGTAGAGTGCTTGCTTTGCATGCATAAGGCCCTGGGTTCGATTCCTCAGTACCACATAAGCAGAAAAAAAAAAAGCCAGAAGTGGCGCTGTGGCTCAAGTGGTAGGTGCTAGCCTTGAGCTGAAAGGCTGAGGGACAGCGCCGAGGCCCAGAGTTCAGGCCCCACAAACCCCCCCTCCAAAAAAAAAGAAAAGAAAAGAAAAGAAGACTGGGGAGGATGCTGATATCTGAGGATCACAGTTTGAAGGAAGCCAGCCCAGGCAGAAAAGTCCCTGGGAGACTCTTCTCTCCAATTAACCACTCAAAAACCAGAAGTGGCACTATGGCTCAAGTGCTAGCCTTGATCACGAAGAGTCTCAGGGACAGCACCCAAACCCTGAGTTCAAACCCCACAACCAACAAAGAAAAAAATACTGGATGTGGATTGCCAACTGTAATCCAACCTACCCAGAAGGCTGAGTTCTGAGGATCATGGTTCAAAGCCAGACAGGGCAGTAAAGTCCATGAAACTCTTATTTCAAATTAGCCACACACAAAAAAACTCTGAAGTGGAGCTATGGCTCTGGGACAGTGCCTAGGCCCTAAGTTTAAGTACCAAGACTGGAACACAAAACAAATAAACAAACAAAAAAGGGCACTAAAAAGGTTTAGTCTTTTTAAAAAAATTTTTGGTCATGGTGCTTGAACTTGCAGCCTGGGTGCTTTCCCTGAGTCCTTTTGCTGAAGGCTAGCACTTGATCCCTTTGAGCCACAGTGACACTTCTGGTTCAGT
This sequence comes from Dipodomys ordii, assembly GCF_000151885.1. NCBI lineage: Eukaryota > Metazoa > Chordata > Mammalia > Rodentia > Heteromyidae > Dipodomys > Dipodomys ordii. Next base: position 15,556,522 of record NW_012267229.1, read on the forward strand.
TTTCTGATGGTTAAATGGAGATAAGAGTTTCATAGACTTTGCTGCCTGGGCTGGCTTTGAACCTTGATCCTCACATCTCAGTCTCCTAAGTAGGTAGGAATAAGCCACCAGCACCTGGCTTTCTCTTAACCTTGTGTAAAATGTTTTGCTATTTTCTCTCTCCAAAATAAATATTTTTAAATTCCCCTATTTAAATATTCACTTAGCATCTCTGTGCAAGATATTCATAGAAACAAGACAAACACTTCTTCCAATGTTCTATAATGCTTAAATTTAAGGAGGGTTTAATTTTAAGTTGACTCTCTATGTTGTTGCTGCTTAAAATCCTTTCCTGCCGGGTACCAGTGGCTCATGCCTATAATCCTAGCTACTCAGGAGGCTGAGATCTGAGGATTGCGGCTCAAAGCCATCCTGGGCAGGAAAGACCGTGAGACTCCTATCTCCAATAAACACTAGAAAACCAGAAGTGGCGCTGTAGCACAAGTGGTAGAGCGCTGCCTTGAGCTGAAGAGCTCAGGGACAGCGTCCAGGCCCAGAGTTCAAGCCCCACAACTGACAAAAAAATAAAAAATAAAACAAAATCTTTTCCTACTCTAAGGCTAAGAGGTGTAGCTCAGTGATAGAGTACTTTCCTAGCAAGCATGAGGCCCTGTGTTCAATCCCTAACACTAACATGAACAAAGTTTCCACTAAAACACACTAAACTGAAGGGCAAGAAACAATATAAATTTGGAAAATAACTATCACAGGATTGAAAAGAATATTTTAGAATCACAGCAATTCTACAAAGTCAATGCAAGCTTCATGACATTCTTTTTTTTTTTGCCAGTCGTGGACCTGAACTCTGGGCCTAGGCGCTGTCCCTCAGCTCTTCAGCTCAAGGTGAGAGCTCTACCGCTTGAGCCACAGCGCCACTTCTGGCTTTTTCTGTTTATGTGGTGCTGAGGAATTGAACTCAGGGCCTCAGGCATGCAAGGCAAGCACTCTACCACTGAGCCACCTTCCCAGCCCTCATGATATTCTTTTGAAAGACACAAAAGCTAATCTATTACTGGGAAAACCATCCATATGAAAAAAAGTATTCTACCTAATAGCATAACAAAAATTAAATGAAGCTGGGAGCCGGTGGCTCACGCCTGTACTCCTAGCTATTCAGGAGGCTGAGTAGATCACAGTTTAAAGCCAACCCTGGGCAGAAACTCCAAACTCTGTGAAATTCTTTTTTTGTTTGGTTTTTTTTTTTTAACTGTATTTTTTTTGTCTTTTCTTTTTTGGTACTGGGGATCGAACCCAGGACGTTGCGCTTGCTAGGCAAGCACTTTGCCACTGAGCTACATCCCAGCCCTTCTGTGAAATTCTTATCTCCAATAAACTGCTAGAAAACCGAAGTGGTTGCCTTGAGCTAAAGAACACAGGGAAAGGAGGTTCCTCAAAAGACTTCACATAGAACTCCGCTATGACCCAGCAATCCCACTTTTGGGCATTTACCCAAATGCTTACAAACAAGACCACGCTAAAGCTACCAGCACAACTATGTTTATTGCAGCATTATTTACCATAGCTAAGATATGGAACCAACCCAGATGCCCCTCAGTAGATGAATGGATCA
>NW_012267229.1:15559330-15561461 GCF_000151885.1 Dipodomys ordii
TAGTGGTAAAGTGTTTGCCTAGTATGCACGAAGCCCTGAGTTCAATTCCTCAGTACCACATAAACAGAAAAAGCCAGAAGTGGCACTGTGGCTCAGGTGGCAGATTGCTAGCTCTGAGCAAAAGCAGCTCAGGGACAGTGCCCAGGCCCTGAGTTCAAGCCCCAGGATTGGCAAAAAAAAAAAAAAAATCAACGTCTCTATGCTAAAGTTGATTAACATCCAGCTGCAGGCAGGATCCAATAGGCTAGCAATTAGTGACTGCTGGCCTAAAATTTAAGGAAACAAATTTAAATTACATTACAAGCAGACTTTTAGAATAATGGAGTTTTCTAATCTTCAAGGAGCTTTACAGATCCAGTTTAACCTTGTCATTCATAGATAAGAAAATTAAGACCAGAGAGTTTCAAACAATAAATAGATTTGGGCCTTGATCACTAGGGTAAACAAAGCTTTCTATGTTAAGCAATACTTTTCTAGTTCAATTATACCATCTACTTAAAATTCTCATTAAAAAAATTATAAAATTACAATGTTGCACTTAAACTCAGACCTTCACTATAATATTTACTTTGGAAAACTGAAGGTTACCACAAAGGAGCATATATTTTAAAAAATAGTAATGGGAAGGAAACAAGAGTTAAAGCAAATTACCCATGTGTAACAAATTGGGCACATTCTTCAATATTGCATCCAATTTCCATTTGAAGTCCTTATCATCTATATTTCCTTTGAAGGCTACAAAAATTGTGGAATCTTCCAAAATATTGTCACTTTTTGTGTCATCATCTTCTAGTCCAGAATCAAAATCCATCTCTGAGTCTTCCACTGTCGATGAACACAAGGAAGTATAGATGTCTTCTAAGTTTGGAAGGTCATCCAAAACCATGGTGCATATTATTCCAGAAGCATATGCAAAGTGGACAATGAAAGAACCTTTGAAAAGAGGAGAGGATGCAAAACCGTATTACAATTTATTATTATATATTTAATAATGTATAATCCATAGTTTCTGTGGAAACTAGCTTATTTGCTAAATAATAACACATTAAAAGTACAAGAAATTACAAAGAAACTAAATTATTTTCATCAAGTTATTCTATACAAGGGCCAGCTGTGCCTTTCACTTGTGTATAACACCCACCTGAATACAACACTAAATAAACAGTATGGTAAGAACCACAACAGGCTCAGCTACAACTAAAGAGCACAGTCCCTAGTCTTGGCAGATCCCAATATTAGAATCCACAAAAATATCAAAATATCAGAATCCATAAAGAAGTCTCTCCAACTCTTGTTTTGTGTTTTTGGTCGGTCATGGGGCTTGAACTCTGGTACTGGGCACTGTCCCCGAGTTCTTCAGCAAGGCTAGTGCTCTACCACTTTGAGCCACAGCACCACTTCTGAGGTTTTTGGGGTTTTTTTGGGTCCAGTCGTGGGGCCTGAACTCTGGGCATGGGCGCTGTCCCTCAGCTCTTCAGCTCAAGGCTAGCACTCTACCACTTGAGCCACAGCGCCCCATTTCCGACTTTTTTCTTTTTGCTTATGTGGTGCTGAGGAATCAAACCCAGGGCCTCAGGCATGCAAGGCAAGCGCCCTACCACTGAGCCACCTTCCCAGCCCCTGGGGTTGTTGTTTTTGTGTTTTGTTTTGTTTTCCTTTTTTCTGGGGGTTAATTGGAGATAAGAGTCTCACAGACTTTCCTGTCTGGGCTGGCTTTGAACCATTATCCACAGATTTCAGCCTCATGAGTAGCTAGGATTACAGTGTGAGCCACTAGTGCCCGGCCTCTGTCTTGTTTTTACTATTACGTTTTAGAATTGCTTGTGTGCTGTCCCTCAGTACTAGCCTCAAGGCTAGTACTCTACCACTTGAGCCACAGTTCCACTTTTGGTTTTGGTTGTTTATTGGATATACGAGTCTTATTGACTTTCCTGCCTGGGTTGGCTATGAGCTTTGATCCTCAGAGCTCCTGAGTAGCTAGGATTACAGGTGTGAGCAACTGCCCCAGACAGTACTGCTTTTCTCAGAACACACACACACACACACACACACACCCTATGAACACAGAATGATGGTGCATACCTATAACACACACACACACACACCCTATGAACACAGAATGATGGTGCAT
>NW_012267229.1:15561511-15567310 GCF_000151885.1 Dipodomys ordii
ACACAGAATGATGGTGCATACCTATAACACACACACACACACACCCTATGAACACAGAATGATGGTGCATACCTATAACACACACACACACACACACACACACACCTATGAACACAGAATGATGGTGCATACCTATAATCCCAGAATTTGGGAGGCTGAGGGAGGCAAATCTTTAGTTCAAGGCCAGCCTAGGCGCCACACTACGTTTAAGGCAAGCATAGAGTTACATAGGTCTTATTTCAAAAATTTTTAAAATTCTTCCTACCTTTTGTGTTTACTTAGCATTTTAATTTTGTAGCTGGATGTTTTAAATCTCTTGCTCTATTCATGATATTCTTTCTCCTTCCCTCCCACCCCCCACGTTGTACTGGAGCTTGAATTCAGGGCCTGGGCACTGTCCCTGAGCATTTTTGCTCAAGGCTAGCACTCTACCACTTGAGCCACATGGCTCCATTTCTGGCCTTTCTATAGGTTAATTGGAGATAAGAGTCTCACAGATTTTCCTCCCTGGGTTGGCTTCCAACCATGATCCTCAGATCTCAGACTCCTGAGTAGCTAGGATTACAGCGGTGACAGCACCTGACTTCTTTTAACCATGCTTATTTGCTTGTTTTCTTGTCTCCTCCTTTCTTTCTCCTTCTTTCCTTCATTTCTTTCTCTCTTCCTTTTTTCCTCTTTCTCCTTCCTTCCTCCTTTTCCCTTTCCCTTCCATGTCACATTCTTTATCCCATTCTTTTTTTTTTTTTTTTGCCAATACTAGAGTTTGAGCTTAAGGCTTGCTTGGCTTATGCTCTACCACTTTTTGGAGATGAAATCTTTCAGACTTTCTGAGAAAGCTTCAAACCATGCTCCTTTGCATGTCAACCTTCCCAGTAGCTAAGATTACAGGTGTAAACTATTAGCACCTGATTCATTTCAGTCTTTTATTATTACTTTTTCTTTTATCAGTTTTTGGTGGCAGTGGGGATTGAATTCTGGACCTTGCTCTGTCTTGACTTTGCCCTCTACCACTTGAGCTCCTTACACAGACATCTTGCTTAAGTTTTTTTCAGATAGGTTCTTATGCTTTTGCCCTGGCCAGCCTTGGTCTACGATTCTTCTACCTCTACATCCTGATAAGCTGGTATTACAGACATGCACTACCATATTCAATCCTTTACTAATTCTAACTTCATGCTTTATCCTACATTATTTTGTCCTTTTCTTTTCTATGGTATTTTTTTTGTATAGTTGTCTTTTTTGAACATACATTGATTTTAATTTTCTTGCAAAAAGTTGAAGGTGATTCCATTATGAACTTTTGAATGAACTTCATATTATACCCCTTCATTCTCTTCTCCCTGAAACATTTCACAAGTTTACATATCATCCTTATATAGAAGCCATGCACATCTTCTCTGTATTATTCCAATTTAAGTATATATATGTATATATATATATATATATTAAACACAGTAGTTGTCTTTATCTGGTTTTAGTGTTGTACCTGTTTTGTTTTCTCCTTTCTGAGCAATATTGGGGACTGGATCTTCGAAAGAAGCCTAATCAGTAAGAAGGCCCACATATAAAACAGATAAACAAGTTGCAGCACAAAAACATAAGAAATATGAGAAAGGCAAGGTGACTCCTCCAAAAGTTCATAGCTCTTCAATAACTGGCTCCAAAGATTATGAAATGACTGAAATGCTGGACAGAGAATCCAATTAATAAATGGGTGAATCAACTGAACAAACAATTCTCAAAAGTCTACAGAGATGGATAAAGAAAAGGTGTTATAAAGAAAAACAAAATTATAGTCTTTACAAGAAAAACAAACTGGAGGGTATTATATTAACCAAATAAACCAGACTCAGAAAAACACTGTTCCCCCACATATGCAGAATCTAGATTATAGAAACAAAAACAAAATGACATAAAAATAGAGGCTGGGGAGGACTATTTGTAAAGAGGAAGTCAAGCAGGGAGAAGAGAGGGAATAGAGAGGATAATGGCAGGGCGGGGACAGTAAACAAAACATGTTATATGTACATGCATGAAAATATCAGAATGAAGTCCATTATTATATATTAGTGAAAATGATGTGAAAAGCCCTATTCTACATTAAAAGAGATTTATAAGTTGGGTGCTGGTGGCTCAAACCTACAATCCCAACTACTCAGAAGGCTGGATCTGAGCATCATAGTTTGAAACCATGCCAGGTAGGAAAGTCTGTGAGACTTTTATCTCCAAGTAACCACCAAAAACCAGAAGTGGAGCCATGGCTCAAGTAGTAGAGCATTAGTCTTGAGCAAAAAAAGTCAGGGACAGCACCAAGGCCCTGAGTTCAAGCCTGAGTTAAAAAAAAAAAGATTTACAAGACATCATTTTCAGAACATCATCCTTCAGGTTCCTTTATGAAGCTTCTGTAGAGTCCCCTGTGCCAGCTTATAACGACAAGGACAGCCCCCAGATGAGGCCTGCCAGGATCAATTAGTACCTACACAAAGGCCACAGGGAACCTAAGGTTTTTACGTTTTTTCCTGATCATGGGGCTTATATTCTGGGCCTGAGCACTGTCCCTCAGCTCTTTTGCTCAAGGCGAGTGCTCTACCACTTCAGGCACAGTGCCACTTCTGGTTTTCTGGTGGAGATAAGAGTTTCTCAGCCTTTCCTGCCCGGGTTGGCCTTGAACTGGGATCCTCAGATCTCAGCTGCCTGAGGAGCTAGGATTACAGGTGTGAGCCACCAGTGCCTGGCTGAAACCTGTTTTAAGATAAAAAAAAATCTAATTTTGCTGAGCTTTATTTAGCTTACCACAAATCTAAACATAGCATTAAACTGTGAGTGGTGTGGAGTTCACAACTTTTCACAATTATTTTTTTATTCCAGTGATACTGGGGATTGAATCAGGGCCTGAGGGCCTCACCACTTGCTAACTAGGTATTCTACTACTTAAGCCACTTTACCAGCCCCATTACATATATAACCATTTAAAAATTATTATAAAGGTGATATACAGAACAGTTGTTACATAAATAAAGTGTATATTTCTTTTTTAACAATGTCATCCCTTCCCTCACTCATAACTATTAATTTTTAATTAAAATGTTTATGTAATTAAAGGTGTTTGATAGTAGTTTTTTTTGTTTTGCCAGTCTTGGGGCTTGAATTGGGCCTAAGTGTTGTCCTTGAGTTTTTGTGCTCTAGGCTAGTGCTCTATCACTTGAGCAACAACTCTACCTCTAGCTTTTTGTGTTAATTGGAGATAAAAATTTTACTGACATTCCTGCCCTGGCTGTCTGCAAATCCTCAGATCCCAGCTGCTATCCTTAGATCTCAGACTACTGAGTAACTAGAATTATAAGCCTAAATCTCCATCCAGTGCCCAGATTGAGAATAGTTTTACTCAATATAAATTTTAGTAATTACTCACTGTTCTTTTACTGTGTTATACAGGCAAATCTGAAACTACATTTAAAAGTCTATAGTAGAGGGCTGGGAAGGTAGCTCAGTGGTAGAGTGCTTGCCTTGCATGCATGAGGCCCTAGGTTCGATTCCTCAGCACAACATGAGCAGAAAAAGCCAGAAGTGGTGCTGTGGCTCAAGTGGTAGAGCGCTAGCCTTGAGCTGAAGAGCTGAGGGACAGCGCCCACACCCAAAAAAGTCTGTATTAGAAACCCTATTTATTTAATTTTTTAGCCCTCCTCCCACCCACCGTTAGAAACCCTATTTAAAAAGAGGTTAGTAGTCTTCAAATTTTATTCAATAGCTCAAAAAAAAATAATTTTGGGAGATGGCCAGTACTGAGGTTTGAACTTGAGGCTTCTTGCCTGCTAGGCAGTCGATGGATGTACCACTTGAGGCACACCTCATGCATTTTAGCAGCTCTGCCAAAAGAAAGGGACTATCAGAAAAACCTAAAGGATAAACATTATTTTGGGGCCTTATCTACTCTTAGTTTTCACTCACCAAAATGTGTTTCTTATTTTTTTATTAAGCACTTATCCAGGTCATCTTCTAAGTCCAAACAAGCTGGCATTTTGGGGGCTGTATCTCAAAGTAGCAGCCAAATCAGAAATCTAGAAAAAGAAAGTGATAGAAAGAGAGGGAAGGGAGGGAGGGAGGGAGGCAAGAAAGGAGGAAGGAAAGGAAACAGCATTATAAAGAAATTAAAAGCTGACTTATCTTTGCAACAGAAGTCAATGCAAACCTCACACATTATCAAGTCAATTTTGCATGTAGAAAATGTTAAATAATTGTCATTAAGCTTACAGAAATACTTTTTTCTCAAGAACTTATACCAGCTTCATGTTAAGAATCATGAAACTAGCCAGGCATTAGTGGCTCCAAACCTGTAATCCTAGCTACTCAGGAGGTTGAGATCTTCAGGATCAGCCAGCCTGGGAAGCAAAGTCTATGAGACTCTTATATCCAATTTACCACCAGAAAACTGGAAGTGGAGCTGTGGCTCAAAGTGGTAGAGTGCTAGCCTTGCGCAAAAAAGCTCAGGGACAGCCCCTAGGCCCTGAGTTCAAGCTCCAGGGCTGACAAAAAAGAAAAAAAAGACATGATCTAGGGCTTCCAGGCATAACAGCATTTACTATACCTACACTCTTAATTTGTCAAATGTGAAAAAATTAACATCATGTACATTGCCACACATTTTTAGTTTAAGTTCTAAAACATTCGTCATGATAGGATAGATATAGAAGTTATGGACAGAAAAATGCATCATTTTTGCATACTTCAAAAAAAAATCAGGGCTGGGAAGGTGGCTCAGTGGTAGAGCGCTTGCCTTGCATGCTCGAGGCCCTGGGTTCGATTCCTCAGCACCACATAAGCTAAAAGAAAAAAGCCGGAAGTGGCACTGTGGCTCAAGTGGTAGAATGCTAGCCTTGAGCTGAAGAGCTCTTAGTTCAGGCCCAGAGTTCAGGCCCTACGACAGGAATAAAAAAAAAAAGATTAAAAAAAAAACAAAAACAAAAACAAATCAACTAAGCCGGGCACCAGTAGCTCACGCCTGTAATCCTAGCTACTCAGGAGGCTGAGATCTGAGGATCTCTGTTCAAAGCCAGCCCGGGCAGGAAAGGTCCTGAAACTCTTATCTCCAATAAACTATCAGAAAACTGGAAGTAACTCAAGTGGTGGAGCGCTAGCCTTGAGCTGAAGAGCTGAGGGTCAGTGCCTAGGCCCAGAGTTCAAGCCCCATGACGTCAAAAAATAAATAAATAAATAAATAAATAAAAATCAACTAACAAGATCAGACTACAACATCTTTAAGCCAAGTGTTATAATTTTACATTGATGCCAAGTATTAATTTTGTAATGTTGAAATTACAAGTATATATTAGTAGTTAATAATGGGAAAACTATCACTTAATTATTTTTAATTCAAAAATGGAACTTATTAAGTTATATAGAAAATCTTAAAAACCTAGGGCAATGAACTGATGAGAAAACATTGAAATTATAATTCAAAATAAAATCAAGAAACAAAGATCTTTTTCCGTCTTAAAGTAACAGCAGAACCTTTGGACTAAGGTTAAACAAATACAAATCAGAACTGTAAAATTTCTAGAAAACTATAAGGAAATACAATTATGAATCTAGGAATATAGTCATACCAGTGCATAAGAAAATTCAGTCATGGCTGGGAAGGTGGCTCAGTGGTAGAGCGCATGCCTTGCATGCCTGAGGCCCTGGATTCCTCAGCACTACATAAGCAAAAAGAAAAAAGCCGGAAGTGGCGCTGTGGCTCAAGTGGTAGAGCATTAGCCTTGAGCTGAAGAGCTGAGGGACAGTGCCCAGGCCCAGAGTTCA
>NW_012267229.1:15567360-15592906 GCF_000151885.1 Dipodomys ordii
AAAAAAAAAAAGAAAAGAAAATTCAGTCATAAAATACTTATGTGGAGATGTAGGGGGAAATGACTTAAATATCTGATTTAAAAAACAACAACAGGGGCTGGGAATGTGGCTTAAATGGTAGAGTGCTTATCTAACATGTGTGAAGTCCTGGGTTTCCTCAATACCACATAAACAGAAAAAGCTGGAAGTGGTGCTGTGGCTCTAGTGGTAGAGTGCTAACCTTGAGCAAAAGAAGCCCAGGAATAGTGTCCAGGCCCCGAGTTCAAGCCCCAGGCCAGGCAAAAAACAACAACAACAAAAGCAACAACAACAACCAATAAGCCAGTTGTGGTGGCTCACCTCTCTAATTCTAGCTACTTGGGAGGCTAAAATGAAGAGGCTAGCCTGGGTAAAAAAGTTCAAGAGATTCCATTTCAACCAATAAAAAGCTAAGTGCAATGGTCTGCACTGTCATCCCAGCTACATGGTAAGTTTACACAGGAGGACTGCAGCTTAGACTGGCCAGGGCATGAGATTCTATGCAAGTAATAATGAAAATAAAAGGGCTTAGAAGGCATGGCTCAAATGGGGGGAGTGCCTGCCTAGCAAGTAAGGACCTTAATTCAAACACTACTATTACCAAAAAAAAAAAAAGAGGGAGAGCAAAAAAAAAAAAAAAGGTAAGATTAACTGAAAGGAAAATGAAAGCTGGGCACCAGTATCTTACACCTATAGTCCTATTCAGTGGCTGAGATCCAAAGGATTGTGGTTTGAAGCCAGTGTAGGCAACAGTCTGAAAGATTCCAGCTTCAAACCAGCAAAAAAGCTGACCTGGAGCCCTAGCTCAAGTGTTAGAGTGCCAGCCAATCAAATAAGGTTACCAAGCACAAGACCCTCAGATTCAAATCACAGTACCAACCCCTCCTCCCCCCAAAATAGATGAAACTCAGACTTTTTTTTCAAGCTTTTGTTCCTCTACTGTAAATATGCTAAGGCTCTCAAGCACCATATATTAATTTAGTGAATACAATTAGCCTTTTAAAGAGCATATAAATCTACCAGTCTGAAAAAAAATCTAATGATCTGAAACAAATTCATAACATGATTACACACACACACACACACACAGAGACACATGCATTGTGTGTGTGTGTGTGTGTATGAAATTACAAAATGGCAAAGAAAATGATATGGTATCACTGACAAAGAGCAAATCCTGGGGCTGAGAGCATGGTACAGTGGTAGATTGCATGCCTACAATGTGCAAGGCCCTGTATATCTCCCCCAAAAAGCCAATGACCAAGTCTCCCTACATATAAACATTATAGAAAAAAAACATGTACAGGTATGTGTGTACTTATATAGACATATAAAATAAAAAGAGCAACAATTTGGACATGGATATGAACAGAAAAGTAAAAGTAAAAAGAAAAAAGCCAGAAGTGGCGCTGTGGCTCCAGTGATAGAGCGCTAGCCTTGAAGCTGAAGAGCTGAGGGTCAGTGCCCAGGTCCAGAGTTCAGGCCCCACGACTGGACCCCCCCCCAAAAAAAAAGTAAAATTCATAAGATTTAAAACATATAGTGTGCAACCTCACCAACAATAAGCAAAAACAAATATACTTACCATATTAGCAAAATATCCAAAACTGTTGGCAAGGTTATGGAGGAAACTACATTCTCATTCATTGCTGACAATAGTGCAAATTGGTGGCACACCAGCAATTAAATATTATCTACCCAAATGACAATTACATATGTATTTATTCAGCTATTCCACTTATGAATAGTGATTCTATAGATATACTTGCCTCCAAACAAGATAACACATACCAGGTTATTAGATACAATAAAAAGATAGGAAATTACAGGGATGTACATCAACAGAGACTATTCAACTTATAGTACATCTATACCCTAGCGCAGTTATATCTCAAAAGGGAGGGGGAGAGGGCTCAAAGATATCAGTTGTTTTCTAAGAACTATGGGCAATTCCAAAGTGAACTTCGGGAAATCACAAGCTAGAGTTTTTATCTGAACAGTGATAAAGTTCACTGTTGATAACAGAGAGAAGTAACTGATGATGGCTATAAACATCTGACCTTCTGAGATCTGGAAGGCAGCTGTTTTTTCTGTTGTTGTTTTGTTTTGTTTTTTGCCAGTCCTCGGGCTTGAACTCAGGGCCTTGGCACTGTCCCTGAACTTCTTTTGTTCAAGGCTAACACTCTATCACTTCAACCACAGCACCACTTCCGACTTTTTCTGTTTCTGTGGTACTGAGGAATCAAACCCAGGGCTTTCATGCATGCTAGGCAAGCACTCTCCCACTAAGCCACATTCCCAGTCCAAAGCAGCTTTTTTTCTCCCTTCACCAATGTTATAAATTCAGAAACAGCAGAAAGGGCCAAATCATTATTTTCTTTTTAGAACTTATCCATATGTCCATTCCCTTCCAAAATCACGGATGATTCAGAAATTCATATCACTGTTTTCTTAGTTCTTTCCATGGAGCCAATGAAGAGTTTTGCTCTATTGTACATATTTAACCTAATTAGTAAAGACATGATTCATATGCTTTTCTCTTCTCTCCCATCTCCAACCCCCACTTTTCAAGACTGAATCTCTCTGTGTAGCCAGGCTGGTCTTGAACTCACTCTGTGATCCAGGCTGGCCTCAAACTGATTCTCCTGCTTCAGCTTCCCCAGTGCTGAGATTATTAGTCATGTAATACCAAGCCTGGACAAACACTTTTTATTAAGCAGATCCTATCTAGTTAGTTTAGATCCAACTCATAAGACAAATGCACCTTGCCCAAGTAAAGTACTCTACTGGACATTAAAAATCAAAATAACTTCTTAAAAAGTAAAGTTTATTTCTAATTCAACCCATCAAGTTCATGCTAAATCTTTTATAAACTTTAACTTGTATTCTATAAAATCAACAGACCTGTTTAAGAACTCTGACCATTCTCAGAAAAGATAGTCAGTAGAACCCCTCTCCATTCCTCCCAGGACCTAGACAAAAAGAAAAGGGCAAAGAGGAAGAAGAGAAACATCAGAGATAAGTAATTATAAACCAAGTAGACCTATTCAAAGTGAATTTTTGAGACTGACCAAATTACTTTTATCATTTCTGCTAACTTTATTCTAGTAGGAATTGTAAAGGATGAGAAATCATTTAGAGTTTCTAATATAGTTTCATTTTGTTTTTCTTTTCTTTTTTTTTTGTTTTTTTTTGTTTTTATTTTCTTAACAAGGAAATCTTACTATAATTACCAAAGAAGTTCAGAGGAATTTTCAAAATATCTCTGTATTTTGTGTAAGTGGCGACTTACACAAATATGTTCACTCTATCTTTTTATGTGTGACAGTACCAGAGTTTGAACTCAAGATTTTGTGCTCCTACTCAGTTTTCTTGCTCACAGTTATCCATCTACCACTTGAGTCACAACTCCAGTTCAGCATTTTGCTAGAAAATTAGAATAAAGTCTTTGAGGCTTTTCTGTCCTGGTTGGCTTTGAATCTCTGGGTCTCAGCCTCCTAAGTATCTGGGATTACAAGCCTGAGTGACCAGTGCCTGGCAGAATGTTACTTTTATAATTCATTATCCTTGGGTTTTATGCATTTTTCCTAAAAAGATACATTTTTCCTGGGTAGAACCCCTGATCCTAGTTGGTTTCATTTTATTTTATTTTAGATTTTTTGGGTCTGGTCATGGGGCCTGAACCCTGGGCCTGGGTGCTGTCCCTCAGCTCTTCAGCTCAAGGCTAGTGCTCTACCACTTGAGCCACAGTGCCACTTCCGGCTTTTTTCTTTTTGCTTATGTGGTGCTGAGGAATCGAACCCAGGGCCTCATGCATGCAAGGCAAGGGCTCTACCACTGAGCTACCTTCCCCGCCCCCCTAGTTGGTTTTAGATACAGAAATCCCAAAGAAGTTTCATGATTTTCCCTAGTTCACAGATGTTGTCCTTCTTGTCACTCTTCTGCTTTAAAACCATAAATATGTTAGTAATAATGACCAGGGGGCATGGCTAAAGTGTTAAGTGCACCAACAAACTCAAGGCTCTGAGCTCAAACTCCAGTATTAGAAAACACACATATATAATATATACACACATTTTAACATTTATTCATGTCCTGAAAAAATTATATTGCAGATGACAATTTGTCAGAAATAAGGAAACAAATAAATGGAAAATACTTATGTTCTGAGTTCATAACTGTGCACTATCACACCTGCTTCACCATTCATATAAAGAAATTAAAGCCTAATACCATACAACCATTTCCTAACCTCAATATCACAATTTAAAAAAAAAAATGGGCTGGGAAGATGGCTCAGTGGTAGAACGCTTGCCTTTCAAGCATGAGGCCCTGGATTTGATTCCTCAGCACCACATAAGCAAAAAGAAAAAAGCCAGAAGTGGCGCTGTGGCTCAAGTGGTAGAGTGCTAGCCTTGAGCTGAAGAGCTGAGGGACAGCGCCCAGGCCCAGAGTTCAGGCCCCACTACTGGACCCAAAACAAACAAAAATCTCTTTAAGCTAGACATTGGTGGCTGTAATCTTAGCTACTAAGGAGGCTGAGATTTGAGGATCTTGGTTCAAAGCCAGTCCAAGCAGAAAAGTCTATGAGATTCTTATCACTAATCAACCAACAAAAATATGGAAGTGGAGGTATGGCCCAAGTAGTACACTCTAGCATCAGTCCTGATCACAAAGCCCTGAGCTGAAGCCCTAGTACACACACACACACACACACACACACATACATCTCTTTAAGGGGCTGGAGGTGTGGCTCAGTTGGTAGAACACTAGCTAATAAACAAAAGTCTCAAGTACTAAGTTCAAGTCCTGGTCTAAAACAAAAAAAAAAATCTCTTTAAAAAGATATATATTTGGGTTGGGAGGGATGGGTGAAAGATGAAAGGGTTCACTTTTTTTGTTTTTGTGTTTTTTGTCAGACTTGGGGCTTGAACTCTGGACCTGGGCACTGTCCCTGAGCTCTTCAGCTCAAGGCAAGCACTCTACCACTTGAGCCACAGCACCACTCCAGTTTTCTGGTGGTTAATTAGAAGGAAAAGTCTCACAGACTTTTTTATCCAGGCTGGCTTTAAACTGTGAGCCTCAGCTCTTAGCCTCCTGAGTAGCTAGGATTACAGGTGTGAGCCACCAGCGCCCAGCTAACATACATCTTTTTAAAATTAAGTAATTGTGCAAAGATGTTGCCATTGAACAAAGCAGTTTATGGCCGGGTACTGGTGGCTCACACCTATAATCCTAGCTACTCAGGAGGTTGACAGCTGAAGATCATGGTTCAAAGCCAGCCCAGACAGGAAAGTTCAGGAGACTCATCTCCAATTACCACCAGAAAACCAGAAGTGGCGCTGTGGCTCAAGCGGTACAGCACTTGCCTTGAGCTGAAGAGCTGAGGGACAGCACCCAGGCCCATAAGTTAAAGCCCCACAACTGGCCAAAAAAAAAAAAGATGTATGTTAAATTAACAGTAAAATTAACTAAGTATATATTCAGAATAGGCTAGCTGTATGTATGCATGCATTTATATATATATATATATATATATATATATATATGCATGCATCATGTATGAAGACAAGATCTAGCAGTATAGACCAGCTTGGCTTCCAACTTGCCTTCCTCTTTAGCTTCTCAAGTGCTGGATTACAGTTGTGTGAGACCATACTTAGCTTTGACTTATTTTGTTAAGTTATTCTTATATTTTTTTACATGAAAATAAACTCAACACTTTGTATTAGCATACACAGCTGTAACATTTCCATACAGACAAACAATATATCTCAATCAACCTCAATGCCTCTATCACTCTCTTCATCATATACCCCCTTCTTAAAACAACTTCAACAGGTTTGTTCTACTTTCTTTTTTTGTGCTCATACTGAGGCTGGAACTCAGGGCCTCATACTCTTACTTGGCTTTTTTACACAAAGCTGGCACTTTACTACTTCAGCCACAACTCTACTTCTGGTGTTTTGCTGGTTAATTTGAGGTAAGAGTCACAGACTATCCTATCCAGGCTGGCTTCAAATTGCAATCCTCAGATCTTAGTGTCCTGAGGATTACAGCTGAATCATCTGAAGCATATAACAAAGTCATCCATCTCTGTCTGCTTCTCTAGTTCCTGTCCTTTAAACTACCCAAGTAGAACAGCCTAGTATGATTCTCCAATATATTACTCTATGTTCTTATAAATATACACATACTTTCTCTCTCAATTTATAGTCATGATACCACACATTTTTGTTCTTCAAGTCTTTTGGCATGTGTGTGTGTGTGTGTGTGTGTGTGTGTTACTATCATGACTTGAAGTCGGGGTCTTATATTTTTGCTTGATTTTCTTTCTCAGTGTTGGTGCTCAACCACTTGAACCACCCTTCCAGTCAAGCATATTGCTGATCCGTTAGAGATGAAGCTCAAGGATTTCCTCCCTCCCCCAGAGACTTGCTCTGAACTGAGATCCTCAAAGAGAATGTGAAGTTCTAAGTTCAAGCCCAAATACTGGCACACAAAAAAAGTTTGCCTCTACTTGACAAAGAAAAATTTTGATTCAAGAGCTTATAGTTTTAAGGTTTTCTATTTAAAATGTCTTCTTTAAAATAGACATAAAGCTGGGCGCTGGTGGCTCATGCCTGTAATCCTAGCTACTCAGGAGGATGAGATCTGAGGATCATGGTTCAAAGCCAGCCCGGGCAGGAAAGTCCATGAGACTCATCTCCAATAAACCACCAGAAAACCGGAAGTGGTGCTGTGGCTCAAGTGATAGAGCGCTAGCCTTGAACTGAAGAGCTGAGGGACAGCACCTAGGCCCAGAGTTGAAGCCCAACAACTGACCAAAAAAAAAAAAGAAAAAGAAAAAAATTACTAAGTTAAATCTGGTGCCAGCTGGGCACCGGTGGCTCACGCCTGTAATCTTAGCTAATCAGGAGGCTGAGATCTGAGGATTGTGGTTCAAAGCCTGACTTGGGCAGGAAACTCTGTGACACTCTTATCTCCAATAAACCACCAGAAAAAAACGGAAGTGGCTCTGTGGCTCAAGTGGTTGAGCAATAGCCTTGAACTGAAGAGCTAAGGGACAGTGCCCAGGCCCAGAGTTCAAGCCCCACGACCAACAACAACAACAACAAGAAACATTGGTGCCAATACTGGGGTTTGAATTCAGGCCCTGGGCGCAGTCAATTAGCTTTTCTTTTTTTTTTTTTAATCTAATCCAGCCCTGGGAAAGAAAGTCTGCCTCTTATCTTCAATTAACTACCATAAAAGCTATGGCTCAGGTGGTATAGTGCTAGCCTTGAGTAAAAAAGCTCAGGGCCAGTGCTTAGGCCCTGAGTTCAAGCCCCAGTACCCATATCCCCTCCCCCCTGCCACAACTATATGGCTTCCTTCCAGCCATGGAAGCTCACTACTATAATCCTAGCTACTTGGGAGTTAGAGATCAGGAAGACAGTGTTTTCAGGTCATCCTAGGCAAAGTCAGCAAGATTCTGTATCTCAACAAACAAGGTAAGCATGGTGGTTCATGTTTGTGACCCTTTCTGTGTGGTAGTCATAGGTAGAAAGAACACAGTCTAAAGCCAGCACTGGGCAAAAGCATGAGACTATCTGAAAAATAACTAAAACAAAAAGGGATAGGGGTAAGACTCAATTAGTAAAACACTTGGGCATGAGGCCCTGAGTCTGAATCCCAATATAAAAACAACAACAACATCAAAAACTATAGGAAGGGGTTATGGGTATACTTGAGTAGTATAGAGTTAGCCTAACATGGGAAGCCCTGAGTTTGACTTGCAGTACCTCAAACAGTAACAAAATATATATAACAACAGGAAAATATAATGAATGGCTCCTAACTTCATTCTACCTTAGGCAAATCAGCTATAAAATCATTTTGGAGACAACAGGAGAAATTTACATATAGATGTAATGTTAGATAATATTAAAGTATTGCTAATTGTTAGGAATAAAAATGTTAGGTATAATTTTTTAGGTGTACCATTAAAGACTTCCTGCTAATTTTGCTAGATGTAAAATGGTGATTACATAGGAGAATGTTCTTAATTTTTTTTTTAGTTTTTTTTTTGTTTGTTTGTTTTGGTCAGTCGTGGGGCTAGAACTCTAGGCCTAGGCGCTGTCCCTCGGCTCTTCAGCTCAAGGCTAGTGCTCTACCACTTCAGCCACAGTGCCACTTCTGTCCTTTTCTGTTTATGTGATGCTGAGGAATCAAACCCAGGGCTTCATGCATGGGAGACAAGCACTCTACCACTAAGCCATCTTCTCAAAGTCGAATGTCCTTATTTATAAGATGTATATTAAAGAATCTTTATTTTTATAAGGTTTAACATAATAAACATTACATATATGGCAACATGTTGAATATAGATAGCAGATAGAATGTAACAGGGTGGTTTTATGTTTGAAATACTCATTCTAAAGTAATTTAAATATCAACTAAAACACAAAACTATGAAGTTTTGCTTTTAAACCAGAAGAAAAAATTTAAATTCAATGTTAACTAGTAGTTTAGCAGCAATATAAACTGAAAGTCATTTAAAAAGTAATAATGTGACAATGTGGTCAAAAAGAAGTGATACTCTCAGTCTTAATGACAAATCAATTTAGGGAAAATATTCTAACCAAAAACAGGGATAGCTGGGGGTTGGTGGCTACTCAGGAGGTTGAGATGTGAGGATCATGGTTTGAAGCCAACCCCGCCAAGGAAAGTCTAGGAGACTCTTATTTCCAATTAACCACCCAAAAACCAGAAGTGGTACTGTGGCTCAAAGTAATAGAGTGCAGGCCTTGAGCAAAAGAGCTCAGGAACAACACACAGGCCTTAATTCAAGCCCCAGGCCCAACCAAAAAAACAAAACAAAACAAAACTAGGGGGGAGGACTTACTAAAAGATGTTACAACAGTAGTATTGGCATTTACTCAAATGCCAATTAATTGAGTATGGTTATTTTGTATCCATTCACTAAAGGCAACAGATATATAGACATACACCAAGATACTACCAAAAAAAATTTAAGACTATATATGAGGCCCTGGGTTAGATCCCCAGCACTACAAAAAAAAAAAAAGACTTAAGTGTCTGTATGAATTAAACTTATACAAATGTATAAATAATGACTATGAGCCAGGAGCTGGTGGCTTATGCCTGTAATCCTACTCAGGAAACTGAAAATGGAGAACAACAGTTTGAAGCCAGCCTAGGGAGAAGTTTGTGAGACTCCATCCCTAATTAATCAGCAAAATGTTGGACTAGAAGTGTTATTTGGCAGTGAGCAATAGAGCTGAGCAAGAAAGCTGAGCAAGAACAAGGTCCTAAATACTAGCACATGTGCGCATACACCCACAAAGATGACTATGCTCTACGTTTATCTATATAATATTTAAACACAACATTAAAAAATTCAAGAGAGCCGGGCACTGGTGGCTCACGCCTGTAATCCTAGCTACTCATCTGAGGATCACAGTTCAAAGCAGCCCGGGCAGGAAAGTCCATGAGACTCTTATCTCCAATTAACCACCAGAAAACAATACGTGGCACTGCGGTTCAAGTGGTAGAACACTTGCCTTGAGCTACAGAGCTCAGGGACAGCATCCAGGCCCAGAGTTCAAGTTTACAACTGACAAAATAAATAAATAAATATTCAAGAGATACATGTTGTTAAAGAAAATATTAGCTGGGCTCCGGTAGCTCATGCTTGTAATCCTAGCAGCTACTTAGGAGACTGAGATTTGAGGATCAGGGTTCCAAGCCAACCAGGGCAGGAAAGTCTATGAGACCTTTACCTCCAATTAACCACTAGAAAACCAGAAATGGAGCTGTGGCTCAAAGAGATAGAGCACTACTAGCTTTAAGCAAAAGAGCTTGGGAACAGCTCCTAGACCCAGATTCAAGCCCCAGGGCAAATAAAGAAACAAACAAAGGAAAGAAAAGATCAATGTGTATCAATGAGGAGGGGCACACAAATGGAACAAGGAAGGGTAAGCAAATGCAGCCATTATACTCAGTGCACATTATGTAAAAATTGAACCGTACAACTTGAGGGTAGGGATGGGAGGGGGAAAATGAGAGTGAACAATGAATGAAAGGGGTGACACTGATCAAGATGAATTGTTCTCATAACTTGATTTATGGAACTGTAACCTCTTTGTACAAATGCTTAATATGAAATAAAGATAATGGGCTGGGAATGTGAATTACTGGTGAATTACTTCATGCTTGCTTAGCATGCATGAAGTCCTGGGTTTGATTCCTCAACACGTAAACAGAAAAAGCTGGAAGCGGCACTGTGGCTCTAGTGGTGGAGTGCTAGCCTTGAGCAAAAGAAGCTTAGGGACAGTGCCAAGGTCCTCAAGCCACAGGACTGACAAAAAAAAATAAAATAAATAAAATAAAAATAAGTAAAACTACCAAAAAAAAAAGTGCAAACCAGGTGCCAGCTCATGCCTGTAATTCTAGGTACTTGGGAAGCTAAGATTGGGATGACTCCATCTCAATGGAGGAAAGCTGGATGCAATGGTGCACACCATCATCCCCAAAATGATAGAAAGCCTAAAACAGGTAGATCACAGTTCAGGTCTGTGCCCAGGCAGGAAGCAAGAGTCTAGCTCAAAAATAACCTGCAAAAAACAGAGCTGGAGGCTCAGAAGTAGAGCACCTGGCCACTAAGCAGCACAAGGCCCTAAATTCAAATACTAGTATCACTGAAGAGGAAATATGGACAATGCAAATATAGAACTAGGAAGAACTGTCTAGACACAAATAAGGAAAAACACTTGATGATAATTACTGACCACAATCTGAATGAGTATTCACAATTTACAGTCTTATTGTGGACAGAGCCAATATAAATACTACTAAAAAGACACAGAAAAAGAATGTATCATTAGCCTTGGCAGTAGTCTTTCTTGACTCTTTCAATTAATCAGATGTTTTAAGAAATATAAAAGTGAGCCGGGCGCTGGTGGCTCACGCCTGTAATCCCAGCTACTCAGGAGGCTGAGATCTGAAGATCGCGGTTCAAAGCCAGCCCGGGCAGGAGAGACCGTGAGACTCCTATCTCCAATAAACCACCAGAAAACTGGAAGTGGCACTGTAGCTCAAGTGGCTGAGGGACAGCGCCCAAGCCCAGAGTTCAAGCCCCACGACCGACAAAAAAAAAAAAAAAAAAGAAATATAAAAGTGGGCTGGGCATTGGTGGCTCTTGTCTGTAATCCTAGGAGGCTGATCTGAAGGTTTCAGTTCAAAGCAAGCCCAAGAAGGAAAGTCCATGACTCTTATCTTCAATTAACCACCAAAAAAAACCCAGAAGTGGAGCTATGGCTAAAGTGGTAAAGTGCTAGCCTTGAGCAAAAGAACCCAGGGACAGCACCCAGGCCCTGAGTTCAAGCTGCAGGAGCAGCACACGTATGCACGTATGTGCGTGCACATACACGTGGCAAACACACACACACACACACACACACACACACACACACATTATGGAAAGCTGAACCAGGCTCACGAAAAAGAAAAAAGATATAGAATGAGCGGCTAGGAAGGTGGCTCAGTGGTAGAGTGTTTGCCTAGCATGCATGAAGTCCTGGGTTTGATTCTTCAGTACCACATAAATAGAAAAAGCCAAAAGTGGCACTGTGGCTCAAGTGGCAGATTGCTAGCCTTGAGCAAAAGCAGCTCAGGGACAGTGCCTAGGCCCTGAGTTCAAGCCCCAGAACTGGCAAAAAAAAAAAAAAAAAAGAATGGAAAACAGTAAGCTTGAAGGTAAGTTTGAAAGAAAATGAAGAACATGATTATTAACACTGAAACCCACAGAGATACTTTTGCACAGAAAATACCCAAAAGCTGAGTATTTATCATTCTCCACAGGTGACTGATCAAGAGAGGAGGTTAATAAAATCATTAAAGCTGGTTGAGTTGTTTTCATAAGAGGAATTTCTGGTGGCTCACACCTATAATTCTAGTTACTCAGGAGGCTGAGATCAGAGGATCACAGTTCAAAGCCAGCCTGGGCAGAAAGTCTTTGAGACTCTAATCTCCAATTAACCAGCAAAAAACTGTAAGTGGAGCAGTGGCTCAAGTAGTAAACTACCAGCCTTTAGTGGAAAAGGTAGTGATTTGTCTGAGTTCAAGCCTTGATACTATACAAAAAAAAGAAAGAAATTTCTTCTTGACTATCATGATGAAAAGTTACTGGCATAGGCAAATGAGAGAGGCTGGTGATGTTAAATCATGGACCATCTAGTTTTTTCTTCAGGTTGTTTATCCATGTGAATCAGGTAGTAAGGACACCTACCTAGCAAGTGTGAGATCTTGGATTCAAACCTCACTACCACCAGTAAAAGTTTACTAGGGGCTGGGAAGGTGGCTCAGTGGTAGAGGGCTTGCCTCACATGCATGAGGCCCTGGGCTGGATTCCTCAGCACCACATAAGCAGAAAAAAGCCAGAAGTGGCGCTGTGGCTCAAGTAGTAGAGCGCTAGCTAGCCTTGAGCTGAAGAGCTGAAGGACAGTGCCCAGGCCCAGAGTTCAGGCCCCATGACTGACCAAAAAAAAAAAAAGTTTTTAAAACTCTTTCTACCTGTGAATCTGTTACCTGGAATTTAGAAAAATTTAGAAAAATGGGTGATATGGAACTAGTATTTGAGTGTATGTTGTGAAGGTGGTAGTGCTGCTGGCTAATGATAAATTTAAACCTCAATACCTATTTATAGTATGGGACCTTTTGAATTAAGTCTAAATGACAGTTAATGGATTATTGTATATAGAATATACAATTCCCCATAAGCTACAGAGGTGCTGGTCTTTGCTTTATATGGTTTATTTACAAAATACAATATATCATCAAACTGTAGGGCTGTTATTACAACTCCCACCAAAGCCTTCATAATGTCTATAGTCATTGCACACATCTACATTACCTCTAGTCATTTATTAACTTAGCCAAGTATACTGAACTCCTAGGCAGCCACTTAGTGGCTTAGAACAGGATGAAGTGCCAAGAAGCACTGGACACTTCAATGGATATTTTAAATTGTAACCCCTTGTAAAACCTTTGAAGAAAAAATAAAAATTTGAAACACATAAAAAAAAAAGATTGAGGGCTGGGAAGGTGGCTCAGTGGTAGAACGCTTGCCTTGCATGCTTGAGGCCCTGGGTTCGATTCCTCAGCACCACATAAGCAAGAAGAAAAAAGCTGGAAGTGGCGCTGTGGCTCAAGTAGTAGAGTGCTAGCCTTGAGCTGAAGAGCTGAGGGTCAGCACCCAGGCCCAGAGTTCAGGCCCCATGACCGGACCCCCCCCCCAAAAAAAAGATTGAAAACAACTGACAGTACCTGGGTATGAACTCTTGGCTTCATGCTTGCCAGGCAGGTGCTCTACCACTTGAACCATGCCTTTAGCCCTATTGCTCTGGTTAGTTTTTGTGTGTGTGACAGTCCTGGGGCTAGAACTCAGGGCCTGGACACCATCTCTGAGCCTTTGTGCTCAAGACTAACACTCTACCACTTGAGCCACAGCTCCAATTCTGACTTTTTGTTAGTTAATTGGAGATGAGAGTTTCACAGACTTTCCTGCCCTCGCTGGCTTAGAACAGAGATCCTCAGATCTCAGCCTCTTGAGTAGCTAAGATTACAGGTATGAGCCACTGACACCTGGCTTGGTCTGGCTATTTTTGAGATGGGTGCAGGCTTTTTTTCCATCTGGGATGTCCTGGATGGTAATCGTATTTATACTTCCAAACATCGCTGGGATATGACAGGTACACCCAGGTGCTCCTAGCATTAGTTGAGATATAGGGCTCTTGTTAACTTTTGCCATGGCTGGCCTCAAACCATGATCCTACCAATCTCCTCCTCCCAGGCAGCTAGGATTATAGGAGTGAGCTGGCAATGCCTGCCAAGATCACATTAAAAAAAATAAATATGTCAAACAACACAATAGCATTGTCTACTGACACTGAAAGGATGGAAGAAACACTGTCCCAGACCTCACTGAGCATTCATTCCATTTAGTGAGCAGAAAAGTAAATTAGATCCATCCCTCTCTTCTCCCTTTTGTCCTATCCGTTACAACCAGGTTTCCTTTCCTATTGGAATGTGATCATTACATCACTATATAGATAAAACTTTGATGGCTTCCTTTTATTTAGCCAATCAAGTTCAAACTTCCCAGCTTGAAACAGAAAGGAGTATTCAAAGATTTTTATGAGCCTGGTGCCGGTGGCTCATGCCTATAATCCTAGTTACTCAGGAGGCTGAGATCTGAGGATCGTGGTTCAAAGCTAGCCCAGGCAGAAACGTCCATGAGACTCTGATCTCCAATTAACCACCAGAAAACTGGAAGTGGTGCTGTGGCTCAAGTAGTAGAACACTCACCTTGAGCTGAAGAGCTCGGGACAGCACCCAGGCAGGAGTTCAAGCCCCACAACAGACAAAAAAAAAAAAATAAAAAACTTTCTATGATATGGTAGCATAATATGCAGAAAATGGGCAGATAGACTTTACAATTAGACTAGTTGGACACAAATTATCAATCTTTAGCTCTACAGTTTGGAAATAGTATATAGGTTACTGTGAAGATTAAATAAAATACTGCTTGTGAAATGTACAGCACATTATCTAGTAAGCATGCAAAAATGAGCCACTTAGTTTTACTTAATCTACTATTAATGTTGCTATTGTTCAATCTCAATTTCCACCCTTACCTCCAACACCACCATTGGGCCAACTTTATTCTCCAGACAAAATGGACTCTACTCTCTCCTGAGCACCCACCACTGTACTCATGCTTTCATCTGCCTGGAAAATACTCTCTCATCTCTGAGTATTAAGATCCTAACCAAAGCTGGATGCTGGTGGCTCACACCTGTAATCTTAGCTACTCAGGAGGCTGAGATCTGAGGATCGCGGTTCAAAGCCAGCCTGAGGAGGAAGTTCGTGAGACTCTTATCTCCAATTAAGAAAACCAGAATTGGCACTGTGGCTTAAGTGGTAGAGTGCTAGCCTTGAGCCTTGAGCTGAGGGACAGCACCCAGACCCAGAGTTCAAGCCCCATGACCGAAAAAAAAAAAAAAAAAAAAAAGATCCTAACCATTCTTGGTGGTTTTGCTCATGGGTCATCTCTTTCCATAACACATTACTAACACTTACCCCATAAACCTTGGCTAAAGCCATCTTTCCCATTGAGTTCTAATAACCTTGCTATTGTATACATGGTAACTGACATTGCAGATGGTCTCTGCAAAAGGAATGCAGGAGGGGTTCCATTCCAGAAGACAATCTAAGACAGCCCTTGAAACTACCTCCTACAACATTCAGCCTAGCTATCAACCATTCAGATTTTTTTTTGGGGGGGGTCCGGTCGTGGGGCCTGACCTCTGGGCCTGGGCGCTGTCCCTCAGCTCTTCAGCTCAAGGCTAGCGCTCTACCACTTGAGCCACAGCGCCACTTCCGGCTTTTTTCTTTTTTGCTTATGTGGTGCTGAGGAATTGAACCCAGGGCCTCAGGCATGCAAGGCAAGCACTCTACCACTAAGCCATCTTCTCAGCCCCCAACCATTCAACTTTAAACTGGACAATTTTGTTAAGTATTTTTAGTTCCCACTCTCTATCAGGTGCTGGAGAATCAGAAATGAACATTAGTGTGAAACAGCAGATCACACTTATTGATCATTTTGTAGGAGCTATCCTGTACCTGTTCTACAGGTATATGAATTAACTGATTTTATCCTTTCAGCAACTTTATTTAATTTAGGTTTGTAGTGTTGGAGCACAAACTCAGGGCATCCTGACAATGCCAGGCAAGCAGTCTAACTGACAATTATTATCCCTAGCATTATTATCCTTATTTTAAAGGTGAGGAAACTGAGGTACAAAGAGGTTAAGTAAACTGTTCCAACATCATACAACAAGCAGTAGAGATCAGAGCCTTAGACAGATGTCACTTTAAAAAAAACTCATGCTGGGCGCTAGTGGCTTACGCCTGTAATCGATTACTAGCTACTCAGGAGGCTGAGATCTGAGCATCTTGGTTCAAAGCCAGCCTGGGCAGGAAAGTCCGTGAGACTCTTATCTCAAATAAACAACTAGAAAACCGGAAGTGGCGCTGTAGCTCAAGTGGTAGAGCTCACCTTGAGTTGAAGAGCACAGGAACAGTGCCCAAGCCCAGAGTTCAAGCCCCACGACTGACAAAAAAAAAAAAAAAAGCTCACTATCTGAAAACAAGCCCACCTCAATATATTGTATTGGGATCACTTTTTCCCCTTATACACAGGGGAAAAGAATGAAACTATGCTTCACTTTATACCAAACACAAGAATCAATTCCAGATGGACTAGAAATCTAAGCAGTAAAGGAAAACCAGGGGAGATCCTAGAAGATAATACAGAGAATAATTTCAAAATCTTGAGGAGGAAAAGGTTGAGTCTGACATCATTAAAATTAAGAACTTTGTAACAACAGGGATCTTCAACAGATGTTTACTTTTAGTTAGGTTTGCAGTACGGGGGTCAAATGCAAGGCCTTGTGTATGTCAGATAAGTGCTCTATCCCTGAGCTCCATCCTAATCTCTAGATTTTTCTTTTGGCAGTGCTAGCGTTTGAACTCAGGGCTTCACACTTGCAAGACAGATGCTCTACAACTTAAGCCATGTTTCCAGCCCATTTTTCTCCGGCTTATTTATTTATTGGCAATACTTAGGTTTGAACTCAGGATCCTGTGCCTGCTAAGCAGGCACGTTACCACTTAAGTCATTCCACCAGCCCCCTTTTTTGTGTGTGGGTTATTTTCAAGACAGGATCTCATTTTATACCCACGGCCAGCCTGGACTGCATTCCTCCTACTTGTGCTTCCATCTGTCCATGAAATCACAAATGAGCACCTTTGTGCCAGCTATGTTAAGATGGAGTCTCTTGAACTGTTTTGCACAAGATGGAAATCCCTGATCACTGCTTCCCAAGTGGTTGGGATTACATGCTTCAGCCATGACACCTAGCTGCTCTGTTTATAACAGGGTCATCTTCTTGTTGTTTTTGCCAGTCCTGGGGCTTTTATTCAGGACCTGGACACTGTCCCTGAGCTTCTTTGGCTCAAGATTGGCACTCTACCACTTGAGCCACAGCACCACTTCCGCCTTTTTCTATTTATGTGGGACTGAGGAATTGAACTCAGGGCTTCATGCATGCTAGGCAAGCACTACCACTAAGCCACATTCCCAGCCCCTGGCCTTTTTTTTTTTTTTTTTAAAGGCAGGGTTTCACTTTTTAATTTTCTCCCCCCCCCCATTCCCCCCCTCTAACTTTTTAATTTTCTGCCCAAATTAGCCTGGACCTAAATCCTATTTACACTTCTGGCCATAACTGGAAGGAAAGGTGCAAACCACCATGTCCAACATTTTCTGTTGAGATGAGTTCAGGGTGACCTAAACCTATGATCTTCCTGATCTTTAGCCTTCTGCATAACTAGGATGACAGGCATATACCACTGCATCCTCCTAGCCCCAACTTTTAAAATACACAACAAACTAGGAAATATGGTATCTGTAGTACATATAAACAACAAAGGGTTACAGAATATGTATAGAAATATTTTTAAGGGCTGGGAAGGTGGCTCAGTGGTAGCGTGCTTGTCTTGCATGCATGAGGCACTGGGTTTGATTCCTCAGCACCACATAAGCAAAAAAGAAAAAAAGCCAGAAGTGGTGCTGTGGCTCAAGTGGTAGAGCATTAGCCTTGAGCTGAAGAGCTGAGGGACAGTGCCCAGGCCCAGGACTCACGACCGGACCCAAAAAAAAAAAGAAAAATTTTAAAAATATAAGCCATGAGCTGAGAATGCATGCAGCCCTGGGTTTGATTCCTCAGTACCACATAAATAGAAAAAACTGGAAGTGGTACTGTGGCTCAAGTGGCAGAGTGCTAGCCTTGAGGAAAAGAAGTTCAGGGACAATGCCCAGGCCCTGAGTTCAAGCTCCCGGACTGCCCACCCTCCCCCCCCCAAAAAAAAAAACAACCAGTCCAGTAGAAAAGAACAAGTCCCAGCATGGTCTAAGCAGTGTAAACCTGGCACTATCATAGCTGCTATACAATGGACTCTATAACAGCAGACCCTGCTCTCACTGACAAACAAAATATCACAGGATCTACGCCATGTTGCAGGTACACAGAACAAGGATCTAGTCCATGATGGTAGAGCCAAGATGGTTATTCTCCACAGTACAGAAAATGATGGCAAAGTCTAACATGCAGACTTGTAGACAAAGAATTAGAAGTGGTCTGTAAAGCACTGTATTGTCAGCTTTGTGAGCAAACACAAGTCTGCTACAACTGCCCAATTCTGCCACTGGTAGCATGAAAGCACCCACACAACATGCAAATGAGTTGGCTGTGTGCCAATGAAACTTTATTTATGAGTTGGCTATGTGCCAATGAAACTTTATTTATTTACTTACAAAAACAGGTGGTAGACCAGGTTTGACTTATGGGCCATAGTGTACTGAACCTAAACAAAGGTAGCTATAATTTTCCTACATTCTATATCTTCTACTACTTTTTATATCTGTTGATACCTCTTATTTTCCTAAGGAAAAACTACACATTTAACAGCTTTATAATGGCATCTAAAAGCCTATTACTGAACCCCCCAAATTTCTCTCATTATCTATAACAATTTTCTCCTTCATCTTTTTTTGGCACTTGTGGGGCTTGAACTCAGGGCCCGGGCATTATCCCTCAGCTTTTGTGCTCAAGACTAGTACTTTACTGCTTTGAAGAATCACAACTCAACTTCTGGTTTTCTAGTGGTTAACTGGAGAAGTCTCACAGACTTTCCTGGCTTTGAACCGTAATCCTCATATCTCAGCCTCCTGAGTAGCTAGAATTATAGGCATGAGCCACTAGCACCCAACATAGTTCAGGATATTTTTTTTAAAGATGAAGGGAGGGCTGGGAATGTGGCTTAGTGGTAGAGTGCTTGCCTAGCATGCATGAAGCCCTGGGTTCAATTACCAGAACCACATAAACAGAAAGGGCCAGAAGTGGCGCTGTGGCTCAAGTGGTAGAGTGAAGCTTGAGCAAAAAGAAGCTCAGGGACAATGAACAGGCCCCAGGACTGGCACACACACCAAAAAAAAAAAAAAAAAAAAGATGAAGGGAGCTTCACAGGTGGCTCACAATTGTAATTGTATCTACTCAGGAGGCTGAGATCTGAGGATCCCAGTTTGAAGCCAGCCCAGTCTGTGTGACCCATATCTCCAGTAAACTACCAAAAAAAAAAAAAAATGGTTCAAGTGGTAGAGTGCTAGCCTTGGGCAAAAGAAACTCAGGAACAGCACCCAGGCCCTGAGTTCAGGTCTCATGACTGGCAAAAAGGGGAGGAAATCCTGAATTAAAATTACCAAAAAAAAAAAAAAAATCCCTCCCTCCTTAGTACATACAATCTCAATGACTACCACTTAGAAATTGGAATTCCTCTCAATGCCCACAATCTCTCTGCCTTAGTTTAGGCCCTTATTTTTTCTTCCTTATTCAGTCTACCGTTTCAAAAGAGTATTCGTTCATCTCCTAAAAACTAAGCCTCCTAATACATTCCCTTCTCAGAAGTCTTGCCTCGTACGAATCTGAGGTTTCAGGCTGAACTCCTTAGGAAGGTCCTTCACAACCAGAAGCCACACTAGCTTCCCAGTTTCAATCTCTGTCTCTTTCCCACAAATTCTATGTTCCATACTCCAGCCCATTCAACCACACTGCCTAAAAAACTATACAAAATTTTAAAAAAAAATTTAAAAAAACTATCCAACTCTGACTTGCAAACTCCTATACCTTTCAGAATATGTCTCAAAAGTTACTCCTTCACAATAGAACAAAGACACACTTACAATCTTTAATAATTGCCTTACAATCTTTAATAATTACCACCCTGAACTAACACTATTTACCTATCTACTTCTCTCTTGGGACTGAATACCCAAAGTGAAATAATTCTTCTTGAGACCTTAGAATCCTGAGAGCCTAGTATAATGTTTCACATGCACTTGACTGTTCTTCGTTTTTTGGTAGTACTGAGGTTTACACTCAGGGCCTCATACTACCATTTGAGTCATGCCCACAGCCCACATTAGCTAAGTCTTGACATACATTAAATGTCTGTGGTCCATGACTGGTGGCAGGAATAGAAAATTTGGGGGTCCACAGAGGTAAATCTACACGTGGATTTCAGGAGGAAATCTATGAATCTGAATAGGAAAGACAAACCTGTTTGTTTTCATGAACATAATCTATCAAAAACCAACATTTTACTAGAATTTATTATATGGAATAATTCATTCTAGTAGCAGTATCTACAACTCTGTTACAGCAAAATCACTAATATCCTTACATTACACCACAGTTGTTACAGAGATCTTGGAAATATTATTTTTGCTAATTGTCCTATGAAAACAGAACCATCACTAAATCTGACTTCTTGTACATACAGGGCTTGATTTATAGCTCAGTGGTACAGTATGACCACTTGCCATTACGTTCAAGGTCCTGGTTTGATCCCTAGCACCACAAAAATTAAACTTTTAATAAAAATACACAATTTTTTTTTTTTTTGGTCAGTCGTGGGGCTTGAACTCTGGGCTTGGGCACTGTCCCTATGCTCTTCAGCTCAAGGCAAGAACTCTACCACTTGAGCCACAGCACCACTTCTGGTTTTCTGGTGGTTTATTGAAGAGTCCAAGAGACTCTTATCTCCAATAAACCACTTGAAAACCAGAAGTGGTGCTGTGGCTCAAGCGGTAGAGAGCTAGCCTTGAGCTGAAGAGTGCAGGGACAGCACCCAAGCCCAGAGTTCAAGCCCCACGACTGACCAAAAAAAAGCAAAAAACAAAAAAAGAGTCTCAAAGCCAGGGCTGGCTTTGAATTGTGATCCTCAGATCTCAGCCTCCTGAGTGGCTAAGATTACAGGAGTGAGCCACTGGCGTCTGGCACACAAAATTTTTTGTAAATGTATTTTGATATAATTGGCTTCCTTGTAATCCAATATACTTTATTTTGTACAACAAAAAATATTGAGGAAATCTGGGTGCCAGTGGCTCACACCTGTAATCCTAGCTACTCAGGAGGCTGAGATCTGAGAATCACAGTTCAAAGCCAGCCCAAGCAGGAAAGTCAGTGAGACTCTTATCTCCAATTAACCACCAAAAACCCTAAGTGGCATTGTGGCTCAAGCAGTAGAGCATTTGCCTTGAGCAAAAGAGCTTAAGGACAGTGCCTAAGCCCAGAGTTCAAGCCCCACAACTGACAAAAATAAAAAATTCTGAGGAGTCTGATATGCTTCAATAGATACTAAAGGGCACATTGACATAGATAAGGTCAGGATTCCCTGCTGGTAGCTCAAGTGTTGTAATCCTAGCTATTCAGGAGTCTGAGCTATGAGGATTACCTTTGAAGCCAACCTGGGTAGAAAACTCAGTAAGACTTTTTTTTTTTTCCTTTGTCAGTCCTGGGGCTTGAACTCTAGGCCTGGGCGCTGTACCTAGTTCTTCAGCTCAAGGCTAGTGCTCTACCAGTTGAGCCACCAGGTCACTTCTGGTTTTCTGGTGGTTTATTGGAGATAAGAGTATCACAGACTTTCCTGCCAGGGCTGGCTTTGAACCATGATCCTCAGATCTCAGCCTCCTGGGTAGCTAGGATTACAGGCATGAGCCACAGGTGCCCAGCTCAGTAAGACTCTTATCTCCATGTTACAAGCAAAATGTCGGAAGTGGGGCTGTGATTCAAATGGTAGAGCACTAACCTTGAGTGAAAAAGCTAAGAGGCAGTGTGCAGGCCCTGAGTTCAAGCCCTGGTACTGGCACCAAAAAAAAGGAAAATAACAGACCCAAAACATTATTACCTTGGACCTTCATGTCCACCTCCCTCCCTTTTTTTCTTTTATGTGCTGGAAGTCAAATCCAGGGTCTTCTTTATGCGAGGGAAACACTGAGCTATATCCCCAATCCCTCAAAGTCCTTTCTGAGGGTGAAGGTGTACTAAGATTTTGAACTCAGAGCCTCATGCTTACCTCATGCAGAACTCTACCACTTTAGCTATGTGTTCCCAGCCCTTTTTACATCTAGTTTTTTGTTTGTTTTGCCAGTTGTAGGGCTTGAACTCTGGGACTGAGTGATGTCCCTGAGCTCTTCAGCTCAAGGTAAATGCTCTACCACTTGAGCCACAGAGCCACTTCCTGTTTTCTGGTGGTTAATTGGAGATAAGAGTCTCACAGAAAGTGGCACTGTGGTAGAGTGCTTGCCTTGAGCTGAAGAGCTAAGGGGCAGTGGCCAGGCCCAGAGTTCAAGCCCCACGACCCCAAAAAAAAAAAAAGAATACCATTAATATATTGGAAGTTTAGTGCTGGGAAGTTGGCTCAGTGGTAGAGCGCTTGCCTTGCATGCCTGAGGCCCTGAGTTCGATTCCTCAGCACCACATAAGCAAAAAGAAAAAAGCCGGAGGTGGCTCTGTGGCTCAAGTGGTAGAGCGCTAGCCTTGAGCTGAAGAGCTGAGGGACAGCACTCAGGCCCAGAGTTCAGGCCCCACGACCCGACCCAAAATATATATATATACATATATATTGGAAGTTTATTAGCCAGGCTCGGTGGTTCATGCCTATAATCCTAGCTATTCAGGAGGCTGAGATCTGAAGATCACGGTTCAAAGCCAGCCAGGGCAGAAAAGTCCATGAGACGTGGGGCCTGAACTCTGGGCCTGGGCACTGTCCCTCAGCTCTTCAGCTCAAGGCTAGTGCTCTACCACTTGAGCCACAGAGCCACTTCCGGCTTTTTTTTTCTTATGTGGTGCTGAGGAATCGAACCCAGGGCCTCAGGCATGCAAGGCAGGTGCTCTACCACTGAGCCACCTTCCCAGCCCATCCATGAGACTCTTATCTCCAATTAACCACCAGAAAACCAGAAGTGGTGCTGTAGCTCAAGTAGTAGAGTGCTAACCTTGAGCTGAAGAGGTAAGGGATAGCGCCCAGGCCCAGAGTTCAAGCCCCATGACTGACAACAACAACAACAAAAAAGAATCTCACCGACTTTCCTGTCTGGGCTGGCTTTGAACCATGATCCTCAAATCTCTGCCTTCTGAGTAGCTAGGATTACAGGCATGAGCCACTGGTGCCCATTACTAGCTATTTTTTGAAAAGGTGTTTATGCCTGGTCTAGTCTGGACCATGATTCTCCACTATTTACACTTCCATATAGCTGGGATGACAGGTGCAAGCCACCATATTCAGCTTTTATGTTGAAATAGGGTCTCATGAACTTTTTTGCTAGCGCTGAAATCAAGCTATGATCCTGAGTAGTTAGGAGTACAGGTGTGAGCCACCTCACTCTGCCTGGAAGTCCTTTTTTATTCCATGGGGTTTGGATATATTAAAGTCATGATTCTTGGAAATCTGATTCCAGAGACCTAATATAACAAAATCTGCAGATGCTCAAGTCCTCCATATATAATGGTGAAATTTTTGTATATCCCGAGATACTTTAAATCTTGCCAGATTATTATAATACCTAAAACAATGTAAATATTATATAAACAGTTGTTAAAATGTCTGGTTTAGGTAATAATGACAAGAAAACAAAAGCTACATTTTCAATACAAAGATTTTTTTTTGGGGGGGGGTCTGGTCGTGGGGCCTGAACTCTGGGCCTGGGCGCTGTCCCTCAGCTCTTCAGCTCAAGGTTAGCCCTCTACCAATTGAGCCACAGCGCCACTTCCGGATTTTTTCTTTTTGCTTATGTGGTGCTAAGCAATCGAACCCAGGGCCTCAGGCATGCAAGGCAAGCACTCTACCACTGAGCCACCTTCCCAGCCCAATACAAAGACTTTTAAAAGAATGTTTTTAATCTGGCAAATGGTTGCAGCCTCCCATGCAAAACTCATGGATATGAAGAACATGTGACTGATTTTGCATAGTTTCCTTCAGAACTCTCTCATGTAAACTTTGAACTCTCCTCTACCATGATGGAATTTCAATTAAACTAAATATGATAGAGATCCCAGGTCTCCATCATTGTTCACTTTCTTCTCCCCCTACCCCCTACCCCCATCTCCTTTGGTCACTAGGTTTGAACTCAGGGTCTGGGTGCTGTCTCTGAGCTTTTCCGCTTAAGGTAGTGCTCTACCAC
Organism: Dipodomys ordii; assembly: GCF_000151885.1. Classification (NCBI taxonomy): domain Eukaryota; kingdom Metazoa; phylum Chordata; class Mammalia; order Rodentia; family Heteromyidae; genus Dipodomys; species Dipodomys ordii. Next base: position 15,591,524 of record NW_012267229.1, read on the forward strand.
TTTGATCCACAGCTCCCCTTCTGCTTTTCTGGTGATTAACTGGAGATAAGAGTCTTACTGACTTTTCTTCCCAGGCTGGCTTCCAAAGTGATCCTCAGATCTCAGCCTCCTGAGTAGCTAGGATTACAGGCATGAGCCACCCAGCACCTGGCTTTTCTTTTTTCTTTTGAAATTCTGTAACCTTCTGCTGAACAGTAAAAATTTAGAAGAGAAGGAGCATCTCTTAAAACTCAAAAAAGAGGTTCTTGAAAGTTAAGTCCTCCTCCCACCCCCCAATTCAGGTGAGCTACGACATAACCAATAGCTAATTTCCTACACTGCTCTGCATCTTCCACAGCCTTTGTACTGGCCATGCTTGATTTCTTAACATTTTTCTCTCGGCTAGCAAATCCCTGTACAGCAATGTGTACGACTTTACCTTTTTTTTGGCCAGTCCTGGGGCTTGAACTCAGGGCCTGGGCACTGTCCCTGAGCTGCTTTTGTTCAAGGCTAGCACTCTACCACTTGAGCCACAGTGTCACTTTCCGCCTTTTTCTGTGTATGTGGTACTGAAGAATCGAACCCAGGACTTCATGCATGCTAGGCAAGCACTCTACCACTAAAACACATTCCCAGCCCACGATTTTACCTTTCTATGTCTCCACTAAAATCACTATCCAGCTTAGCACCATGACACGATTTCTAAGGCCTTGGTAGTTTGTGCACATTCTCTCTCCTTCATCATTTTCAGTTACTTCAACGAGGCCTTTCTAATGACCTCCCCAGGTGACCCTGCTCTTAAGCAGTGGGCTGTCCCCTTCCTGGGAAGACACCTCGGGTTACCGCCCCCAAACAGCTGGGTCCCTCCTTTTAAAGTCACACCGAACTCCTTAAATTGATAAGAGTTTCTGGCTCTTCTTGTCAACCAGTTCCATTCTCTGCACCCCGTTTGATGGCCAGCTTCTAATGCCAAACCTTAGCCCCTTCCCCTTTTTCTCCCCACCAAGCTCTTTCTTCCCTTTTCCTGTTGCTCTCCCTAGCAGGGAGTGGAGGCTCCTGGAGGCTGGCTCCTGGGGAGTCCTTAGGACTTGCAATTCAGACTCAGGACCACAGGACTACCCTAATCTCATCTCGGCCTCTGGACCCCCCCACCCCCATTTCTAAGCAGTAGCCCCCTCCCTTCCCGCAAAGAACAGCTCCAGCTCTGACACCCAGTGCTTGGTCCCCGGGCCTCCTCCCCCAATCGCAGGACCCATCAGCCCCGGGCTTCGGAACACTGCCTGCGGACAAACCCAACTGTACGCCGGGCCAGCCTCTCAGCCCACGGACCCCGACCCCGGTTCCATTCGAACCCAGCGTCTTCCCTCCGCGCCCGGGGCCGCCGCGACCCCGCGTCGGGCTGCG
>NW_012267229.1:15593436-15641229 GCF_000151885.1 Dipodomys ordii
CTGGGGAACAGAGAGAGGGCCTCAGGGAGCCGGTGGGGAGGGGGATGGGCCGGACCGGGCCGGGGAGGGAGGGGGAGGGAGGGAGAGAGAGGGAGGGAGCGCGGGCGGGGGCGGGGCGGGACCGAGGGGCGGGGCCCTGCCCACGTGACCCAGCGTCCCCGTGAGCGGGCTGTGGAGTGCGCGCCGGCTCACTGGGGTGCTGAGTGCTTGGTGCTGCGGAGGCCCGTGGGTGTCTGTCCGCTTGTGGTGTCTGCTCTCTCCCCATTGGCTTCGCCCTAGTATCCTGGCTGGGTATCTTTGGACGCGTCCAAACCTTACTTTGCCCGGATGACATACTGGGGATACGTCCCTGGGAAGAGGACAGAAGGGAAGATAGGCAAAAGCATTTGGCAAGGTGCTTGTCACATAGTGTGTAATAATATCGTTATTTGCATCCGATAGTCACCTTGGTAATAAAGATAGCAGCCGCCTTTGGTATTCTTTATGACGATCCTGGTTTTTCCCATTGTCACCAGCACCCTATTAAACTCCATAGGGGCTCAAAAAATGTACTTCTTGAGTGAGCAAGTGAATGTGGCCTCTCGGCTCTACTCAAATACAGAGAAACCATCACTGGACTTCCAGGCCTGGATTTGGATTCACTCTTATAAACAGCTTCGTCATTTTCTTTTCCTTTTGGAATTCAGCTTTAGAAGATGAGCAGATGGAATGTTAGCTGAACAGCCCAGTCATTTTAGTCCCATATAAGAAAGGGAGTCAGGGACTATAATTCTCCCTAATACCCAGCACACACATGCACTTGGACCGGTTCAGGAGCCGCACCAATCTTTCTCATATCCACATCTACAATGTTTCTAAATTAGAAATCTGATTGTGTCATTCCTCTATTAAAAATGACTTGATGGCTCTTCATTGCTCTTTAAAAAAGAAAGAAAGAAATGAAAAAAACCAAATAGGCAGGCAGAGGTCTGAAGCCAAGAAAAGGAAAGTCCCTACGACTAAATCTCCAATTAAGGCCCACCCAAAAGCCCAAAGTGAAGCTGTGGTTCTGGTGGTAGAGCTCTAGTCTTGAGCAAAAAGGCTAAGTGAAGCACAAGGTCCTGAGTTCAAGCCTCAGTCCCAGCACACAGACACACACAGACACACAAGGTTTTTGTGTTTGTTTTTTTTTTGTCAGTCATGGAGCCTGAACTCTGGGCCTGAGCACTGTCCCTCAGCTCTTTAGTTCAAGGCTAGTGTTCTACCACTTGAGCCACAGCACCACTTCTGGCTTTTTCTGCTTATGTGGTGCTGAGGAATTGAACCCAGGGCCTCATGCATGCAAGGCAAGCACTCTACCACTGACCACAGCCCCTACCCCCCCCCCAACACACACACACACACACACGGGTTTTTAGGGCTAATATCTTTTGACTTTTTTTTTTTTTTTTGCTGGTCCTGGGCTTGACCTCAGGGCCTGAGCTCTGTCCCTGAGCCTCTCTGTGCTCAAAGCTAGGGCTCTATATCTTGAGCCACTGCACCACTTCCAGCTTGTTCTGTTTATGTGGTAGTGAGGAACTGAACCCAGGGCTTCATGCATGCTATGTAAGCACTCTACCACTAAGCCACATTCCCAGCCCCCTCCTTTTCTTTTTAAAATAATGTGTATAACAGTCCTGGGACTTGAACTCAAGGCCTGGTTGCTGTCCCTGAGCTTCTTTGCTAGGCTAATAATGCTCTACCACTTGAGCATGGATCCATTTCTAGCTGTTTTGATGCTTGACAGAGTTTCATGGACTTTCTTGCTTGGGCTGGTTCTGAACCTCAATTCTCAGATCTCAGTCTCCTGAATATCTAGGATTACAGGGGTTAACCTCACACCCAGCTGAAAATAACTTTTTAATCAGCTCATATTAATCATACAAAAATGGATTTCATTTTTTTAATTTATTTTTGTCAGACATGGGGCTGAAACTCAGGGCCTGGGGTGCTGTCCCTGAGCCTTTTTCCTCAAGGCTAGTGCTCTATCACTTTGAGCCACAGCTCCCCTTCCAGCTTTTTTTTGTTTTTTGTTTTTGTGTGTTTTGTTGTTGTTGTTTATGCTGTTTTTGGGGGGCTTGACATCAGGGCTTGGGTGCTGTGCCCTGAATCTCTTTGTGCTCAAAGCTAGCATTCTACCACTTGAGCCACAGCACCACTTCTGGCTTTTTCTGAGTCATTTATTGGAGATAAGAGTCTCAGGAACATTTTTTCCTGGCTGCCTTTGAGACACCATCTTCAGATCTCAGTCTCCAGAGTAGCTAGGATTACAGTTGTGAGCCACCGGTGCCCAGATCGCTTCTAGCTTTTTGATGGTTAATTGGAGATGAGAATCTCAGATTTTCTTGCCTAAGCTGACTTCCAACTGTGATGCTTATATCTCAGCCTCCTGAGTGGCTAAGATATAGGCATGAGCCACTAACACTGGACACCAATTGCCTTTGAATGTATCTTCTTTAAGCACTGAAAACAAACTAACATATTCTATAGTAGACATAGACTCTATTCTGTCACCTCATGTCAGATTGAGAGTTATGCAAGTAGTTAGCTCTTTATCTTTCCATTTCTTTCTTTCTCTTTCTTTTTTGTTGACTGTACAGGGACTTAAATGTTTGGTTTAGAATATTTTCATGGCTTGTGTTTTCTGTCCTTAATAGATTGTAAATTCCCCCATGAAAGCGCATTGTAATATTATCACTTGGAATGTAACTTAAGATTTTTATACTTCAGGTGCCTTATTTGCAAAATTCAGATAATAAGAGCTCCTATCTTGTAAGGTTGTTTATAGAAGTGAATTCATCAATATGTGTAAATGTTCAGAAGCATACTCACTATATCCTCAGTAAGCAACAGATTAACAGAGGTTTGGATGAGGCTGATTCATATAACGTTTTGATTAAGAAAAGCAAATGGTCCTAAAACATCCAGAATTATTCTGGATTCTGACTGAGATAAAGGAAAAGTAAATCAAGGTCCAGTGCCAGTTGTTCCTACCTATAATCCTAGCTAATCAGACAACACTTCCAGACTCTTATTTCCAATTAACTTGCAAAAGGCTGAAAGTAGAAGTATCCCTCAAGTAGTAGAACTCCAACCTTGAGCAGAAAAACTAAAACAAGAGCACAAGATCCTGAATACACACAAGATCCCAGAACATACTCTCTTACACACATACATACACATGCGTGTGCATACATACACACATAAAAGAAAAAATCAAGTTCATTGTCATTTGATAAGAACAGTTTAATTGGCACTTAGAAAAATGTCTACTTTTATTTGTAAGTCTAAATGGGCTAAGATTAATAGTGAATGCTTAAATAATGTCTTTGGAAAACACACAAATAGAGTAGGGGGAAGAAGGGAGAAAGAACAAAACTACCTACATAGGATCAGTCTTTTTTCTTTTTCTCTAGTCCTGGGGCTTGAACTCAGGGCCTGGGTGCTGTCCCTGAGCTTCTTTTGCTTAAGGCTAGCGCTCTACCACTCAAGCCATAACACCACTTCCTGCTTTTTCTGAGTAGTTTACTAGAGATAAGAGTCGCACAGCCTTTCCTGCCTGGGCTGGCTTCAAACCACAATTCTCAAATCTCAGCCTTTTGAGTAGCTAGGATTAAAGACATGAGCCACCAGTGCCTGGCTCAGATCAGTCTTTTGATATCTGCAGGGTTCCTCATAACAGGGTAGAAGTTCCTCACGGACAGGTCACCGCATTTAGTTGGGTGAGTTGTGCCTTACAGATGGTGTTACTTCCTAGGTACCACTCGAAGCAAACCTTGTATGTATAACCAACAGGTGGCAGTAAAGTGCTCTGTTAGAGTATCACCTAGTAATTTTCAGACAAATGGAAGGGACCTCTTTTGAAAAGGGAGCTTTTCTCCTCTGCATTAATGCTTAATTCAGACAAACAATGGCTTTTTCTTTAGGAAGAATGCCTTGGAAAAATGAAACAAATAGGAGGATACATGATTTAAGACAAACCAAAAGAAAAAAATTAAGGACAGTATCAAGAAGTGACCAAAAACAGGTGGGCTGGTCTTCTTAGTATTTTAAACTGATTTTTTTTTCAAAAACTTTCTTGAGATTTCAAAATGTTTTAATATTATATAACACTAAAGACATAAAGGTGCACAAATTGTAAGTGTGAAAATCCTGATGCCTGATGAATTTTCATCAAATGAACACAGATGTCTGATCAGCCTCCAAATCAAAAAATAGACAAGGTGAGTGCTGTAGCTAAGAGACAGAGCGGCCCTGGACTGCATCCCTAGTACTGTAGAAGAGAGAAGGGAATGCGAGGGGGATGAGTCACTGGCAGCAAGCTTCATTTTTACTTTTTAAATAAAATGTCAGTATACAGAAGAGAATGGTGGGCTATGCAAAGTATTGATACAATTTGAGGCATGGATTACTCGCTGTATATTTATGAGACATTTGGATAATTGTTTCATTATTCCCTCTATGATGAATACTATGGAGCTATTGTGACAACTGCCTTAATTATCTGTGTCCTGATTGCTTTTTTTGTTTGTTCTGTATTTTGTCGATCTTGGGGCTTGAACTCAGGGCCTACATGCTGTCCCTGAGCTTTTCTGCTCAAGGCTAGTGCTCTACCACCACAACTTCACATCTAGTTTTCTGGTGGCTACTTGGAGATAAGAGTCTCATGAACTTTGTTGCCTAGGATGGCTTCAAACTGCAGTCCTCAGATCTCAACCTCCTGAGTAGCTAGGATTACAGGTGTGAGCCACCAGTGCCCAGTGTTTGTTTTTGTTTTGATGGTGCTAGGAATCCAAGCCAGAGCCTGGCATACTAGCAAAGTGGTCTACCACTGTTACATTCCCGTCCATGTGTCTCCTAATATCTTTTATGTTTGACTCTCCCTGTAAATTGCAAATGTGATCAGTGCTGAATTCCAGTACCTGGAATATAATGGATGAGTACATGCATACATGAATAATAAAAGGTATAACAGGTCTTTGTCTGGTGATAATATGCAAAATATACTTTATAACAGTGTACCTAGCAGTTGTGGAACTGGTTAAGAGTAGAGATTATGGAGCTGGACATCCTGAAACTGAACCCAAATCCTTCTACTTAATAGATGAGAAACTTTGCACATTACTTAACTACTTTTTGCCTTTTCCCATCTGTGAAATGAAGCTGGCTCAAGTCTGTAATTCTAGCTACTCAGGAGGCTGAGATCTGAGGATAACAGTTCAAAAATAGCCCAGGAAGGTAATCCAGGGGGTTCTTATCTCTCATTAGACAGCAAAAAGCTGGAAGTAGAGATATGGCTCAAGTGGTAGAGTGCCATACTTGAGCAAAAGAGAGAGGGTGCCATACTTGAGCTAAGAGAGAGGGTGCACAGGGCATGAGTTCAAGTCTGAAATCTGTACACGCATGCACGTGCACACACATACACACACACTAAGATAAATAAATAATAAAAATAAAGATTGCACCTGTTAAGTGCTTAAAATAGAGCCTAACATAATATATGCTATCTACAATAATAACTATTATTCCCAGTGCAAGTTTTGGATATATAAATCCTACAAATTTAGCTGTCTCTAGAGTCAGAGCTTTTGTGTACAGGATGAGCCAAGATTTCCTCTCCCACTCCCACTCCCAATGCAGTGAAATATAAATCAGACCAGAGCCATGGTTAAGCAATATTCTTTCTTTAATTCCCCTTCGCAAATGGAAGCCCCTGAGCTGGCCCCACCCCCACCCCTACCCCAACCCTGGGGACCCTTAGATGCAAGGTCCCTGCCTTATCCTGATGGTAAGAGAGGGTTCCTACCTCCCTATGATGGTCCGTTTAAAAAATCCTAGTCACTTAAGAAATGAGGCTGGGGACAGGAGAAGGGATCTGGAAGACAAGGCCCAGGTCAGACCAGTCTGGAGATGTTGGGGGTAATGAGAACCTTGAGAAGGGTTTGCAAGCACATCCCTAAGCTCAGGGCCAGCATGGCTGAGAGAAGAGGACAGATAGACAGACAAGACAGAAAAACAGACAGACAGATAGGCAGGCAGTCCAGTTCCTCAAGGTCCTGCCTGCATGGTCATGGACACTGATGTTCACCACCATTACCACTACCACAGGCCTCCCGATGGTGAATTTTCCAGTTACTCTGGGATTAGGGTTTGCTAAGCATCCCCTCTAGCCCCTGATTTGGGACATCCCTGGGATCCCCCTGAGACCAAACCTGGGAGAGAGAGGGACTCTGGGAACATGCAAAGGGGGGGAGCAGAGACCCCACCCCACCCTGCTGCTCTACAGGATGGTGGCTCCAGCTGCATCTGGGCTCCGAGGGTCCTTCACACCAATGATGAAGTTGTTGGTTCTCCGGCTGCCATGGACCCAGGATAGGACATCTACCTTCTCCACGTGGTGACCTCTGGCTTCCAGGAACTCAATCTCTTCCTCTGTGAATTCACCTGAAAACAAACCCCCAATGTACACACATTTACAGTATACACAGCACTGGCTCAGGAGTCCTATAGTTAAATTTGAGTCCTGACCCTGGCTGCTTGACCTGGGGCAAACTGCTTTACTTCTCTGGGCCTCAGATATTCATGTTTAAAATGGGTATTATAAGAAAATCTACTACTTAAAAGAGGTAGTGCCCAGAAAGTACTGAGCTCAGAGCCTTGCATACAGTGATAAATAATGTACAGTCATTCTGTGTCTGTGTGCATACACACACACACACACACACACACTAATACTAGGGCTTAAACTCAGGGGCTTATATTCATTTAGCTTTTTCATTCAAGCTGGTGCTCTACCACTTGAGCCACTTTTGGCTTTTTGCTGGTTAATGGGAGATAAGTTTCTGATTGTCAACTCAGGTTGGCTTAGAATTTCAGGCCTCAAGCCGGGCGCTGGTGGCTTACGCCTGTAATCCTAGCTACTCAGGAGGCTGAGATCTGAGGATCGCGGTTCAAAGCCAGCCCGGGCAGGAGAGTCGGTGAGACTCCTATCTCCAATAAACCACCAGAAAACCGGAAGTGGCGCTGTAGCTCAAGTGGTAGAGTTCTCGCCTTGAGCTGAAGAGCTGAGGGACAGCGCCCAGGCCCAGAGTTCAGGCCCGACGACCGACAAAAAAAAAGAATTTCAGGCCTCAAATCTTAGCCTCCTGAGTAGCTAGGGTTATAGGCATGAGCCACTGGTACGTGGCTACAGCTATTCTTTTTTTTTTTTTTTGGGTCCGGTTGTGGGGCCTGAACTCTAGGCCTGGGCGTTGTCCCTCAGCTCTTCAGCTCAAGGCTAGCGCTCTACCACTTGAGCCATAGCACCACTTCTGGCTTTTTTATTTTTGCTTATGTGGTGCTGAGGAATCGAACCCAGGGCCTCAGGCATGCAAGGCAAAACGCTCTACCACTGAGCTACCTTCCCAGCCCTGGCTACAGCTATTCTTAATATTAGAAAAGATACTTGGGGGTCTTCATCCCTACCCTCCTAGGCTAAATTGCCATCATTATGTGCTAGGATTGCTGCATTACCCACTAACTGATTTTCCTGCTTCCAGTTTTGCCTTCCTTACAGCCTCTTCCACAGTCGCCAAGGCGATCCTTCAAAACCAGTTGTCAGACTTCCTCACTTTTCCCACTCAAAATTCTCCAACAATTTCCATGAATCTTAGAACAAAATTCAGTCTTATCCAGGTTTCAACATCATCGGGTTCTCACTCCCTCTCTAAATTCTTCTCCTCAGTTTCTTCTATTCTCCACTATATTTAACTCAGTTCCAGCCATGCTGGCCTCCTTGCTGTCCTCAAGTAGGCCAAACATATTCCTACTTCAGATCCTTTACACTTGCCATCCTTTCTTCCTGACCTTCTTCTCCTCCCTCACTCCTCTCCCTCCCCACCCTCCCCCTCCTTTCCCCCCTCCTCCTCCTTCCCCTTCCTCCCTTCCCCTCCTCCTGCTTTTCTTCTTCCTCCTCCTCTTCCTCCTTCTTTTGTGGTTCTGGGATTTGAACTCAGGCCCTTGCTCTTACTAAGCAGGTACTCTACCACTTTCGTTATTCTACCAATCATAGTGCTTCCCTTGATAGCCACATAGCTGGCTCACACACTTCATTCTAGTCTTTGATCAAGTCATCTCTATTATCTAGAATAGTAGCCCATGCCATCTTTATCTTGATTTTTTTGTTGTTGTTGCTGGTTGATGGTGATGGTGTGTTTATTACTCAAGGCTAGAGCTCTACCACTTTGATCCACAGTGCTACTTCTGTTTTACTAGTGGTAAATTGAAGATAAGAGTCTCATGGACTTTCTTGCCCAGGCTAGCTTTGAACTGTGATCTTCAAATCTCAGCTAGGATTACAGGCATGAGACACCAGTACCCAGAAGCTTTATTTTCTTTTTAAAGTACTCACAATTACTGGTTTATTGATTGTGCCCTCCTCCCTATATTGTAAGGGTTTGTGAATGTGAGTGTGTGCTGATCCTACGGCTTGAACTCAGAGCCTGGGCACTGTCCCTGAGCATTTTTTGCTCAAGGCTAACACTCTACCACTTGCACCACAGCTCCATTTTTGGATTTTTGCTGATTAATTGGAGATTAGAGTCTCACTGACTTGTCTGCTAGGGCTGGCTTCGAACCGTGATCGCTGTCAGATTGCAGCCTCCTGAGTCTACAGGATTACAAACAGCCACCAGTGCATGGTTTGTTAGTTTTTTTTTAAGGCAGAATGGTCTTGTTCGCTATTGTTCCCATTGCCTAAGTTGGTTCATAGTAAAAAGTCAAGCAGATATTTGCTATATGGTTGAACCCCTACTTCTTGCATAAGTTCAGGTTTTCATCATCCCTTGCCCAGGCCAGATTCCTGCTGCTTCTCATTTCCTGGACTTGAATTATCCTCCCTTCAATCCACCTCCCCTACGTAAAGCATAAATAGGTCATACATTTCCCCTGCTCAACTGGTTGAAGTCCATACTTCTTAACATTGTCCTTCATGAAAAGCCTTGTTAACTTAACCGCCCACTGCTCCTCATAAACATCTGATCTTTTCATTGTTCCAAACAGGATGATTTCAGGCAATTCTTGAGATAAAGAAACATTATTGAACAGCATTAAATCATCAAGTTAAAAAATGAATTCCCGGGCTGGGAAGGTGGCTCAGTGGTAGAACGCATGCCTTGCATGCCAGAGGCCCTGGGTTCGATTCCTCAGCACCATATAAGCAAAAAGAAAAAAGCCGGAAGTGGCGCTGTGGCTCAAGTGGTAGAGCGCTAGTCTTGAGCTGAAGAGCTGAGGGACAGTGCCCAGGCCCAGAGTTCAGGCCCCATGACCGGACCCAAAAAAAAAAAAGTATTCCCTTCATGGTTCACTTTTAGTCCTTTAGATTATCCTTTAGTAGAAAAAGCAGGCCTTGGAGCCTTCTGAAGACAACAATAGCTAACTAAAACCTAAACATGTCTGATTTAAAAAAATATCTATCATCTATTTGTGAAAAATGATGCCAATTTTCCATTTGTGATTATGTTAGTTTACTTTAAAAACAGATGTAGGTGCTGGGTGCCAGTAGTTCACACCTATAATTTTAGCTACTCCTGAGGCTGAGATCTGAGAATTGAGGTTCAGAGCCAGCCCAGGCAGAAAAATCCATGAGACTCTCACCTCCTAATAACCAGCAAAAAAAGGGCTGGGAAGTTGGCTCAGTGGTAGAGCGCTTGCCTTGAATGCCTGAGTCCCTGGGTTTGATTCCTCAGTACCACATAAGCAAAAAGAAAAAAAAATAACCAGCAAAAAGCTGAAAGTAGAGACATAGCTCAAGTGGTAGAGTGCTAACTGTGAGAAAACAAAAGATCAACAAAACAACAACAACAAACAAGTACATAAAGCCTAAAGTTCAAGCCCCAGTACCAACAAGAACAGCAACAAAAGTAGATTAAAAAAAAATCCAAGCCAGGTGCTGGTGGCTCACGCCTGTAATCCTAGCTATTCAGGAGGCTGAGATCTGAGGACCATGGTTCAAAGCCAGCCCAAGCAGGAAAGTAAGTCCCTGAGACTCTTATCTCCAATAAACCACCAGAAAACCCAAAGTGACTCTATGGCTGAAGAGGTAGAGTGCTTACCTTGAGCTGAAGACAGCACCCAGGCCCAGAGTTCAAGCCCCACAACCGACCAAAAAAAAAAAAAAAATCCATCAGCTGGGCACTGGTGGCTCACACCTGTAATCCTAGCTTCTCAGGAAGCTGAGATATGAGGGTTGAAGTTTGAAGCCAGCCTGAACAGGAAAGGCCCATGAGACGTTAATCTCCAATTGACCACTAAAAACCTGGAAGTGGAGCTGTGGCTCAAGTGGTAGAGTGCTATCTTTGAGCAAAAAAAAAAAAAAAAAGCTCAGAGACAGGGCCCAGGACCAGCATTCAAGCCCCAGTTCCAATAGACACAGACATACATACAAATCCATTTATAGGAGCTAGGATTGTGGATTAGTGGTAGAGTGCTTGCCTAGAATGCATGAAGCTCTGGGTTCGATTCCTCAGTGCCACATAAACAGAAAAGGCCAGAAGTGGTGCTGTGGCTCAAGTGGTAGAGTGCTAGCCTTGAGCAAGAGAAGCCCAGGGATAGTGCACAGGTCCTGAATTCAAGCCTCAGGACTGGCAAAAAAAAATCCATTTATAGAGATACATTATGTAAATGACATTGTAGATGGTATGTAAATGTGGTACTAAGGTGCTCAGTAAATGCCTAAGTTTGGGAAACAAACTTCTTGGCTGCTGGCTACTCTTTGAGCCATTCTTTCTGGGTATGTCCCAAAGCTGTTCCTTTCATCCAGAATTCCATTTAGCTCTACCTGTCAAATTCCAGTTCCTATTTCAAGGCCTAGCCAGTCAGTACTTCCTCCATGAAGTCTCTCAAGGCCTCAGTTGGATGAACTTTCTCTTCATCAGGTCCTCATTCTTCCTATCTTCTAACTGTGAGCCTCTCAAGGGAGGGCTAGGAAGAGCTAACCTAAGAAACAGCATGTCACCTCACATCCAAAAGATGATAGCAGGTATGTGTTAGGCAAAGGTTCATTTTAGACAGCTGACAGGTGTGACTATGGAGAAGCTAGGTTTGTGCTTCTCATATGTTCAGTTCATCCAAGAGACATCAAAGGCCATGCAAGAAAGCATTGAGTTTTTGCTGGCAACCAAGATACTGTCATTTACTGATTGACCTTTGACAAGTTTATAAACTTAGTGAGATTTTTGTTTTTGGTGTCTGTGTCTATGTGTGCCAGTAGTGGGGCTTGAACTCAGAGTCTGGGCTCTGTCCCTGAGCTCTTCCCCCTCAAAGTGATGTTCTACCATTTGAGCCATACCTCCACTTCTGGCTTTTTGCCGGTTCATTGGAGATAAGAGTCTCATGGATTTTCCTGGCAAAGATAGCTTTGAATTTTATCCTTAGTTCTCAGCCTTGTGAGTAGAATACTCAATTTTTTTTTTCAGTCCTGGGGCTTGAATTCAGGGCCTGGGTGCTGCCCCTGAGCCTCTTTGTGTTCAAGGCTAGTGCTCTATCACTTAAGCCTCAGAGCTACTTCCAGCTTTTTTTTTTTTTTAGTAGTTTTTTGGGATAAAAGTCTCATGGACAAGCCAGGCACCAGTGGCTCCCGCCTGTAATCCTAGATACTCAGGAGGCTGAGATCTGAAGATCGCAGTTCAAAGCCAGCCTGGACAGGAAAGGCCGTGAAACTCTTCAGTTTTTGTTGTTGTTATTGTTGCTGTTTGTCAGTCATGGGGCTTGAACTCTGGGTCTGGGTGCTGTCTCTGAGCTCTTCGGTTCAAGGCAAGCACTCTACCACTTGAGCCACAGTGCCACGTCCAGTTTTCTGGGGATTAATTGGAGATAAGTCTCACGGTCTTTCCTGCCCAGGCTGGCTTTGAACCATGATCCTCAAATCTCAGCCTCCTGAGTAGCTAGGATTATAGGTGTGAGCTGCCAGCACCCATGTATGAAACTTTTATCTCCAATAAAAACCACCAGAAAACTGGAAGTGGTACTGTGGCTCAAGTGGTAGAGCACTAGCTTTGAGCTGAAGAGCTAAGGGACAGAGCTCAAGCCCCATGACTTTCTAGCCTGGGCTGGCTTCAAATTGTGATCTTCAGATCTCAGCTTCCTGAGTAGATATAGGTGTGAGCCACTGGTGCCTGGCTGACTCAATTTATCAATCAGCAAAATGGTGATAACACTGATCAGGCAAAGACTGTGTCTCAATTCTGTATCCCGTTTGGACTAGCATAGCATATTGTTGTAATAAAAACTCGTTACATGATCTGGGAATGTGGCTTAGCGGTAGAATGCTTGCCTAGCATGCATAAGGCCCTGGGTTTGATTCTTGGTACCACATAAACTAAAAAATAAATAAAAGAAATAAAACTTAAAAAGAATTCCTTACAGGTACACACATACTTTCCTATTTACAAAATGAAGCTGTGTCCAAAATTAAATCCCTGTTCCTATAAGGGCCATGATCTGGCCCATGTTTGTCTTTCTAATCTCCTCTCATCCCTTTCATTCCTCAAAAACATCAAGCCCCATCCTGTGAGTTCTTTGCACTTGTTCCCTTAGTCTATAAAGCTCTGCCCCAGTTCTCTGCATGATGGGCATTTTCTGACTCTTCAGATCTCTTCTTAGAAGCTACTAAAGAGAAGCTTTCCCTGATCATAGTCAGTTCTATTGCATCATTCTGCTTTAAAGCTCAACCAAGAATTTATTTTTCTAGCTCATATTTCTTTATTTTCCTGCCTACCTGTACATGCAGTATTCCAGTTCCTAGGATGATGGCTGGCACACAGTACATGTTCAATACAAACTTGAATGGACGGAGGTTTGTAGAGTGAAAAACTGTATCTTATTTTACAAATGAGAAAACTGAGGCTCGGAGTTGAGACACAGATTTCTCAAGGCTTTACAAAGCCAAGAAATGGCAAGATGGTTCCAATCTACACATCTTTCATTGTTACAGGGCTTTCATAGTTTGTGAGGAAAAATCTAGCTTAGACCTATGATCCCACCTATGCAGAAGGCATAGGAAGGATTGGGGTGTGAGGCTGGTACAAGCTAAAAGCACAAGACTCTACTTGAAAAATAACTAAAGCACAGGGTTGGGCAGTATGGCTCAAATGATAGAGTGCCTGCTTAATCTAAGACCCTGGAGTTCAAGCCAATGTACTGCCCAAATCTCTCAATTTCTCTCCCCAAACCTGCACTTTCACAAGAAGGATGCTGGTGCTGGTTACGGGCAGAAGGATCCCTGGGAGGAGCTCTTTATCTCCACCTGTCCCTGTGCCCTCCCACAAGAGTCTGCTTTGTACTCACTGTCCACCTGCAGGAGGTTGGACTGTAGGTCTGGGTGCAGACGGCCTCGAGCCAGGCTATCACTAAGGTTCCGGTTCAAGGTCAGGACATTCAGCAGAACCTGTGGGTCACCAAAGAGTAGAAAAATCAAGAGTGATGGTTCAAGACTCCTCAGCATTTCACTCTTGGTTCATGCAGGACAAGGGCTATGAGGGAAGCCATTCCCTGCAAGAACTCATCCCTCCCCATCTCTGGGAAGTAGGTAAGGGGAAAGTCTCCATGGTAACACAAGTAATGACACAAGCACAATGCCCAAGCACAGCACCTTTAGCCAAGGTAGTCAGTCCTTCCTGAGTAGACAGCAAACATGAACTGTGTTCTAAAGATCTGTCTTTAAAATCATCACACCAGCTATGTCATCTGAGCCTCTTGTCCTGGACAACAAGTAGGCCTGTGATGACTGTCCTCATTTCACAGAGGAGGAAACTAAGAGCTAGAGAGGAAAATGATTCACTCCAGAGTTTAGAAAAAGTCAGGGAAGAGGCACCACTGGCACCGATCTCATTTTATCCTAGCCCAGGACTCTCCTTGCCTCTTCTCTGGATAGGATGTATGAGATTAATAACTAGGGATGGTTTAGGGAACAATGTGAGTACTTCTAGCTCAACCGCCTGTCTGTTCTTACTAGCTAAACAAACTTGGCTTCTTTTTTTTTTTTTCTTTTCTGTTGTTGGTTGTGGGGCTTGAACTCAAGGCCTGGATATTGTCCCTGAGCTTTTTTGCTCAGGGCTACTACTGTTCCAGTTTTGTGGGGGTTAATTGGAGATAAGAGTTTCACAGACTTTCCTGTTAGACTGGCTTTGAATGGCAATCCTCAGATCTCAGCCTCCTGAGTGGCTGGGATTATAGATGTGAGCCACTGGCACCCAGCTCAACATAACTTCTTAACCTCTTGGAACTTCAGTTTCCTCATCTATCCAATAGAAATAAGCATTCTTCCCTGTGGAGGGTGGGTGGGAGGGGGCTAATAGGTTTAACACCTGTTACAATGCCACACATACAACATGAACTCTATAAGCTGCTGTGATGACTTCCATTTTGTAGATGAAGCTACTAAGATTCAGAGAGATCAAGTGAATTCCCCAGATCACACATTTGGAAATTGGGCTAAAACCATGCGGGGGAGGGGGGGAGTGTCTTCATTATAACATTATTGTACCACCTGCCAAAATAGTTGCCAGGTACATATATTAGATGTTCAAGACATTCATGGAACCACCCTGAGACAAGGGGGAGAGTGGTAAGTCCTTTCTTTCAAAACCAGACCCAAAGGGGCTGGGAAGGTGGCTCAGCGGTAGTGTGCTTGCCTCACATGCATGAGGCCCTGAGTTCGATTCCTCAGCACCACATAAACAGAAAAGGCCGGAAGTGGCACTGAGGCTCAGGTGGTAGAGTAAAGAGCTCAGGAACAGTGCCCAGGCCGAGAGTTCAAGCCCCACGACCAACACAACAACAACAAAAATACAGAGGATATTCTATTTAGATGCAGTGTAGAGAAATGTGGGCAGAATATAGGCAACCAAGATGCTATATTACTTTTCAGTTCTACTTGTTTTGCAATTCCCTCTGAATCCTGGGGAAACAGGATAAGAAGCTCAATCCAGTCCATGTGTGCTCAAGACTAGTGTGGCCCAAAGCATCACAGCTCATGTGTTTCCATGTTTCCATGTAAGGGATACAAAAGCAAGTCAGATACGAGGGACTACTGCAGCACAGGCCACAGCTTGGCTCCTAGCTGCAAAAGGCCCGTGATGGAGGAAACCTCACCTGGGTCAGGCCACTGAGACCCCGGGCAGCTCCGTTGGCTCCCAAGGCGAGGTAGGTTCCACAGAGCCCTTCTGCTGGTCGGACCACAGTGGGTAGCAGGAAAGACAGCGGCCGCTTTCCTGGCTGCACTGAGTTCTCCTGTTGCCAGAAAGCAGATATGGCAAGGAGGTTATAGAGTAGGGCAAGACAGGGAAAAGACCACCACACCACCCTCCCCACACTTTTCTCTCATCTACATCAACCTCAGGACCAGTTCCAGGTGATGGGGGGGGGGGAGGGTGACAATAGTCACATCCTAGGCAACTCTGTGGTGACTGTGAAATGGGGAAGGACCTTGGAAGAGTGATACAAGGGCACAGTGATGAGTGGACTCATTGAGTTATGAGGCTGCTGCTATGGATGGAGGGGGAAAGGACTAAGAAATGGAGAAGAACAGTAGAATCTCCACTGCATCGTCTCTATGAGACCTTGATTTACAGGGACTTCAGATACAGGGTATAAAAGTGCTTGTCTCCTACAAAATAATCCTTAATAGCTGGCTGGTGGTGGCTCACACCTGTAATCCTAGCTACTCAGGAGCCTGAAATCTGAGGACAGTAGTTCGATGCCAGCCTGGGCAGGACAGTCCCTGAGAACCTTATCTCCAATTAAAAGCCAGAAGTAGAGCTGTGGCTCAAGTGGTAAAGCATTAGCCTTGAGCACAAAAGCTAATGGACAGTGTTCAAGTCCCAGGACCAGAGGGGGAAAAATCCTTAGTTCCTTCTCTTTGGTCCCTTTTGTCCCTCTTGTATGCCCAACCCATCAGTTCAACATCATGTACTCAGACCACAAGTGCTAGAAAGAACCCAGAGCATCAATGAGGACAATACCCTCATTGAACAGGTAAAACAGCTGAGGTTCAGAGAGGGGCAAGACTTTCCCTGGGTCACAGAGTAAGGTAGTGACAGAATGGGACAGAGGTTTTTCACACCCCACCAGGCTGCATGCTCCACACATGTCAGGGCTAGGGATAAAATGGACATCTTATTTTCTCACGACTGAAGTTCCTGGAGCAAATAAGGAAGGGGCAGCCATTACAGCCTTACCTCCTTCTTAGCCTCTGGGTTCCCTAAGGAGAAAGAGAAGCAAGATCTCACCAGGCTGGGTGCAGAGTGGTTAGCAGTCCTGTTGGGCCAAGAGAAGTCCAGCATTTGACTGTTGAGCAGGATCCCAGAGGGAGTGATGAGGCCACTGCCAAAGGGCCTGTTCAGGGAGCTGGGGGATGAAGTGGAATAGAGTAAGCCCTGTGGCCACCTTCACCTCTACCCACCTCCTCCCTCCATCTTTCTCCTGGTTCATAGGATCTCGTGTTCCAAGTTCTAAGCCTGAGCTGGCATACCTGACCATGGCCACAATAAAGTCATCAGGACCCATAATCAGCACCTGGGCAGCTGTGGGAGCCCCATCCAGCTCATAGACAGGCAGGAGAGGGGCAGGAGCTGCCTGGGAATCATTGATGTGGCCCCGGAGGTAGGCGGCTTCCACCTTGCTGCAAAGACAAGAGGTGGGGGAAGAGCACACATCAAACTCTCATTACACTCCTACCTGTAATGTTTGTTTTTGTAATTATTTGATTAAATATGTCCTCCCCCCATTGGACTATAAGGCCTATGAAGAGAGAAGCTCACTTATTGCTAACACATAGGAAACACCCAGGAAATAACTGTGGAACTGAGTCAATTTATTTAGATGTTATTCCAACTGTTTTTTTTTTCTAGAAGCAGCTTTTAATTTAACGTTTAAATCATGAGTCATTTTGTTACTTGGCTTTATTCAATCCTTTTTATGAAAGTGCCTGATGCACTTCAGATGCCATGAAAATTTGTTTTGAATAGATGAACTGGATTAATTTAACTTAATGTTTGTAGTCTAAAACGAACATGAGTTTAGCTGGAGTTGGGTGCCGGTAGCTCATACTTATAACCCTAGCTACTCAGGAGGCTGGATCTAAGGATCTCGGTTTGAGGTCAGCCATTCAAGAAAGTTCATGAGATTCTTATTGCCAATTAACCAGCAAAAAGCTGAAAGTAGAGTTGTGGCTTAAGTGTCAGAACACTAGCCTTGTGCAAAAGGAGCAGAGCCTAGACCATGAAAAAGAGTTTAGTTGGTGCACCAGATGTCTGCGGCTCACACCTGCAATCCTAAATACTTAGGAGGCTAAGATCTGAGGATAGAGGTTTGAAGCCAACTGGGGCAGAAAAGTCTGAGACTTTATCTCCAATTAACTAGCAAAATACTGTACTGGAAGTGCCAGCAATCTACCACTTGAACGACACCACCATTTACAGCTTTTTGCTGGGTAATTGGAAATAAGACTTTCTCAAATTTGTCTGCCCAGGTTGGCTTTAAATTTTGATCTTTAGGTCTCCACTTCTGAGTAGCTAGGATTACAAGCCTGAGCCACCAGTGCCTAGCCTCAAGGTGACTGTGTTTATTGCTCTTAGGCTTTCTTTTTCCACTCAACAGGTAGGAATAGATACATCCATATTAACTTAGTGCTGGCTGAGACAGTGGTCTGTTGACAGAGAATCCCAGGCTTACATTGTGCGTTAGGGTTCAGCTGAAATAGACCTGGGATTCACCAGCTTCTTACATGATCCTCTCATTCCCCACACACACCACTATAACCGTGACCCTCACCCTCACCCAGGGCCTTTCCCAGGACCCACCTGAGCATGTCATCCATGCTCTCCGTGATAGTAGAATCATAGACAGGATCTCCCAATCTGCTGGCCAGGGCTAATGCAATCTTCAGGGTCTGTAAATAGAGCAGGGGTGTGGAAGAGGGTGCCAAGCTGACCCCAGCAACCACATTCAGGGGATCTTGTATGCAAAAAAAAAAAAACCCTCAGAGTTATTTTAGTCCAGCCTGAGATAGAACCCCTGATGATGAGGGGTTGGCCTTACCTCTGCCACCCAATGAAGTGCCTGCTCTCGGGGTACCAGGCTGGTGAGATTGAAGCCCTCGAGGATATTGAGAGCACTGATGAGAGCAGGGCCTGTGTGCGGGGGTGGGGGACTGAGAACCAGGTGGCCTGAAAGGACAGGAAATGACCAGATGGCAGGGGAGGGGTCAAGTCATCTTCACATCCCACATCCCATCTACACCTCTCACTGTCACACACAGAGACCACCGTGCTGAACCCCCTCATCAGATGGGAAATTGGAAACACTGAGGTGCAAAGGGAGCCACTCAAGTTCATATGCCAAGTCAAAGATGACTCAGACTCAGAACTCTGGTCTTCAGTTTCCTCTGCCATAGAAGGAAACTGGGGAGTAAGAGGCTGGCAGCTTGCCGAGAGTCACATTTCAGGCCACTGGCAGAGTAGAGACAGGGGACCAAATACCCAGATTCCTGGCTTGCCATGTGCTTGCGCCCCTCTATCCAGGGCCACTGAAGGTCTCATTCAACGTGAAACTTCTTAAAAGCAGCAGCCTTCTCTTCCTACTTTGTTATTAGATGTTTAGACATCAACGAATAACAATGTCTAATGCATATCACTGATATTAACCATTTGACTGATTTAATCCACCTCATTCTATACATGCAGAAACTCACAGAGAGAGGCAACTTGTCCGAAGTTATAGGGGACAAGGGGAGCTCAGAGTACTCAAGATACTGGCATTAAGAGAAGCCAGGCTGGGGAGGGAAAATGGGAAATCAAGTACACATTCAGTGTCCACAGTGGTCAAGGTAACTTCTTCTATCATCTCATCCAGTCCTCATGGGTACTCTAAATGTGGGCACTTCTCTCCCCACTTTTTCTTTTTTTGGTCGGTTGTGGGGCCTGAACTCTGGGCCTGGGTGCTGTCCCTTAGCTCTTCAGCTCAAGGCTAGCATTCTACCACTTGAGCCACAGCACCACTGCCGGCATTTTCTGTTTATGTCGTGTTGAGGAATCAAACCCAGGGACTCATGCATGCAAGGCAAGCGCTCTACCACTGAGCCACCTTCCCAGCGCTGCTCTCCCCATTTTAAGGAGAGAACCAAGGTTTAGAGTGAGAACTGACTTGCTCAAACACTTTAGTTTTACAATTCTTTTTAGGAAGTATTGAATGCTAAAGACAGGGCTCGGACAAAAAGAGTCCAAGTCAAAACCTCTGAGGGTTGGGGTGTATTTGTGAATTTGCTTAGTTATGTGCAAGGTCCTGGATTCAATCCCCGGCACACACACAAAAAGAAAACAACTTGGGGAGGAGGAGGGCAGAAGAAGGAAAAAAAACCTAAAGCTAGAACCCCTACTTCTAAGTCTGAGCCTTTGGTTCGATTTGCCCATCACTTATATTCTAAATGCTTGGGGCTACTTCACAAAGTAGGCTGGATCTGACTTGCTTCAACAGTTGGCTGCTTAGCAGCTCAATGCCTCAGTTTTTCTTCCATGAAATAGGAGTCTGCAGGTCAAAAAGATGTGGCCATGGACTGGGAAGCTTCTCCTGAGTGGGGCCCCTGGGAGCTGGGAGAGAGGTCACCTCTGTACACGCCACACACTGGCTTCTCCACAAGGGCGCTGTAGTTGCTGAAGTCCTCTTCAGTTATGACACCCCCTGCGTGCTGAGCCTAGAGGGGAGAAAATGACCACCCACCGCTGTAAGCATGTGGGCTTGGCCTGTGATATATATCTGGATTACAGCCATATGACCTTAAAAAAAAAAGTGCCTTCTGTAACTACCAACCATCCTGGCCTTTAGGAAGCCTGCCAACCCTACGTACCACAAGAGAGAGAAAGAGGAAACAGTATTTGCCTAGGAAATATAAAAATTGATTTCTTCATATCATTATAATGAAGAAAGCCATTAAAATCCTGGTGATTCAGCTCAATGGTAGAACTGTTGTCTACCCTGAGTTCCAACCACAGCACTGCAAAAAAAAAAAAAAAAGCAAAGGAAGGAAGGAAGGAAAGAAGGAAGAAAAAAGGCAGACAGGCAGGCAAGCAGACAGACAAGAAAGACAGAGAGAAAGAAAGAAAGAAAGGAAAGAAAGAAGAAAGAAAGAGAGAGAGGAGGGGAAGGAAGGAAGGAAAGAAGGAAGGAAAGAAGGAAGAAGGAAAGAAGGAAAGAAAGAGAAAGAAAGGAAAGGAAAGAAAGGAAGAGAAAAGAAGAGATGAGAAAAGGAGAAGAGCAGAGCAAAGCTCTGGTGGGGTGGTTCACGCAACCTGTAATCCTAGCTACTCAGAAGGCTGAGATTAGAGGATTGTGGCTCAAAGCCAGCATATGTAGGAAACTCTATGGGACTCTTACCTTCAATTAACCACCATAAAAGCCATAAAAGCTGTGGCTCAGCAAAAAAGCTTAGGGGCAGTGCCCAGGCCCTGAGTTCAAGCCTCAGGACTGGCAAAAAAAAAAAAAAAAGGCCACTTTAAATGACCCTTAATTGATATAACTGAACAAACTGTTCAGTTTTTTTTTTTTTGCTGGTCCTGGGTTTGTTTGTTTTTTTCTATACCTTTGAATACTTAAATCCTTTGACTTCTTTACC
Source organism: Dipodomys ordii (assembly GCF_000151885.1). Classification (NCBI taxonomy): domain Eukaryota; kingdom Metazoa; phylum Chordata; class Mammalia; order Rodentia; family Heteromyidae; genus Dipodomys; species Dipodomys ordii. Next base: position 15,614,099 of record NW_012267229.1, read on the forward strand.
CTTATAGAACTACACATTGAACTGGGCACTGGTAGCTCATGCCTGTAATCCTAGCTACTGAAGAGGCTGAGATCTAAGGATCTTAGTTTGAAGCCAGCTTGGGCAGAAAACCCATGAAAACTCTTACCTCCAATAAACTACTCAGAAAAAGCCAGAAGTGTCTCTCAAGTGGTAGACTGCTAGCTTTGAACAAAACAAACTTATGATAGCTCCCAGGCCCTGAGTTCAAGCCCCAAATTAATCAACTCACATTTATTCATGTATGTATGTATTTTCTTTAAAACTCTGATGGTCTTTGTTAGGATCTCCATTTCCTGTTCCAAATGAGATCAAATGATCCAGGCCTAGCCAATCAGAACTTTTCTTTCTGTGCTATGATGACTGGCTTACTGATAGTCATGAAGACCTTTGATAAGCTACTAAGACACACCTTAAAGCTTTTGCTGGGAGTCCTGGGAATGACAAATGCTCTTTCTTTGGAATAGCTTTTTGGAAGAATGGCCTAAGACTGTCTGGTGGGAGAAGCTATAGAAATGATTTGAGAGAGTAAATCCAAGGGACTGGGAAAGGTGGGGGTGGAGGGGGCAGGGAAGAGACTTGACAATGTGGACCCAGAAGGGCCTAACACTAGCATTCTGGACTCTCTAGGTAAGTCTATGTGGGATGAGATTCTATCACCACATCCTTATTTCCAGAATGAAGTATGGGGCCTGGTACAGAATAGGTTCTCCAGAAATGAATGACACACCTAGATTAATTCTCACAAGTATGTGGCAGAGATTTATATAAACACCTCTACTGCACAGTTGAGAGCACCTCTGAGTTGGTCTACCTATCCTTTTCTTTCCTTTTTTTTTGTCGGTTGGGGCTTGAACTCTGGGCCTAGGTGCTGTCCCTCAATTCTTCAGCTCAAGGCTAGCACTCTACCACTAGAGCCACCTTCCCAGCCCTATCCTTTTCTTTTTAAAAAAATTTTAGGCCAGTGCCAGTGGCTCATGCCTACAATCCCAGCTACTCAGGAGGCTGAGATCTAAGGACCATGGTTCAAAGCCAGCCTGGGCAGGGGAGTCCATGAGACTCTTACCTCCAATTAACCACCAGAAAATGGAAATGGTGTTATGGCTCAAGTAGTAGAGTACTATCCTTGAGCTGAAGAGCCCGGGACAGTGCCCAGGCCCAGAGTTCAAGCCCCACAACTGGCAAATAAATAAATAAATCGTTATTATAAAGGTGATGTACAGAGGAGTTACAGTTACATAAATCAGGTAAAGAGCACCTGTCCCCCTTTCTCTCCCTCTCTCCCAGTTTTTTGCTCCCGTTCTCATCCACTAGTTGTATAGTTAACTTTCAATAGTGTCTAGTGCATTTGTTCACCCTTTGTCCCTCCATTTTTGTGCCCCCTACCCTTTTCTTGAGCATAACTTTTCATTAGGCATTTGGGGCTACTGACCAGAATTCTTAGAATCCATCACTATCTCAGAATAAGTCTCTGGGATTGGGTAGTGACCTCCCCTGTCAATCTCCCCAGTCCTGACAGTTAGTTACCCTGGAAGAAGGTTTTTTGTTTGTTTGTTTGTTTCCCCTCAGTCCTTAGGAAACTGTTCTTAATAACCACTGGTCTCATTCCAACACCAGAGGTTGATTTGGAGTATTCTATAATTTCAAACAAATCTGATCAGAAAACCATACAAAGAAAGGCAAGGAAGGAAGGTAGAAGAAGGCGTCTTAGCAGCAGAATCTTAGGGATATATCCTCACACCCCACTCTCATACTTACCTCAACCACCATCTCCAGGGTAAGGTTGCCACCATTGTAGAAAGCAGCAGGGCCGGAGGTGCCAAGTGCCTTCAGTACCTCAGCCAGGTCAGGCCTACGCAGCAAGGAGCCAGGCAGTGGTGGGTGGCCCAATGGCAGGAATGTCTCCAGGAAGCGCTCAGATGCATTAGGAGGCAGCTGTTCAGCCAAGGCGTGAGCTGGGGGCAAGGATAAGAGGCTGGGTGGTAAGGTACACGGGACTAGCCCAGATGACTAAGATGCCCAGAAGGTGGGATGGATGAAGGATGACCAGCCCTAAGTGTTCTGACCCCGCCGAGGCCCGTTACAGGGGAGGCGGGGATGTATGTAGGCTCTTCCCAGATGCCCTTATAAGGGTAAAGGGTGGGATGGAGAAGAGAAGTCTGAGGAGTAACTTGGAAGTCCTCTCTGGTCTGGGCCCAAAATCTCAAAGGATCCCCCCTCCATCAACCTTAGGCCTCTACCCCCACGCCCAGGCCCCACTGACCTAGATCATGGGTCACGTTGAAGCCATCTTGGGCCACAGCTGCTGCGAAGGCCAGGACTTGAGACCATGGCAGCCTGAGGGGGCCGGAGAGCAGGGGGTGGAGAAGGTCCTGGGGGGAGGAGGAGGGGTCCTGGGGGAAGGGGGGTTCCTAGGAAGGAGAGTCCTGGCAAGGGAAGGGGATATTAGGAGGGGAAGTTGGGAAGGCAAGAATCGAGGAGGGTAGGAGAAGGCCACCCAAGGAGAGATGCAGGCAGGGGCCCCTGGTCCCCAAAGGAAGGTCTTTACCTGCCATAGAGCTGATGAGCTTCATGTAGCCCTTTCACCATTCCGGGTACCCCCACCAAGAGCCCAGGCTGGGCAAGGCGGGCAGGCGAGGGAGAGAGGAGACCAGGTCACTGGAAGGGGGGGGCTGGGCTGAACTCCGCAGAGCCCCAAGCCAGGGATGGCTGGCACAGGGGAGAGACACAGGCCAAGTATCCCAGGGGATGGACAAGTTTTCCTGGGCAGGTATCCCTCCCATTTCCCTGACTGCCTACATACAAATGAGAAAGGCCTTTATCTATCATAGTTGAGGGATTTAATGAATCAAGCAAATCCTTTCAAGAACCAGGACAAAACCAGTTTAGAAAGGAATCTGTTGGGCTGGGAAGGTGGCTTAGTGTAGAGTGTTTGCCTAGCATGCATGAAGCCCTGGATTTGATTCCTCAGTACCACATAAACAGAGAAAGCCAGAAGTGGAACTATGGTTCAAGTGGTAGAGTGCTAGCCTTGAGCAAAAGAAGCTCAGGGACAGTGCCCAGGCACTGAGTTCAAGCCCCAGGACTGGCAAGGAAAAATAAATAAATAAATAAAAGGAAATCTGTTACACTGAATAATAGTTACACTTGGTTTTTAAAATGGCGGACAAGGGACCTTCCTTTAACCAATTCAACTTCAGACCACCATCACTCTGAGCTGTGAGAACTCAAGAATATGTTGTACTTGGGCTGGGAAGGTGGCTCAGTGGTAGAGTGCTTGCCTTGCATGCATGAGGCCCTGGGTTCAATTCCTCAGCACCACATAAGCAGAAAAAAAAAAAAAGCCAGAAGTGGCGCTGCGGCTCAAGTGGTAGAGCGCTAGCCTTGAGATGAAGAGCTGAGGGACAGCGCCCAAGCCCAGAGTTCAGGCCCCATGACCAGACCCGCCCCCAAAAAAAAGAATGTACTCTTGCCCCTGCACTTAAATACCTAATTTTCTGCTATTTTAGTTCCTTTTTGGCTTTCAGCCAATTGTAGATTTTCCTCTAGCAGTTCTTCTCTACTCACAAGCTGCTTAAGGTTATAGTCACCAGGTTCAGATGAGATATAGTGAGTTTTACTGCAGCAACTATATGACATCTCAGAATATTCAGTGACCTTTCACTTCCTAAGTTCCACACAGGTGAGACTACCAGAGAAGTAAGATGTTTCAATATTATCTTTTTATCCATTGTCTGAATTTTTTATCATTATTATTATGATGATGCCAGTACTAGGACTTGAACTTATGGCTTGGCTATTGTTCCTTAGGTTTTTTTGCTCAAGGCTCACACGCTACCATTTGACCCATAGCTCCACTTCTGACTTTCAGGTGGCTAGTTGGAGATAAGAATCTCATGGACTTTCCTGCCTGGGCTGGCTTCGAACTGCAATCCTCAGATCTCAACCTCCTAACCAGCTAGGATTATAAGTAGGAGCCATCAGTGCTAGCATTGTTCATTATTTTGTTTTGGAGCTGGGAGGGGCTGTCTTCCTATAGCCTAAGAATGTTCTGATCAACTCTTTTCCCTAACCACATAATAGGTACTCAGCAAATTCATACTTGGATTAGCAGAAGGGCAGTGAAACGGGGTGCCCCTTGCTCTTCTGCTCCCCCCTGAGCCCACTCCTCTCACCAGAGCCCCCACCTTGGTCTCCCAAGATCTCTGCAGGGCTTCTTCTCTGAGGGCTCCTGGTGCAGACTCCCGGAAATCAATTAGGTGGCTCTCATTTCGTCGGATGTCATGTACCAGCATCACACCTCCACTGGGAGAGACACAGATAATAACATGCCAACCCTCTGAATGATTAACGTGCCTCCTCTCAGTCCCCTGTGCTGAGAGTTGTAGGCTTAGTTTGTCAACCTGGATCAGGTGCTGGAGCCCCCTCTCAAGTCACCCTACGAAGGGAGAACCAAAGGGGTTGGGATAGGGGACCTGGGTTACTAGAGACTTTAATCCCTGAATAGGGAAAACTCAGAGACTGGAAGAGCAGGATGTTCTGCCTTCCTACCCCCACCCCCATCCTAAACCAGATCAGGACCCTTGCCAGCTTCCTGCACCTGACTACTTGGTATGCCTCCTACCCCTCCCCCAGGACTGCATTATGTAAGGATAGATTGTGTAAAGCCAAAAGGGGAATTTTTTTAGTAGAGCCTGGAGGGCTGGTTTTGCAGGAATCAAGGTATGGACTTTAAGATGTTCTTTTTCTGGGGCTTAAATACGTCTGATGAGACTCCCAAATGTAAATGTCTACATTTCCATTTGCCAAATAGCAAACCAGGAAAAGCCTGAGAGCTGAGTGGTAGCATAGTGGAAAGTGTGGCCAAGAGGTCAACCCCTGCCTCAGCTTTGGGAAGCAGCGCATAATTGCAGTCAGGTAAGAATGTAGGATCTGTGTTACCAGAGCTCCTGGTTGCTCAAGAGATGGAAATCTGGAATTTTATGAAAACTTTGAACAATAGCAAACTATTAAAAATAATTTTTTTCCAGTGTGCCAACCAAGCCAGTCTGTGTGCTGGAGGTATGGACCATGAGTGGCCAGTTTGTAAGCTCAGTTTTAAAAGTTCTTAGCCTGGAATGTATTTTTGGAGGACATTAGATTGTCATCAGACTGGCCTGGATCTACGAACCTAAAAGTTGAAGTCTCATTTGGGGACAGGATGTTTCATTGTGTACTTTGCTTTACAGTTTACAAATTTCTTTTGGAGGGGGGAGGGAGAAAAGAAGGAAAAAAAAATGTTTGTGAAGACACCTCCATATTTTCCACATGATAGCTTTGCTGTTTTGAAACCATCCAGGAAGAAAAGGAGCAAAATTGGATAAAGAAAGAGAAAACTCAAGGAGTTGGGACTCAGTTTCTCCTCTGCCCAGGAGACCTCTCCATCTCCACAGAGGAGGCCTTACAGACCAGGAGACAAATGGGCCTGGGGAGGTGGGGGAGGGGTGGGGGGAGAGACCCAGGCCTCCACTGGGTTCTTACCCAGCTCCTTACCCGCCCAGGCCAGAACTGTGTGGAGCCACAATCCCCAAACACAAGGCTGCTGCCACGGCTGCGTCCACTGAAGAACCCTGTTTACTGAGCACCTCCATGCCCAGTGCTGTGCAGCGGGCTGCATCGGTCACCACAGCTCCCTGCTGGAAGATCTGAAAGGGGAGAGGGGACCCTTAAGGACAGGAGGGGCCCTCGGCCTGCCTAAGGCTACGAACCCTAGAACCTCTGCAGGGGCTGGGAAGCAAGCCTTTCCCTCTTGTCCCCTTGGCTTTCCCCCACCCCCCTTACCTTGTCTCATTTCCTTACCTGATGGAGTCCCCGCTGCCTCTCCCCTGCCCCAGAGCCCTTCCCTTTGGGACTTTTCTCTCCCAAGTCACCATTCATTTGCCCCTTCCCATTTCTGCCCCCACCCCATCCTTTGGGCTCCCCTCACCTGGGGGTCTCCGAAGTAGATCTGCATGACCAGCGCCACCGTGACACCCGTGGCGAAGGTGAGGCAGGCCGTGACGATGACCGTGAGCCCGTCCTGGCGGCAGGAGCACTCGGCCGCGGCCGCGGAGAACGGGTCCTTGCGCGTCTCCCGCAGCGGCGACCCGTCCTGGCTGCCCATCTCCGACGACGAGGACGGCAGCCGCTGCAGCCTGGCCGACTTCAGGAAGGAGTCCGGGTCTGCAGCAGGGCGGCGGGGTGGGGGGTGAGGGGTCGGTGAGGGCGCCTCCTACCTGGTCCTGGGGCGGAGCGCGCAGCGATGCCCTGCCGCCCCGCCCCTGCCACAAACCCCACCAGCCAGCCTGGCTCACTTGGCCAGTCTCTGGGACACACCCCAGGGCTGGCCCAGGCTGGCGATCCCGGCTGGCAAGAAAACAGGGGGCCCCCCACCCCCTCCCATCAAGTGAGCAACGGCTGGATTCCAGCCTGTGGCTGGTACCAAGCCCAAATTTCCTGGAATCAGGACACAGGGCTGAGAGGAGGTTTAGCTCTTCCTGGTAACCAGATCCTGTCTTCGGTTGAGCATCAACTTTCTGTGCCAGGACACAGCGACCAAGCAGAACCTGGCTTCTAACCTTGCTCCGTGGATCCATTCATCCAACAAAACAGAAAAGCCTATTGTGACTAGACCTGTGCTAGATGCTAATTGGAAATGGGTAGTTCCTGCCCTCATGTCGTTCACAGGCCAGTGGAGGATGAAAGCCACGAGCAAGTAAACAAAGGAGTGTATAATTACAAGCTGTGACAGGTGCTAAGACAAAAAAAAAAAAAGAGGATAGTGCCACACACTGGTGAGTCACACCTCTAATCCTAGCTACTCAAGGATGAGATGTGAGGATCCTGATTACAAGCCAGCCTGAGCAGAAAAGTTCAGGAGACTCTTATCTCCAATCAACTGGCAAAAAGCCAGAAGTGGAGCTGTAGCCCAAGTGATAGAGCTTCAGCCTTGAGCAAAATAACCAAAAAAGATCCTGAGGTGAATCACGAGCGTGGGCGCACACAGACACACAGACACAGACACACACACACTAAAATGAATAGAGAATGGCAGTGGAGAGAGGGCTGCTTACAGGGGAAAATCAGGAAGGCCTCATTGAGGAAGTGACATTTGAGCTGAGAACTGAAGCAGAAGGACCTAGCCACAAGTAAAACAAGGAGAGAATATGTAGAATGTTTGAGAAAGAGGGAGGAACAAATACAAAGGCACTAATGTGGGAATAACTTTGGCACATTAGAAAGAAATAACCACCTGGGCTCCAGGTGGCTCATGCCTGTAATCCTAGTTACTCAGGAGACTAAGATCTGAAAATCACTGTTCAAAGCCAGCCTGAGCAGGTAAGTCTGGAAGATCATTGGCAATAAATGACTAGAAAAGCTGGAAGTGGCACTGTGGCTTAAGTGGTAGAGTGCTAGCCTTGAGCAAAAGAAGCTCAGGGACAGCACCCAGGGTCTGAGTTGAAGCCCCAGGACCAACACACACACACACACACACACACACACACACAGCTCTGGGTACTGGTGGTTCACACCTATAATCTTATTCAGGAGGCTGAAATCTGTAAATCATGATTCAAAGTCCAGAGATTCTTATTTCTAACTAAGCACCAAAAAAGCTAGAAGTAGAGTTGTGGCCCACACATTAGCATTGAGCAACAAAGCTTAGGGACAGGGTCTAGGCTCTGAGTTCAACCACAAGACCATCACCAAAAAGAAAGAGCTGGGAAGTTGGCTCAGTGGTAGAGTGCTTGTCTTGTATGCATGAGGCCCTGGGTTCGATTCCTCAGCACCACATAAGCAGAAAAAAAGCCGGAAGTGGCACTGTGGCTCATGTGGTAGGGCGTTAGCCTTGAGCTGAAGAGCTGAGGAACAGCACCAAGGCCCAGAGTTCAGCCCCCACAACTAACAAAAAAAAAAAGAGGAAGGAAGAAAAGAAGAACAGAAGAAAGGAAGGGAAAGAAAAAGGGAAAGAAGAGAAGAGAAATAACCAAGATCTGGTAGCTCTGATATAGCAGGAAAGGAGAAAAATAAAGATGGAGGCTAGATCCCATTTCCTGGACTGTATGGGCCTTGTGAGAAGCTTGGATTTTACCAAGAGATCACTCCTATACACAGTTTTGTTTTGTTTTTTGTTGGTCATGGGGCTGGAACTCTGGGCCTGGGCGCTGTCCCTGAGCTGAAGAGCTCAGGGGCAGTGCTCTACCACTTGAGCCACAGCATCTTCTGGTTTTCTGGTGGTTAATGGGAGATAAGATTCTCATGGAAGCTGGGCACCGGTGGCTCATGCCTGTAATTCTAGCTATTCAGGAGGCTATTCAGATCTCAGATCTGAGGAACACGGTTCAAAGCCAGCCTGGGCAGGAAAGTCTGTGAGAATCCTATCTCCAATAAACCACTTGAAAACTGGAAGTGATCTTGTAGCTCAAGCGGTAGAACGTTTGCCTTGAGCTGAAGAGCTGAGAGTTAGTGACCAAGCCCAGAGTTCAAGCGCCACGACCAACAAAAAAAAAAGAGTCTCATGGATGTTCCTGCCCCCGCTGGCTTTGAACCTAGATCCTCAAATCTCAGTCTCCTGAGTAGCTAGGATTACAGGCATGAGCCACAAGTGCCTGGCCATTTGTTTTGTATTTCTCTGACTGTAGTCTGGAGAATAAACTAGGGGATAATGAGAATGGACTTATTTATTTACTTTTTTGGTCATGGGGCTCCAACTGTGGGCATGGACGCTGTCCCTGAGCTCCTCAGGGCTAGGCAGAGTCTACCACTTGAGCCACAGTGCCACTTTCGGTTTTCTGGTGTTAATTGGAGATGAGTCTCATGGACTTTCTTGCTCAGTCTGCCTTTGAATCATGATCCTCAGATCTCAGCGTCCTTGAGTGGCTGGGATTATAGCCTTGAGCCACCAGTGCCCCATGGATTTTTTTAAGTTTATATTCTGTGAATCTCCCTTAGTTTATCATGTTTGGCTGTAACCCTCAATACCATACTCTGTAAATAAAATTAAAATTCATTCAACAAAGAGATATTAAATACCCATGGAAAAAGAACTCTTGATGGCCCTTAGAAGTACCAAAAAAAGTGCAAGAAAAGGTTTTGAACTTCAATTTATTAACGTTGATCATAAACCAGGCATTTTGAATATAGTCCTTCATTGAAGTGTTCCTATGACTTTATAATAGACCCCACCTTTTCTACCTTACAAATAAGGAAACTGAGGCTGAGTCTAAAGTCATAACATGGACATGTGGGAAACTCAAGAGTCAGTGGAGCCGGGCGCTGGTGGCTCAAGCCTATAATCCTAGCTACTCAGGAAGCTGAGATCTGAGGATCATGCTTCAAAGCCAGCCTGGGCAGGAACATCCGTAAGACTCTTATCTCCAATAAACTAGAAAACCGGAAGTGGCGCTGTGGCTCAAGCAGTAGAGCGCTCGCCTTGAGCTGAAGAGTGCAGGGACAGTGCCCAAACCCAGAGTTCAAGCCCCATGACCAAAAAAAAAAAAAAAGTCAGTGGAAGTAAATTGAAAGCCCCTTTTCATTGTTCCAGGTGACACCAAGAGCCATTTGCATTTTCAAAAATGAACCTTACAAATTAATTTTAGTTATTTCTAGGCACTTCTATAGATCTATAGAGTCATGAGAAGATGAAACGACCCCATCACAACTGGATCAATTTAAAACTATCCTGGCAGGGAATGTGGCTTAGTGGTAGTGTACTTGCCTATCATGCATGAGGCCTTGAGTTTGATTCCTCAATACCACATAAATATATATTTTTTAAAGACTCTATCCTACCATGTAATTGTAACCCCTCTGTACAGTAGTTTCACAATTAAAAAAAAAAGGACTCTATACTGGGCTGGGAAGTTGGCTCAGTGGTACAGTGCTTGCCTCCCATGCATGATGCCCTGGGTTCAATTCCTCAGCACTACATAAGCAGAAAAAAGCCCGAAGTGGCACTGTGGCTCAAGTGATGGGACACTAGCTTTAAGCTAAAGAGCTGAGGGACAGCACCCAGGCCCAGAGTTCAGGCCCCAGGACTGACAAAAAAAAAAAGACTATCCTACCAGTCCATCATTGAGTTATTCATTTATTCAGCAAAAATATTTACCAGGAAGAGAGAAAAAATAAGAAAAACAACAAGAATATGCAATAAAAATTGGTGAGTGCTTATTATGTATGCTGAGTAATATTACCATTGATTTCACTGACATATAAGAATAACAACAGGCTGTAATCCTAAATGATCGCACCTGTAATCCTAAATGATCAGGAGGCTGAGATCTGAGCATCTTGGTTTGAAGCCAGCCCAGACAGGAAATTCCTTGAGACTTTTTTTTTTTTTTGTCAATCATAGGACTTAAAACTCTGGGCCTGGATGCTGTCCCTCAGCTTTTCAGCTCAAGGCAAGGGCCCTACCAATTGAACCACATAGAACCACTTCTGGTTTTCTGGTGGCTGATTGGAGATGAGTCTCATGGACTTTTCTGCTTTGGCTGGCTTTGAACCATGATCCTCAGATCTCAGCCTCCTGAGTAACTAGGCTTACAGGCATGAGACACTGGTACCTGGCTCTTTGAGACACTTTTTTTTTGGGGGGGGCAGGGGGTCCAGTCGTGGGGCCTGAACTCTGGGCCTGGGCGCTGTCCCTCAGCTCTTCAGCTCAAGGCTAGCGCTCTACCACTTTAGCCACAGCGCCACTTCCCGCTTTTTTCTTTTTGCTTATGTGGTGCTGAGGAATCGAACCCAGGGCCTCATGCATGCAAGGCAAGCGCTCTACCACTGACTCTTATATGCAATTAATCACAGAAAAAGTAGGAGGCAGCACTGTGGTTCCTGTGGTATAGTGTTAGCATTGAGCAAAAGGAGCTCAGGGACAGCACCCAGGCCCAGAATTCAAACCCCAGGACTGGCAATAACAACAACAACAACAACAACAACAATAGGACAGTGGGAAAAAGTTTAGGGCCAGAAGAAACAAGTCTTTGGGGAGAAAAATGATACGTTTAATTTTGACTATTTTCAATGTGTAGGGTCCTAGGAATAGCTGCGTGGAAGAAGCTGGTCTAGTGGGCAGCATATTTGCATCATTCTCCATTCAACTTTCTTTTTCTTTCTTTCTTTCTTTCTTTCTTTTTTTTTTTTTTTGTCTGTAGTGGGACTTGAACTCTGGGCCTGGATGCTGTCCCTCAGTCTTCAGCTCAAGGCGAGCACTCTACCACTTGAGCCACAGCACTATTTCTGGTTTTCTGGTAGCTAATTGGTGATGAGTCTCTCAGACTTTCCTGCCCAGGCTAGCTTTGAACTGCGATCCTCAGATCTCAGCCTCCTATTAACTAGGATTACAGGCGTGAGCCACGAGCACCCAGACATTCAATTTTCTTTTAGGCAATTTCCTTTCCCCTCCTTCAGTCAGCTCCTTTCATCCTTTCCCAGAATAAGTAATAACCCTGGTCTTGCTAATCTGTACTTAATTTTTTTTAATTTAATTTAATTTTATTTGTGAACATACTGTACAGAGGGGTTACAATTGCATGGGCAGGATAATGCGTACATTTCTTACCAAGCATTGCAGCCTCCTCCTTTGTTTACCCTTCCCATCCCTTCCCAGCCTCCCCCCTCCCCCCCCAGGTCTTGCTAATCTGTACAGACATCTCTATACATTGATTTGTTCAAGGACAAGCATGAGACTCACACCAGGCTGGTAAGACTCAAACTTGGTTGTTTTAATAGGATTGTTGGGAAAGAGAAAAGTTCTCTTTCTGTCTAGGTTCCCAGGTTGATAGAACATAAGCCCATAGTTGTTGGGGATATCTTGTTCCCAAAATGAGGGCTTTCTGATAGTGCCTACAAAAAGGAAAGCAGAACCCAAGAGGACATTAATTCCTTTTTAGACACTTAAATCCATTTATACTTGAAGCACCATATTCCTATGTTTTTCAGTCATGCTACCCAATAAAATTCTCCTTTAAGCCAGGCACAGTAGATTAGGTATGTAATCATAGGAAGTAGAGATCAGGAGGATAATGGTTCAAGGCCAGCCTGGGCAAAAAGTTCGTAAGACCCCATTTCAAACAATAAAGCTGGGTGTACTAGAATGTATCTGTCATCTCCTACTTATACAGTAGGAGAATTGTGATTCAAGCTGTCAAGGACAAAGGTGTGAGACCCTATCTCCAAATATAACTAAAGTAAAAAGGGCTGGGATGTTGTTAAGTGGGAGGCCTGGAGTTAAACCCCCAGTACCATCCTCCTCCCTGCAAAAATCCCTTTTGAGATGTAACTGTTTGATAACAAAAGAATCTAGAGGCTGGGAATGTGGCTTAGTGGTAGAGTGCCTGCCTAGAATGCAGGAAGCCATGGGTTTGATTCTTCAGGACCACATAAACTGAAAAAGCCAGAAGTGACACTGTGGTAGAGCTCAAGTGGTAGAGCACTAGATTTGAATAAAAGAAGGTCAGGGACAGTGCCTAGGCCCTGAGTTCAAGCCCCAGGATTGGCCAAAAAAAAAAAAAAAGAATCTAGACTAGAGTTTATTATGTGAGTACAAAGTTCAAGAGTGAGATCTCTGTTGAAGACTGAGGTCACACCTGGCTTCTTTACTTTTTTTTTTTTTTTTTGTCAGTCATGGGGCTTGAACTCTGGGCCTGAGCGCTGTCTCTCAGTTCTTCAGCTCAAGGCTAGCACTCTACCACTTGTGTCATAGCACCATTTCTGGTTCTCTGGTGGTTTATTGGAGATAAGAGTTCCACAGCCTTTCCTACCCTGGCTGGCTTTGAACTGCGATCCTCAGATCTCAGCCTCCTGAGTAGCTACAATTATAGGCATGAGCCACTGGTGCCCAGCCTATTTTTTTGTTTTTGTCGGTCATGGGGCTTGAACTCTGGGCCTGGACTCTGTCCCTGAGCTCTTCAGCTCAAGGTGAGCGCTCTACCATTTGAGCCACAGTGCCATTTCGGGTTTTCTGGTGGTAAATTGTAGATAAGAACCTCACAGACTTTTCTGCTTGGACTGGCTTTGAATCATGATCCTCAGATCTCAGCCCCCTGAGTAGCTAGGATTACAGGTGTGAGCCACCAGTGTCCAGACTTCCTTACTACCTTAAGGAAAAGCTCACTATATATTTCTGAGCCAGATGGTGATATGACCAGAAATGCAGGGAAGTAGATGGATGAGGGTGAGTGCAGAGGCATACACAGGCATGTGAGGCTAGTGGAGCAGGCAACAGTGGTGATCACAGGATATGGAGGGATTTGGTATAGAGAGCATCTGATGACCTTCTGGAAGTTAGAGTTTGGCAAGCTGTATCCTGGGCTTCTAATTTGGAGATGGGTTGAATGGCAGTGTCATTGATATTAGAGGAAGAACAGGACCGTGGAAAAAATGATGAGTTCAGCATAGAATGTATTGAAGGTAGGGGCGCTTGCAGGACATCTAGAGGCTGGGAGAGGAAGGCACACATAAACTTGGAGCTGTTTCCCAATCTCTGGGTGCTCTATTTTCCACAGGGCCTCTAATGGGGGACCCCTGGCACTAATGGCCCTAACTAAGGATTAAGTGGTACCACTAGGTGGCACTATTAAGTTGAGAATCTAGAAGGCCTCTTAGCCATCAGGCTGGACCAAAGGCTCCTAGGAACTTGGAAGCAGGGTTAGGTGACATAGCATTGAACCACATACCAATATGATGGCAAGGTCCTTGGAACTCTTGCCTTAGAACAAAGTAAGTCTCTGAGAATCTTGGAGTTTTGTGTTAAGTTTCAAGTTCCCAGATGCTCAGGTGACCAGGGTTTCGGGTGGATTTTTGTACAGCCGGGCAGAGTCTGGAGTGAACCCTTTAAGGTATTATTCCCTGAGGGTTTGGAAATTCTTTCCCTGCCATTCATTTTTAAAAATTAATTCAACAATTACTTACAAAGTGTCCAACACTGTGCTAGAGGATGAGAAATTATAATAAAATAGTCATCATCCCTGCCCTTCTGGGGCTAATCACATTATTGTGTAAATAAATCATCACAAGTTTTTATAGGTGCTGTGACATTTATAGGGGCGTTAGGAGAAAACATATTAAGGGAGCCCAGTTTCTAGGTTAGGAGAGAAAGGCATTCTTCCAAGCTGGAAGAGAAAACGAAGGCCCAGTATAGGTCCTACTGTAACACAGTGAGTCAGGAAATGCTAGAAACAGAAGCATCATTCTTGACCTCTGAATAAAAGCCCTGGCTTCAGGCTGGTATCCAACAAGGACACCTCTTCTCATCCTCTTCCAGCTACCTCCTGATTCCAAGGCCACTCCCCCTAGAAAAGAAGCTTGGATCTGCAGTCCTGACATTTGTGACCCCAAATCCTCCACACTCACTATTCTTTCATCCCCATCCCAGGTACATACAGTCTAGCCAGCTTAAGACTTAGGATACTAGCCCAGGCCAGATTGCCAGAAAGTTGTAAATAGGGAATTCTGAAAATCGGGGGCTGTCGGACAGGGAGCAACTATGTAAGAGCCAGGCCAGAGAGAGTTGGGCCAGAGAAGCAGCATCTACCAGGGGATGAGGCTCAACTGCCAGCACTGGGAGGAAGAGTCAAGCAGAAGGATGCTCTAATGCCAGGAAGTGACGTTTAGAGAAAGAGGGCTGGGGGATGGAGGATGAAGCATGGAAGTGAACATACAGCTGAGCCATACGGAGAAAAAGCACTAAGGAAGGAATGCTCTTTGCCCCAGCTCTCTCCCAAGCCTGGTCTTTCCCCCTGCCTGAGCCCCCCTCCCCCCTTTTTTTTACAGTTCCTGCAGAGAAGGCTGAGAATGAGAACACCATAAAATTTGGATCCTGGGGATCAGGGTAGCTTACTAAAATTCCAGCCAGATCCATGGCTCCAGAGAAGCGGTAGAGTAATTCACCAGGCAGCAAAGGCACTCTAGTCCCCAAGGACTTTGAGAGGTCATGCAGTCCATCCCCCCTGTCTCCCAGTACCCAGTACTCCCAGACACTGGGGAATCATACTCTGTCTCTCCTCATCCCTGGACTCCGATTCTCTCCAGATGATGTTTCTGCACCACGGACCCTGGCTGTGAAGAAGTTCTTTCAGACCTACACTACTCTCTCCTTCCTGCTGCAGCCTCTGACTTGGTTTTTCTCCTGCACCTGTCCTCTGTGGCTAGAGAAGAACCTTTTTACCGGGTGATCACAAAGATCCCCCAGGATCTCCCGCATGGCATTCCTTCCTGGTTGGTTGGTTCTTCCTAAGAAGTAATAATCCCAGTTCCTCCTGCTGCAGTCCCTGGCGTCGTCGTCTCGCTGTCGCATCCTACGCCTCCGGGGCAGGCATGCACCCCCTTCCCCACCAGATAATTAACAGACAGGGGAGGAGGGGGAGGTGCAGGAGGAACCGAATGAATGAAGGAGATGGAGACCGAGGGAGGATGCTCAGAGGCAACGGATACAGGACGACCAGGGACCTCTCAAGGCGGGGCAGGGACGGCGCCAGAGGGCCTCACCGGTATCGGGGTCTCCCAGGAAGGCGTCCTCGTCCTTGCGGCCCCGCAGCGGGGCCGCGGGCGCCGGCTCATCCTCCGGCAGTCGCGGGAAGCTGGTGATGCTCATGTAATCCACCGGCGAGTAGGCGCCCAGGGCACTCTCCTGGCTGGCTTCGTTCTCCGCCGCCATCCTCACCCGCACCCCCCAGAAGCGCAGCGCCTGCCGGAAGTGGCAGCGGCGGGGGTGGGGGTGCGAGGGTGGAGGGCGGGGACTGAGCTCCTGGGCAGCCGGGAGGGGGCGCCCCCATCCTCGGCAGTGTCCCGGTCTGACTCGCCCCCGCCGGCTTCACGCCGCCAGCCTGCAGTGGGCACGCAGGTGCGGGAAGGGAGGATGCGAGCGGGGAGGAGAGTGCGGGGGAAGCGGGGAGGGGGAGAGGGAGGGCGCGCGGCTCCCGGCTCCGCCTGCAGCCCGGGTCACCTCTCCCTCTCTCCCTCCGACCCCAGACGCTTTCACTGACCGCAAATCCCTCTTCAACTCTAGATCCTGTGACCTCCAAACTCATCACACTCCAAACTTCTTGGATTCGAAGATGTTCTTCCTTCTAGCTCAGACTTCGCCTCCAACTCTAGCCCTCTTTTCCATTTCAGACTCTTCACCTGTAATCCTAGCTAACTCAGGAAGCTGAGTTCCAGGTTTGAAGCCAGCCTGGGCAGAAAAGTGTGTGAGCCTTTTACTTCCAATTAATCGGGGAGGTGGGGCGGGGGAGAAGTGGAAATATGGCTCAAGAGGTAGAGTGCTAGCCTTGAGCGCAAAAGCCAAGAAAGCACCTTCACCCAACCTGTATACCCCTTTTAAAACTCCAGCCACTACTTCAACCCCAGACTGCTTTTCCACCCACAGAACCCTCCTCAAACAACAAATCCCTGTTCTGACCTGAGATCCCTTCCTTTACCTCTGTATGTCTCAGACTTCTCTTTCAATTGCAGTCCCTTCTGGAGCCCAGCCGCTCCCCCAATCCATCAGCATAGCAGAATGATCCCTAAACTTTAGCATATTTTAAGGATCATTGAAAGCAAATTCTCAGATTCCACTCCAGATATTATGACTCTATAGTCTGGAATGAGGTCTCTGGAATATGAATATTTACCATCATTTTAAGAGGTTTTGTTGTAGTTCTGAGAAGAAGAAGAAAAAAATAATGGAGGTGTGATAGGGCAGGAGGAAGTGAGCCTGGAAGAATGAAGGTAAGAATGGGGACTAGAGATGCGGCTATTACCTAGAATGTGTGAGGTCCTGAGTTTGACCCTCAGCAGGAGCAAGGAGAGTGAGACTGTATTGGTGAACTAGGTGTTTGATTTCATTCTAGTACTAATGTTCAGAAACTGTGTGATATTGGGTAAGACTCTTAAATACATTGAAGGCCTGTTTCCTCCTCTCACAAAGTGCAAAAATAACAGGATCCATGTTAGAGAAAGTGAAATAGTTATAGATAATGTTTCATGCAGGATTTGGTACCTACTCATTAAATGACATTATCGCCGTCTCCGTCATCGTCATCATCATCATCATCATCATCTTAATCTTGCAGATTTCTACCTCTTCCAAATTCATCCAATCCTCTCAGGAATTCCAACCACACTAAAACTTGTGTTACTTTTTCCCATCTCTGAGTATGGGAGAGGTTTCTTCCCTTATGCGGTTTCTGGTCAAAATTTCAATTACACAGCCAAGTGGGGCGGGGTCTAATGAAGCCTTTAAATGGCATTCCATTTTTCTCCCCAATCCCAGATTCAGAGAGGACCTTCTTTCCTCAATCCCAGGTTCAGAGAGAATCCAAATGGCTTTAGCATTTCCTACGGGAACAATAGTTGCAGTACCATATGTTGACAGGAGAGGGCTGCAATAGGTGGAGAACAGCTGTAGGAAAAAGACTTGGGAGAGGACAGAGCGGGCTTCTCAGGGCTATGGTGAGGGTGAGAAGGGATGATGATTATCTTTACGTCAAAGTTAGAATTGCACAAGCCTTTTTTCCTACAAAGAGTTTATCTTCTCTATGGGATTTGTACGGCCTATTATGCTGCCCTAAAGGGGTCTGTACTCCTACAATGATGTCTATTTACTCAGTGTAAGTATAGTTTGAGTACTTTTGAGATCTAGATTTCATTGTTTCTTTTTCTTTTTTTGTCAGTCATGGAGCTTGAACTCTTGGCCCCAGATCTGTCACTGAGCTCTTCAGCTCACTGCAAGTGAGTGCTCTACCACTTGAGCCATGTGCTACTTCTGGTTTTCTGGTGGTTAATTGGAGATGAGTCTCATGGACTTTTCTGGGGCTGGCTTTGAACCAAGATTCTCAGTTCTCAGCCTCCTGTGTAGCTAGGATTACAGGCATGAGCCACAATACCTGGCAATAGATCTAGATTTTTTTTTTTTTGTTGGTCATGGGGCTTGAACTCTGGGCCTGGGCACTGTCCCTCAGCTCTTCAGATGAAGGCTAGTGCTCTCCCACTTGGGCCACAGCAACACTTCCAGCTTTTTCTGTTTGTATGGTGCTGAGGGATTGAACCCAGGGCCTCATGCATGCAAAGCAAGCACTCTACCACTGAGCCACCTTTCCAGTCCAGATCTAGATTTCTTTTTCTGTTTTTCTTTTTCTTCTGTTTTTGGTCATGGGGCTTGAACTCTGGGCTTGGGCACTGTCCGTGAGTTCTTCAGCTCAAGGCGAGTGCTCTACCACTTGAGCCACAGCACCACTTCTGGTTTTCTAGTGGTTTATTGGTGATAAGAGTCTCATGGACTTTCCTGCCTAGGCTGGCTTTGAACCGTGATCCTCAGATCTCAGCCTCCTAAGTAGCTAGGATTATAGGCGTGAGCCACCAGCACCTGGCTCAGATCTAGATTTCTTAAAGTCTGTATTCTCTGTATTTCTGTATTTCCTCGGGGGGAAATCTATGTCCCTCCAATAGGGTCAGTGCCCTTCAATACTATTTATGTCCTATTAGCAGGGCTCAGAGATCTGAGTATCTCTAGCAAGTTACATACAAATTACATACTTCTGTAGTGGAGTCCATATACCTTTTTTGTTTTTTCTTGTCAGTCCTGTGGCCTGAACTCAGGGCCTAGGCAATGTCCCTGAGTTTCTTTTGCTCAAAGCACTTGAGCCACAGCACCACTTCTGGCCTTTTCTGTTTATATGGTACTGAGGAATCAAACACAGGGCTTCATGCATGCTAGGCAAGCACTCTACCATTAGCCCAGCCCTAAGTCCATATACCTGTAGGTGAAGTATATGTTCCATTTTTTAATTAAAAAAATTTTTTTTGCCAGTCCTTAGGCTTGAACTCAGGGCCTGGCCACTGTCCCTGAGCTTCTTCTTCTTCTGGTTTTTTTTTTTTTTTTGGTCTGGTCGTGGGGCCTGAACTCTGGGCCTGGGCACTGTCCCTCAGCTCTTCAGCTGAAGGCTAGCACTCTACCACTTGAGCCACAGCACCACTTCCAGCTTTTTTTTTCTTTTTGCTTATGTGGTGCTGAGGATTCGAACCCAGGGCCTCATGCATGCAAGGCAAGCGCTCTACCACTGAGCCACCTTCCCAGCCCCAAATTGGTACTAATTTTTTTTTTTGTTGGTCAGGGGGCTTGAACTCTTGGCCTAGGCACTGTACCTAAGTTCTTCAGCTCATGGCTAGTGTTCTACCACTTGAGCCATGGCTCCCTGAGCTTCTTTTTGCTCAAGGCTAGTGCTCTATCACTTGAGCCACAGACCTACTTCTGACCTTTTCTGTTTACGTGGTACTGGGGAATTGAACCAAGGCCTTCATGCTTGCTAGGCAAGCAGTCTACCACTAATCTACGTTCCCAGTCCATGTATGTTCTTTTAGTGTGGTTGATTTCTCCTTATTTTAGTCTGTGTCCACTCCTCCATGTTTGTATGCCTTCAGTGGGCCATCACTCCCTTCATGAATATGTAGTGGATCATATGTCTGTTCATAAGGATGTTTCTCTCAGCTTAGAATGTGCTGGGCTTTCTCCTGGGCAAAGAATAGGGAAGAGAATTAAAGGGAAGCAGGACTAGATGGGGTCACAGCCCTGTGTTAGACATCAGGAGATAAGGACTGATTGCTTCAGATTTCAGACTCACTACTGGAATTAGATATTAAAACAACAACAACAACAGGGCTGGGAAGGTGGCTCAGTGGTAGAGCGCTTGCCTAGCATGCCTGAGGCCCTGGGTTCGATTCCTCAGCACCACATAAGCAAAAAGAAAAAAAAAGCTGGAAGTGGTGCTGTGGCTCAAGTGGTAGAGTGCTAGCCTTAAGCTGAAGAGCTGAGGGACAATGCCCAAGCCCAGAGTTCAGGCCCCAGGAATGGACCGAACAACAACAACAACAACTTGTATCCTTAACAAGCAGTCTGAATTGTCAGGTGGGATGCTTCCTTCTTGATTAGTATAGATAATCTGGAGAAGGAGAGTCCAGCATACTCTTTTCTTTGTAAGTAGGATAAAGGGAAAAATAAATAAATAGGATAAAGGGAAGATAATTGAGCTAAAGAGATAAAGATATAATTGATATAATGATAAAGAGATAATTGAGCTCAAGTTGTGGTAGACGGACAATATCTCTAGGTAAAGTAACCAAACTGAGAGGCAAAGAAGTGAGTGTGAATGATCCTTTATAATTGCATAGACTTTGCCTTTTTACAAGCCTTAGTTTTAGCTGTGGAAGTAAAAACAGACGGGGGCAGGCACTGGTGGCTCATACCTGTAATCCTAGCTACTTTGGAGGCTGAGGATGGAGGTTCAAAGCCAGCTTAGGCAGGAAAGTCTGTGAGATTCTTATCTCCAATTAACCATCAGAAAACTGGAAGTGGAGCTGTGGTTCAAAACGGTAGAGCTCTAGCCTTGAACCCCAAAATTGAGTGCCCAAGCCCTGAGTTCAAGCCCCATGACCAATGAAAATAAACAAACAAATAACAATAAAACAAACATGAATCAGGGAGCCTAGGCTAGGTCCTAACTTGGTTTTCTCCTGGACCTTGAGAGTTACTCCCCTTTTCTGGGCTTACCATTTATACAATGAGAAGCCCTCACTTACTGAGACTTGTACTTTAGATCTGGATGAAGATTTGTAGAGGCTAAACAATAAAAATGTCCTCAGAGGTATGAGAACATTGGAGTTGGTCCGAGTTAGCAGTAGGTTGTGTTTTCAAGGTCGCAGGATTTTTCTGGCGGACTGAGTGGGAGGGTTGCTGAGGGCCAGGAGATGACCTGAGAGGGACGCAACTCCTCCCACCTTTAAACTCCGAGGGACAATTGGGCAATCAGACCCCGGGGCGACTCTAGGATGGGCCTGATCCAACTGCTCTCATTAGCTCAGCAGTTTCCTGCTTAAACCGCGCCCTAAACCAACCCATAAACTGTCTGTCCAAGACCCCAGTGTGGTCACTCCACGGCCTCGCCTCCTCTCCTGTTACATCCAGCCCAGTTACTCCCCATCTTTCCTGGGGCCCGCCTCCTCTCCTGTCACGCCTAGCCCTGCCCCTCTCCTGTCAGCCCACGGTCCCACCTCTCCCTGTCACTCCTAGCCCCGCCCCTTCTGCTTTAACAGTGGTTACACCCCTTCCGGCAAGTTAGCCCCGCCCCATCGCCGGCTTCTCTAGCTCTTGCTAACTCAGACCCCGCCCACACCATATAGGCCCCGCCCGCTACTGGCTTCCAGGCTCCGCCCCAAACAGGCCCCGCCCCTCGCCTGAGGCTTGGTCTCTACGGTCGGCCTGTTTTCCCTGCCTGGACAGCCGCGGCTTCTGCAAAGGCGGCGGGTGCTCGGAGCTTGGGGCGATGGGGCTTCCAGAGGAGCGGGGCCGAAGCGGGAGCGGGGCCGGGAATGGGGGCCGGGAGGAAGCTGGAGCCGGAGGCCGGGCTCGGAGTTGGTCTCCGCCGCCCACGGTCAGCCGCTCGGCGCACGTCCCCTCGCTGCAGCGCTACCGTGAGCTGCACCAGCGTTCGGTGGAGGAACCGCGGGGTGAGGCTGGGCCCCGGGCGGGCATGGGGGCGCCACTGAGGAGACAGCGGAGGCTCCCCCGGGAAGCTGAGGGTCCGTGAGGGGAGAGTGAAGGGCAGACCGGTGGCCGCTGGGGGAAACGGAGAGGGGGCTTCGGGAGAGGCAGAGGGGCTCCCCCAGGAGGAGGGTTCCCTGGAAGTTGGGGACCTCGCTGGTGACCTGGCAGTTTTGTGAAGATCAGTGGTTTCCGTGAGGAGAAGCGGCTTCTGTGAGGGGACTTGGGGCCTGGCGGAGGCTGGAACAGGGAGTTGGTGAGAAGAGGCGTCCTCGAGGGGCTCGCGGTGGTGGTGGGGATACCTTGGGAGAACAGAGCTTTCCTTTCAGGCTTTACCCGCTGAGAGCTGTAGCTGATCAAAACTGCGAGGTTTGACTCAGCAGGGGGTCTGCCTCCATTCTTGAGGTCCCAGGTCTCCAATTTAGCAGGATTCCCACCGGGCACCGGTTGCTCGGGTTTGTAATCCTAGCTACTCAGGACTCTGAGATCAGGGTTCCAAACCAGCGAGGCAGGAAAGTTCCTGAAACTCTTACCTCCAATTAGCTATCAAAAAGTTGGAAGTGGAGCTCTGGCTCAAGTGGTGGTAGATCTCCAGCCCTGACCAAAAAAGCTAAGGCACAGAGCTCAGGCCCTGAGTTCTAGCTCCAGTACTGGCGCGACACACACACACACACACACACCCCAGCACACACACACACACACACCAGCAGCAGCAATCTCAATAAAATGACCCAATATAAGACTGCTAAAAGGTCAATTTTTTGTTGTTGTTACTTAATTTGGTCTGGGATTGTAACTCAGATACTGATATACTTCCATGTCTTTTAAAAAATATGCCCGGAAACTTCCCTACCCTTGCCTTCAGACTGGGTAAGGGGCAAACTACTCCAGCTTGGAGTCATGGGGGGGGGGGCACATATGGGCCACAGATAAAAAATTTAGAAGAAAATGTAGAAGAAAATTTAGAAGAAAATGTAGAAGATGTAGAAAATGTAGAAGAAAATTTAGAAGAAAATGTGTGTGGTTGTGTGTGTGTGTGTGTGTGTGTGTGACTGGAACTCAAACTTGGTATCTGATGCTTTTGCTCATTAGCTGGCATTCTTCCAACTGAGCCATACCTCCAAGCCCAAAATACATAAATTTTAAATCTTGCCTCTGCCACTCATTCACTGTGGGGTCTTAAGGCAAATTTTTCAACCTGTCTGAGATTTATTTTATTCATTTGTAAGATAATATTTCATAGGATATAGGAGGACTACAGTGGGTAATTGTGTGTTATAGAGTGTCTGGTGCACAGTAAACATTGAATAAGAGTTGATTTGTTCAATAACATGGCAGAAAGCAGTTACTAAGGGAAAATATGGAATTAAGTGTGAGGTGCTGATTGCTGCAGGAGTGTTGAAGTTTGAGTGCTCAAAAACCTCTTATCATTTCTCTCTCTGTATTTTCTCCCATTAGGAGTTTATCTATTTCCCAGGAATTAGAATTAGTACCACACAATAACTCGTACATGATATATCTATTTTCCCAGCATTTCACTTTTATACTCTGGTCCCAAATTTCATAGGACTATAGAAACCATTTGTATCCATACAACTTGATGGTATACTATATTCAACACGACTGTGAATGAGGTCCACCAAGTTTTCCTTCCAAACATGCTTTCCTTCCTAATTTTCTAATTTCTGGCATTATCCCAGACCGGAAATCTCTTCTATTAGGATGTCCTCTAAAAGTATTTATCTATATCTCATCTATTTACAGATTACTTACTGCTTATAAAGCACAATTCCAGTTTGATTTGATGTGAGAACTGTTGGAATCCACATTTTCAGAGAAGGAAACTGAAGGTTAACTAACTTGTTCAGGGTCATTAAGTTAGTTAGTTAGTGGTGGAATTTGGATTTGAATCAACACATCTTGACTACAGAACCTGCCTATACTACTACAGATACCAATGCCATTGCTCACCACAGACCCCACAGTATGCTTTTCACCAACTTCTGTCCAATACTCCTTTAAAATGTCTCTGATTTCTCTCTTTTTCCATTCCTACAGATACTTTAAACTGAGGAAGTAGCCTCCCAATTTGTTCTTTCTCCTCCATAACCTTCAATCTCTCCTACTGGTTTATTTAACCATCTTTAAGTTTATATTTTGAAAACACTGCTTTCCCGCTACAATGCAAAAACTTTCAGTAGTTCCTAACTTCCTATATTTTCTAATTAAAATTCTACTTTTATTTGAGGCCTCAGGATAATCTAACCACACCCCACCTAATAATCCTTATCTCCGTCTTTTCCCTACCACACCTTTCATTCTAGGCAAACCATTCTCTTTGATATCCTAGATACACAAAAGTCCCCTCCTACCTCCTCACCTTTGCCTATTTCCTCACCTTTTTTTTTGGTTGGTTGTGGGACCTGAACTCTGGGCCTGGGCGCTGTCCCTCAGCTCTTCAGCTCAAAGCGCTCTACCACTTGAGCCTCAGCATTGCTTCCTCCTCACCTTCTTTTTACCCAAACTCCCCTGTCAATTCCATAATACATTCCCTGTTCATCCCAGGGAGATCATTTTTTTTTTCTGGTCTGAACTTTCAGTACTTAGAATGTGTGCAAAGGAAACATCCAGATTCTTATACACACACACACACACACACACACACACACAGAGAAAACACCTGTCACACAATAACACTTGTGTAAGTAGTAGTAGGAGATTCTTTTAATTATTTTCTAAAAGACAGTGAGCAAGTTAACAAAGTGATGACCCTGAAAGGCTTCTTTTACTTGTATTTTATCTAAAAATTTAATGACTAAATAAATTACGCTGACTGCCTATGCAATTACTGATGCTTACTATGCACACTAGGCATTATAGTATAGTGTGAATAGATGCCAAAATAGTAGATGGACATTTGGAGGACAAAAGCAATATTTTGAATTAAGATTCAGCATAAAGGAATGGATTGTCTGTTGGGGGAGTGGCAAGTAATAAGATTAGATAACTTGGTCTTGTATATAGACTAGTAAGCCATCTAATGATAAATATGTCTGAGAAGCTTGCTGATTTCTGTGCATGTTTTTGCAGAGTTTTGGGGAGACATTGCCAAGGAATTTTACTGGAAGAACCCGTGCTCTGGCCCATTCCTTCAGTACAACTTTGATGTGACTAAAGGAAAAATCTTCATTGAGTGGATGAAAGGAGCAACTACCAATATCTGCTACAATGTGCTGGATCGAAATGTCCATGAGAAAAAACTTGGAGATAAAGTTGCTTTTTACTGGTAAAAATATTTATATGTATAGTCGGTGTGCCTCATATTTATATAGAGTTGTCACATTTTACAATGTACTTCAACTTATTTCCTGCTAAGTGTTTAACCAGCTTAACTCATGTGATACTTAAAACAAACCAGTGGAATAAACAAAGTATTATTAACTTAATATCTTAAAGAGGAAAAATACCTTAAGGGTTATGTCAGATGACATAACCAGTATATGACAAAGTTGACATTAAAGCTGTGTCCTGATTTCTAGACTGTTTGTGCTGGAGAGGAAGGAAGACAGCAAGTAAATGAAAGAGAACAGGATAGACTAGCTTGTTTCTCATTCTTGCTTTGTGAGGAAAATGAGGTTTTGTGCTTGTCACTATTTCCATTGCCTTGTTGAGTTAGTTGTGTCATAGGCACTATGTTTAGGGGCTCTCAAATATTATTGAATATTATCTCACTTGTTCACAATAACTACAAAAGCACTATTTATTTCATTTTACATTTAGAAAACTGAAATTCTGAATTTAATGATTTATCTAAAATAAAACCCCTAGCAAGAAGTAAGGTTAAGATTCAAATCCAAGCAGTATAATTACAGAGCTAAAACTTTTAACCATGACCCTATCCTTCCTTTCTAACTCAACATCTTTGCAAAATAGTCATAAGAATCAAATAAGATGACGTAACAGCAATTTATTTATTCATTAGAAAACACTGTAGAAATGTCAGTGGTTATCATAGTATTGTTGCTGAATTAGGGGTCACTTTGCCTCTGAAATATACTGTTAGGTCTGTTGACGCTCTTATTTCCTGTTCTAAGACTTATGCTTGAGTGCCAAGGTAACATTTGAGCTCACTCCTGAGGCTTCTAAAAGATCAGAAAACCCATTTCAAATGTGCGTAAAATAGCTTTTATATGTCATGGGGTTATCAACTGAGATTGAATAGGATGACATAATAAATATCAGTTATTATTATGATTATTTGGACAGTAAGAAAATTAAGTCTGTTTGGAATAAAAAGTTATTCAAGGAACAGTTTATTAATTCAACAAATAATGAGAATTTATGTGCCAGGCACTATTCTGGTTTTATTTTATTTTTTTTTAAGATAGGGTCTTATTGTATAATGTAGGCTGGCCTTAAACTTGACATCCTCTGCCTCTTCAGTACTGGTATTATATGTGTGCTCTACCATGTCTGGCTCTAGGCACTACTCTGAACCAAAGAAAGTTCTGTCTCCTATCTTGGGTGAAGAGACAGTAAACAAAGAAAGCAAAGTAAGGAGTGCTATTGAAAAATACAGAGCAAATGAAAAGCCAAAGCCAATGAAGAGAGGTGATTGATAAAGGAAGAACCCTCAGCGAAGGTGACATTTAGGCAGATATTTTAAAGGGGATTGATGGAATGCATTCTGCAGATATTAGGTTGGAGAGGGGAAATGTTCCAGAAGATGGAAGAACAAGTGTCTGCTGCTGCCTGGTGTGCTTGAAGAAAGACTAGCTTGCAAGCTGATTAAATGCAAGCAGTGTGAGATAGAAAAAGGCAGAGTAACAGAGAGGCCAGCCAGATGCTGAGTAGAACATTGAAAGCTCATGCATGTAAGACTTTGGCTTTTATTCATGGTGAGATAAGAAACCATAGCTAATCTTAAGCATAGTTATGGTAATCATTTGGCTTATATTTAGGATATGTCCTTTGAATTGACAATAAACTATAAGAAGGGCAAAGTTGGAAGCAGAGAGACTAATTATAACACTAGTATAGAAATTTAAGTGAGGATGATGACACAGGACGTAGTAGTTGTGAAGGTGGCTAGAAGTGGTTGAAATCTAGATCTATTTTGAATCAAGAGCACACAGAATTTGCTGACATGGGCTGGATGTGGAGAGTGAAACCAGAGTCAAGGTCATTTTCAATAGTGAAGGAAGTCCAAGTATGGGAGATGACTACTTTTTGAGGTCTATGAAAGGATTTATGCAGGGGAATGATGTGGTCTCAGCTTGAGAAGATCACTTTCGACACCTAAGGAATAAGAGTGTAAGGCCAGAGAATAGAGAATTTATTATTTAGGGTAGACATGCCTGAATTGGAATGCTGCTGGTGGGAATGGAATAAAAAGATAAAAATTTGGAGTAATTTAGAGAAGCAAAACCAGCACAGGTAACCAAGTATGGATGTTGGGCAAGCACGGGAAGAAAGTTAGGGGGAAATGCCTCTTTTACAGGCACACATCTGATTTGAAGGTTAAATTTGTCCTTCAAAAGAAGACTTTGCTTCTTACTTTCCTTTTTTTTTTTTTTTT
>NW_012267229.1:15644067-15651786 GCF_000151885.1 Dipodomys ordii
TTTTCTTTTTGCTTATGTGGTGCTGAGGAATTGAACTCAGGGACTCAGGCATGCAAGGCAAGTGCTCTACCACTGAGCCACCTTCCCAGCCCTGGTTGCAACTTTTTATACCAGTGGTTGATACATACATTCTATCTATCTATCTATCTATCTATCTATCTATCTATCTATCTATCTATCTATCTATCTATCTATCTATCTATTTATCTAGCATCTGTCTAATCTTTATTTGTGTGATACAAGGACTTGAACTTACACTCACTAGGCTTCCCTCCTTCCCTCCCTCCCTCCCTTCCTTCCTTTCTTCCTTCCTTCCTGCCTGCCTTGCCTGTCTGCCTGCCTGCCTTGCCTGTCTGCCTGCCTGCCTTCCTTCCTTCCTTTCTTTCTTTCTTTCCTTCTTTCTCTCTCTTTCTTTCTTTCTCGCCCTTTCCTTCCCCTTCTTTCCTTCCTTCCTTCCTTCCTTCCTTCCTTCCTTCCTTCTCTCTCTCTCTCTCACACACACACACACACACACACTTTCTTTTTGCCAGTCCAGGGCCTGGATGCCATCTCTGAACCTATCTGTGCTCAAGGCTAGCTAGCACTCTACCACTTGAGCAACAGTGCCACTTCCAGCTATTTCTGAGTAGTTTATTGGAAATAAGACTTTCTTGCCCTGGTTGGCTTCAAACCATGATCATCAGATCTCAGCCTCCTGAGTAGTATAAGTCACTGGCCCCTGGCTTCACTCGGCTTTCTCACTCTATTTGAGCCATATCTCTACTTCTAGCTTTTTACGGATTAATTGGAGATAAGTGTCTAATGTACTTTTACAGGCATGCTCATGCCTGGCAAGCACTTGAAGTTTTGAAGGGAGGGATAAAAAAAATTATAGAGGGTCAAGCCAGAAGAACCTTAGATATTACTTCATCTCTTTTGGGAATATAAGGCTTTAAGAACATCCCATACACAAAGTTTTAAGTATTATTTACTTATTAAAGCCTTAGGGATTTTTGAACAGGGAGATCATCTTGAAATATATGATTTTAGAGCTGTTCATCCTGTAACATATTACATAGAATTAATTACTAATGGGCTGGGAATGCAGTTTAGTGGTACAGTGCTTGCCTAGCATGCATGAAGCCCTCCATTCAATTCCTTAGTATCACATAAACAGAAAAACCTGGAAGTGATCCTGTGGCTCAAATGGTAGAGTGCTAGCCTTGAGCAAAAGAAGCTTAGGGACAGTGCCCAGGTCCTGAGTTCAAACCCCAGGACTGGCAAGAAAAATTAATTATTCATGCAGAAAACATC
Source organism: Dipodomys ordii (assembly GCF_000151885.1). Classification (NCBI taxonomy): domain Eukaryota; kingdom Metazoa; phylum Chordata; class Mammalia; order Rodentia; family Heteromyidae; genus Dipodomys; species Dipodomys ordii. Next base: position 15,645,361 of record NW_012267229.1, read on the forward strand.
ACTAGAGGGCTGGGAAGGTGGCTCAGTGGTAGAGTGCTTGCCTTGCATGCATGAGGCCCTGGGTTTGATTCCTCAGCACCACATAAGCAGAAAATGCTGGAAGTGGTGCTATGGCTCAAGTGGTAGAGTACTAGCCTTGAGCTGAAGAGTTGAGGAACAGGACTGGGAAGGTGGCTCAGTGGTAGAGCACTTGCCTCACATGCATGAGGCCCTGGGTTTGATTCCTCAGCACCACATAAACAGAAAAAGCCGGAAATGGTGCTGCTGTATCTCAAGTGGTAAAGTGCTAGCCTTGAGCTGAAGAGCTGAGGGACAGCGCCCAGGCCCAGAGTTCAGGCCCCACAACCAACAAAAAATAAATAAATAACTAAAGTTGAAAAAGGAAAACATCACTAAAGCCTATCAACACATATTTCTGAGTGTATTTTTTTGTCAAGATGCTCATTCTTGAAATCACTGTTTTCTTCTTTTTTGTATGATATTTATTTATTTATTCATTCATTCATTTTGGCCAGGCCTGGGGCTTGAACTTAGGGCCTGGCCACTGTTCCTGAGCTTCTTTTGCTCAAGGCTAGCACTCTACCACTTGAGCCACAGTACCACTTCTGGCTTTTTCTTTTCATGTGGTACCGAGGAATCAGAGCCAGGGCTTCATGCATATGAGGCAAGTGTTTTACCACTAATGCACATTCCAAGCCTTTTGCATGATATTTGAATACTTAAAAATCTACCCAAACAGTCAATTACATAGGCCTCTTATTGAATGGTTCTTGTACCTACCCATTTGAAGTGTTCAACTACCACACATATTGTTAGAGAATCTTAAATATGGCATCCAGAGTCAATGAAAATCTATCCAGTTATCTTCACATGATATGGAACAAACTGAGAGAAATCTAGTTTTCTTTGTATGGACACCCATGCCCCTATACAAATAAATCCATACACTATTCATAGATAACCTACTAGCTTCAAATTTAAATGTTTCTACTTACAGATATCTGTCAGGCACTATACTCAGAGCTTAATATATCACAGTAATCAGGAGGAATATGGTCTTTGTCTTCATGGAGCTCACAATCAACAAAGGCAAGATTTTTTTTTGTCAGTCGTGGGGCCTGAACTCTGGGCCTGAACTCTGGGTCCCCAGCTCTTCAGCACAAGGCTAGCGCTCTACCACTTTGAGCCACAGCACCACTTTCAGCTTTTTCTGCTTATGTGGTACTGAGGAATCGAACCCAGGGCCTCATGCATGCAAGGCAAGCACTCTACCATTGAGCCATCTTCCCAGCACAGGAATGAACTGTTAGGAACAAGGTGATTTTCCTATTTCAAGGGACAGGGTGAGGAATTGGGGGTCATCTCTCCAAGAACAATTGAATGTACAAATGGTCCTGTGATATGTGACAATGCTAGGACTATTAATGTGGATATACAAAAGTTTCCATGTTGTCAGGATGTTAAAGAGATCATGGAAATTGTGAACTTCACCACAGTCTATAGATCAAGGTAAATAAGAGTGTCCTCAGCTTCTTAAAGTGCTCTTAGCAATCTTTAGGAGAGAGACTTTTCCATGTTAATTTGAGTATAGCTTTCATTGGTATAGTGGAACACACACTAGTCTGGGACCTAATTACAGAGTTGGCCTTCTCAAATCTTCCCATAAAGTTCTTGTGGTTTTTTAAATTTTTTAAAAATTATTTTTTGTCAGTCATGGGGCTTGAACTCTGGGCCTGGGCACTGTCCCTGAGTTCTTCAGCTCAAGACTAGTGTGGTGCCTGGCCTCTTGTGTATTTTAAATGGGGAAAATAGGTGGGGCACTGGTGGCTCACATCTTTAGTCCTGATTACTCAGGAGGCTGAGATCTGAGGATCCCAGTTTGAAGCCAGCCTAGGAAGAAAAATCCTCAGGACTCTTATCTCCAACTTATCAGCAAAAAGCTAGAAGAGAAGGTATACCTCAAGTGGCTGAGTACTAGCTTTGAACAAAAAAGCCAAGTGAGAGAGCAAAGTTCCAGTACTGCCTACCTCCCAAGTGGGGATTATAGTGCTTTCTCTATCAGTTGTGAGAATCAAGGAGGGAATGTCCTTTAAAGCAGTTTTACATGTTCTCATGTGAGGAATTATCTGGATTTGTATTGATTTACACAACGATCATGTGAAGAAAGTATGGCAGGTTTCATTAGTTTGTTTTTCTCTTCCACATGTAAATTAAGTACTGGATTCTTGGGATATGATTCCCATATCCTTAATTTCACCTTCTCAACTTCAAGTGCTGTTTCCAGTCTTTTCCATGGTACAGGCTAGGGAAAAGCCTACTGTAGGAACTAAAGAAACTCTTCTTGATGTGACTCCAAACTTTATTCCACAAGTTAGGTCCATATTCTTCCCCTCTGGGGATATCTCTTTTCTTTGAAACTGATTTTGAGGCTCCATTCCTCAATTCTTCCCCCTTCCTTTCTCTCCTTCCTTCTTATCTCTTATACTTTATAGAGAAGGAAACAAAAGCTTCATTTGTGCAAAATTCATGCATTGAAATAGAGGGTAAACAATAAGCCTACGTCTGGTGACTTCATATTCAGGGTCAGAAATTCTCAAATTTTAGTATGTAAGTACTCAAGGATCTTCTTAGAACTTATATTACCATACACTATCGTATTGAATCAGAATCTCTAGAGGATAAAATCTATATCTTGTAGTGTGTGTATATATGTGTGTGCTGGTACTGGGGCTTCAACTCAGAGCCTAGGCACTATCTTGAGTTTTTATTTGCTCAAGGCTAGTGCACGACTATTTGAAGCAGCTTCATTTCCATTGTTCTAGTGTGTGTGTGTGTGTGTGTGTGTGTGTGTGTGTGTGTGTGTGTGTGTGATATTAATTGAAGAGTCTCTCAGGCTTTCTGGCCTGGGCTGGCTTTTAATGGCAATCCTCAGATCCCAGCCATCTGAGTAGCTAGGATTATAGGCGTGAGCCAGTAACACTGGCAATGCTTTGTATTTTTATAACCTCCTCAGATAACTGATGTTGGCAGGCTACATTAAAAAATATAAAAATAAGGATGGAAAGGTGGCTCAGTGGTAGAGTGCTTGCCTTGCATGCATGAAGCCCTGGGTTCAATTCTTCATCACCACATAAGCAGAAAAAACTGGAAGTGGTGCTGTGGTTCAAGTGGTAGAGTGCTAGCCTTGAGCTGAAGAGCTGAGGGACAGCGCCCAGGCCCAGAGTTGAGGCCCCATGACCTGAAAAAAAATTATTATTATTATTAAATTATTTAGGGGCTAGAGGGAAATATCAGTGGTAGCATGCTTAACATATTTGAGCCTTGGGTTCAATTCCCTCCATTTTGAAGTCGAGGATAAGACAGAGGTTATATCATCCTTTATAACATGAAAAAAGATTAATTGTGAGAGAGAGTCAGAAAGGGGAATCAACTCCAGATTTCCTAAAAAGTGTCTGAAAATATTACATATGAAAGTTGATTTAAATTTTTTCAGCTCAAGTACTTCCAGAAATAGAGCATACTAGATTAAGGAATAATGATTTAAGCAATGCTTTTTAGCTAGCCATAAAGAACCAGTGCAATGAATATTCTCATATGGATTGGTTACACTTAAAGAATCCAATGTACATGTAAAATAGTACCTCTGGCTGTTTCTGCACATTCTTTTTTTTCTGCTCAAGGCATAGTCCTCATTTAGGCAGAAACAATGACATGATAATAAAGAGAGATCTGCCCTCATTCTCTTGTTATAGGTATGCCAATATGCATCACAGGATAGTAGGAGTAAGTACATGTGGTTTCTTTCCTACAAGCAGGCATGTTTGCAGTTGTCTAAGTGCTGTCTTCCCATCAGACAAGAGGTACAGAGTCTGACTGGCACCCAGGCTACTTTGGTCAAGGATAACAGGGACAAGGTCTCTGGATCAGGACTGAAAATAGTTGGCAAAGGGACAGGGTACAATAATAGCACAGTCCAGGGCAAGAGTCCCATACCTTGAATCTCAGCTCCAGGGCCTTCTTCAGTTTAATGGCACAGAGTCCAGGACTGAGCCTCATGTAGGGGCTCAAAAAACTTCTTTTTTTAGGGCCACCTCCACCAGACCCACCTCCACCTCTACCGGTCTGTCCTCTACCTCCACCTCTACCAGTCTTTCCTCTACCTCTACTTCTACCTCCACCTCTACCTCTACCAGTCCTTCCTCCACCTCCACCAGTCATCCTCCACCTCTACCAGTTCTTCCTCCACCTCCACCTCTACCAGTCCTTCCTCTACCTCCACCTCCACCTCTACCCCTACCAGTCCTTCCTTTACCTCCACCTCCACCTCTACCAGTCCTTCCTCCACCTCCACCTCCACCTCCACCAGTCCTTCCTCTACCTCCACCAGTCCTTCCTCCTCAAAAAACTTCTTGACATGACTCTGACTTCCATTCCAGAAGTTCTATTCTGTTCTTTTCTGTGTCTATCTTTTCCACTGCCTGCCATGTATCTATTTTTTAAATCTATATCCTCTCTTTTCCCCTAAGTCCTTCCATATTTCCTTTCTCTAGTCAGTCTAGATCCAGAAAGATATATGAGCAGAGATATTTGCTCATTTGTTATTTGACCCATTCATTTCACAATTAGATAGTAAGTACACACTATATATTAAATTTTTTGCTAGACACTGAGGAAGAAACAGATATCCTGTCTGCCACTAGGGAATTCATAACCCAATGAGGGAGGTACATGTCCTCATATGACTATATTACAAGAGAAAGAAGTTCCAATATATCTTTGGACAAGAACCAACCAATGAATGAATAAATGAACAGCTATATAGTAGTAAATCTTTCTTATGAATGGATATAATTTTTCAGGAAAGGAAGCACTTGTAAAGATGTCTTCTTTTTCCAATTTAATGTATGTGTATTGCAATTCCAATAAAAACTTTTTTTTTTTTTGCCAGTCCTGGGGCTCCAACTCAGGGCCTGGGCACTGTCCCTAAGCCCCTCTGTGCTCAACGCTAACGCTTTACCACTTGAGCCACAGTGCCACTTCTGGCTTTTTCTAAGTACTTTATTGAAAATAAGAATCTCATGGACTTTCTTACCTAGGCTAGCTTTGAACCGTGATCCTCAGATCTCAGCCTCTTGAATAGCTAGAATTATAGGCATGAGCCACTAGTGCCCAGCTCCAATAAAACTTATAGTTAACTATTTTATTGAGATATAATTCATACCAAATAATCTACTCATTTAAAATGTACATTTAATGACTTTTAATGTGGCCAGAGAGGTATGTAAATAATACTACAATTTTAGAACATTCACTCTTTCAAAAAGAAACTTGATTCTCATTAGCAGTCAGTTTTCATTTCTCCCAAACTTTTCCCACTTTTGCATAATCTTTTTTCTGGTTTGGTGGCTCTAACTAGTTGGGTCATTTTATATAAACTGGATCATATAATCTGTAACCTTTTGTGTTGAGTTTCTTCATTTTGTATAATGTTTTTCATGTTCATGTACAATAATTATCAGTACTTATTTTTTATGGCTGAAAAATATTCAATTGACTATGTCATATTTTTATTTGTATATTCTTCAGTTGCTAGATATTGGATTGTTTCCACTACTAGGGTTTGAACTCAGGGCCTTGAGTTCTTGATGAGCTTGCTTGCTCATAGCTAGCACCACACCTTTAGTCTATCTCTTTTGCTAACTAATCTCACAGACTTTTCTGCCTGGGCTAGCTTTGAACCACAATCCTCCAGATCTCAGCCTCCTGAATAGGTAGGATTCTGTCCATGAGCCACCTGTGCCTAGCCATTTCCATTTCTTTTTTTTTTTTTTGAGGGGGGGGTCCAGTCGTGGGCCCGAACTCTGGGCTTGGGCGCTGTCCCTCAGCTCTTTAGCTCAAGACTAGCGCTCTACCACTTGAGCCACAGCGCCACTTCTGGCTTTTTCTTTTTTGCTTATGTGGTGCTGAGGAATCGAACCCAGGGCCTCATTCATGCAAGGCAAGCGCTCTACCACTGAGCCACCTTCCTAGCCCCCCGTTTCCATTTCTTGATTTCATAATGCTGCTAAGACCATTAGGATAAAAGTTTTATGTAGATGTATACTTCCAATTCTTTTGGGTATATTTTTAGGAGTATAATCACTTGTGACTTATTATTTAACTTTTTTAAAAAAATTGTTGGTGGTGGTGGTCATGGGGCTTGAACTCAGGGCTTGGGAGCTCAAGGCTAGCATTCTACCATTCTAAGTCATAATGCCACATCCAGTTTTCTGGTGGTTAATTGGAGATAAGAGTCTCATGGAGGGCTGGGAAGGTGGCTCAGTGGTAGAGCACTTGCCTTGCATGCTCGAGGCCCTGGGTTCGATTCCTCAGCACCACATAAACAAAAAGAAAAAAGCCGGAAGTGGCGCTGTGGCTCAAGTGGTA
>NW_012267229.1:15651836-15653058 GCF_000151885.1 Dipodomys ordii
TTAAGCCACCACACCACTTCCATGCATCTTACTCTTCTTTCATAATCTTTCTACTAGCATGGCAGGTAGAGGATAGTGGGGATTTATACATGTATGTGTAAGAAAATATCAATGACAAAGTGTTGGGATAATTCTGGAAAGAGACATTGAAAGGTTTTAGAAATAGCTGAAAGAATGGGAGCTGGTTAATTTAAAGGACACTAAGATCAGTAAGATATTTTGGATAATTAATCAAAGGGTTCATGAGATGAGAGGAAAGAGTATTGATGGCAGATATTCTGGTTATTTACATTAGCTGCTTCATCTAGGTTATTTCAGGAGAGATCCCAGTTATCAAAGCCCAGCTTGTCAGCTGGGCGCTGGTGGCTCACGCCTGTAATCCTAGCTACTCAGGAGGCTGAGATCTAAGGATCATGGTTCAAAACCAGCCTGGGCAGGAAAGTCCGTGAGACTCTTATCTCCAATAAACCACTAGAAAACTGGAATTGGCACTGTGGCTCAAGCGGTAGAGCGCTCGCCTTGAGCTGAAGAGCTCAGGGACAGAGCCCAAGCCCAGAGTTCAAGCCCCACAATGGACCAAAAACAAAACAAAACAAAGCCCAACTTGTCATAGTCCAGTCCCTCCATTACTGGCCTTGGATTTCCTATTGCTGTCAACCACCTCCACCTTTAACTTCAGCTAATGTCACTGTTGTTTTCCCTAGACTTCCACTATATAACAATCCTTCTTTCTAAAATGGAGCTTTTAGCTAGGCACTGGTAGCTCACCAGTAATCCTAGCTACTCAGGAGGCTGAGATCTGAGGATCTCTGTTCAAAGCCAGGCTGGGCAGACAAATCTGTGAGACTTATCTAACCAGCAAAATGCTGGAAATAGAGGTATGGCTCAAGTGGTAGAGCTCCAGCCTTGAATGAAAAAGGGAGACCATGAAGTTTTTTTTTTTGTTTTGTTTTTGTCGGTTGTGGGGGCTGAACTCTGGGCCTGGGCACTGTCCTGCAGCCCTTCAGCTCAAGGCAAGCACCCTACCATTTGAGCAACAGCATCACTTCTGGCTTTTTTCTGCTTATGTGGTGCTGAGAAATCAAACCCAGGGTCTCATGCATGTGAGTCAAATACTCTACCACAGAGCCAGCCCCGAGACCATGAAGTTCTGAGTTTAAGCTCCAGTACCAGCACACACACACACACACACACACACACACACACACACACACACACACAC
>NW_012267229.1:15662763-15700029 GCF_000151885.1 Dipodomys ordii
AAAAAAAAAAAAAAAAGAGTCTCATGGATTTTCCTGCCCAAGCTGGCTTCAAATCATGATCCTCAGATCTGAGCTTCCTGAATAGTTAGAATTACAGGGGAGAGTCACTGGTGCCTGGCCTATGATGTTTTCAAAAAGAACATTTTCTACAGAATGAGGGGAAAAACCAAACAGAATGTTAGATTTTTGAAAAGTATACTAATAGTTCATTTTTTGTGATCTTCAACCTTATAGTTGTGAAGACTCTTCAATTTTGATTTTCTTTTTTATGCTGTGTGTGTGTGTGCACATGTGTGGTTGTGTGTATGTGTGTGTGTGCATGCATGTGCACACAAAGTGCCAGTTCTGGGGCTTGAACTCAGATCCTGGGCACTGTCCCTGAGCTATTTTACTCAAGGCTAGTATTCTACCACTTGAGTCACAGCTCCTCCTCCTGCTTTTTGGTTGTTAAGAGGTAAGAGTTTCATGGACTTTCTGTCTGAGCTGGCTTCAAACTGCAATCCTCAGATCTCAGTCTCCTGAATAGCTAAGGTTATGAGTGTAATTACAGCCATCATCACCTGGCTATCTCTATGATTTTTGTTTTGTTTTGTTTTGATTTTTAACTCTGGGCTTGGGCGCTGTCACTGTACTCTTCAGCTCAAGGCGAGCGCTCTACTGCTTGAGCCACAGCGCCACTTCCGGTTTTCTGGTGGTTTATTGGAGATAAGTGTCTCACAGACTTTTCTGCCCGGGCTGGCTTTGAACCGCGAGCCTCAGATCTCAGCCTCCTGAGTAGCTAGGATTACAGGTGTGAGCCACCAGCACCTGGCTCTCTATGATTTTTTTTAAGGATAGAGAAGAGATTTATTGCATGGCAAGGGAAGCCATTATGCTAATCAATGGTTTAGCGTATGAGCCTTCTGGAAGTTTAAGTGTAGAATCTTAAAGCCCTCGGCACTTCTCGATTACTGCTCTTATCTTCTTACACTAACTTTCTCCCTTAAGAGCTCAGGACCCTGAATTCTTTCAGAGGTATAAATGCTCTTCTGACTGGGGACTGTAGAAGTTCTCAGGGAGAGTCTTGCTGTCTATCAAGACAGACAAGCTGATCAGGCTTTTTTTGTTGTTGTTGGGACAGCAGGACTATAGTTGTCATGATATGAAGTGGCCATCATGTCTAAAAGGAGCTGGTACAAAGTTACTGCGTTGTAAGGATGAGGATACTCAGCAGCCACTTTGGCAGATCCAAGTCATAGCATTAAAAGTTACTGGTATCTGGGACCATTAAGTAAAAGAACTACCACAAATAATAAGAGCACAGCAGAGTCATTGATTAGGAAAAAAAAAATGACACTTGGTGGGGCGGACAATCAGGTAAAGATTGTATGAAAGCTGTCTATCACTTAGGGTTATCCTATTTATCTTATTTCTTTCTCATACTTCCTTTTCTGTCTTTGGAACCATGTCATTTAGGAGAAGAATGTCTTTAACTAGAGACATTTAGACTATGAAACTCTACTATCGAAAAAGGAAGCCACTAAATACATAGCTTTTTATATTTAAAGCCATTGAAATTAAGTTAAATAACAATTTCAAATGATCAATAGCCACGTGTGGCTAGTATCTATCACAGTGGACCATAGAATAAATAATATTATTAGTAATGTGCTCAGTAATTCTGATGCCATCATTTTTGTGCCTTAGATTTCACATCTGTAAATAAAAGTGGTTGGCTCTCAAAAGCTCCATCTTCTTTAGCTTTCTGGGTGATTTGTGATTCAGTGTTTTGGGTTTGCCTTCTTCCAACTTCCTCTTCCAACCTTTCTACTTAAGCTAGGGCAGAAATACCCAGAGGGAACATTAAACTGCTAATTTGTCAAGTTATATCACTTCCACTCCCTGCTCCCTTGGAGAAAGGGAACATGACCTGAGGGTACACTTACATTAGAGTACCTCACATCTATGCTGTACTTCATGGATCATAGAACTCTCACATTATCTCTTCATTCTATAGAATCAAAGAATACTGAAGTTGGAAGAGCCATAAAGGTCATCTCAATCTTCAGTGAGCATGAATTATATGGGAAGTTTATAGAGTGAAACTTTTGAGGACTTATGCCCTGGAGAATGATCTAGTACAAGCAGGTACTAGTGTTTCCTTAGCCCAAAAACCTGAATTACTAACACTAGCCAGACCACACTGTGAGAATACCTGTGTATTTTTATTTCTAAGTTACTTCATTATTGTTTTAAAAGTGATATACAGAGGGTTACCTTTACATACATCAGGTAATAAGCACATTTTCTATTGCATAGTATCATCTGTTCCCTCCTTCTTGCCAGTTCCCTCCTTCCCCTCTCCACCCACAGATTACATAGTTTACTTTCCTCAACTGTGCAGACAGTGTGCTCCACTGCTGCACTTTTCCATCATTTTTCCTCATCCCACCCTCCTCCATGTGTAAGGTAAAGTATACAGAATAAAGAATACAGAGTCCTCAGCAAATGAAAAAAAACATTAAGAAAAAAGTAGTTTGTTTTCATATCTTTGGAGTTTGTTTCAGTATGTGTATTATTATATACACATCCTGAAGAAGCGCTTGGGTATTGCACCTTTGTGATTCTTTCCTAAGACTATCCTCTTTTGGTCTCACTGTATGCGAATGTCTGGAATTCTGTGTAATTTGTCATATCCCAGTGTGTTTTAGATCTAACTTCCACATATCAGGGAGAACATTCACTGTTTATCTCTCTAGTCTTGGCTTACCATGATTTGTTCAAGTTCCATCAATTTCCCTGCAAATGACATTATTTTAGAGAATCCCTGTAAATCTTAGGTCCTACATGACTTCAGAGTTTAGGGAGCTCCTAACAGAGTATTTCCATCTTGGAATAGCTCTGACATTTAAAAGTTCTTCATACTGAACTCTTCCAAGTGGCCTAGTGCTATTTAGAGTTATATAATATTGGTATGCTTCTTTCCCCTAATAATAGTTCAGACTTATTCATTCAGAAAATTTAATGAGCACATATTATGCACAAAGTCTTATGTGAGGCATTGTGGATTCTGTAGTGAACAAGACCAATTTGACCTCTACCTTAAGAAGCTGACTCTGTGTAGTAGGGGAAATAATTAACCAATAAAAATGTAAATAAAGGTCAGGTGCCAGTGGCTCATGCCTGTAATCCTAGCTACTCAGGAGGATGAGATCTGAGGATCACGGTTCAAAGTCAAGAAAGTCTGTAAGACTCTTATCTCCAATAAACCACCAGAAAACTAGAAGTGGTACTGTAGCTCAAGTGGTAGAGCACTTGCCTTGAGCCGAAGAGCTCAAGGCCCAGAGTTCAAGCCCCATAACCGACACAAAAAAAAAAAAAGAAAAGAAAAGAAAAAGAAAACAAACAGAATGTTGTGCTAAAGAGTAGTAGGAAGCCAGGCTTCCTCATGCATATAATCCTAGCTGCTCAAGAGGCTGAGATCTTAGGATCACAGTTCAAAGTCAGCCTGAGTTGGAAAGTCTGTGAGATTCATATCCAATTAACCACCCAAAAGCCAAGAAGTAGAGTTGTAGTACAAATGGTAGAGCTCCAGCCATGAGCAAAAAAGCTAAAGGACAGTACCCAGCGCGCACACACACACACACACACACACACACACACACACACACACAAATATACACATATACATCACATACACATAAACAAAAGAGTAACAGGAAGAGTCAGTGCTATTTAGGATGGTCAGAGAAAAACTTCACTAGGAAGGTGACATTTAAGCTAAGATCTGAAACATAAGACACAGCAACTCAAATTGTTGTGAGGAGATAGTAAAAGAATATGATAAGTCCTATCTATCAGAAGAAAAGTGTATTAGGAGCCTAGTGTGCTGAATGGGAGAATGAGACAAGATGAAGTAGGTTTTAGGCAGGCAGCGATGTATGGGGTTTTTGTTGTTTGTTTTTGTTTTTGTCTGTTGTGGGGCCTGAACTCTGGGCCTGGGCACTGTCCCTCAGCTCTTCAGCTCAAGGCTAGCGCTCTACCACTTGAGCCACAGCACCACTTCTGGCTTTTTCTGCTTATGTAGTGCTGAGGAATCAAACCCAGGGCGTCATTCATGCAAGGCAAGCACTCTACCACTGAGCCACCTTCCTAGCCCCCTGATTTATGTTTTTATTTTTTTAAATTTATGTTTTTAATAGATCATTCTAAATGATATATGAATTGGAAGTGGGCAAAAGTAAAGTCAGAGACCAGTTAGGGGGACTTTGTGGTCATCCAGTCAACAAGTGAAGATAGACGAAGTAAGGTAGAGACAATAGAAATATAGATATTTGAGACTTACTATTCTATTCTTCAGAACTGTCTCTTTCCTAAGCTAATCATTTCAATTTGGTGTCCCTCTAATAACAGATTTGACTTCTTGTCTGTTTCTTTTCTGGAAGGCCTAATTTACCAGGATAGAACTTTCCCTCCAATGTGTCTATGAAGAAACCAGTTTTTATACCTATCTTTATGTTTTTATTGCTGGAGATCCAACCTAGAGTCTGTGAATGCTAGATACCCTTCCACTTGCCTTTCTCTCAGCAGTTCCTTCCTATTTGTGCCTTACTTGTGGTTGGAGGAAATTCAAGTATTTAATCTCTTTAACTACGTCTCTCTTATAAAGAAGTGAAGACTGTTCTTCCAGGTTACTAATCAATTATTGATCTTTTGAAAGTATGACTGCATTCATTGGGTTCCTATTGTGCCAGCTGTACTTGGAAGACACAGAGAAGAAGACATGATACTTGCCCTCCTAGAGGTCAGGGGGTAATGGAAAAGACCATATACATGTAATACATGGTGGGGAGGGGTTGCTTTTTTTTGGTCGGTCGTGGGGTTTGAACTCTGGGCTTGGGCGCTGTCCCTGCGCTCTTCAGCTCAAGGCGAGCACTCTACCACTTGAGCCACAGCACCACTTCCAGTTTTCTAGTGGTTTATTGGAGATAAGAGTCCCATGGACATTCCTGCTTGGGCTGGCTTTGAACGGAGATCCTCAGAGCTCAGCCTCCTCTGTAGCTAGGATTACAGTCGTGAGCCACTGTGAGATAAAGGGCCTTGGGAGGAAGGGAGAACTTTGAGCTTTGCTGTAGGAAGGGGAAAATCTACCTAGGAAGATTCTACAGATGTTAATTTTTTTTTGGGGGGGGGTCCGGTCATGGGGCCTGAACTCAGGGCCTGGGCACTGTCTCTCAGCTCTTCAGCTCAAGGCTAGCACTCTACCACTTTAGCCACAGCGCCACTTCCGGCTTTTTTTTTCTGCTTATGTGGTGCTGAGGAATTGAATGCAGGGCCTCATGAATGCAAGGCAAGCGCTCTACCACTGAGCCACCTTCCCAGCCCCTACAGATGTTAATTTGGATGTCCTAAGGCTAAAAGGTCAGGGAGTACATGGAGAGGCCAAGAATGACCTCCTTCAGAAGCTGGAGTTTATGAAATGACTTATAGAGAATAAGTCATGTGGTTCACTGGGAGAAGCTCTCTACAACTAGAGAACAAAAGGCTGTGAAGTATGGTGTCTTTTTGCCAAATAGGAGGATAGCTACATGGGTTTTTAGAAGAGGGAGAAGGAAAGGAAGTGAGGGAGCTAGAGGTGTGGCTTGCACGGAAGAGCACAGGTCTTGAGCAAAAAAGTTAACCACTATCACAGAGAGCTCATTCTTTCCACACAGCCAGGACAAACCATAGCCCCCCTGTCCTGGGAGGATGGGAGAGCAGAAAACTGCTATAGTCTGGCATGGCTCCCACGAAAGTGTATGCTAGCCTTAAGCCTACCTCCTTGGCTGATTAGGACTCTTTGGCTATAACCTAATGAGGTATGAGAAAAACAGAATCACCTTCTTAACTGCTCAGTCTTAAGCCTGAGAAGAACCACCAAAAGTCTCACTAGAGCCTCTCTGCAAGGACCTCCATACTTCCAGTAAAGAAAAGTAAATAAATTCAGAAGTAAAAAAAAATAGATTCTAGGCCTTTCTTTTTTCTTTCTTTCTTTTTTCTTTTCTTTCTTTCTTTTTTTTGTCGGTCGTGGAGCTTGAACTCTGGGCCTGAGCGCTGTTCCTCAGCTCTTCAGTTTAAGGCTAGCGCTATACCACTTGAGCCACAGCACCACTTCCAGTTTTCTGGTGGTTTATTGGAGATAAGAGTCTCAAGCACTTCCCTACCCAGGCTGGCTTTGAACTGTAATCCTCAGATCTCAGCCTCCTGAGAATAGCTAGGATTACAGGCATGAGCCACTGGTGCCTGGCAGATTCTAGGTCTTTCTTTAACAAATTGGCAACTTTAAGCCTGTAGGCAAAACTAGACAGGAATTAAGCTTAGATACTAAGTTTCCCACCAAAGCATAATTGTTTTTTAGTTGACACCTCTATTGTTTTTCCTATATATCAAGGCTGTTATTGTATATGTTGTTATTTTCTTATAGAAAAGTTAAAAAAGGGGGTGATTCTTATTTTTTAATATGATACATTTCAGCCATTTATATGACCTGTCTTGCCCTTATTATTATTTTTTTATTCTGGTGCTGGGATGGAACCCAGGGCCTTGTACACTCTAGGATGTGCTTTATTACTAAACTATATTCTAAACTCTGACCCTGTTAATTTTGTAGCTTTTTCTCCCAGTATGGAGGAAAGAGGTCTGGAGTCCATGTCCCTTTCCTTGCTCTCTGCAATCGACCCTGTAATAGCCTTTGAAGCTCAGAGTAGAGATCAAGTTGGATATTAAGAGTCCTAACAACCTGGAGGACCTGGGACCGTTACAGAAGGCTAATACCTTCTCCCCATTCTGTCCAACCCGGGGCCCCAGCCTGGTTTGTATGTCAGAGAAAGATGACACTGGAATAAGGTATCTATATTAATAATGTATAACTTGAGCCCATAGCCAAGGAGAGGAACTGACACTCTGTGTGTGTGCGCATGCACGCACGTGCTCATGAGCTCAAGTGAGATGTACTTTCTATGTACCAAGATCTATCTTAGGTGCTAAAGATTTTTGCAGTAAACAAGACAGACAAGGTCTCTGCTGTCATGGAGCTTACATACCAGTGAAGAATACGGTAAAGCCATGCAAAAATAAAATTAATGAGATGATTTCAAGTAATGGAATAGAGAAAAAAATCAAAACAGAATGATTTGATCATGTATTTCTAAAAAGGTAAGTTGCACTAGGTGTTGGTGGCTCACGTCTGTAATCCTAGGTACTCAAGAGGCTGAGATCATGGTTGAAGCCAAATTGGGCAGAAAAGTTCCCATGAGTCTCTTATTTTCAATGAACTACTCAAAAATATGAGAAGTAGCACTGTGGCTCAAAGTGGTAGAGTATTAACCTTGAGCATAGAGCTCAGAGACAGCACGTAGGCTCTGAGTTCAAGCCCCATAGCTGACCAGAAAAATTTTTAAAAAGGTAAGCTGTGAATAATATGTGATTCATGTATTTGTCAAGGACCTGTTTGAATTCTGGGCTCATATGTTTATGCTATTTTTGACCACATATTCATGTGCTAGCTTAGAGCCTAAAATGTTTCTATATTATAAGTGGGCTGGTATGTAGCACATGATGGGGATTTATGCATGGAGATATAGATGTCAGCAGTTAGCCATAACTGAAGACATTCTAAGTTCCTATGGCATTTGTCAGCGTACAGGTTATAGAAATAGCTTTCCTGGCATCCAGGGCCACTTGCCAGCTTCCTCACCCTTATTGCGTCTCACTTTAGAAAGCTTACTATGCTTGGCTCTTCTCAACCATATGAGGGGTAAAGCCAAGGAGAAGATAGTAACTGACTCACTGGACCAGAATCTGAAAGGAGGCTGATAATCTGCGTACCCTCTGTCAGTAAGAAAAGGCTTAGTTTCCCTGTCTGTCCCTGTCCTTCCTACTATGGGGGAATGAGTCCTTACTTGAAATTAGAACACTTGAGGATCTATTCTTGGCTCTGTCATTTATTATTGTATGACCTTGGCTGAGTGCTGCTTCTCTCTAGGTTTCAGTTTCCTCTTTTACAAGTACTCTGAGTAGTGAGGAAGGAGAGGAGAAGGAGGAGAGCTATGTCTAAAGGAGGGAGGGACATTTCAAGCAGAAGAAGCAATAGCATGAGCTAAAGTGTGGAGGTGAGCATGAGCTTTGTGCAAAAACAAAGCAAGAAGAACCCACTAACGGCAGTGGAATTGAAATATCTTTTTTTGTTGTTGGTGGTGGTGTGGGGCTTGAACTCTGGGCCTGGGCGCTGTCTCTCAGCTCTTCAGCTCAAGGCTAGTACTCTACCACTTGAGCCACAGTACCACTTCCAGTTTTCTGGTGTTTTATTGGACTTAAGAGTCTCACAGACTTTGCTACACAGGCTAGCTTTGCTCCCTCCTACCCCCGCCCCACTTTTTTTTTTTTTAAGTCAGGAGCCTCACTATGTAGCAAAGACTGGCCTGGACCTTGCTATGTAGCCCATGTTGGCCTTGAACTCATGATCCTCCTGCTTCAGTCTCCTAAGTACAATGATTTTAGGTGTGTACCACCAGGTTCAGCTACCAATGTACCTTATCAAAAAGAGTCACCATTTTGCCTTAATACTGCCCTAGGACAAAAGGAACCATCTTCCTGTTTTTATCAGCATAAAAAATAAGGCTCAGAAACACAGAATATATACATGTCTCAACTACCATACTGAAACCCTTTGATGGAATTAATACATACTTTAAAAAAATGAATGACAGGAAAGTAAAATAAGCTTGAATTGGAGGGAGGGAGGCAGGCACTAGCAAGAACAGGGAGGGCTAAAAAAAGGTGAATGAGGATTAATATGGTTATTTATTTTTATATATGAAAATAGAACAATTAAACTGTTAAAATTGTTTCAAGGGGCTGGGAATGTGGCTTAGTGGTGGAGTGCTTGCCTAGCATGCATGAGCCCCTGGGTTCAATTCCTCTGTAACATATAAATAAAATAAAATAATTTTTTTTTTTGGGTCTGGTCATGGGGGCTGAACTCTGGGCCTGGGCATTGTCCCTCAGCTCTTCAGCTCAAGGCTAGCGCTCTACCACTTGAGCCACAGCGCCACTTCTGGCTTTTTTTCTTTATGTGGTGCTGAGGAATCGAACCCAGGGCCTTGAGCATGCAAGGCAAGCACTCTACCACTGAGCTACCTTCCCAGCCCAAAAAATAAATTTTTAAAAAGATTATTTTAAGAAGCAGGAGTAGGATGGGGAGAATGATAGAAGGGGTGAAGTTGACAGCATTACATGGGTTACATCTGTGGCAATGAATCATTCTTTGTACAATTAACATATACTAATAAAAATAATAAAATAAATAAGGATCAGAGATGGACAGTGAACTTTCCAATGATACATCACATGTGCATTTTTCTTTTCTTGCCAGTCCTAGGGCTTGAATTCAGGGCCTGGAAACCATCACTGAGCCTCTTTATGCTCAAGGTTAACACTCTATCACTTGAACCACAGTGCCACTTCTGGCTTTTTCTTTTTCTTTCTTTCTTTTTTTTTGTCAGTTGTGGGGCTTGAACTCTGGGCCTGAGTGCTGTCCCTCAGCTCTTTAGCTCAAGGTTAGCACTTTGCCACTTGAGCCACAGCACCACTTCCAGTTTTCTGGTGGTTTATTGGACATGAGTCTCATAGACTTTCCTGCCTGATCTGGCTTTAAACTGTGATCCTCTGATCTTAGCCTCCTGAGTAGCTAGGATTACAGGTGTGAGCCACCATGCCCAGCCCCAAGTATATGAAGTATCTTGAGGGGCCAAAGTATCTGTTCAGTCAGCTCAAGGTGTGTGGTAATTGGTTCACCATTACAGGACTTAGGCTTTAGTGTTAACAGATGTATTTTATGACTGCTCCTATTGTGAAGATGAAATTATATCCCTAATCATTGGTTCTTTCTGGTATATCTCAGGGAAGGAAATGAGCCTGGGGAGGCTGCCCAGATCACATACCGTGAGCTTCTGGTCCAAGTATGTCGGTTCAGCAATGTTCTTCGTAAACAGGGTGAGTGTGGGGGTGTGGGAAAGGAGCTGGAGGGCTTGGCTTTGGAGTATCTGAGGATCTGTTGGGAGAGATGGAAGGAACCTAGTAACAGAAATAAAAAAGTTAGCTAACTGGGAAAGGGGACATCTGGATGGGTGTGGACAAGTAGCAGCAGGAAGGATCAACAGGCCTGGTCTGTGCCTTTTACCTGCAGGCATTCGGAAGGGTGACCGAGTGGCCATCTACATGCCCATGATCTTGGAGCTTGTGGTAGCCATGTTGGCATGTGCCCGCCTTGGGGCTTTGCATTCCATTGTGGTAAGAATTTGGGCTGGGGAAGAGGGAGCAGGTGGGGGGGGCGGTGGAGATGAGATTTGGGGGTGGATTGGATCTGGATGATGAAAGATTTTAGAGTGCTAACTTCATAGCTCAAAATCAGTTATCCCTGGTTTGGAGATGCTGTTTCATGAGCAATTCTTTTTCTTCTTTATTTAATCTCTAGGCCTTTCCGTTCCCCTTCAGTTTTTCTTTCCTTCTCTAGTTTGCAGGCTTCTCTGCAGAGTCTCTATGTGAAAGAATTCTGGATTCCAGTTGCAGTATTCTCATCACTACAGGTGACTAATTCCCTCCCCCCTTCTCCAGAATTCCCCTATACCTTGACTCTTGGTCTCTATTCAGCTTGTTGACTTGGGTCTAATTAGGAAGGAGGGTCCAGGGACTGCTTGCCCTTGCTCTCTTGGTCCCACCTCAGCTAACTCTCAGCAGCCCAAATCATCTGGAAGAGCCAAGGTCAAGAGACCCACTAAGGAAGGGCCTTATGGACATGGAGCCTACTGGGGATTTGGGTGCCTACTAAGGCCTGGAATATCTGTTGCTCCCCAAAGATGCCTTCTACAGGGGGGAAAAGCTTGTGAACCTGAAGGAGCTGGCTGATGAATCCCTGGAGAAGTGTCAGGAGAAGTGAGTATGCTCACCTCTTAGCTACTGCCCGGGGTGGACTGGGCCTTTCTCCAGTGCCAGCTTTCCTTTGCCCCTCCTACTGTGGATATGGGGTGAGGATCTTGCCAACTTCTCTTTAGAGCCAACTAGACTACTATTTCAGGCTTTTATCTCCTCCAGGGGTTTCCCAGTGAGATGCTGCATTGTGGTCAAGCACATAGGGCGAGCAGAGTTGGGCATGGGTGATTCCTCCAGCCAGTCTCCCCCAATTAAGAGGCCATGTCCCGATGTCCAGGTGAGTTTGGCACTACTATGCTCTCTTCTGGGCTCAAATTTTCTACTATTTCTTGCTTAAGAAGTTCCCAATGTCTTCCTTCCATCATAATGCTGAGGATCTGGAAACAATCCTGAGTGCTTTCTCTGGCAGGGCTAATTGGGAGCAAGGGACTTTGACCTTGAATATGAGTAGACAGGTCCCTGGGTCTCAAAGAACTAAGGATGAGAAGTTGTGAAGGAGACTCCTGTGTTGGTCAGGGTATCTTAACCAGCATGCCGGACTCTCAGGGGTTGGACTTGGGTTGGAAATGTGTCACTTCTGTATCACCTGGGTGACTATATGGAGTCACTTGGCTAGACTGTGACCTGGGTGGGATACGTTTGTGGCCTAGGGGATGCCTACTATGGAGGGACTAGACTCCAGCCTTTAAGATGGCTGTTAGCTTTGGATCCAGTGCTTCTGGTGAGAGCAGAAAAAAAGCCCAATGGTGACTTCCAGGTCTGAGAGGTATAGATATGGAAATTAGGTGATCAAAAGGACAGAGGTTTACTTAGATTGTATGAATGAAAGGGTGCTGACTTGTCTTGGGACTAGAGAGGCTATAGTTTAGCAAGACTGGAAATTCTAATCAGTATTAGAGATTCTGCTGGATTCAGGATGAGGAAAATTGAGGCTGGGAAGAAGTGAGAGGGGCGTCGGGGGGAATGGGTATCCAGGAGTTAGGGCATATTTACCCTTTCCTGCTCTATTTCTTGGACCCTGCTCATCAGGCTTTCCATTCCATGGGCTCTTAACAGGGTAAGCTGAAAGAAAAATCCAAGCGCATCCAGCCCCAGGTACATTTCCGCTCTGCCTTGGGCACTGCTTCCCTGTGTGCTTGTCTGTGAATCCATCTGTTCTTTGTCTGTTTGCCTCAGTGAGGTGTGTTGTCAGTTCTAACCCCTTGACTTCTACACTACTCCGAAGGGTTGTAAAATCAAATGTTTGTTTCTACCTTTGTCAATTGGCATAGAACAAGGATCCCAGAGATGTAGCAACAGACATCTGATTTCACAACAGCTGCCCAGGTCTTTTATGGGAAAGAGGGCCAGGAAACCTGTCAGTAAGCGTTTGTTTCTGTGCCCTCAGATGGTGTAGAGCCAGAAGAGACAAAGACAGGTAGAGGAGGTACAGTCCAAGACTCTAGGGTCTGTTATCATTTAGGGAGTTAGATATGTATTATAAGTGAAAACAAAAGTTTTATACAAGACAGATTTATGGGATGTATTGAGATTTACGAAATGTACATAACTCTAACTTGAACAAAATCATTTTGTAGGAGGTTCTAAGAAGGGATATCCATAAGTGGGTGCATGTAGAAGATCATTACATAGGAGTGGGCTTGGCATTCAGTAGTCCATTTTAAAGATCTCTAATAAAGGGGCTGGGAAGGTGGCTCAGTGGTAGAGCACTTACCTTGCATGCCTGAGGCCCTGGGTTCGATTCCTCAGCACCACATAAGCAAAAAAAGAAAAAAGCCATAAGTGGTGCTGTGGCTCAAGTGGTAGAGCGCTAGCCTTGAGCTGAAGAGCTGAGGGACAGAATTCAGGCCCCATGACCGGACCCCCCCCCAAAAAAAATCTCTAATAAAGGGCTGGGGATGTAGCTTAGAGTGCTTGCCTAGCATGCATGAAGCCCTGAAATTGATTCCTCAGTGCAAATAGAAAAAGACAGAAGTGGTGCTGTGGCTCAAGTGGTAGAGAGCTCGCCTTGAGCAAAAAAAAGAAGCTCAGGGACAGTGCCCAAGCCCTGAGTTTCAGCCCCAGGACTGGCAAAAAAAAAAAAAAAGTCACCTCTCCTCTCTAGGCTTCATTTCACTCATCAGAAATAGAGATGATAATACATGCTTAAAAAAGAAAGTGAGGAGCTGGGCACCGGTGGCTCACGTCTGTAATCCCAACTACTCAGGAGGCTGAGATCTGAGGATCATGCTTCAAAGCCAGCCTGGGCAAGAAAATCTGTGAGAGTCTTATCTCCAATAAACTACTAGAAAACCGGAAGTGGTGCTGTGGTTCAAGTGGTAGAGCGCTCACCTTGAGCTGAAGAGCGCAGGGACAGCGCCCAAGCCCAGAGTTCAAACCCCACAACCAACCAAAAAAAAAAAAAGTGAGTGTCTAGGAAGGTGGCTCAGTGGTAGAATGCTTGCCTTGCATGCACAATGTCCTGGGTTTAATTCCTCAGTACCACAGAAGCAGAAAAAGCGGGAAGTGGTACTGTGGCTCAAGTGGTAGAGCGCTAGCCTTGAGCTGAAGAGCTGAGGGACAGCGCCCAGGCTGAGTTCAGGCCCCATAACTGACAAAAAAAAAAAAAGAGACAGAGAGTTTCTTTCCTAAAACAAAACATAAAGCCCACTGTTCCTGTGAACGTTAACATCATCACAGGTTACCATACTCAAAGTCTGCTACAATTAGTCTCTTATGCTAATGGTACATATGTACATATAAGCCCCTTTTGTCTATTCTCATTAGTATGGTAGAGACAGATCTGATTTCTTGAGAATGTGGCTTTCTTTTTAAAACTCAAATACAGGTGGGGAATGTGGCTTAGTGGTAGAGTGCTTGTCTAGCGTGCATGCATGAAGTCCTGGGTTCAATTCCTCAGCACCACATAAACAGAAATAGATGGAAGTGGTGCTCTGGCTCAAGTGGTAGAGTGTTAACCTTGAGCAAAAGAAGCTCAGGGACAGTGCTCCAGGACTGGCAAAAAAAAAAAATAAAACTCAAACACAAACTTGTTTTGTGTGTGTGTGTGTGGTATTGGGGCTTGAACTCAGGGCTTTGCACTTGCTATCCTGACACTCTACCACTTGAGTGATACCTCTAGCCCTGATTTTCATTGGTAATTTTTGAGATAGGATCTGGCTTCTCACCTACATGCATGCTGGGATCATAGGTATGGCACATCATCGAATTCAGCTACTTTCTGTGAAGATAGTCACAAACTCTTCCTAACCTCAGACTTCCAAGTGGCTAGGATTATGTGTAAGCCACTGGGCCTAACCACTTCTTTTGAAAAGAGTTAACTAATAATGATTTAGAGTACAGGAGCTGTAGCCAGATGATCTGGATTCAAATTCTGGCTCTGTCACCTGAAATAACAGCATCACCAAAGAAGCAGACATGTTATTTAAGCTTTCACTTTAGTTTATTTAAGCTTTCACCCATCTGTAAGATAACTATAATAATTGACCTATTCTATAGGCTTTTTTCAATCTATGTGAGGTGCTTGGCATATAGTAACCACTCAATCAATGTTAGGTGTTATTGTTTCCCCTTTCTCCTTAACATAGCACACAGACTGGCATTTCTAAAAATAAGATAGAAAACAAATAAGAAACTTAATTCTACTTCAGGCTCAGGCTTCTGAGCTTTTATTTCTTGGGGGCAAAAAAAAAAATCAGTTACCAAAACTCAAAGAACCTAACAATAGACTTACAAAGTCCAGGGTCTAAAAACAGCATTAAAATCTGCAGAAACCTTGGCAGAACTCCAAACACTTTTATCCTTCTGAAACCTTCAAAGGAGGGACTGGTATAGTTTGCAGGTGCACTCTTCAACCATATCACCTATGAGCTCCTTCATATTCCTTTTGTAAGAACAGCTGCCCTAATCTAAGGACAAGGGCCAACTCCTCAATTTTTATTTTAGAAAACTGAAACCTTTTCCTGGTTCAAAGCCCTGGGCCTAGTTTACATCAGGAAGTCATCCTGCTTCCCGGTGCTCATTACCAGCTCTACACCTGGAGTGCCACACCTCCTCCACTCCTCCCTAAACACACATAACTTCACAAAGGAAACAGTTTTGTCAGATTACAAGATGACGCCTCATTGCACAGCCACAGTATAACTATGTCTTACATTATGATAATTTACAGTACTTTAGATCTGCACATTTTATATAAAGCAATATTGACATGGTTCTGCTTACATTCATAACTGCCCTCAGCTCAAGCAACCACTTGGCAGGAAATGTAAGAAAGAATTCATGTGATAATGTACGCATAAACTCATATAGATCTTCCACTGAAAAATGGAATATGTTTTATGCTTTTTGCTAGGGCTGCTTATTCTCTTTCTCTATGTCTCTCTCCTTTTTCTCTCTCAGTCTCTCTCTGTGTTGGTTGTAGGGCTTGAACTCAGGGCCTGACACTCTTACCACTTGAGCCACAACTCCACTTCCCATTTTTTTGCTAATTAATAATTGGAGATAAGAGAGTCATGGACTTTTCTGCCTTGGCTGGATTCAAACCACAATCTACAGATCTCAGCTTTCTGAGTTGCTAGAATTACAAGCATGAGCCACTAGCACCAGGCCTTCCTTATAGTAGCACCCTTACTTGAACTGGGATTGTCAGTCTTACGAGGCTCAACTGACAAAAACTTGTAAGTTCTTAGGACTAAGAGTCCCATCGTTAGTCATTTTATAATTTAACAAGGTATGTGTCTAACACTGGGAAATTCTGAAACCAGATATGCACTTAATAAGTTAGCATGGATCCATGTTATAGGGGAAGGACATTTCTGTCATATAACCATGTCTGTCTGCCAGCCAGGGTCATAGGAACAGTCAAGAATCTAATGTCTATGAAAGAGCTTTCAGGCAGCTAAAGCAAGCCCCAAACATCAGATGCTTAAATTTATCTCCCATTGGTCATTGAACTTAACCTTATCCCTTCTGACATCCATCAGTCTTGCCCCAATCTCTAACTCCTGAGATAATCCAAGGCTTGCTATTTATTAGATAGTATCTTTTCTTTTTTGATGTTTCAAAAATCCTGTGAAACCATTAGAGCAGGAATGATTATCTTCCTTTTAAATAAGATGGACGTGAAATAGAGTGATTTAAGTCATATAGCTAGGAAGTGACAAAATTGACATTGAAATCTAGTGTAGTTTTGGGACAAATTCAAGGAATCCAATTTTACCCAACAAAGAACAGTCTGAAAAAAAATTGGCATTTAAAGAAGAAAGAAAAGTAGTTTCATAGGAACTTAGAGAACGTTTAGAATAACAGACCCAGAAGCCATTAAAGACAATCAGGTGTACGAAGACACTCTTTTCCTGGGAGGAATCCCCTGGGTTTTCCTCCATCAATTCGAAGCAAGGCTTCCTGCTTCAAGCTGATGGAGAAAAAGGCTTCCTGCTGAATGAAACCTGTTTCCATGAGAGAGGTTGCTATGGGTGACCCCACTGATTATCCATGCTAGAAAGGTAGGAGAGACGCTTCAGAACTGGATGGGAAATGGACATGTAGTTAAAGTGCTTGATTTCTTTCACAACTAACTACCAAGGTCAAGTACCCACTTCATCTGCAGTCTCTGACTGACTTTGCTTTTCTGAATTGTATGGTGTCCATATTCCTACTGATAATCTATTAGTTCCATAGTACATATGTGTGTATGCAGGCTGTGTGTGGTTATTCATCTAACAAAAATTTACTAAATGTCTTTTGAGTGTCAGGAACTTTTACCAGATGTTGGGGAGGAGAAAGACATGTCACTACCCTCCTAGAAATCACTAGCTAGTTGGGAGAGTCAATAATCAAGGAAATGATTAAATAAAATAACTGAAAAGTATGTTCTATGTAGAAAAGACATGTGGTGCTGTGATTAACAATAATAGCAGGGGGTGGGATTGGAATCTATCAGATACTATTCAGGTAAAACCTTTATAAGGTGACATTTCAGCTGAGAACTGGAGGATAAAAAGGAAGGGTCCCTCCTCAGCCTGGGGCCAGGCGAGAGAAGTTCTGGAGTAAAGGCAGAGAAAGGATGGCGAGATGGTAGGAGTACCCAGGAAGTCTGCCATTCTGTTCCTGTTCTATCCCATTACATCCTTC
The DNA here is from genome assembly GCF_000151885.1 of Dipodomys ordii. NCBI lineage: Eukaryota > Metazoa > Chordata > Mammalia > Rodentia > Heteromyidae > Dipodomys > Dipodomys ordii. The sequence goes on from NW_012267229.1 coordinate 15,679,846, forward strand.
TCTTCCCTCCTTCCCTTCCTACACCTCCACCTACCAGTCCTATACCACTCCTCCAGGTGCCAGGTAGGGGTATCTCTTACCCTGTTTTGAACTATTCACAGTTCTTTCCTCTCTATTCCTATCTTCCTCTCTCTGCAGATCTCCTGGAACCAAGGGGTTGATTTTTGGTGGCATGAACTCATGCAAGAAGCTGGGGATGAATTTGAGCCTGAGTGGTGTGATGCTGAGGATCCACTCTTCATCTTGTACACCAGTGGCTCCACAGGCAAACCTAAGGCAAGTGTGTGTGTGTGTATTGTATAGGGATGAAAAATGTTTATCATATATTATCATTCAGTCCTGTAATTCCAGGAACCCAAGGTGATTTTAGGAGAAGGAGAGAGGGAGAAAGGGAGAAGAAGGGTGGGGGGTTGGGAGAGAGAACTAAAAGTAAAGGCTGTGCATGCAATAGAGGCATTTTTGGTTACCTTGTGGGCCCAACCCTGAATGTCATATTAAATTGAATTGAGAAAAATCCTCAATCACTAGATGTTGAGACAAGTTGAGTGGGGCTTCCATAGTGCAAAAAAAGTAGAAAGGATGAATTCATGTGGATGAAATGGGTGTTCTATTCCCATTTTCACATGGTTGGTTGAAGGAGTGAAGGAGAGCAGTCCTGTAAACTCACGACCAAGGGTGAACACAGAGATCCTTCTTGGGCTTTTAAGACCATACCTCTCAGTCATTTCCTTCTTCACAACATATTATTAACATCTAGTCCTCTACTATAGCACAGCTCACAATATAGACTACTAGATTTGAATAAGTTAGGGGTGATATGCATATATAATTGGTATGGATGGCTCAGAAATTATGATCTGAGGGTGTGTGTAGAAATGTGATAAAGAAATTGGGAGACAGATGAAGTGAAGAGGGTTTGGGCAGGGCCAGAGGGTCTTCTTCCAGCCTCCATTTGTCAGACCTATTAAATGAGACCTATTCTTTCCACAGGGTGTAGTACACACAGTTGGGGGCTACCTGCTCTATGTGGCTACGACTTTCAAGTATGTGTTCGACTTCCACTCAGAGGATGTGTTCTGGTGCACAGCAGATATTGGCTGGATCACTGGCCATTCCTATGTCACCTATGGGCCACTGGCCAATGGTGCCACCAGTGTTTTGGTGAGAAGGGAGATAGAGCATGGAGATTATTCTGGGTAACTGCCCCTTAAGACTACTTAGTCTAGAAGCAGAGGGACTTAGACCAAGTGATGCATTTCATAGAGAAAGAGGAGTCCTGAGAGGGTTATATGTCTTTATAGGTTGATGCCTTGGTTTGTTTGGTCAGAGTGAAGAACGGTTGGTCAGAAAGAAAAAAAAAAGAATAAACTTGAGGCCATAGTAGCAGAATAAAGGACTTTTGGGAGGGCCCAGGAATAATCAGCTTTCACTGGGGTCAGTTTGAAGGGATTCCCACACACCCAGATGTGAGCCGCCTGTGGAGCATTGTGGACAAATACAAGGTGACCAAGTTCTACACAGCACCCACAGCCATCCGTCTGCTCATGAAGTTTGGAGATGAGCCTGTCACCAAGTGAGACTCCCTTCCCCAGTTGTTGTCCCTTAGGTATCCTTCAGATCTGTGTGGTCCTTTTGTACCATTTCTTTCTTTTCATTATCCCAACTCTCTGACCTGGGAGTCAGGGAGAGGGGGCCAGAGAAGAGTTGGGCATGTGTATCCTGGCTCTTAGTGGTACTCAAGACTTTCCTCTCTCCCCATTTCTCTGCTCAAGGCATAGCCGGGCATCCTTGCAGGTGCTAGGCACAGTGGGTGAACCCATCAACCCTGAGGCCTGGTTGTGGTACCACAGAGTAGTAGGGGCCCAGCGCTGCCCCATTGTGGACACCTTCTGGCAAACAGAGACAGTGAGTAAGGGTTCCAGAAAGCAGGGGCTGAGGGACAATGCGGGAAGACTGACTCTGACCCCTAATCTCTGACTTCTACAGGGTGGCCACATGCTGACCCCCCTCCCTGGTGCCATACCCATGAAACCTGGTTCTGCGGTGAGTGAAGTTCCCCTGTAGTCCTAGGCCTGGCAGGGGTAGGGTTTTGATGCTTTGGCCTTCTATAGAGTGGACCAATAGCTATGAGAACTTTGGGTCTTTGGGGCTCCATGGCAATTGAATCAGTTGCCTCATTCCTTTTCTTGGGACCTCTCTCCTATTTTCTTCTAGGCCTTCCCATTCTTTGGTGTAGCTCCTGCAATCCTGAATGAGTCTGGGGAAGAGTTAGAAGGTGAAGCTGAAGGTTATCTGGTGAGCCCCTAGTCTTTGGGAAGGGAAAAGACTTCAAGGGCAATCTTTCTAGATACTTTGCCTTCATTTCTGTCTATTGGTGTGTAAGCTCTTAAGGACATTTTTAGAGGCTATATAGAGATTTCTGATGGCTCTCTTTTGGGCCAAGAAGACTTGACCCAGTTCTTCCTTTGATAAACATTCTAGAGAAAAGAGGCTTCGTAATGTGGTAGGACAATCATGTAAGCTCTGAAGCCAGCCTGCCTGTGTTCAAATCCTAACTCGGCTTCTTCTGTGAACACAGAGGCCTTTGAACCTAAATATGCTCATTCATCAAATTGGTTATAATAGTATAGATAGATAATCATATTTTCCTACAGGTGCTTGATTAAATTAAGTAACTCATGCAAAGGGATTAGCCTGGAACCTAGCAACTAATAATACCCAATAAATGTTAGCTGCTGTAGTTTTTAATTTTTATTTTTATTATCTTAAAGTATTGTTCAAAGGGGCTTTCACTCAAATCAGTTTATAACTACAATGCATCTTGATCAATATTAACCTTTAGTTGCTGTAATTTTGTGATAGGATCACACCACATGTCACTTTTCCAAGGTCAAGTCAATAACAGGGACAGGACTAGAATCTAGGACCTCTGGGTTCAGGTTAGAGTTCTGTACCTCCCATCAGTCTGATGCTGCAGAATGTTATATGTTGGGAACTATTTATTCACTCAGGTGTAGGACCTACTTCTTTTACATGACTGTTTTCATTTGTAGTAAATTGGATCTGCTTCTCTGAAGGAGAGGTTAGAATTTACTGAATGCTTATCACTAAGGCACACCTCAGGTAGTTTCAACATACTATTAATTTAATACAATAACTTTAGAAGAAACTATTTTCTCAGACTGATGGGTGAAAGTCCCGAGGCTCAGAGTAGTTACTTGCCTAGGTAAATTGGCAGTTAGGATTTCCAAGCCAGGATCATCCATTTCCAAAACCTATCCTACCTCTCAGTAATGACATTTAGAGTGTTTTTCTTTAATTTAGCAAAGCTGTGAGACAGCCTAGAAGATGAGATCACTGTGCTTCTTCACGTCCCAGGTGTTTAAGCAGCCTTGGCCTGGGATCATGCGTACAGTTTATGGGAACCACACACGCTTTGAAACCACATACTTTAAGAAGTTCCCTGGGTACTACGTGACAGGAGATGGTAAGATTTGGATATCCTGTCCCCATACTTCTTCTTTTTTTGGGGGGGTGGGGGATCCAGCTGTGGGCCTGAACTCTGGGCCTGGGCGCTGTCCCTCAGTTCTTCAGCTCAAGGCTAGTGCTCTACCACTTGACCACAGCACCACTTCTGGCTTTTTTCTTTTTGCTTATGTGGTGCTGAGAAATCGAACCCAGGGCCTCATGCATACAAGGCAAGCGCACTACCACTGAGCCACCTTCCCAGCCCCCCCATACTTCTTGTTAAGACATGCATCTTCACTTTCCATTAAAAAGTCTCTGTAGTAATAACCACTGTACAAAAGATAATCAGAGCTGAGTACCAGTGGCTAACACCTGTAATCCTAGCTACTCAGGAGGCTGAGATCTGAGGATCGTGGTTCAAAGCCAGCCCAGGCAGGAAAGCCGTGAGTCTTTTATCTCCAATTAACCACCAGAAAACCGGAAGTGGCGCTGTGGCTCAAGAGGTCGAGCACTTGCCTTGAGCTGAAGAGGTCAGGGACAGCAACCCAAGTCGAGTTCAAGCCCCACCACTGACAAAAAAAAAAAAGATAGAGGGGCCAGGTGCCAGTGGCGCAGCCTATAATCCTAGCTACTCAAGAGACTGAGATCTGAGGATCAAGATTCAAAGCCTAGGCAGGAAAGTCTGTAAGACTCATACCTAATTAACCACCTGAAAACCTAAAGTGGAGCTGTAGCTCAAATGGTAGAGAGTCACCTTGAACTGAAGAGCTCAGGACAGCACCCAGGCCCAAAGTTCAAGTCCCACAACTGACAAAAAAAAAAAAAATCGTCAGAGAAGGCTTCCAAGGCTTCCTGGATTTAAGTAGAGATGCAACCAGGGACTGGTTAAAGTAAGAGTATTGCACGGGGTGGAAAACAAACTTGAAATACATGAGGCTTAGACTGAAGCTAGTTGGCAGAATTGTGCTGAGCACCTGGAGACACAGTACTTGAAGCTGGAGAGGTAGAGAAAATACAGTGTTGTGGCCACAGTGAGCAGTCTGGATTTTATTCAAAGTATAGTAGCAGACTTTTATAGATTTTAAGCAGAGTTGTGATAAGAACTAATTTCCTGTTTAGAAAATATCTTTCCTTGAGTTACAGAAAATAGATGTGTTTACCACATCCTCAGTTTCTGAGGATTAGATTCTGAGAGCACCTTAGTGTTTCTCAGTCACGGTCCCTTGTGAGTTACAGTCAGGCTGTTGGTAGGGGCTGTAATCATCTAAACATTTGACTGAGCCTAGAAGATCTACTTAACTGCTTATTCCTATGGCTTTTGGCAAGAATCTTCAGTTCCTTCACTACTTGGGCCTCTCTAAAGGGCTACTCTCAACTAGCTAGATTTCCTCGGAACAAATGATATGAGAGAATACAAGCAAGATGGAAGCCAAAGTGTCTTCTGTAACCTGATCTTAGAAGTCACATTCCAGCATTTCTTCCAAATTCTGTTGATCATATAGACTATCCTATATAATGACAAAGAGAACTATGCAGTGCTATAAATACCAGGGGTAAAGATCACTGTGGCCATCTTGGAGACTGACTGACACAGTGAGCAGTAGACTTGTTAGAAGGCCCTGTACTGGCTATGACACCTTGGTTATGGAGATCCTGCAACCTGCTGTGGGTATTATTATCTGTTTTTCCCCTCAGGTTGTCGGCGGGACCAGGATGGTTATTACTGGATCACTGGCAGGATTGATGACATGCTCAATGTATCTGGTGAGGATCCTGGATCCACCTCTCCTATCTCAGCTCTGTTTCCCTCCTAGAAAGCCTTCTGAGAGTGCTAGGGCTGTCCTTTGGCTTGACCATGTGTGGCATTCAATTTTGGGCCCAGAATTAGAGGAAGAGTGTTGGATGCTGGAATGTGCCTAGAAGAAGAGATTGAGGGTGGTGAAGTAATGGAAAGAATGCCATCAGAGAAAAGAATGACCTCTCTCTTATGATCAGACTCGGTCTTCTCTCTGGATGCAGATGGAACAGGAGCTGGGACAGACAGAGGCTGGGATCTCTCTTATGGCATTTTCGTTCTCTCCACCAGGACATCTGCTGAGTACAGCAGAGATAGAATCAGCTCTTGTTGAACATGAGGCTGTGGCAGAAGCAGCTGTGGTGGGCCACCCTCATCCTGTGAAGGGTGAATGTCTCTACTGCTTTGTCACCCTATGTGATGGTCACACTTTCAGCCCCACCCTCACTGAGGAGCTCAAGAAGCAGAGTAAGGAACCCACCCTGGGCAAGGACTACAGGGTCTATGAGTTATTATGGAGGGGCTGCATCAAGCTGATCACCAAACTAGGAACAGAACTCAGGGATCCCATGGGCTGGCTCATTTCCTCCCACTTAATCTCCACTAAGATAATGACAATAGCAGATAAGTACAGAATACTTTTTCTCTTCGGTCACTGGGTTCAGTGCTTTGAATGCATTATCCTATTTAATTCTTATAATCACCTCAGTGAAACAGATCCTATTGTTATTCTAGTTATAAAAAAAACTTCAGACATAGAGAATTAAATCTCTTGCCCAAGGCTACACTGCTAGAAAGTATTGGGATTTAAATCCTAGCAGGTTTATTCTAGAGCCAAAGTTCTATAAGTGGATTAAAATACAACAAAGAAGGTAAAGAGAAATGGTTAAGGGGGAGGGGGGGCAGTGAGCATGAGAATGCTTATGTAGGCTTTTGGGAGTCTAGTTAACAATACTAAAGAAATGCTTGATTTGTTGATTATAGTTAGAGAAAAGATCGGCCCCATTGCCACACCAGACTACATCCAGAATGCACCTGGCTTGCCTAAAACCCGCTCAGGTATGTTCAGAGATCTCCAGGATTGTGATGGGTTAAGGGCCCAGTGGTTGGTGGAGTTTGTGGATTAAAATCCTTGCAGGGGGCTGGGAATGTGGCTTAGTGGTAGAGTGTTTGCCTAGCATGCACGAGGCCCGGGTCTGATTCATTAGGACCACATAAACTGAAAAGGCTGGAAGTGGCGCTGTGGTCAAGTGGTAGAGTGTTAGCCTTGAGCAAAAGAAGCTCAGGGACAGTGCCCAGGCCCTGAGTTTAAGCCCCAGGTCTGGCAAAAAAAAAATCTTGCAGGACTAAGAAGGCTCAATGCTATCACGAAGTAACCAGAGGCCTATATTCCCCTAGGGAAAATCATGAGACGAGTGCTCCGGAAAATTGCTCAGAATGACCATGACCTGGGGGACATATCTACAGTGGCTGATCCATCTGTCATCAGTCACCTCTTCAGCCATCGCTGCCTGACCAGCCAGTGAACGAAGACTGGCCTTTGCCTAGTATTCCCCTTGCTTGGCTCTCCCGAGATCTGCCAATCTTTCCTACCCCACCCCCCAAATCCAGGCGTAATGAGAGCCACACTTGGTCCTCAAGTAAAGGCAGTTTTTTGTGACTACCAGGCAGAAGGGGAAGGACCCAGGCCAGTCTCAGATTGATGTACCCCTCAACTTCCAAGAGCTCTGTAAGCCCAGGATAGGAATCTCAAGGCCATGTCCCCACTTGAGTTCAGTGTTCAAAGGGCAAGGGAAGATCTTGAAGCAAGGCAGCAACTCCAATCCTATATTAACTCTCTCAGGAAGCACCACTTCTGACCTTGTGCAGGCAATTACCTTAAAAACTGACAATGTGTGAGTCTAGGAATAATTATTATTTTTTAAATACTCTGCTGCTTTTGTTCTGAGTCTGAATTCCTAAATGGCAGTACTATCTGCCCACTTGCTCCAGGGGTAATGTACGTGGGTTCAGTCTCTAGAGGACTTTCATATTATCTGATTTGAAGGAGTGGATGTGTTTTGTTCCCAGGACCAAAGGAGTTTGTCTTCCTTGTCCTGTCCCATGAGAGACACTCTCAGATTAAATTCTCTTTTCTTGCCCTAGTCATGCTCAAACCCCATGGTTGTAAGAATAAAGTCTGTGACCTTAAAAAGGTGGTGAGTGGCTCTGATTTATGTGTCAGATGAAAGGGGAAGGATATTTCCCAGGACTATCCTAGTACTCTTTCTTCTAGAACTTTTGGTTCTAGTCAAGGCTTCGCTCACAGGACTTCTGACTGCCTGAGCTAAGCAGGAGTGACTGGACCCTGGTTTTTGTTTTTTGGGGATTTTTTGTCATGGGGCTTAAACTCTGGGCCTGGACACTGTCCCTTAGCTCTTCAGCACAAGGTTAGTAGTGCTCTACCACTTGAGCCACTGTGATACTTCTGGCTTTCTGATAGTTAATTGAGGAGTCTCATGGACCTTCCTGCCTGGGCTGGCTTTGAACCTTGATCATCAGATCTCAGCCTCCTGAGTAGCTAGGCATGTGCCACTGGTGTCTAGCAGGATGCTGTTCTTAACTGTGATGTCTCTCCATACTTGCTTTCCCCAATGGGCTCCTGCCAGGGATACTTTTTCCTCCCTAGGGCCCTGTGGTAACTAAGGATCAGAACGTCAGGATTCTATCCTTTGGGGCTAGGTCTACAGATACCCTATAGCCTAGTCACCAATCAACCTTAAATGGGAAGATCTAGATTATGGCTCTCTGCTTCCTGATGGGTGTACAGCAATGAACCATTGAATCAGCAAGGTGATTTTATTTAAGGCAGAGCTAGGGAAAGTCTATACCCTTCCATCTGCCTCTTCCTACCATTTAGTCTTTTCCCAAGTTAGGCAGGAACCTACTGGAAAGGCTGAAGAGGGGCCCACAGGAAGATGGCAGGGTTTATAGCCCTTTACCTCAGAGCAGCTTCCCTTTTCATACTTCAGGGGTTTGATGGCCTTCAGAGCTCATCTAAAGGGAAATGTAGCCTCTCTGGTCCTCAGATGGAGGGTGGAAAGAAGGCAACTGCCATTTACCCTTCCCTGAAGACTCAGAAGGGCTAGGAGAGGAATGACAAGTACAGGGGCTTAGAAGATGTCTTGAGTGAAGTCCAGGCTATGCCCTCACACAGGGTATGGGTTGTCCAGGACTGCTACTCCTGCTGCCACACCACCGTCTGCATGTTCAATGGCTTTGGTTCGAAGCAGATGGCCCGCATGTGTGTTCATCACAAGTGTTTTCCCCTGCCTGTAGAAATAGGGTCAGGAGACACACAATGTCACCAAACCTAGGACCTTTCCTGGTCCCTGATGAGCAGTACATGAAAGTGACTACACTCAAGAAATGCCAAGACATTAGAGTCAGATTTAGATTGTAGCCTGTCTTGGAAACTACTAGTTCTATGATTCTGAGGAAGTTCCTTAGTCTTTCTAAACATCACTTTCTAAATGTCACTTTCCTTCATTTAAAATTGGGATATTTCTTTCTTGTTGTTTTTGTTGTTTTGTTTTGTTTTTTGGTGCCAGTCAGGGGCTTGAACTCAGGGCTTGGATGCCATCCCTGAACTTCTTTTGCTCCAGCACCCTACCACTTGAACCACAGCTCCACTTCCAGCTTTTTTTGGTAGTTTTAGTGGAGATAAGAATCTCAGAGACTTTCTGCCTGGGCTGGCTTCAACTTCAATCTTCAGATCTCAGCCTCCTGAGTAGCTAGGATTACAGGCATCAGCCATGGGTGTCCTCTTACTGATTTTTAGTGCTTCAATCTTCAAGGAGTTACTAAGTTCTTCAAAGCCACTCAATATCCTTTAGCTGACAAATCTCTCCTTTCCCTAGAATTCCCAGTGGCCTTGGAGCTGGACCTAAATAAACTCTCTTTAAGAGTCTCCTAGTGCTGCTTGTCATCCCATCTTTTCTCAATCCTTTTGCTACTATGTAGAATTTCCTTTAAATTTACAAAGCAGCTCTCCTCTGAGCGTCATTAGTTAATCCTATGAGTTGGGCAGGTCTTAGTTCCTAGCCTTATTTACTAGACCAGAAAACGGTAACAAAGCTAGGGACTAGCAAGGCTAGGAATGAAGCCCAGGATTCTTGACTCTGTTCAAGTTCCTTCTTGGCTTGCCTGGCTGGCACTCAAGAAGGGAGGTAGGGGAAAGAGTTCCTCCTCACCCACTCACCTGACATAGACTCCAAAGATGCCTAGCTCTGAAATACACTGAACTACTCGGGCAGAGCTGCCAGGCCGTAGCAGGCAATTCCTAAATGGTTCGGGTTCAATCTTCTCCATAAGGATGTAGGAAGCCCTCTCCTCACTGTCCTTCAGCCGCTCTAGGGCTTGCACCATTTCTTCCCCGTACAAGTTGTTTCCTGCAATGAAACGGCCAGTCAGTCAGTCAGCCCACTCTGTACCTTCTGCACCCTGTGCCCTCACTTCAAAAGCCATGTGGACAAGCCACCAGCCTCATTTCCTGCCACTAGCCCAGTGAGTCCAGAGCACATATGGCTTGTGAGAAGGTCACTTCACAGGATAGCCCTTACCAACCAAACATGCCTGCCATCACACTGCCCTGCCTGGCTGTCTCCCGTCTATGGATGTTTCTTCCCAGTCTCTGTTACTGCACCTCCTCTTTCTTCTTAAATGATGAGTTAAATATTGAGGTTCTCCAGGAGTTGGTTTTTTACTCTTGTTCTCCATGTACCATTTTCCCTCCCCAGGAAGACTTTGGTCCATTCCCAAGGCTCCACCTGTACCTATAATTAGATTCCCCTGTGTTCCGCAACACCTATCTACAAGGTCGAGGTCTTAGTGGACATTATCCGGGATGGATCACTTTCTCTTGTATCCACCAAGTCTGGCACTGTGTCCATAGTAAGTGCCAGTGAACACTGCCAACAACTTGCCAGTCCCTTCCCTTAGCAGCCATCAGACTGGGGGCTCCACCTACCTCCACCTTCTCTCTGGGGTTTCAGCACAAATCGGCTAGGGGCAGTGAGAGCCTCAGCAATGGCCTGGTCCCCTTCTTCACCCTGGCAGGAGGCAGAAAGTCATCACCAGCAGTCTTAAGGCAAAAGAGGCACTGAGATCCTACTGGTCATTCTGAGCCACATCAGGGGAAGAACAGGAGGGACTCCTCCCCACCCCCTATAGTAAGACCAAGAACAGGCTTTTCTCTAGTAACACAAGACTCTGTAACAGGTGACCTAGAAAGTGGGTTCAGATATTCCCCAGTTATTGCTACCTGCTTTACAGTCCCTTCCCTGCTTCCAATTCCCATCTTTACCTTTGTTGAGGGAGCTTACAATGAATCTAGCCCCTGAGATGGCCTGTTACCAAGGTTCTAGGGCCTAAATTACACCAATTATAATGCCAGCTCCACCCCTCGCCCCCAACACAATGAGTTTCAAGTATCTGGCACCTAGGAGAGCTGTGAAGAGAAAGCAAGCTGCTTATGTACCATGTCCAGTGAATAGAGGCCAGCAAAGGTGGCACGAAGGCGGGCTATGGCCTCAGACTGGCCAGGGAGCAGCATTTCCAACATGCCCGCCCTACTCAGTTCCTGCTGCACCTTCTTAGTCCCAGCCAGCTGAGTAGCAATGTCTGGGCACTTGACAGCACATGACCTTTCCAGCAGTAGGCGTGCTTCCCAGTTCTGTAGAGGGAAGAAGACAAAAAGAATTCTACTTCATTTCACTTCAGCTAACTTTTACTGAGTATCCCTCAAGTGCCAGGTATTGTGCTTTTTATCTTCAAGTTGATAGTCTCCTCCCACTCCCTATGATTGCAACTTCCTTACCTGGCAGGTGTGAGCTCTCCTATTCTGCAGGATTCTTGGCTTTAGTCTAGCACACTGACACATGACCATAATTAAAGGGAAAAGGAGAAAAGGGGAAGCAGCCTTTTATAAAGGTATAGGAAAACTGATTAATTTTGTTTTTGTGTGTTTGTTAGTTTCTGAAGACAGGGTCTTGAATTTGAAACCTGACCTTGCAATCCTCCTGCATTAGCCTCCTGAGTGCTAGGATTGCAGGTATATGCCACCACACCTGGCTTGAGGTGGAGTTTTAAAGAGCAGGGTACACTTGTTTATGAGCTATACTTCTCACTGTATTCCAAATAAATTCCAATACTCAGATTATATAACCTTTGCCTTTTATCAAAAAAAAATCTAAACATTTTGCAATAGCCTAAAAGACCCTGAAAGATCTAGCTCCTATTCTTTTTTAAACTGTTTTCCCTTTGCCATTCTTTTAAATTGAGACATCTTGCTATACAGATCAGACTAGCCTTAAATTTTTAATACTCCTGTCTCAGTCTTCCGATTGCAGGCATGTGCCACCATGGCCAGCTTGTTCTCATCTTAAATATTAATTCAGTCACCTTTTCAGAGAAGCCTTCTGGGACCACCCTGTTTAATGTGGATTTCTCCATAATTCTCTATCTTTTCATACTGTTGTTCATTCAACTGAGAGAAAACATTTTTTGGCTGGGTATGGTGGTACATGCCTGTAATCCTAGCACTTGGTAGGTTGAAGTAGGAGGATCATAAGTTTAAGGCCAGAGTGACCTTGTCTCAAAACCAAAACCCCTAAAAACTCTTTCTTATTTCTGTTTATTTTCTGATGCTCATCTCCCTGACCAGGATCAATCAAGAGGCTATTTTCCTTTCATATGAGAGCTGACCATAATTTCAGTTAATTTATAAATAACTTTAAAGCCTTATAAATGAAATGCACCAAACTATACCTGTGTAAAATTGATCATGTTTTAATTATGGGCTAAAAATGTCTAACACAGTAAGCCATTCCAAATACATTGCTAGAGAATTGCACAATGGAGGGATGAGGGAGTTAATGAAAATTTTTCTCTACATACAACATGATCATTAGCAAACTAGTAAATCTTAATTGGAATGATAAGGCAAAGCTGCTTTATTTTCAGCTATGTACCTCCAAAAAATGCAGGTTCTGGTACTTAAAGGATACTCAAGAAGTTCTTTAATTGTTGCTTAGTGAAGTGAAATTTGAGTAGTATCCTGATAACTGTCAGAATGACAGGCAAGAATCAGTAGAGAATAATATTCAGGCTCACAAAATAATACAAACACAAGTCTAACAGTATCTAATGAAGGGTCTGATGTCCCAGGAGCTTAAAATTTAAGAAACAGGAAAATGGCAGAGGACTACAGCTTCCAGCTCTGGTCCTGTTCTCAGGTACTGAGCAGACAATCTTCTCTTTGGTTCCAGACCACAGTACACTTCCCACTTCAGGATCAAGGTGGAGGCCAGAGGAATACCTACCAAATCGCTAAGTTTTGGAGATCTACCTCCATGTTCTACCCCTACTTTCCATCCTTGTTAGCTCATCTCTTTTGTTAGCTCATCTCTTTTCTAAGATTTTTCAGTCCCTTTCCCTTCTCCCATCCTGAAACTTGGATCCATATTCCCAACAGACAATTTCTCTCTTCTCTAGTCAGCAAGTTTCCAGTACTGCAATACACCTCTTTAGAGGAAAGGCCTTCCTCAAAGATGCCCTCTCCATACAGCTGCCCCCTTAGGGAGCTCAATCCTGGCAGAAAAGCCCAGATAAACTGTAGATCTGCAAGGAGCTCCTTTAATTTTCCAGTGTACATCCCACTCTGAGAAATAGACCAAGAAAGCACAAGAAACTTGCCAATGTATGGCAAATCAAAGGCAAAGGCCTTGCTTATAACTCCCAGCCCTACTCATTTCTTTTTTTTTTTTTTTTTGTCGGTCGTGGGGCTTGAACTCTGGGCCTGGGCGCTGTCCCTCAGCTCTTCAGCTCAAGGCGAGCACTCTACCACTTGAGCTACAGCGCCATTTCCGATTTTCTGTTGGTTTATTGGAGATAGGAGTCTCACGGTCTTTCCTACCCGGGCTGGCTTTGAACTGCGATCCTCAGATCTCAGCCTCCTGAGTAGCTAGGATTACAGGCGTGAGCCACCAGTGCCCAGCTCATTGTATTTCTTGACTTATTCCTTCCTTTATCTTTTCCCAGTTCAATGCAGGGCTTCTTAGCCAGACGCTGTAATTCTAGCTACTCAGGAGGCTGAGATCTGAGGATCACAGTTTAAAGCCAGCCTGGGTAGAAAAGTCCAATTTAAAAAAAAAAAGTGAACGAAGCTGTGGTAGAGTGCTAGCCTTGAGTGAAAAAGCTCAGGGACAATGTTCAGGTCCTGAGTTCAAGCCCGAGGGCACGTGCGCGCACCCACACGGGCGCGCACACATACACACACACACACACAGGTTTTTTTTTTGTCTGGTTGTGGGGCCTAAACTCTGGGCCTGGACGCTGTCCCTCAGCTTTTCAGCTCAAGGATAGCACTCTACCACTGCACCACTTCCGGTTTTTTTCTTTTTTGCTTATGTGGTACTGAGGAATTGAACCCAGGGCCTCATGCATGCAAGGCAAGCGCTCTACCACTGAGCCACCTTCCCAGCCCCACAGTAGGGCTGTTTAGCCTTCCTGTAGTATGGATGTTAGGAGCACAGGAGAATAATGGTTTACTGGGAATACCATTTCTTTTTTTTTTTTTTTTTTTTGTCGGTCATGGGGCTTGAACTCTGGGAATACCATTTCTGACCTGAGAGAAAACTAGGAAATTCCTTTGATATCTTAGATAAGCCATGGCCTCTCTCTAAACCTTAGTTTCTCTACCTTATAATGAGATTAATTATATAAGTTAGAGGGCAAGCAGTTGTAAGAGTTAAATGAAATAATGGATGTGGAAGGTAAATTTGAAACTGAAGTAATAGCACCATTACTGCCATGAACACATGATAAAAACTTTAATTCATGTTAAAGGAGAAGTAAAGAGGTAGGAAATGACCAGTGGTGTGCTGAAACTGGCCTTCACTGGCTAGTGAGGGCTGCTTGACTGTACCATTTCTTTGTAATTGTGTTCAGAGGTAAGTTGAGTAGTGAAAACTTATACTATGGAAATCAGAAAATATTATAAACTGAGACTCACTCCTGACCCACCTCTGAAATATGTCTGTTACACATTTGTCAGCCTATCTTTGGGAAATGTGTAAATGGTTAATGCCTAAGGATTCACATTCTAGAAGACAGTCTGTCTACAGAGGAAGAGGTAGCAAAAAGCTTCCAGGAGGAAAGGAGGTTCTAGCAGCAGGTTCCCCGAGGAAGAACTGAAGCTAGAGCTTGGAGAAAAACCCTGGTTGTTGTGACAACTATGTTGGGTCTCTGTGGAGCTAGTGGGTCCCAGCAGGCAGTGAATGGCTCAACAGAAAATACCAACCTGTAGACTGTATTGACTTGGCATGTAACCATCTCGGAAATAAACCACAGCTACTTCCTGGCCATCCCTACAACACAGAATAAAAAAAAAAAAATCTGTGTTAAATCACTCAGATAAGTTCAGAGTTTCAATCCATTTCTGGGTACATTCAAATGTATTTGGCTTCTCTAAAAGTCAGTCAGTGCACAAAGGGAGGCTGGACAGTGCTCACTAGAACCAGTGAAAGATACTGGATAGTTACATTGTTAGCATCACCACTGAAAACAACCGAGTGTGCAGCATGGAAAGCTTTCCAAAAACTCCAGATTATTGTAAAAAAAACCAAAAACAAAAAGGCTACAGAACAACAAAAAGTAACCAGAATCCAATTAAATAAATGTGAATCAGTTATGACACAAGATAGTCTTTTTAAGCTTCTTCCCTTTGACCTATGTGATATCTAGTTTATCAGGAAAGTACTTAATTTTGCTATGCTAAAAGTATATTTTGAAATACAGGGGGCAGTAAGTGGTATTATGAAATTTCAGGATAGTTTGTAACTTTTAACAGCTCAAGTTCCAGGTCTAATTATGAATGCAGCAATGCTATCCAAAGATGTAGCAATAAAGCCACCTGGTGGTGGCCTCTGGAGAGAAAGCACCGGGCGTCTTTTGGAAGACAAATCCAAGGCTGAGCTCAGAGAGTAAGTAACAACCTGCTGGGTCCCAGAATGAGCCAGCTGCCTCTCCTGCTCCCTGGTTGCTCAGGACCAACTTGACCAGCCACCAAGAGGGGAAAAGAAAACTTTTGAGGTTTTAGGGGCACATGAAAACCAGGTCAGCATTTGATTGCCCTTCTCCAGAATTTCCTGTGAGGATGAGGTATTTCAGAAGTTAGAAGAAAAGAGAAGAAAGAAAACAAGCCATTATATCTTCCAGAAGAAAAGACCATTTGGTGAAAGAAGGTGGCATGAGAGTTTCACAAACCAGCCATCTTTGGGGACTGTAGGGATGCTTACATAAACAGCCTTCGATCTTGATCCAAGGACCCCTTTTCTGAGACATCTTCAAATCGTCTCCGTATTACGTGAATGTTCCTGGCAAAGACGGATGGACAAGAATCAGAAGGAGTGCATGCTCTGTTCTTGAGGCCATATCTGGAGGTTTCCTTCCTTTATGACTTACCTGGCTAGCAGCTCATTCTCTATAGCGCGCTGGTCAAATATGTTCCTTTCCTTTTCTTGAGCAATTAGTAGCACCAGGGCACTGGAAAAAGAGCACAGATGGCCCCAAACTGCTAAAGAGCCTGTCCTTGCTCTGACTCATCCCCTTCAGGAATGAAAACAGAGATTTCCTAAAAAAGTAGATGTCCCCTGCTCCAACTTGGGATTGCCTCAGGTTTTGTTCTTGTTGTTGTTTTGCTGGTCCTGGGGCATGAACTCAGGGCCTGGATGCTGTCCGTAAGCCTCTTTTTGCTCAAAGCTAGTGCTCTACCACTTGAGCCATAGCTTCACTTCCAGATTTTTTGGTAACTTATTGGAGATAAGATTTTCCTACCTGGGCTGGCTTTGAACCTTGATCCTCAGATCTCAGCCTCCTGAGTAGCTAGGATTACAGGCATGAGCTACCAGCACTTAGAATTGCCTCAGGTTTTAACACATTACTTGCTGAAAATAGGAAACTTGGAAAAAAAAAAAAGAAATGTTTCTGCCCCTTTCTCCAGCAATGAAGTGATTTTTTTGTGTAAATTACAGTTTACATTTAAAACTATCACAAAAATCTAAGAGGATTTTTTTCCTAGAATTTAACATAATGATTCTAAAGTCTATCTGAAAGAATAAAGAGGTAGTAGTAGTAAAGAACATCTTTTTTTGTTTTTTGTTTTTTTGGGTCCAGTCTTGGGACCTGAACTCTGGGCCTGGGCTCTGTCCCTCAGCTCTTCAGCTCAAGGGTAGCGCTCTACCAATTGAGCCACAGCGCCACTTCCGGCTTTTCTTTTTTGCTTATGTGGTGCTGAGGAATCGAACCCAGGGCCTCATGCATGCAAGGCGAGCACTCTACCACTGAGCCACCTTCCCAGCCCATATTTTCAAAATATTCTTTAGGGGCTGGGAAGGTGGCTCAGTGGTAGAGTGCTCGCCTTGCATGCATAAGGCCCTGAGTTTGATTCCTCAGCACCACATAAGCAAAAAGAAAAAAGCCAGAAGTGGCGCTGTGGCTCAAGTGGTAGAGTGCTAGCCTTGAGTTGAAGAGCTGAGGGACAGAGCCCAGGCCCAGAGTTCAGGCCCCACAACCGGACCAAAAAAAAAAAAAAAAAAGAATATTTTGAAAATAAACAATAACCCTCACTGCTGAGAGTCAGGTACTAATGACTTACTAGATTATAAAGGGTTTAATTTAAAAAACTATGATTTTTAATGAAAATTAGAATAGCTAAGTAGAACCCTTAGAAGCTCATAATGCTAATTACAATTATGGTATTGTCTCCCAGGGCCTTCCAACATTTCTGTCCACACAACTATTTCTGGTTTGACATTTTTGTTTCATTTTGTTTTAGTGCTAGAGTTCAAATCCAAGGTATAGTAAGTACTAGCAAGTGCTCTACCATTGAATGAATCCCTAAGGCCTGGTTTCCTTAATGGGATCACTGGGGTTTGCTGGGCTTCTTTCTCTCTGGTTACATGTATCTTTAAAAGAACCGGGAGGAACAAGACCACACTAAAGCTACCAGCACAACTATGTTTATTGCAGCATTATTTACCATACCTAAGATATGGAACCAACCCAGATGCCCCTCAGTAGATGAATGGATCAAGAAAATGTGGTATATATACACAATGGAATTCTATGCCTCCATCAGGAAGAATGACATTGCCCCATTTGTTAGGAAATGGAAAAACTTGGAAAAAATTGTATTAAGTGAAGTAAGCCGGGCCCAAAGAAACATAGGTCCCATGGTTTCCCTTATTTGCAACATCTAGTCAAGCGGAAAAGGTCAGATAATGTGATGTTAGGAAAATGAACTCTTAGATATGTATTTTAATGTTTTTTTCTTTCATGCATGTGTTTCTAACTTATTTATAAGATTATTTCTTTGTTGCTTTGTATGTCCCTTCCCCACAGTATAACCCCTGCTTTCACTATATTTGATGTCAGTATAACTTGGGGAGGAGATGGGGAAAAACAAGTCGTTTAAGATACAGTTGGGCCAGTTGCAACAATGAGAAGTACAAGTTGTCATGTCCAAAACGAGCTTTACAACGTCGGTGCGGGGGGGGGGGGGGCAGGGGGAGGATTGGGGGGGGGAGACTGGGAAGGGATGTGAAGGGTAAACAAAGGAGGAGGCTGCAATGTTTGGTAAGAAATGTATGCATTATCCTGCCCATGTAATTGTAACCCCTCTGTACAGTATGTTCACAAATAAAATTAAATTAAATTAAAAAAAAAAAAAAGAACCGGAAGGGAGCTGGGAAGGTGGCTCAGTGGTAGAGCGTTGCCTTGTATGCCTGAGGCCCTGGGTTCAATTCCTCAGCATCACATAAGCAAAAAGAAAAAAGCCGAAAGTGGCGCTGTGGCTTAAGTGGTAGAGCGCTAGCCTTGAGCTGAAGAGCTGATGGACAGTGCCCAGGCCCAGAGTTCAGGCCTCACAACCGGACCCAAAAATAAATAAGTAAATAAAAATTAAAAAAAATAAAAGAAGCAGGAGCTAGCCAGGTGCTGGTGGTTCACTCCTGTAATTCTAGCTACAAAGGAGGCAGAGATCTGAGGGTCACAGTTCAAAGTTAGCCCACCAGGAAAAGTTTGTGAGACTCTTATTTCCAATTAACCAGTAAAAAAGTCAGAAGTAGAGCTAGGGCTAAGTAGGAGAATGTTAGCTTTGAGCATAAAAGTTTAGGGATAATGCCAAGGACCTGAGTTCAAGACCCAGGACCAGCACACACATACAAAAAACTTGAAGTGGAGGTGTGATTCAAGTGGTAGAGTGTCAGCTTTGAGTGAAAAAGCCAAGCAAGAGTGCAAGGTCTAAAGTTAAAGCCCAAATACCAGCACCTACAAAAAAATGGGCTGGAAATGTGGCTTAGTGGTAGAGTACTTGCCTTTCATGCATGAAGCCCTGGGTTCAATTCCTCAGTACTATATAAACAGAAAAAGCTGGAAGTGACGCTGTGGTTTAAGTGGATAGAGTGCTAGCCTTGAGCAAAAGAAGCTCAGGAACAGTGCCCAGGCTCTGAGTTCAAGCCCCCAAAAACAAAACAAAAACAAAAACAAACAATAGCAAGAGCTTAGGTCTGACAAGTGATACAGTATCTGCCTAGCAAGCAAGAGGACTATAGTTCAAAGCAAAGTTCTAGTAAAAAGAAACGATCAAACAAACAAACAAAACAAAACAACAACAACAAAAAAAAAAACAGGTGCTTGAGAACTCAAGAAAAAGGATTGTCTCTTTAGCTACCAGTTAAGCTATCTTCAGGATCAAAGGTAGATCTAGTCCTCCATCAGACTCCTAAGGCCAATACTTAACAGAAGCAAACTATTTTTGCTGTGGCTATACTTTTTGTGCCTGTGGTCTCTTGCAAAGATCTGTGGAAGCCCCCAGACTCTGGCTTAGAATGCTGTGTGTATTCCTGACCTCCTATACCTGCCCTTGTATCTGTTTGTCTGTTTTTATTTACCTTAGCTGAACCTTTTGGACTAAACACTGTTTACCTGACTTCTTTCCATGTGGCCAAATACAGGTCCTATTATGTTCCCTCTCAAAGCCTGCCTCAAACTTCGTAAGGTCATATATACCAATAAGCAGAGGTCAGACTTGACACTGGCTTGAGCATTTTCTTGTAAAAGACTAGCTAGAAATAGTGCTCTACTAGCCCTAATAAGAGTAGGGAGGGCCAAAGATCTTGCTCTTTATTTTGCAGCCTAAATTTCTCTGTTCGTGGGAAGGATAGGGTGGCATCTAGCCCAGAAACAGGGGAAAGCAAGAGGGTAAAGTACAATTCTGTCCAATTAACTCAGCCTGCCACATGCCAAGCAATGGAAGCCAGATCCAGAAAACATATTCTACCTCCCTCTGAGTAGTCTGAACTGAGCAAGACTATGAACCTCAGTTTCCTCATCTGTGAAATGGGCAAGAACAGTCCCTATCTTATAGCATTTGTTATGAGATTTCAATGAGATCCATAGCACAAGGGATAGCACTAGTAAGTGCTCATTCTAGGACAACTGTTAGTGCCATATTAGCACAGTAATTAGTATTATGACCCCTCAATTATCTGGAAGTCACTTACCTAGCATCTTCACACATCTGGAACATGGTTGAGAAATAGGAAGAAAGCAAAAAATGCCCTAAGCAGTCAAAATAGATACCATAAAATTCCTAAGTCAAATCTTATGCATTTAATCATCAAAAGAACCCTCCCACTCTTTGGGTACAACTGTAACAAATTGAATCACTGTTTTTCGGGGGTTTTTCTATCATCTCTTTTTTTTTGGGTCCGGTTGTGGGGCTGAACTCTGGGCCTGGGCACTGTCCCTCAGCTCTTCAGCTCAAGGCTAGCACTCTACCACTTTGAGCCACAGCGCCACTTCCGGCTTTTTTTTTTTTT
>NW_012267229.1:15702809-15707543 GCF_000151885.1 Dipodomys ordii
CTACAATGCTTGATAAGAAATGTACTCATTATCTTGCCCATGTAATTGTAACCCCTCTGTACAATATTTTCACAATAAAAAATAAATAAAAATTTAAAAAAAATTGAATGTGTTCTTCTGGTCCAAGAGAAATTTTTAAATGGTAGGTGATATAACTATTCTATATTTGAACAGATCTGATGGCTAATAAGCTTTTTGGTTGATTCTCCATAGCTTCCCTGTACTTGGGTACCTTGAGACACCTTTTTCCTCTGGCAGGACAGCATTACAGCTTCCCCCCTCCCCCCAGCAGTTACACCATGGGCTTATATAGTATTTTTCAGACAAACTAAATATCCTGGTTTTCTTTCAGCCAGCCATCATGTGATGGTCATACATATGATTTCCTCAGAGAAGCCTTTGCTACCTGGTAATCTTCCCTTGCTCAGGGCTCTGATGGCCTCTCTTTCATAGCACTGACTATACACTGATTTATTGAGATGATCAGTGTCATCCTTCCTGTTTGACTATATACTGCATAAGGGTGGAGCCAGACTGGGTAGGCTCATCCTTGGAGCCCAGTGTGCAGCTGTAACATGTGCCACGTACTAGGTGACCATCCAATAGGATTTTCTGGAGCCTCAGGTAAAAGCACAGTGAGGAGGACTCCATAGGGCCTTAACTCTACACGTCTGCTTCTCAAGATTCAGAGAAGCTGTGCCTGGAGATTCATCTAGTTACAGGATCCTTGTGGCAGAACAATATGGATAGGCAAATAGCTTTGGCCTGTCCTGGAGTTCCTCTGCTCCCAGCCAGCCTTCTTTCCAAGGAGAGTTTTCTCAGAGGGTATTCTAGCCTCTGGTGAGGAGGGAAGTTCTCAGCTGGGCTTTAGCCTTCAGGGAAACTAGCATATATTTTCTCTTTTGTAATGTCCTCCACGTCAGGTTCTTCTCCCTGAGAGCTAGGAGGGTGTATGGGGGTGAGGGAGGGTGTTGCAGAGAGGGGCTGTAGTGTTCTCTCATACTTACATTGCTAATATAAAGGTGACATGTCAGGCTGCTCCTAGAATCTAGAACTGCTCATGTGAATACCAGGCCCATTCTGAGAGAAGGTAGGTCAGGGTTTCCCAACTTATACCATTATGATTTCTTATATTCATCCTCACACCAAAGGTACACATTTGAAAAAAGATTTGGTTTCTAACAAAATCGTTTTTTAGATTATCAAAGATACACAGTTATCTATATATACATCTAGCAATTATGTAACATGTATACATTTAATTCTAAGATAAACTTAGATGTAATTCTAAAATAACTCAGGAAATTTCACTTGCTCCAGGATCTGAAGAAGGGAAAAAATAAAAAGACCTAGAAAGAAGAAAAAGGAAGGAGTGGCTGTGAGCATTCCAGACTTGGTGCCTTGTGTCTTGGGTATGCCCCAATCTGCATTCTGTCCCACCAAAGCTAAGAGGCTGAGGGAAGAAGTAGGAAGTCTGACTTTAAAACAATACGCTTCCCTCCTCTTTTTTCCTCCAAACTAAGCTTACTTACCCTAATTTCAAATGGAAATTTTAGTCTTCAAAAGCAGGAAAGCATAGATCACAGAATGTCAGCACTGGAAAGGAGCTTAGATTTAAGCCAACTTCTTTATTTTTTAGATAAAGAAACTGAGGCCCAGAGAAGGAAAAGGACTTTTCTGAGGCCATATAATCACAGAACAGAGGCAGGAATTGAAGCCAACATTCCTGACTCATTTACTACTTTTGTGTTTTGCCTGGGGCATCTGCCTCCTATCCACCAAGTCAGCTCACACAGAAGTACTCATGGATCCCCAATCTTCCTGTCCCTTGCTTCTAACAGGTCCTAGGTTCCTCAAGTTCTACCCAGTACCTGGAAAGAGTCTGCTCCAGGAAGACAGCATTCTGGCTGACAGCATCCACTAGCAGGTTGAAGTCCATCTGCACAGCATAGGCCTGCTCCAGCAGGGCACAGGGGACCAGCGAGGGGAAGAGTGTGAAAGGGGCATAGCTCACCACCTGATCAACGAGAGACAGTAGGGTAGGAATGAATGGGGTGTCTTCCTGCAAAGGTAACCCCATGCAAAATCTGTCCTATGTTAATTGAGGATAAACCCATTTCAGGATAGTAGTTACCAACAGGAGTAGAAGGACAGAAGAAAGGTGAGGAAGGGGTACAAAGACAGCATTCAGTTTCTGTGACAATTTATCTCTACAAGTTTTTTAAAAATGAGCAAATCCACAACGAGATGCTGGTGGCTCACATTTGTAATCCTAGAAACACTGGAGGCTGAAATGTGAGGATCACAGTTAGGTCTTTTTTTTTTTTTTTTTTTGAACTCAGGGCCTGGGCTCTGTCCCTGAGCTTCTCTGGCTCCAGGCTAGCACTCTACCACTTGAGCCACAGCACCACTTCTGGCTTTTTCTGTTTATGTGGTACTGAGGAACCGAACCCAGGGCTTTGTGCATGCTAGGTAAGCACTCTGCCACAAAGCCACCTTCCCAGGCCAGGATCACAGTTCAAAGACAGTCTGGGCAGGCCAGAAGTGGAGCACAGCTCAAGAGGTAGAGCATTGAGTGAGAAAGCTAAGAAGCATTACCTTGAGTTCAAGTCCCAGAATGTACACACACACCCACACCCACACATCTACAAATGACTAAGCAGTTCCTGTGTGCAAAATGCCATTATTAAATACTTAAGATGGATTCATCACTTAACTCTATGAGGAAGATACCATATTATTCATACTTAAGAGTGAAATATGGGGGCTGGGAATGTGGCCTAGTGGTAGAGCGCTTGCCTAGCATGCATGAGACCCTGGGTTTGATTCTTGAGTACCACTTAAGCAGAAAAAGCTGAAAATGGAGCTGTGGTTCAAGTGGTAGAGTGTTAGCCTTGAGCACAGAGAGGCTCAGGGACAGAGCCCAGGCCTTGAGTTCAAGACCCAGGACTGGCAAAAAAAAAAAAGAATTATGAAGATTGGGGCTAACTGGCACCATCTTGGCACCTTGGCGGATGATAGGGACTTTCTGAAAACTCTTCAAGGTAAAATCCCCTGCCCAGACAGTCCACCCCCAGATGACAGGCTTGCCTGAATTCCTAGAAGCAGGGGTGGGGACTTAGACAACAGGTTCCTGGACCTGCCAGACTTGCACTATGAACTCAGGAGACTCTTTGAACTTTTGAACTCCTATGACCCTGCCTCGTGACTACGACCCTATTTAGGCCCCTCCACCCCTGCCAACTTCCATGCCTCATGTTTCCTGATTCCTCAGGGCACCGTGGCGTCCCTCTTCAACTCTCCATTAGAGTTGATCTGGTTTGAGATTTTTTTTCTCTCTTTCTTTACTGCCCTCATGGTTCAATTTCCTAACAGTATTAAGTGTATTGGAGGCTGCAAGTTTTTGAGGACATGTGTTTGCTCACAGTTACCAGCTTTCTAATAAAAAGTCTCCCAATTCAACCTCTGGTTTCTCTGTATCTCATGATCAAATTCTTTTTTTTTCTTTTGGTAGGTCATAGGGCTTGAACTCTGGGCCTGGGCACTACCCCTGAGCTCTTCAGCTCAAGGCTAGAGCTCTACCACTTGAGCACAGCACCACTTCTGGTTTTCTGAGTGGTTTATTGAAGATAAAGAGTTTCACAGACTTTCTTGCCCAGGCTGGCTTTGAACTGCAATCCTTGGATCTCAGCCTCCTAAGTAGCTAGGATTACAGGCTTGAGCCACTGGCACCTGGCTCTCACGATCAAATTCTTGTGTAACAAGAGATACAAGTGGGCACTGGTGGGTCACACCTAGCTACTTAGTAGGCTGAGATCTGAGAATCAAGGTTTGAAGCCAGCCTAGTCTATGAGACTCTTATTTCCAGTTAACACCAGAAAACAGGAAATGGCACTGTGGCTCAAAGTGGTAGAGCACTAGTCTTAAGCAAAAAGCTCAGGGACAGCGCTCAGACCTGGAGTTCAAGCCCCATGACTGACCAAAAGGGGAGGGAGGGGGAAGGGGAAGAGGGAGCAGAGAGACCCTACACAGAGATTAAGTAATAGGTCTAAAAGTATATTTGGCTGGTAAGGAGTGCTGGGATTATCAATCAGGATGGTGATTAAACCCTATCAACACAATCCACACCCACACCTCCAGATATGAGCTCATATCTGGTTGATATTCATGCCCAGGCCTTTACCCGTGTCAGAACCTCACACTCCAGCTCTCTGGCCTTCTGGTTTGGGTAAAGGAAAATCCTGCTGGTAGGACTGCAGCAGAAGTGAACTCTGCCCCTGAGTAGAAAACGGGAGTGGCTCCCACTTAGTACTTGAGATGGTAACTCAGGTTAGCAGGCTTGGAATTTAGCTGCATTTTGAGTTCTTTGGACTTTGATATAGTCAAGTTTCTAGAAGGGGAGGAAAATGCATTCTGAGATTCCCAACAACAAATGGACTAGAACTTGGTTAAGAGATAGTAAGACCTTGAAAGGTTCAAACAGTCCTGATTGAACTTTCAAGTAAGTATCAGTTTGCCATTACAGAAGTGAACTATGAGTGTACAGTGTTAGACTTTAGCGTTGGTGCATACCTGTAATCCCAGCACTTGGCAGGATGAGGCAAGAGGATCATGAGTTCAGGTCAGCCTAGGCTGTACAAGACTTTATCTCAAAAGAAAAAAATGAAGAAAGGAAGGGAGGGAGGGAGGACAGGAGAGGAAGGAGGGAACTTGGCTGTACACACACACACACAC
>NW_012267229.1:15707648-15766853 GCF_000151885.1 Dipodomys ordii
CACACACACACACACACACACACACACACACACACACACACACACACACACACACACACACACACACACACACACACACACACACACGCACTGATACTAGGGTTTGAACTCAAGGCCTGGGTGCCGTCCCTGAGCTTTTGTGCTCAAGGCTGGTACTCTACCATTTGGGCCCAGCTTTGTCATTTTGGTGACTAATTAGAGATAAGAATTTCACAGACTTTCCTGCCCAGGCTAGCTTCAAACCACAGTCTTCAAATCTAAGCTGCTTGAGTAGCTAGGATTACAGGTGTGAGCCACTGGCACCTGGCATCCTGAAGCCTTCTTGAGTTAAACAGGAATTACTGTAGCTTATATAAAATGCATGTGTGATGACTATACCAGCAATCCTCTGGCTTTAAGACTTACCTCCCCCAAGAAGTCTCATCTGCTACCAAAACCTCCCAGAGTTTTTCTGCCAAGACTTCCTTCTGCCTCAGCCCCCAGGACTCATTACCTGACTTGAATGTAGGATTGCAGGCATGCAGCTGCTTCCTGCAGGCCACAGGGCTAAAGGCTGAAGTGCAAAGTCTCTTACTTTAGATAAGACCTGGGCACAAGAGTAACAGTAGCTCAGTGCAAGAAACACCACAGCATGCGTGATGCCAAGAACACTCTGATTGTGGCAAGGGAAATACCAGGTGAGGAAAGGTGGTGAGAAGTGGTATCTTATCTGAAATGCAGCCACAACTTTGCTCCAGCTGGTTGCCGCCATGTAGTAAAGTGGGCCAGACATGCCCAGTGACCTGATTGTGCAGCTTTCTTTTTGGTGCCAGTCCTGGGGTTTGAACTCAGGGTCTCAGAGCTTTTTGGTGATTAATTGGAGAAAAGAATCATAGACTTTCCTGTCCAGGCTGGTTTCAAACTACAATTGTCAGCTCTCAGCCTCCTGAGTAGCTCAGAATACAGGTGTGAGCCACCAGCACTGGCTTTTATTGTTGCTGTTGTTTAGTGTTGGTTGTGGGACCTGAACTCTAGGCCTGGGCGCTGTCCTTCAGCTCTTCAACTCAAGGCTAGCACTCTACCACTTGAGCCACAGCACCACTTCCGGCTTTTTCTGCTTATGTGGTGCTGAGGAATCAAACCCAGGGCTTCATGCATGCAAGGCAAGCACTCCACCACTGAGCCACCCTCCTCGCCCCTGGCTTTGCTTTTATTTTTTTATTATTTTTTTGGGGGGGTCCGGTCGTGGGGCCTGAACTCTGGGCCTGGGCGCTGTCCCTCAGCTCTTCAGCTCAAGGCTAGCGCTCTACCACTTGAGCCACGGCACCACTTCCGGCTTTTTGCTTTTACTTATGTGGTGCTGAGGAATCAAACCCAGGGCCTCAGGCATGCCAGGCAAACGCTCTACCACTGAGCCACCTTCCCAGCCCCTGCTGTTAGCTCTTTAATCACCAGTATAGATGGCTTTGAAGTACACTGGCAATTAGGAAGGATAAAAAAAAAAAGTACCCAAGAATTTGTCTAGTATGCCTTTTGGTTTAAAAGTGGGGCTATGTATGGTGACATATGCCTGTAATCCAAGTATTCAAGAGGCAGAAGCAGAAAGATTACAAATTTAAAGCCAATTTAGGCTACATAGTGAGAAGCCTTTCTCAATACAAGAAAAAAGAGAAAAGGCTGGATGTTGTGGCTGTAATATTAATTACTTGGAGGCAGAGATTAGGAGGATCATGATATGAGGCCAGCCCAGACAAAAAGTTAGTGAGGGCTGGGATGTAGCTCAGTGGCAAAGCGCTTGCCTAGCAAGTGCAACGTCCTGGGTTCAATCCCCAGTACCAAAAAAGAAAAGACAAGTTATGAGCTGGGAAGGCGGCTCAGTGGTAGAGCGCTTGCCTTGCATGCATGAGGCCCTGGGTTTGATTCCTCAGCACCACATAAGCAGAAAAAAAAAAAGCCGGAAGTGGTGCTGTGGCTCAAGTGGTAGAGTGCTAGCCTTGAGCTGAAGAGCTGAGGGACAGCGCCCAGGCCCAGAGTTCAGGTCCCACGACCGGACCCAAAAAAAAAAAAAAAAAAGTTAGTGAGACCTAATCTCAACAATGCAAATTATGCCTAGAAGCACAACTGTGATCTTAGCTACTCTGGAGTTTACCAGTAAAAAGATTGATCTAAGCCAGGTCTTGTACAAAAATAACAGAGAGACCCTAAGTGAAAAATCACAAGGAAAATAAATACTAGATTTGTGGTTCAAGTGGTAGTACCCCTATCTACCAAGCTCAATGCTACAAGATGCTGAGTTCAAACTCTAGTCTCTCTCTCACACACATACACACAAAAAAAAAAGCAAAAAAAAAAAATACAGTTATATGTTATATATTTACTTACTGTGAATAAACTACCTGAAGAAAAAGGGCACATTTGGGATAGGAGAATGTAAAAGGGAGGGTGAAACATTAAACTCTTAACTTTGGAATTTTGAACAATGGAAATATATTATTAGTCTCAAACAGGTTTTTGGCCGGGTGCTAATGGCTCATGCCTGTAACCCTACTATTCAGGAGGCTGAGATCTGAAGATAGCAGTTTGAAGCCTGGGCAGAAAAGTCCCCATGAGTTTTATCTCCAATTGATCATTGAAAAACTGGAAGAGACACTGTGGCTCAAGTAGTAGAGCACTAGCCTTGAGCACACAGATGCTCAAGGACAGCACCTAGGCCCTGAGTTCAAGCCCCAAAACCAACAAAACAAAAACAAGTTTTTGTTATTTTAGGAATAAGTTTTTTTATTTTTTTTAAGTTTTGTTTTGGAGGTGAGGACTGATATGTGTGTGTGTGCGTGTGTGCATGCATGCATGCATGTATGAACATTCATGCGTGCACACACACATATCAGTGCTGGGCCTGGATACTATTCCTGAGCTTGGGTGTTCTACCACTTGAGAGCTGGCTTGGAACTGTGATTCTTAGATTTCAGCCTCCTGACTAGCTAGAATTACAGGCATGTGTCAACAGTGTCTGGCTAGAGGTGACAGGTTGTTTTTTTAATGTTTTTTTTTTTTAACTATTGCCAAGCTGGTCTAAAACTCCTGAACTCAAATCAATCTTCCTGCCTCCCAAGTTCTGTGAGTATAGACACAAACCTACTCCCAGCTCAAGGAGATTCTTAAAAATAATGGGGGGGCTAGGAATGTGGCTTAGTGGCAGAGTGCTTGCCTAGCATGCATGAATACCTGGGTTTGATTCCTCAGTACCACATATACAGAAAAAGCCAGAAGTGGTGCTGTGGCTCAAGTGGTAGAGCCTTGAGCAAAAGGAAGCTCAGGGACAGTGCTCAGGCCCTGAATTCAAGCCCCAGGACTGGCAAAAAAAAAAAGTAATCGGCTCAGAGGTTCTACTTTTTTTTTTTTGCTGGTTGCGGGGCTTGAACTCTGGGCCTGGGTGCTGTCCCTGGGCTCAAGGCAAGTACTCTACCACTTAAGCCACAGAGCTACTTCCTGTTCTCTGGTTATTTGGAGATAAGAGTCTCATGGAATTTCCTGCCCAGACTGGCTTTGAACCGTGATCCTCAGATCACACCCTCCTGAGTAGCCAGGATGACAGGTGTGAGCCATTAGAGCTCGGCTAGGTTCTACATTCTTATATTTATCCTGGAGAAACAAAACAGGCATGAACATGGATTTCCCATCTGCTATTTGCAGTTATAAAACATTAGCAGTCACCTGTCCATAGCCATCAGAAGAGGAAGCTAAGCTGATCCAGCCACACCTGCATCAGAACAAAGCCTACCTGATGGAAGGCACTAAGAAGAGTTCTAAGATTTATGGTTAAAGAAAACACAAAAACATATCCCCAAACAATATGATTCCATTTGTTTTTAAAAACTACCAATTTTTATAGATAACATGTCTAAACTTATAAACAGATAACACACAAATCATTGTGATTAGGGGAGCTTAATAAATAACAGCTCCCTGGACAAAGTGCTTTATGTGATTTTTTTTTCTTTTAATTCCTCTGACCAATTCTACAGGCTTTACAATTATTACATTAATGTATGTGTAGAAAGCCCAGCTAAGAGAGGTTAAGTAATCTGCCCAAATCACATTTCAAAGCACAGATTTAAGTCTGACTACTCCAGCTTTTTACTTTACATCTTTTCAGAGATTAGTTTCAGTTACTGAATGAGATAAATTGTAGCTTTGGGGGGGGGGGAGAGGGGCGGGCTCTGACCGGGGCTGCCAGGGCCCAGGCAGCGGGCTCGGAGGGGCGTGGCCAGCTTGTGGGTGGGGCTGGTGCTTACGTCAGAAGAGCTAGGCTCCTGCTTGGTCCTCAGCAACACTCCCTCGGCCAGGGCCCGGTCCACCGCCTGCCTGGCCAGCTCCTCCAGCTGCTGCTCATCCTGGAAGAGGCTCCCCCAGCTGGTGGCCATCCCAACCTGTGACAGTCAGGTGACAGAGGGCAGGGGTCCAGCAACCACTCAAAGTTGCAACTAGCCACCTCCCAAACACTGCAGGACTCTTGACCAGGTCTCCTGAAAAGACAGTGTGGTGCAGGGAATGAACACTGGCTGGTCCCAGCGCTTCATTTCTAGAGTTCCCAATACAGCAATGGCATTATTCTCACAGTAAGGAAGTGTAATTGGTCTCAGACTTTAAGTCTGGGCTTGCACCCAGGCTTCTGAATTTCCAGTCCAACACTCTTTAGAGAAAGTAGTAATGTTATATATGACTGGGACAAATCCCTTCCCCTCTCAGAACTGCAGATTTCCTACCTGTGAAGCAAAGTGGCTGGGAGAGAGATCAGCAGTGACAAACCTGACTGAACCTGCTGCCTTCTCTCCACCACTACCACTCCCCTCGACCTCACAGCAAGAGGCTGAAGTTGAAAAGGCCTGAAAGGAGGAAAGGGTGGAAGTTCTGTATTTTTTTAAAGTTGTCCTGGATGAGAATTATTGTAGATGATTAATTTCCCTTCTCACTCCAGCATCTCATGTAACAAACCAAACCAATCATATATGAGGCAAGAGCCCTTTGTGGAATAACATGAAATTAAGATAAGGTGAACTGTGTGTGTGCACGTATGTGCGTGTGCATGCCAGTACTGGGGCTTTAACTAAGGGCCTGGGCGCTGGTCCCTGAGCTTTTTTGCTTAAGGCTAGAGCTCTACCACCTGAACCACTGCTCCACACTTCTGGCTTGCAAGACAATCCTCAGATCTCAGTCTCCTAGGATTATAGGCATGAGCCCCTGGTATCCAGCAATAAAGTGAACTCTTTATTGGCAGCAAACAATTGGGGTTCAAACTCAACCTTGTGCTTGTTAGAACAAGTGCTCTAGCCCAACCCAGAAAATATCTCATTCTTTTTGCAATGGGGTGAGAAGGGGATTTGGGCAAAAACACCAGTATTAATTTTGTTCTGCCTTGTTGTCATTTAATTTTAAGATGGTATGGCTGGCGTCTCACACAGTGGCCCCAAGAACAATGTTAGAAAATGATAGGTAATTCCAGCACTTTCAGTCCTGCCTCTCTTGCCTAATGACCAAACTGGTATTAAATCAATTATCAAGTCTGCCACCCAAGCACAATGTTTTAAAAGAATGAGTGTGTGCTCCCAAGAAGGTTCTTATTAACATCTCTGTCCAGTGAAGTAAATGAGAACAGTCATAATATAGAACAAGATTCTGGAGTCAGGAAAACCTGGGTTTGAGTCTATAATACTATTATTTCCCCTATCAGTAAGGTCACTGTTTGGATTACATGACAAAAATCAGTGTGAAGTTTCTCAGCAGTATTTGGAACTTTTGTTAGTCTGTTTTCTGTTACTTTAAAAAAAATGTCCAAAGCTGAAACTTTTATAAAGAAGCTTATTTAGTTCATAGCTTTAGAGGTGCAGGGGCCTAGTACTGGCTATGCAGTACTAAGCATTACAATGGCAGTCCTGACAGTAAGCCAAAAAGGGTGATTAGGGCTTATGCCAACTCACTCCCAGAACTCAGGGTCCAACAAGAACTATCTTAATCTCTTCCAGCAGCAGTAACTGCAACTACCTAAAGACTTTCCACTAGGCCTCACCTCTTAATTCTCCCCCCCCCTGCCCTGCCCCAGTCACTACCTTGGGCCCCAAGACTCCAACACGGGAACCCTTGAGAGACACATTCAAACCAGAACCAAACCATACAGAAAATAACATGAGAGGCTTTTGTTTGTTCATTTGTTTTGTTTTGACCATACCTACTTAACAGGCAATAAGACTTGTTGGAGGTTTCACACAGCAGCCTAGTGGCAGAACTAAGACAAAACCACATGACTCTGTACTGAAGGTGTGGCTCAAGTGGTAGAGCACCAGCTGTGAGCAAAAAAGTCGAGCAAGAGTGCCAGGCCCTGAGTTCAAATCTCTGGTACCAGAAAGGGAAAACAAAACAAAACATTAGAGCAACAGAACCTTCCATTAGCCCCCAACTCTCCACAACTTTGGAATTCCAGTATTTGTGCTGCATGGCTTTTGCCTAATCAGCAAATATTCCTAATGTCAGGTTCTTGGCTACATACTAGGAACATAGAATGGTAAGACATAAAAATAATCACTTTGGCCAGGTATAGTAGTGCACACTTGTAATCTCAGCACTCAGAAAATTAAGGGAGGTGGATTGCAAATTCAGGGCCAGTCTGTGTATATAGTAAGATCCTGTCTTGACATAGTAATTATAGTAATGTTCACTATGAAAAGTGCTATCCCCTCCCCTCACTTTTTTGGGCAGTACTGCAGTTTGAACTCAAAGCTTCCTAGTGCTGTACCACTTGAGACATTCCACTAGCCCCTTTTGCTAGAATGATAACTACACACCACAGCACTCTGCCACTAGTTGAGATGAAGTCTCACATGTACCTTCGGCGGCCTCAAACCACAATACGGGCCAGAACCACCAAGCCAGCATTGTTTCCCTCATTCTGTTGCCTCAATCCTCCTGGTGACTTAGGTCTGCTTTGCTGAACACCACACAAATCAGCAGTTTTGAAGGCTGCACTTTCCTGAGGTTCAAACGGGAATATCCAGCTGCTTCCAACAGAAGTTGTCCTCCCACTCACCGCCCAACCCCCTAAAAAAATAATAATCTGCTTCTTGTCTGATGAATCTTACTCTGGCACCAAGCCTCCTGTGTACTTTGCTCCTAGGTCCTGTTCTCCAGTCCCCCGGATTCTGCTGCCTAAATATACGGACAGCTTTGAATTCTCAAGGTCTGTGCACTGGTCTCCGAGTTCCTCCCCTCCACCTCCCACCCCATCTCTTCCCGGGCACTAAAAGTTTCACGTGAAGTATCTTCAGCCTGCAGGCTACACCGGCCACTCTCCCTCTTCCAGGCCTTGGAAGATGGTTTTTTTCCCCCTCTGGTAACACTCCCTCCCCGCCCCCCGCCCCCACTCCTGATGGCTTCCAAAGCAGCCCCGGTGCTCTGCCCTGGGCTTGACCACCCCGCTCCTTCCTTCCCCCGGTGCGAGGAAGTGGCACTGGCCTCGGGCACTTCTCTTCCCAGCTCGTTACTCCAGGATCCTTCAAGGAATGAATGACGAGTGAGTCACCCAAAGTCCTACCCCGCCCGCCAGGACAACCCGGTCTGACTTCACCCCCACGGCCAGGCCCAAGCCCGCCCCGGGCCTGGCCGCCGGCCCCCACGGCCCGTCGCTCCCACTCAGGGCAAAGTCTGGTCCCTCTTCTCTTCTCTTTTCTTTCCCCCCTTAAACTCTGGCTCTGATCTCACGAGCTGACACCGGGCAGATCTGGAAAAAGCCAGGCTCCACACGCGCCGTGCCAACCCCACCCCCCGCACTGGACACGAGTTCCCCGGTGCCCGCGGAGGGCCGGACCGCGACGCGCTCGGGCTTCCCGCGCTCCGCTCGCTCCGCGACTCCTTCCCTCCCTCGCTCCCCTCGGCGCTGCCCCCCCCGGGTGGAGGGGACGGGAGAGGAAGCGTGACCCTCGCCAGCCGCCGTCGCAGAACCTACTCTGTCCTCCTCCGGCCGCGCGCCGCACTCGGACTCCCGGCGCCGTTACCCAGGCGTGGTGGGCGGGGGCCGCGCAGGCGCCGTGGGCCGCGCCCGGCCCTCCGCTGAGGATACTGGGCGGAGCTTGGGCGGGGGCGGGGACCTGCGCTTGAGCAGCTGGACGGCGGCCTGGAAGGGGCAGTAGGTGTGTGCTGAGAGTCGCCGGGGCTTTAGAGGTGCGCTCGGGCGAACGGCCCTAGGAAAGTAGAGGTAGGGTCGGGCTGCATCCGCGTGGTCGGAGGTGGCGACGGCCAGTGTGAGAAGAAAGAACTGCAGAGCGAAGGCGACCACTAACTACCCACCTCAGGGACTTGGCACTGACGGGGGTGGGAGGTTGAGAGGGGGGGGGACGCGGAGCACAGAGGCCCAGAGAGGGTCAGAGGATGAAGCAGGACCGCACAGCACCTTAGAAGCAGAGCCTGTGTTAGAACCCAGGTTGTTCTCCAGCCCAGTCAAATCCTCCCCTCCCCCCAAAAGAAAAAACACGTGGGAGGGCCATCTCCAAGAAAGCCTTGGAGGCCAAAGGAAAGGTTTATTGTATCTCTATGAATTTTCACATCAGGACAGCTTGAGGGGTGGCCCAGTGTTTTCCAGCTTCAATACCATCTGCATCGGAACCCGGGGAAGTTGGTAAAATAGGCGAATTCATGATCCCACCCCCATTTTACCCTCTTGGCAGCCCCCCCCCCCAACGCCTTAACTTTTTTCCCACTGGGTTAAAAGGATCGTTTGCAATCTGAAGCACTTGATCAGAATTTTATCATCCCAAACTTAAGGAATTGGCCATTGATAAAATACAGCCCTTGCTTTCAATCTGAGTTTAAAAAAGAAATGGTCAATTGCTTTTTTTTTTGTCAGATTCAGGGAAGGATGAATGACAGAATGGACAGACAGTGGTGGAGGTAGGGGTGGATCACTGAGTGTTCCAAGTAGCAGAAGCAAAAGCAGCAAAGGCACAGCCAGGTACTGGTGGCTCACACTTAGCTACACAGGAGGCTGAGGTCTGAGGATGGGAGACGCCAGCTGGGCAGAAAATCTGAGACTTCTCTCCATTTAGCCAGCAGAAAAACAGAAGTGGAAGAAGCATGGCTTAAGTAGTGGTGCCAGCAGAGAGAGAAAAAGCTGAGAGGGAGGGCAGGCACCAGCACCATGGCACACACAAAAAAAATAGGGGGTTGGGAATGTGGCTTAATGGTAGAGTCTTGCCTTGCATGCTTGAGGCCCACATAAACAGAAAAAGCAGGAAATGGCCCTGTGGCTCAAGTGGTAGAGCACTAGCCTGGAGCTAAAGATCTGAGGGACAGTGCCCAGGCCCAGAGTTCAGGCCCCACGACTGACAAAACAACAAAACAGAAAAGTAATGTGGAATGTAAGCTCCATCAAAGCAGAAGGTGGCTCAGTGGTAGAGTGCTTGCCTTGCATGCATGAGGTCCTGGGTTCAATTCCTTAGTACCACTAAGCAGAAAAAGCTGGAAGTGTTGCTGTGGCTCAAGTGGTAGGACGCAGGCCTTGAGCTGAAGAGCTGAGGGACAATGCCCAGGCCCAGAGTTCAGGCCCCACAACCATCAAAAAAAAAAAAGAAAAGAAAAAGCGGAACCAATATCTGTTTCTTTTTTTCACCACTGGACCCCTGGAATGGTGCCTGCCACTTAGGAGATACTCAATTGTATTTGTTGAATATTGGAAGTAGACTGGAGGAGGCAGGGCGGGGGAGATTAAACTGACATTTATTGAAAGCTTATAATGTCAGATCCTTCTCCTAAATTGCCTCTTTGAATCCTCTCACAGCCTTTCAAGGTAGATACTGTTATCTCCAGTTAGTGATTTGTTACCTTTCAGGCTACCTTTGAGAGGAGGCATTAGACACAAACTTTTATGTACCATGCAGAGGAATGCACAGATGATTTCGGGCCCACTCAGAGGTCCCAGATTAAGAAACAGGATGAGAGCTGAGTTGGCTTAGTGTAGATCACTGCTTAGCATGTGTGAGACTTGAGTTTGATCTATATTCTCCCCCCCCCCAACCCCCAATATGGTCTATATCTGTGTATAGAGCTCCTGTCTCTTTTTTTAGGTATGACATCACGCCTCCTGGCCTTGTTTTTGAGACTATCTCCCCACTTGGCTGGGGGGGGGGGCACTGTTCTCGCCATTCATAGAGGAATTCTCTGCCTTCCAGCCCCTAGCACGGGCCTAGCTCAGTCTCACTGCTCCGGAACCAAAGTGAAGGTTCTCCCACATGTGGAACATTTTCTGTGTGCCAGGCAATCATGTGTATGATCTCCTTTAGATTCCTGCAGTAATCCTGGGAGGGACATATTATTGTCTTTATTTTACCAAAAAGAAATTCAAGGAATTTAGACTTT
Source organism: Dipodomys ordii (assembly GCF_000151885.1). NCBI lineage: Eukaryota > Metazoa > Chordata > Mammalia > Rodentia > Heteromyidae > Dipodomys > Dipodomys ordii. The sequence continues at coordinate 15,718,029 of NW_012267229.1, forward strand.
TAGGCCCCTAGAAGCTGTGAGCACCAGCACTGGTTCTAGAGCCTGTGCTGTGTGCATGATGAACTTCTGGAAGGGCTGTGGGCTGACAAAGAAGATTTCTAGGCTCCAGGATCCTCTGAGATCTTCGGCTCACAAGCTTCTAATCTAGCTCTCATTTTATTTATGAGCAAAGAGACTCAGAAAGGAGAACTGATTTACCTGGAGTCCTTCTTCTCCACTTACTATTTCATCTCTTTTTATGCAGGATGGAATCTGATTTTACCATGATATCACCCCAGCAGCCCAGATAGATACAGATCTAGGCTAAAGAAATACTTTAACTTTTTACTTACTGTAGAACCATTGAAAAAGATGTAAAGATCAATACCATGAACATACATATCTACTAAACAGCTTGCAAAATAAAGTATTTCCAGTGTAACTACCTTATCTGTGTGTGTATGTGTGCATGCTCGCAGGCATGTGTGCGCACACACGCATGCTGGTACTGGAGACTGATCTCAGCCTTGTGCTCTGGAAACTAATATAAGCAGCAGCAGCAACTGCTAGCATTGTCTGGATTCTAAGAATAGCTTGGGCTGAAGATTGGAGGCTGAGGCCAGAGCGGGGGAACAGGAGCCTGTGCCACACCCCCTGCTGCTAATTGGCATGGAGGCTAGGAGGCCTCCCTTTGGCTCACCATTTGCTCTCAGATGGTTTTGAATGGGCATACTTTCCACCACTGGGCTGGCTGGAAGAGAGTGCTCCTAGGACTCAGAATCAGGCAGAGGACAGTGGACCTATACGCTGGGGACCAGCCCTTGCCCATGCTGCTCCCCACCAGCACCAACTAGGGGGTTATTTTCAAGGATCATGTTGAACATGAACTTGGTTCATTTAGCAAACACTTAGCAGCTCAAATGTTATTAAGTCTCCACTAGTACTGAGTACTCCAGATGTTTTAGCTCACAAGACATTGACCACAGCCCTACTGCTAGCATTATGTAGGAATGTCTGCTGTTAAGAGCATAAATGATTCTCCAAGATGTTGAGGCTCATAATTGGCAGAGCCAGAATTCTAACGAAGGCAGTCTGAATCTAGACAAGACATTCTTCACCACTCTGGCCTGCCTCTCAAGCTTTAGTCACTTCTCTCTATGATACTATCTTCTTCTTCTTAAAAGCCAAGGGAAGAAACACTTGCCAGGTAGAGGCTAGCCTATAGCAGTGTGTAAGAAAGACCAGGTCTCTGCCCTGCCCTGGCACTGGCAGTCCAATACTCCTGAATAACTGCCAACCACATGTCTCATATCCACATGCCCATATACAGGTCTGCTATTCAGACACAGCCTTGTCCCTTATTCACAAGTCCTACAGTCACAGAGCCTTTGAGCTGAAAGGCTTTGAAGCCCAGAGTTATAGGTGGGAGCATTTAGGTCTAGACAGGTAGCCGCCTATGAAAGATCACCATGGAGCCCTGGTAAAGCTCATCTCCTGCCCCCTGAGATCCATTACAGCAGGGCTGGTGGGGGGTATCTCTAATCCAGGGCCCAACCATTGTTTGAAGTTGAGAACAATTGAAGGGCAAGGGAACTATAGATAGATCCACAGCTGCTGTCACCTGTCCCAGCCTGGGCACTGGGCCCAAGCATTATCTACATTGGGTCACTCTACCATTGAAGGCCCCTTGGGTGGGAGGTTGACCCAGCTCAGCTTAGCTCTAGGCAGACAGAGTCAGAGACCAAGTCAGAGAAATTCAGTCTCAGAAGGTAGAGAGATGAGAAGTAACACAGAAAGAACAAGACCCTTAAGCGATACAAGGAACTGAGCCAGGTGCCTGTGGCTCATGCCTGTAATCTTAGCTACTCAGGAGGCTGAGAGCTGAGGATCATGGTTCAAAGCCAACTCTGGCAGGACCCTTATCTCCAATAAAAAAAAAGCCAGAAGTGGAGCTGTGGCTCATGTGGTCAAACAATAGCCTGGATAGCAAAAGAAGTTCAGAGTTGGCAACCAGGTCCTGAGTTCAAGACCTAGGACTGGTGCAAAAGAGAGAGAATGCGAGAGATACAAGGAACTTCCCCCCAGGAAGCTGGTTGGAAGTGATGGCAGAGGCAGAGAACTACTCAGATGATGAGGACTTAAGGCAAAGATTGAACTCACAGATGTAGATCCAGTGCTAGGGTCCAGAGCATCAGTCCAGCAGAGGTCTTTCTGCCCATCTCTTCTGGATGGCTGCCCATGTGCATTTCTCACTGGGTGATCACATCCCAGGACTTGGATTCAAGAGCCAGTCTGAGGGACCCTTGTGAGTGGTCTAAGAGCCCCCCCCACACACACATCCAGGGTCTTCCGAGGTTGCACCACTGTGAGGTTTAGTTGTAGCTTTAATTTACTGTTGTAGACCGGGCACCAGTGGCTCACACCTGGAATCCTAGCTACTGAAGAGGCTGAGATCTGAGGATTGTGGTTCCAAACCAGCCCAGGCAGGAAAGTCTATAAGACTCTTATCTCCAATAATTTTTTTAAGGTGGAAATGGTGCTGTGGCTCAGGTGGTAGAATGCTAGCCTTGAGCAAAAAAGAAGCTCAGGGACAACACCCAGGCACTGAGTTCAAGCCCTAGAACTGGCAAAAGAAAGAAATAAAAATAATTTACTGTGTGATCTTGGGCAAGGACCTGTTTCTCCTCTCTGTGCCTCAGTTTCCCTGACTGTTCAACAACAGGTTTGCTCCTAAAGGTCCATGATACTCTAGTTCTGGCAGGACATTTCCCTTTCTATGTCCAACCTTCCTTCTTTTGCTGCAGCTGAGGCCTCAGTCCCTGTCTTTCTTTGTCCTTTGTGGGGATGGGGGACAGCTGGTCTCCTTCCCCCCTCTCCCCCCTCCCACCATAATCTTCCAGCCATAAATCCGTGCTGAGGCGTCTCTCCTCCGGATAAACAAGCCTTGATGCCTTTTGGCTGCCCTCATCTCATTTTCTGCTTGAAGCATCAGAACCAGGGCCCACTGGAGACCTTTGCAGCTGCCCAGGGCCCCAAGAGGGGAACAAACCTGGGACAAACAGGAGCCCAACCTTTCCAAGGACGCCAGGGTGGTGGGCCCCACTTGGGGCCGCACCACCTTGCATGTGGACTGTTATGGCAGCCTCCTCCCAAATGAGTCTTCCTGCCTGCCACCAGTCTCACCCCTTCAGTTCATCCTCCACACCAGCTGCCACGGGGATCCGATGAACACATAAATCTGACCACATTCAAATTCCCTTACTCAGAGCTCTTTGATGAAGAAAAAAACAAAAATGCCTTTGATGGTGCCCCAACTCCTACAGGGAAAAGCTTTGCATTTTAATCTAGCTTTTGAAGCCCTTCAATCCATCCCAATTGCTTAGTCCCCACTGAGCCCCAGATCCAGCCTCACCCCACCCTCCACCTTGAAGCCCCAGAGCTCAGCCTCAGCCCTCACAGCTGCTCAGGTCTCCTTTCCTTCTCTCCTGTTGTCTGACTCCTCTCTTCCACTTTTAGTGCCTGTATCTGTCCAGGCCCATCTGCTCTGCAGAGCCTCTTCAACTGCTCCCTTCTATATCTCTTGTCCTTTCCGGTCCATTGTAGGAAGCCAGAATGGCCGTTATTAAACTTCAGGTCACTCATTTTACTGTTCTAAGAGGTTCCTATTGCACTTTCAATGAAGTCCAGAGTTTCTTCCAAATCATTTGCAATGATCTGCCTACCTCTCCCTCTTTTTAACACCAGGGAAAATGCTCCCCCTCTTCACCACACCCAGTTGCACCACTGTTAGGAAAGTATCTTGGTTTTTGCATTTGTTATCTCTTCTGCATGAACATTCTTCATAGAGCTCTGGCCTTCCTCGCTTCTTCTCATCTTTCTAGTCCCAATCAGATGACCCCTCTTCAAAGAGGCCTTTCCTGGCCACCTTCCAGAGCATTGCTCTGTCTATTTCCACCTTGGCACCTGCCATAGTCTTTACCTTCAAAAACATACCTACTTTTTTTTTTGTCTCCAGAGAGAATGCCAGCACGTTGAGGAAAGAGACCCTATGTTCATGTCCCTGTCCTTGCCACTCTTTTTTTTTGGTCATGGGGCTTGAACTCTGGGCCTGGGCGCTGTCCCTCAGCTCTTCAGCTCAAGGCGAGCGCTCTACCACTTGAGCTACAGCGCCACTTCCGGTTTTCTGGTGGTTTATTGGAGATAGGAGTCTCACGGTCTCTCCTGCCCGGGCTGGCTTTGAGCCGCGATCCTCAGATCTCAGCCTCCTGAGTAGCTAGGATTACAGGCGTGAGCCACCAGCGCCCGGCTCCTTGCCACTCTTGATATCAAATTCATATTTGTCCTTCAGGCCTATCTGGATGTCTTCTTTGAATGTCTTTCTTTTCGTGGACTATGACTGCTTCTTGTTCCAATCCTGGACACAGAACAGAAGCTGTCAGGTGCATGCTGACTTGGATTTGCACATTCCTCCTAGCTATAGTAGCATTTCAGAGGAATGCCTCAATAGTTCCTCAAAGAAGAACTTCCACCTGAAGGAGGAATTCCAGGTACTGTGGTACATTGATGGAATACATAAAATAGGTTAGGTTCTAAACTCCTGAAGTTGGCCCCAACCTTAGAGGTCTCCCAGTCTACAGCCCTGGCCCTTGTGGCAGCCTTTGCTTGAGTCCCCTTTGGTGTCTACAGATCTATTTTCTTTCTTCCATTGCCAACAGGTCCTGAGTGTACAACAGTCTTCCTTTGTGTGCATCCGAATGGATTCTTTGTCCATTTCTTCTGGTCTACATTTAAAGCCCTTAAGTTCTTTCAGATATTAGTCTTGGTTGCATTTCTCAGGGGGTGTGGTTTCTTCTTTGCTTTGTCAGGTTTATCTGTGAGCTCATCTCAGCAGGCAGATGGGCCCTAGGTAGTGAAGGGGAACTTAACAGGACAGTTGTTCTGGACCTGAGTTTTGGCTTGATCTCTCAGTACCAGGATAAACACTGAGCAGGTGATTCTAGATTTTGACCCACTTAATATTTGATATAGGCAAGGTTGTGGAAGGTTCTGCTTCTCCAGGCTAATTCTGTTGCTTGGTCATCAGGCAAGAAGCCCCACATCCTGGACATTCACCCCCCTTTTTTTATTATTGGGTCTGGTCGTGGGGCCTGAACTCTGGGCCTGGGCACTATCCCTCAGCTTTCAGTGGTAGGCTAGCGCTCTACCACTTAACCCACAGCGCCACTTCCGGATGTTTTTCTTTTTGCTTATGTGGTGCTAGGGAATCGAACCCAAGGCCTCATGCATGCAAGGCAAGCACTCTACCACTGAGCCACCTTCCCAGCCCCTGAACATCCTTAAATAGTGAAGTGTTCTCTCCAACTTACACTTTTCTATAAGTTGCCAAGTTTTCTACAAAACTGGCAGCTGCTACATGCTTGTAATCCTAAGCTATTCAGTAAACTAAGACCTACCGGATCACCATGCTAAGGCAGTCTGAACAGAGACTCTGTCTCCAACTAACCAGGAAAATGCTAAACTGGAAATGTGGCTCAAGTAGTAGCTCACCAGCTGTGAGGAAGGAAACAGAATGGGAGTGTGAGGCCCTGAGCTCAAGCCCTGGTACCAACACACACACACACACACACACACACACACACACACACACACACAAATTGTGCTCAGCTCCTCAGTCTCTGACCCCACATAGTTATTAAAACTATTATCTAAACTATCACCCTAGGAATGTGGCTTAGTATTAGAGTGCTTGGCTTAGTATTAGAGTGCTTGAGTAGCATTCATGAAGCAGTCAGGTCAATTTCTCAGTACCACATAAACAGAAAAAGCCAGAAATGGTGCTGTGGTTCAAGTGGTAGAGTGCTAGCCTTGAGCAAAAGAAGTTCAAGGACAGTGCCCAGGTCCTGAGTTCAGGACTGGAAAAACAAAAACAAAACAAACAAAAAAACCAATCACCTTTGATTAATGTTCTCAATAGATACTTGACAATTTTCAAATATGTGCAGACTTTGTAAGGTGCTAAAGATATAGACCATTCCCCTGACCTTAAATTTTTCTTTTTCATTCCTTTCTTTCTCTTCTTTGTGTGTGTGTGTGTGTGTGTGTGTGTGTGTGTGTGTGTGTGTGTGTGTGAGAGAGAGAGAGAGAGAGAGAGAGAGAGTAATGGGTTATGGACTCATGGCCTACATGCTGTCCCTTAGCTTTTTTTGGCTCTCTATTACTTGAAGCACTTCCAGCTTTCTTGATGGCTAATTGGAGATAAGAGTCTCATAAACTTCCTGCCCAGGATGGCTTCAAATTGTGACTCTCAGACCTTAGCCTCCTGTTTACTGAGGATTACAAGCATGAGCCACTAGGGTACCCAGTGGTAATTTCCACTTCTTTAACAGAATAAGTTTGATCTGCAAAAGTCATTAGGTTGTATGATTATTCAACATAACAGTCCTGATTATAATAGCAAGAGATCAGAAGCAATTTTAATGTCACTCAAAGGGGGCTTGTGACATATTATAACTGGGGAGTATTTATGGTAGTTCCTAAAAGGGCCTAGAAGTTTGTAATTTTGACAAGTATTGCCAAATTTGGCAGGTGTGTGGGTGAGTGAGTGTGTGTGTGTGTGTGTGTGTGTGTGTGTGTGTGAGTGAGTGTGTATGTGTGTGCCATTACCAGGGCTTGAATTCAGAGCCTTATGCTCTCAGCTTTCTTGCTCGTGGCTGGTACTCTTAACACTTAAACCATACCTCTAGTCCAGCATTTTGCTCATTAATTATACAGTCCAAAGGACTTGTCTGCAGAGCTGACTTAGAACCTTGATCTTCCAAGTCTCAGCTTCCTGAGTAGCTATGGGAATGTATTTTGATTTTTTTTTTTGTGGTGGGGGGGAGTGACCTGGGGACTGTCTCTGAACTCTTCAGCTCAAGGCTACCACTCTACCACAGTGCCACTTCTAGTCTTCTGGTGGTTAATTGGAGATAAGAGTCTTATGGATGTTTCTGCCCAGCATGGCTTTGAACCATGATACTCAGATCTCAGTCTCCTGAGAAGCTAGGATTACAGGTATGAGCCACCGATGCCTGGCGGGAATGTATTTTTTTTAACGTCTTCATGTACTAATCATACAATAGAGTACCTAAACTTTTATGTACAACTTGATTTGTTTTACAAGGTGGGCACACCTATGTTGCCACTTAGCTCAGTCTATGGAGCATTTCCTACATCCCACAGGCCTCTCCTGTGCCCCTTAGCCATCATCCTCCTAGAGGACCACTCTTTTTTTTTTTTTTGTCGGACATGGGGCTTGAACTCTGGGCCTGGGCGCTGTCCCTCAGCTCTTCAGCTCAAGGTGAGCACTCTACCACTTGAGCTACAGCGCCACTTCCAGTTTTCTGGTGGTTTATTGGAGATAGGAATCTCACTGTCTCTCCTGCCCGGGCTGGCTTTGAGCCGCGATCCTCAGATATCAGCCTCCTGAGTAGCTAGGATTACAGGCGTAAGCCACCAGCACCCGGCCTAGAGGACCACTCTTGCACAGATTAGTTTTGCCTGTTTTTGAACTGTACCTTTGGGCTAGTGGCTCACACCTGTAATCCTACTCAGGAGGCTGAGATCGGAGGGCCACTGGTCAAAGGCAGCTGGAGAAGGAGAAACCATGATACTTTTATACCAACTAACCATTGAAAAGCCAAAAGTGGATCTGTGGCTCAAGTGGTAGAGGGATAGCCTAGAGAAAAAAAGCTAAAGGAACTCAGAACCTGGGCTCTGTCCTTTAGCTTTTTTTTTCAAACTCCAGGACCTTCTCTCCCTCGCCCCCCCTCTTTCTCTCTCTCTCTCTTTCTCTCTCTCTCTCTCTCACACACACACACAGTACCTTTGAAATAACTTTATATTTTATTTTGCACAGGTGCATATTTGGAATTCACAGACAAAGGATTTCTCTGATGTCTGGTTGAAACCCTGGCTCTACTCTCTAGTTCTGTATGTCCAGTGTCTAAAGTTCTTTCTTTTTTTGGGGGGGGGGTCTGGTTGTGGGTCCTGAACTCTGGGCCTGGGCGCTGTCTCTTAGCTCTTCAGCCCAAGGCTAGCACTCTACCACTGGAGCCACAGCTCCACTTCCGGCTTTTTTCTTTTTGCTTACGTGGTGCTGGGGAATGGAACCCAGGGCCTCATGCATGCAAGGCAAGTGCTCTACCACTGAGCCACCTTCCCAGCCCCTGTCCAGTGTCTAAAGTTCTTGGATCCTTTGATTCTGTTTCTAAAATTCTGCAGAGTCACCAAGCCCTGAATGAAGTGATAGACAGGAGGAGCCACAAGTGCCCACATGCCTTGAAGCCTGTATCTGGCAAAGTGAGTGCCAGCCCCAACCTCAACTCCTGAACTGAGTAGTTTGCAAGAAATTGGCTTCTGAGCAAGAGGAAGAGAAAGGAGAAGAAGGAGGAGGAGGAGGAGGAGGAAGAAGAGGAGGAAGAGGAGGAGGAAGAGAAAATAACTAGCTTCTTGTGAATCTTAAATGTCAGAAAAGAACGGATTCCTAATTGGTTTAAATTTCCTAGATTTTCTTAGACTCAGCCACCTCACTGCTTTAACCTATATAATCCCTAGTTTTCTTCATATTTAATTTCCTCAGGGGCCTCAGAGAATGAAGATAGGGGCAGAGCAGAAAGAGATGATGTCCAGGTGCTGGACCGCGTCTCAGTGCTCTTTTTCACCCATTTCTGACACTGCTCATCTGTGAGACTTAGCCAGTGCTTTCCTTTCTCTGGGCCTCAGTCTTCTTGGATATATACACACAGTTGTACTAGGTAGTTCAACAGTGTCCTCATTGGTTTCCCATCTGTGAATCTCTTTGCTTTCTCTTTCTCAGGGTATGAGTCCTTTTCTGGGTGTACAGGATTCTCTGTGACTCAGTTTCTGTCTCTTGAGTTGCTCTCTGCCTTGTCCCAGCCCCTGTCAGTATCTGAATCCAGCCTTCCGGTCTCTCTGAGTTGGTATGTCTCTCTGCCTTTGTGATCCCTTGACAATGGGAGGTAAAAATAGCCCAGGGGCTGTGCTGGTAGAGATAAAAGGGAATTTGCCTTTTGTGTCCCGTGGCCAGGCTGGGGTGGGGGGGCTGTAACACGTGGAGATTGCAGACGTAGCTCTCCTCTGCTGACCTTGACAGTAGCAATAAAAGGAGTAGCACTGCTTCCCAGCCTTCATTGTGGTGCTAAGGTGGGTGATCAGGGCTGGGGTTAGGGCTAGAGGATATGTGGGTACAAGGCCTATAGGTGAGCACAGGTCTGCTGTGTCTGTGGAGATACTGTGATGCTCTGGGGTGGGGGCAGGGGCTCATCCTGGAAGTCCTTTAGTATCAGCTTCTGTAGCTGGAGGATTATGCACCAAGTTGCATCAGTTGCTTCTTCACTGCCATCTCCCAATGCAGGCTGCCTACAACGACTTTGAACTGCCCAGTTTGCCAGGCCACCCTCTTCTTCCACCTTTCATCACCATGATGGACGTGAGTGAACTTGGGGAATCAGCCTGCTACCTCCGCCAGGGATACCAGGAGCTGATGAAGGTGCACACCGTCCCATGGGATGGTAAGTGAAGGCAGAGGGGGTGAAATACAATTATTTACAACCAAGCTCTTATGGACTCAGATCAGGAGTTGGGCCGGGTAGCCCTCCACTTAGGGTACTCTGGCTTTGACAGCTTTAGCACTGGATGTTTCCCTCAGATGCTGCTGGGGCCTTGAGGTTCAAACCCCAGAGAACATGTGTACACCGCTGTGTCTGAGCCAACCTTGGTTTGTCCCTCTGTAAAATGGGACAATACCACTTACTCCTAAAACTGCAGTCGGTGAGGACTCAGGCTGGACTGATTGGCATGTGTGCAGGCGGCCTCCACCTGTCCACAAAACCTGTGCTGGGCTTATTTTTAGTGCTTTCCCCAGAGCCAAATCCACTGTTTGTTAGGGACAGGAATAAAGACTACTATTTATGAGCTGGTTACTCATAGGCCATTAATAATAGGCAATGTGTATTAAGTGTTTATTGTGTGATAACTTTCCATGAATTCATTCAACAGCCTGAGACGGTGGGGACCAAGACCGGGGTCAGAGCCAGCTTCCAGGGTTGCACAGGGCACCATACTTAGAAAGGCCTTGTGCTTGATTTAACACTCAGCAATGTCACCTTGAATTTTTAAATAAGTTTAATGGAGGGTATATTATTTTATATTGGGGCTTTGTTATATAGATGGTCCTCACCAAGACATTTGACTAGCAAAATCATTTTTTTTGTTGTTGTTCTGTGCTAGTACTGGGGCTTGAACTTAGGGCCTCATGCTCCTGCTTGGCTTTTTTCCCCTTATAGCTGATGTTCTACCACTTGAACTCCTTCCAATTCTAGTTTTTTGTTTTTGTCCGTCGTGGAGCTTGAGCTTTGGGTCTGGGCGCTGTCCCTGAGCTCTTCAGCTCAAGGAGAGTGCTCTACCTCTTGAGCCATAGTGCCTACTTCCGGCTTTTTCTGCTTATGTGGAGCTGAGGTATCAAACCCAAGACCTCATGCATGCGAGGCAAGGACTCTACCACTGAACCACCTTCCCAGCCCTTTTTGTTTTTTCTTTTTGTTGGTCATGGGGCTTGAACTCAGGGCCTGGGTGCTATTCCTGAGCTTTATTGCTCAAGGCTACTACTCTATCACTTTGAGCCACAGCGCCACTTCCAGTTTTCTAGGGGTTAATTGGAGACAAAAGTCTGGGCTGGCTTTGAACCACCTCAGATCTCAGCCTCCTGAGTAGCTAGGATTACAGTCATAAGCCAAGTACACCTGGAGAGTCCATGTTTTTAACCACCACAAAATCTGGGCACCCTGAAGCTCTGGGGCCAGATGGCTAGGCAGGAAAAAGCACATGACACAAGAGACCCAAGGCTTCAGTAAAAAGGGGAAGGAAGAACCACCTGCTGAAGATTTAGTGTGCCTAATATTGAAAGGATGTTTTATAGCTGGGTGCTGGTGTCTCACACCTGTAATCCTAGCTACTCAGGAGGCTGAGATCTGAGGATCTTGGTTCAAAGCCAGCCCGGGCAGGAAAGTCTGTGAGACTTTTATCTCCAATGAAACACTAGAAAACCGGAAGTGGCGCTGTGGCTCAAGAGGTACAGCGCTTGCCTTCAGTTGAAGAGCGCAGGGACGGCGCCCAGGCCCAAAGTTCAAGCCCCATGACCAACAACAACAACAACAAAAAAAGGATGTTCTATGTGAGACTTGAAGAAGGCATTTGAGGGAATAGGCCCAGAGAAAAATGTGTTTTCCCTAGGCTGCAGGGCAAATATGGCTGACGCACAGCCCAGATGGTAAATCTCTTGGGATCCTTCCTGTTCACCTGGCTTCCGAAGGGTCTTCAAGATTGCCATGCCTCACCACAGTGGCTTCTGAGTCAGGCACAGCTTGAGAACTAGTTCCTCTCAAAGTTTCATCTCCACTCCCGTGGTCTTTCTGAAACTCAGGAAAGAAAAGAGTTTGGATACCTGACGAACAAGATGCCTATGTGGAGGCTGAGATCAAATCGGAGGCTACTGGGGGCAAAGTCACCGTGGAGACCAAAGACCAGAAGGTTGAGCCCCCCACCCCACCCGGAGATTAGTCCCTCTGTCGGCCCCTGGGGTGCAGCTTCAGGGGTGGTAGGAACAGCTGCCACGGGGCAGTGGGAGGAGGACAGGCAGCAAACTGCTGCCTACTGAAGTGTTATACCCCAGTGTGAGTCCTCTGGTCTCCAGACCTGCAGGATTCTAGGCTGGGGGTGTGAGGAGCCTGGAAGCACATGGGTGGGAGTGGGAGGTAAGGGCAATGGGTCCATCTCTGCCCTCGCTATGCGACACGCCCCCTTGATAGGTGCTGACAGTGCGGGAAACCGAACTGCAGCCCATGAACCCGCCCCGCTTCGACTTACTCGAGGACATGGCCATGATGACGCATCTCAACGAGGCCGCAGTGTTGCACAACCTGCGCCAGCGCTATGCTCGCTGGATGATCTACGTGAGCCGTGGGCCTGGGCGGGGCTGTGGTGGGCGGGGCGCAGCCTAGGGCAGGAGCTAAAGGTAGGACTGTAGGGGCGGGGCCATAGCTATGGGGGCGGGGCTAGAGGCTGAGCTGTAGGGGCGGGGCCATAGCTATGGGGGCGGGGCGGGAGTGAGAGATGGGCTGAAGGGGCAGAGCTAGAGAAACCCTCTAGAATATTGCAAACGTGAAGGTTAGCGACCAGAGGCATAGTTGCAGGCGTGGAGGGTGGGCGGCCAGAGTTGGAGGGAAGGTTAGGTAGGGTGGGGAAGGTGGAGAATGTGGTGGCAGGGCACAATTAGTGATCCCTGGAGGAATACTGCAGAAGTCCCAGTGCTGTGAAGAGTCTGGAAATGGGAATTTGGACCTCCCATACAAAGCTAAGAGACATCTACCAATGCTCTCTGTCTCCAGACCTATTCAGGCCTCTTCTGTGTCACCATCAACCCCTACAAATGGCTCCCAGTCTACACAGCGCCAGTGGTAGCCGCCTACAAGGGAAAGCGGCGCTCGGAGTCCCCGCCTCACATCTACGCGGTGGCGGACAACGCCTACAACGACATGCTGCGCAGTAAGGGCTGCCTGCCTTCTCACCCGCACCCCAAACCCTCCTGCCCTCACCTGCACTGCCTTTCTTTAAAGCTGGTAGATGCTCCTGCAACCATTCTGCCTTTCCAAATTAGAAGTCCCTCCTGGTCTTTCTCATTTGGGGCCCTGGGTGGAAGAGACTGCACCAGTACCATGGGTACCCCGTATGTGCCACTAGTGACTGCTCCCTCACCCAGGTTGATTTTTCTGTCCCCTCTCCTTTTCTCTAGACCGAGAAAACCAATCCATGCTGATCACGTGAGTCTGAAAGTGTGGGGGTGGGGTGGAAAATACTGGCAAGAAGGGGAAAGGACCAGTCATTTCCTACATTGAATCCAAAATGCTTAGAGCAGAACCTTCAGCTCCTTCACACCAGTGTCCCAGCTGAAGCTAAATCAGGCCTGAGCAGCATGGCCATATTTGTGTGTATGCACGCACAAACACACACGTGTGCAAACACTTGGAGCCTGGTGATTAAGAACAAGGACTTTGAAACCAGGCAGATTTAACATTTTCTCTCTTTTTTCTGATACTAGGATTTGAACTCAGTGCCTTGCAGTCCCACCCATGGCGGGCACTCTACCACTTTTTGTTGTTGTTGATGGTGGTGGTGGTGGTGGTGGTCATGGGGCTTGAACTCAGGGCCTGGGCTCTGTCCCTGAGCTCTTTTGCTCAAGGCTAGTGCTCTACCACTTAATCCACAGCTCTACTTCCAGTTTTCTGGTGGGTAATAGGAGATAAGAGCCTCCAGTTCCAGTTTTCTTTATTGGTTAAGAAATAAGAGTCTCTTGTGTTTATCTGCCTTGGAATGGTGGCCCTCAGATCTTAGCCTCCTGAGTTTCTACAATTACAAACATGAGCTACTGGGCTTATGAGTTACCTGGACCTAGTTAAAAATAAGAACTACTTACTATGTAGAATGATATGTCAGTGAATTGATACATGTGCTGGCAAATAGTAGGTACAATCACAGAACTTCTGAGGCCTATTTCCTTAGTGATGCCTGCCTTATAGGCTTTTATTAGGCATAACTGAGACAATGGAGGGAAAGTTACTTGGACTATCACCTGTTGGTAGATGAGCACTGAGCAAAGCCATGGCATCATCATGTGTATCATCTCATTGGGTTGCCTATACTGCCTTGCTTTGTAAACAACCCTTAGAGTGTTGCTTTCCCCTGGGGTTTGGATTTGGTGGTCCTGACTCTGGGAGAGAAGGAAAGAGGTATCCTGCTTGGGAGGGGGGTGATTGGGGGCTGAATTAGAGAATTTGATGAGCATTGGTGACTCATTTTTGTGTCCTCCAAGCGGAGAGTCGGGGGCCGGTAAGACCGTTAACACCAAGCGGGTCATTCAGTACTTTGCCATCGTCGCTGCCTTGGGAGACGGGCCGGGCAAGAAGGCAGTAAGACTTGCCCATTGGGCACTGATCCCCACTGCTTCTCGCTGTTGGTTTTGTTTTTTTTTTTTTAGTTGTTGTTTTTTTCTTTTCTTCTCTTTTTTCCCCCTTTTCTTTTTTCTTCTTTTTTTTTCTTTTTAAAATTTTGACTCCCCCCAGCCCTGCCTGGGCCTTCTGCTTTGGTAGGAGGCTCTGGCTTGAGCAAGGCTTGACCAGAAAAACTGTGGCCACCCCTGACACTTTGTGTTTTATATTTTGGAAGGGTTTATTTAATAGGCTGCTTTTTACTACAAAGTGGTTGTTTTTCTTGATTTTCATGCATTGAAGACTTGGTCACCTGAGGCCAATCTTACCCATAGAAACGAGTCAGAGCTGAGGATGCTGAACTTTCAAGAACAATTGTCTAGCTTGTGAGTTCTCCAAGATTTGGGGAAATTTTCTAAAAGTAGGGCCTAGGTTACTTTTGTTTGATTTTGTCAGTCATGGGGCTTGAACTCTGGGCCTAGCACTGTCCCTGAGCTCTGCAGCTCAAGGCAAGTGCTCTACCACTTGAGCCACAGTGCCACTTCCAGTTTTCTGGTGGTTTATTGGAGATAAGAGTCTCACGGACTTTCTTTACCCAGGCTGGCTTTGAACCTCAGATCTCAGCCTCCTGAGTACCTAGGATTACAGGTGTGAGCCACCGGTGCCTGGCTTATTTTTGTTTTTAAGGTACAACATTCTATTACCTAGCCCCAGGGGCAGCTGTCCAGAGTTCTGGGGTTCCCCCCACCCCGACCCCTTGTCTACCCTTAGTGGCTGCTTTTTCTTTCCAAGAGCCCAAGACCCCACTCTTGTCCTGGTCCTGTTAAGCCTTGCTTTATTTTGGGGCATTTTTCTTCTTTTCCCTGCTTTTTTTTTTCCATTTTCCCCCCTCATTTGTTTCTTGGTTTTTTATTTTTATTTCAGTTTTGCTTTTTGATTGTGGTCACTGTTGTTTTTGTTGTTTCGTTTTTGCCGTTGATTTTTTTTTATCATCTTCCTTCGTTCCCTTTCCTCCACTTTTTCCATACTCCAAAAGCTCTTTAAGGATACTAAGGTGGGTTGCTCTAGTGAGAAGAAAAGATGGCCAGAGCTGGCAGGGATATAGTTGGAAGGGCTGGAAGTAGGAAAGCACCTGGGCAGAAAAGAGTCCTGATCAGGAGTGCAGGGAGGAGGGTCAGGCAGGGAAGGTAAAGGAAAGGCTGCCATCAGGATTTGAGGATTTAAAAGCTGTATCAATCCTCTCACTTGGACCCCAAATGTGGCCAAACTGGCCAGAAAGTCCTGAACCAAAACAAGCAACAGGAATGTGCGGGGCAGGGACTCCTGCTACTGCCCTCCTCGCCTCCTTTCCCCAGCAATGTGTCTGGGAATATATTTTATAAGTCTTGAGCTCCCTGGAGGTGAGTAAATGAATGACTTACCACGGAGTCTCTAGGGGGCTTTCCTATTCTTTCTATTCATTCATTTCTTCCTCTTCTTTTCTTCCTAGACTCTTGGCATCCAGAGTAGAAAAGAGAAGGAAAGGGAAAAGATGAAGGGAAGAGAAGGCTAAGGCCAGGGAGAGGGAGTGTGGGTTCAGGTCCCAAAGTCCCTCTGTGTGGGACATAGGACAGCTAAAGGCCTGAGGGAAGTACGATGTCTGGATTCATACCCACTTCCCAGGCCATTGCACTTGCTTTGTGGCCTTGAGCAGATCATCACTTTGCACCCGGCATGTAATTATCCACTTTGGATAATAGTAGGTATACTGTATTCATTGAAAACACACCTGATTGCACACTACAAAGGATATATAAAAGGGCGATCAGTAATAAATACAATACACAGATTTATTTTTAAAAACGGGGGGGGGGCATCAGAGGGAGATTAGGACAGGGATATTCAGAGTCTCTTCCCTCCTTAGAGGATGAGGAAGGAAAGTCCTTCTGGAAGGAGGGGGCTCTGACAGGACTCTGAAGGAGAGCAGACTTCATGAGAAACTCTGAGAGCTTGAAGCACGGTGTTCTGTGGGAAACAAAGGGATGCAGGAAAGAACAGAACAGGTTGAGGGAGAGAGAGGGCTGTGACTGGAAGACCCGATCTCAGCTCCCCACCTAAAAGCCCTGGTTAGGGCCTTGCTTGCTCCCTCTTTCCAGAATCTCTCCTTCTAACAGCCCTAGGCAAGCCAAGCTGAGGGGAGGGGGGAAGGGTGGGGATGCTGCATTCCTTGTTAGTAAACACTGGGGTGTCTAACATTCACTGTCTGTCTAACTGCCATCTGTCCTTCCCACCCCCTCGCCTTGTGAGACTCCTGGTCTTTGACACTTTCTTCCTTCTCCCTCCAGCAATTTCTGGCCACAAAGACTGGGGTAAGTATGGAGCCAGTGGACCTGGGGTAGGCAACCATTCTGAGATCACAACCAGAGACCATGATCCCCCTGGCCTCCTGGTTGGTGAGTACCAGGACTGAAAGGCCCTCACCCCTGTCACCAGGGCACTCTTGAGGATCAGATCATTGAGGCCAACCCAGCCATGGAGGCTTTTGGCAATGCCAAGACGCTGAGGAATGACAACTCCTCTCGCTTTGTGAGTGGCCAAAGTGGGAGCCGGTAGCTGGAGGGTGGGCGGAGTATGGCTGTGGAAGCCTTCAAACAGCTTGGGCAGTACTGGCTGAGGCCCTTGACTGAGGGGAGCCCTTCTGCTGCAGGGCAAGTTTATCCGCATTCATTTCGGACCCTCTGGGAAGCTGGCCTCTGCGGACATTGACAGCTGTGAGTCTGGGAGAAGGGAAGGGGCAGGAGGGACAGAGGCTGGCCTGAGCCTTTCCACTTCGACTCCATACCTGTCCACTCCTTTGGATTCAGCTGGCTTTGGCATTTGTCTCCATCCCTCAGCCACTGCCCATTTTACACCACCAGGGCATTGTCCCTCCAGCCTCTGCACAGGGTCTCCCAGCCTCTGCTCGCTCTTCCTGTTAGTCTCTCTGATCCTAACTGACCATATTCTATCCCTACTTAAAGCTGGGCATGGTGGTACACATCTGTTACCCTAGCATTTGAGAGGCTGAAATAGGAGGATCATGCGTTTGGAGCCTGTAAGCATTATGCACACCTTTTGGTCCTCAGCTCCACCCAGACCTGAGCTCCTCCCAGCCCTAGAATTCCTGCCATACAACTGGCCCCTCCCTCTCTCTGCCCAGACCCAGCTGAACTCCCACTCAACTCACTTCTGGCCCAAGGCCAGCCTGGGCTACAGAGTAAGTTCAAGGCCAGCTTGTACTACATAGCAAGACCCCATCTCAAGCACACACACACATACTTTAGATCTTGTCATCTGAAGATGAGGCTCATATCCTTATTTGGCCAGATAGACTCCTTATAACTGGTCCCCTACCACACCTGGTCTTTTCTCTGCCCTCTGACAGGGCAAGCCTGCCCTTTGTCATTCCTCCATTCCCCATCCCCCCATCTAGCCACATGTCTCATTTACAGTCTCCAGCCCTTTCAGGCCACCTCCTAGAAGCTCATCCTCTCCACAGATCAGCTGCCCAGACCCCAGCTGCAGGGCTATACTTATAGACCTGACCCACCCAGGAGCCCCTACACTGGCCACTCTCCACCTTGGGATGCATGGCTCATCACGATGGATACACATAGCCTAATGTGCATCCTTGTGCATATCCCCACCCCAAGGACACTCACTGGCCAGAGAGATACCCAGAGACATACATTCCAACAGTGACAGAGTTGATAAAAACGCTACCAGCACATGCTGGCCTGAGCATGGACAGAGCACCTCGGCACATGGCCTAACCCTTTTTTATTGTGACCTTCCCATCCCTCACCTATGGCTTTGAGGAGGTGTGGGAGAGATGGCAGACTATTGTCCCTTCTATGCAGACCTCCTGGAAAAGTCACGAGTCATCTTCCAGCTGCCTGGGGAGCGTGGCTACCATGTCTACTACCAGATCCTCTCAGGGAAGAAGCCGGAGCTGCAGGGTGAGGGCCACAGATGGAGAGAAGGAGTCAAATCATAGGGCTGCCTATCAACCCAGGCCCTGGGATGGTTGGTCCCTCCCTATGTTGGGGATGTCCTACTTTCCCCAGAGCTCAGAGCCCATTGTGTTCACTCTGTCCTTTGACTTCTGATTCTTTCTGAGCTCTTTCCTCCTGTGCCTATTATTCCACTGTCCCACCAATGTTGTATAGTTTCCCACAGATACCCATGTCCCTCCTGCCACTCCGAGACTGGAGGCCCCCGGCAGCACAGAGTACCCAATGACTTAACTGTCTATACCCAACGTGCCCCTCCTTCCCTCCCTCCCTCCTTCCCTCCCTCCCCCCCCTCTCTAAGCCCCTTGGGGATAGAGTCCATCTGTCCTGTTTCCTGACATGCAGCTCAGGATCTGGGCCAGAGAGGTGGCTCTGAGCAGTGGTCAAGGGAAAAATAGATGTGGGAACTGGGGCCTTTCTCAGAAACCATAAAGAGAAGCCTTTCAAAACTTGAAAAGTAAGCCAGGCGCTGGTAGCTCATGCCTGTAATCCTAGCTAAGGAGGCTGAGATCTCAGGATCAGGGTGCAAAGCCAGCCAGGGCAGAAAAGTCTTATCTTCAGTAACTCTTATCTTCAGTAACCTACTCAGAAAAAGCAGAAAGTGGTGCTGTGGCTCAAGTGGTAGAGTGCTAGCCTTGAGCAAAAAGAAGCTCGAGAGCTGGATGCTGGTGGCTCATGCCTGTAATCCTAGCTACTCAGGAGGCTGACATCTGAGGATCCCGGTTCAAAGACATCCAGGACAGGAAAGTCTGTGAGACTCTTATCCCCAATTAACCACCAGAAAACCCGAAGTGGCGCTGTGGCTTAAGTGGTAGAGTGCTGACAGTGCCCAGGCCCAGAGTTCAAGCCCTGTGACTGACAAAAAGAACGAAGAGGAGGAAGTGGAGGAGGAGGAGGAGGAAAAAGAAGAGGAGGAGGAGCAGCAGCAGCAGGAACAGCAGAAGCAACAACTCAAGGACAGTACCCAAGCCCTGAATTCAAGCCCTAGGACTGGCAAAAAGAAAAGAAAAAGAAAAAAATTGCTAAGTTAAACAAACAAACACAAAAAACCCAGGTGTCTTTAGCTCCTGTTTCCTTCTTGGGGAGTGGGAAATGTTTCTCCTTCTTTCTAGTTCTTCCTCTGTTAACTCTGTCATGCTAAAACAAATCCTTGCTAAAACTTTAAAACAGGGCTGGCTTAGTGGTAGAGTGCTTGCCTAGCATGCAAGAAGCCCTGAGTTCAATTCCTTAGTACCACATAAACAGAAAAGGCCAGAAATAGTGCTGTGGTTCAAGAGGTAGAGTGTTAGCCTTGAGCAAAAGAAGCTTAGGGACAGTGCCTAGGCCCTGAGTTCAAGCCCCAGGACTGTCCCCACCAAAAAAGACCTTAAAAACATAAATGAATAAAAGGGACCGTGGGTGTAGCTCACGACTAGAACATTAGTTTACTATTCGAAATGCCTTAGGATCCTCCCCAACATTGAAAAAAAGAAAAAGAGATAGGAGAGAGAGAGACAGAGACAGAGATAAACACAGAAAGAAAGCAACCAGGCATACCTGTAATCCAGCCCAGGAGTTTGGGGCAGGAGTATCACACGTTTGAGGCCAGCCTGGCCACATAATGATACCTTGTTTAATTAATTAATTAGTTAATTAATTAATTTTGTCGGTCGTGAGGCCTGAACTCTGGGCCTGGGCACTGTCCTTCAGCTCTTTATCTCAAGGAAAGCATTCTACCACTAGAGCCACGGCACCACTTCCAGTTTTTTCTGCTTATGTGGTGCTGAGGGATCAAACTCCGGGCCCCATGCATGTGAGGCAAGCACTCTACCACTGAGCCAATATTCATGAACATGGAGATGGGGATTAAAAACCCAGGTTCCAGAGAAGGCCAGGGAGGGCCCTAAGACTTCCGCTGGCTGCAGCCCTAAGAACCCACCATTCAGAAATGAGAGCAGTCTGGTGAGTACAGCCTAAGCCGCCCTTTCCTGCCCCCTGTCTACAGACATGCTGCTCCTGTCTATGAACCCCTATGACTACCACTTCTGCAGCCAGGGAGTCATCACGGTGGATAACATGGATGACGGGGAGGAGCTCATTGCCACGGATGTAAGGGGCTGTGGTGGGTGTGGCTGAGCAGGGCACTGTAGCGAGGGGTGTGTGTAGTTGGTGCACTGGGCAGGGGATCGGGGAGTACTGTCAGGGGAGCAGTGCTTACCCAGATCCTGGAATGGGCCAGACTTCTCTGAACCCACCGTGTTCCCACCACCCCAGCATGCCATGGACATCTTGGGCTTCAGCATGGATGAGAAGTGTGCCTGCTATAAGATCGTTGGTGCCCTCCTGCACTTTGGCAACATGAAGTTCAAGCAGAAGCAGCGGGAGGAGCAGGCTGAGGCCGATGGCACTGAGAGTGAGGGCCCTGACCCAAGTCTGACCTGACCTTCACCTTGACCCTGATTGCCTTGACCCATTCATGATGAACAACCCTCTGAGCCACATCCTTTGACTACAGTCTTACCTGCTCTTAACTCTTCAACTCTAGGCCTTCATCATCCCAAGGCTGATAATATGCAGGCCCTTAACCTGACTCCTCCCCCTCTGCCTCTCCTAACCCCAGACTGAGGCAATAGTGCCAGCAAGTGCCCACATTGTTGCTTTCCTCCTTCCTCCTCCAACCTATGCACTGCCAGGTGCAGACAAGGCTGCCTACCTGATGGGAGTCAGCAGCGGGGAGCTTCTCAAAGGCCTTCTGCACCCCCGGGTCCGTGTGGGGAATGAGTATGTAACCAAGGGCCAAAGTGTGGAGCAGGTGAGCTGTCCCCAAAGCCCACTTGGAGGACAGCTGGGGTAGGGCTCCCTCTTTGCCAGATTCCAGCCCATCCTCCCTGCACCTGCAGGTAGTATTTGCAGTGGGGGCTCTGGCCAAGGCCACCTACGACCGGCTGTTCCGGTGGCTGGTGTCTCGGATCAACCAGACCCTGGACACAAAGCTACCTCGACAGTTCTTCATCGGGGTCCTTGACATCGCTGGGTTTGAGATCTTTGAGGTGAGAATGGCCCACAACCCCAGCTTCTGTCGGTCGGAGGCAGAGGACACCTCAGGTGGGAGGGGACAGGCCAGCTTAGTGCATCCTGCTTCTCTGTGGGCCTCCCTGTCCCCATCTGCCAGCAGTCTGCTGAGCGTGCGTCACCCTCTTGTAGTTTAACAGCTTTGAGCAGCTGTGCATCAATTTCACCAACGAGAAATTGCAGCAATTCTTCAACCAGCACATGTTCGTGCTGGAGCAGGAGGAGTATAAGCGTGAAGGCATAGACTGGGTCTTCATTGACTTTGGCCTTGACCTGCAGCCCTGCATTGATCTCATTGAGAAGGTAGGGCCTGAAGCTAGGGTAGTGTGTGTGTGTGTGTGTGTGTGTGTGTGTGCACACGCACACACGCGTCATGTCAGCGTCTAAGTGTGTGGCTGTACATTGAAGTAAGCATGAGTGTATGTGTGTGACTATGTGTGTGCACACATGTGAGTGGGAGTTGTGTGTATGCAGGGACTAGGTGTTTGGGCTGGAATGTTGGAGGATAGGTGTGAGCAGTAAGAGCATGAGGTATAGGTGGGAGGACTGAAGTCAGCCCATGGTTCTGTGCAGTCAGCCAGGCCAAGGCAGCCACTGCTTCCCTAGGTCTTCAGAACCACTTAGGCCTCCATGTTTATTTGATTGTGAAACATGACCTATATCTCCCCATTGTACAGAAGAGGGAAGGAGAAAATGACAAAATTGGAAAAGACGTTTTCTCTACTCCTCCACCATAGCCTGTATCTTGGGCCTTGAGTTGATTTACATGCTTTGCCCCAGGCATGCGTTTTCTCCATGGGCACAGCCGCAGTTGGCATCTCGCTTCTCCACTTAGCAAACATTTGTGTATGAGCCATGGATGCTGGAGAGGAGAGAGGAGGCAACAGATGCCACTTGCATGTGTATATATCATAGAAGCAAGAGAACAAGTCAATGGTGCGAATTGCACAGAAGGCAGTAGGAAGTCAGGCCACAGCATCTTTCTTAGAAGGTGGGCTCCTAGGAGTGAGTTTGGTCCTTGACCCTTTGGTGAAATGGCCAGAGTTAGGGATCTGGGGGATGGAGGTCCAGCATAGCCAGGATGGGCTGACTCTTCATGCTGTTCTCTGTCCACAGCCATTGGGCATCCTGTCCATCTTGGAGGAGGAGTGTATGTTTCCTAAAGCCTCAGATGCGAGCTTCCGGGCCAAGCTCTATGACAATCACTCAGGGAAGTCACCCAATTTCCAGCAGCCGCGGCCTGACAAGAAGCGCAAGTACCAGGCCCACTTTGAGGTGGTCCACTATGCAGGTGTGGTAGGTATCTGTTGGAACCCCAACCTTGACCACTCTCATCTCTCCCTCCTAGGGGTCCCCACCCTAGTTTATTACCCATCTCACTTCTGTAGGTGCCTTACAGCATTGTGGGCTGGCTGGAGAAAAACAAGGATCCTTTGAATGAGACAGTGGTCCCCATCTTCCAAAAGTCCCAAAACAGACTCTTGGCCACTCTCTATGAGAACTATGCAGGCTCTTGTTCCTGTGAGTACCTGGGGACAAACTCTCCATTTCCAAAAGGGCTCACACAGTGGCCTTCTCTGGATTGAGGGGGGTTCTGTGTCTCCACTAGCTGAGCCCCCCAAATCTGGGGTAAAAGAGAAGCGTAAGAAGGCAGCATCATTCCAGACAGTGTCCCAGCTACACAAGGTAAGGCCCAGCATGGGCCCCCACCCCGCTCTGGGGAGGGCTTTTACTCCTCCAGCCTCCTCCTCCTCCTCCTCCTCCTCCTCCACTTCCTGCCATACTGCACCCTGGGCAGGAGGCGGTTAAGACTTGCAGTGATGTTTAACTGCTCTCCACGTGACGTGAACATCACAGCAAGTCTGTGCTGCCTCCTGTCCCCACACTGCTGGGGCAGGGCTGGGGGAGGGGGAGGGAGCCACGGGGCCTCTGAGGGATGGGATCCGGTGACGGGAGTGGAGACTTCGGTGAGGATGATGGGAGAGGGCAGAATATCACCAGGAGCAGGAGTGTAAGAACTGAGGCTACTTAGGCCCCGTGCCCAGTCCTCACTGGCTGGATCTCCTGCAGCATCCAATTCTGGTTCTCTGCCCGTCCTGTTCCTTTTCCCTGCTCTCCGGATTTCTAGGAGAACCTCAACAAGCTGATGACCAACCTGCGGGCCACACAGCCCCACTTTGTCCGTTGTATTGTCCCCAATGAGAACAAGACCCCAGGTAGTGGCCCCAGGGCTGGTTGGGGGTGGAGAGTGGGTAACAGGGGAGACCAGAAAGTGAGTGTCTGGGACCCAAAGGTATGTTCTTAGACCTCTAACCTTGTCCTCTAACCCCTACTATGCCCAGGGGTCATGGATGCCTTCTTGGTGCTACACCAGCTCCGCTGCAATGGGGTCCTGGAGGGGATCCGGATCTGCCGCCAAGGATTCCCCAACAGGCTGCTCTATGCTGACTTCAGGCAGCGGTGGGTAGCTAGCTCCTGCCCCGCCTGGCTCTTCCAGCTGTGCCTTCAGCCACCCTCCCTGCCCTTAGCAGGGAGGTCTGGGGACGGGAGGGGGATATGTTAGAGTGGCAGGACAGATGGAGGTTCTATTTGCTGAGCAGGAGGAAGGGGGCAGTGAGGGGTGGGAAGACATGCCCATGAGAGATGTGGAAGCTCTAACCTGGGAGAGAAGTCAGTGAATATAGAAGATGGGAGTCTCCCACATCTGTATTCTGGATATAGAGTAAGAAAGGGCCAGGTTTGGGTGGCTCATGCCTATAATTTTAGTTACTCCGGAGGGTGAGATCTGAGGATCATGGTTTGAAGCCAGCCCAGGCAGTAAACTCTGTGAGGCTCTTCTCTCTAACAAACTACCCTCTCCCCTCCAAATAAGCCAGAAGTGGAAGTGAGGCTCAAGTGGTAGTGCACTAGCTTTGAGCAGAAAAGCTTAGGGACAGCACCCAGGCCCTGATTTTAAGCCCTATGACTGGCACAAAAAAGGAAAGAAGGAGAGAGAGAAAGAGAAAGAAAGAAAGAAAAAAGGAAAGGAAGGAAGGAAAGAAGGAAGGAAGGAAAGGCCAGGAGGGTGGGAAAGTCATGGTTATGTCCCAGGTTATGGGCCTGAGCAAATGGGGAATTAGGAATAGATTTACTGCATTACAAGGCAGAGTGGTTAGATTTGGTCAGACCAGGCAGTGATTGGAGCTCTGTTTTGAGTTTGTCAAGTTGGAAATGACTCCAGCAGACATTCTAGATAAGAGAGTTGGATTTATTATTCTGGAGTTCAGGCAAAAAGGGTGTAGGCTTGAAAATAGAGTGGAAATCACATGACTGGACTTCATATAGTAGTCTGCGTGACACGAGCACCCTGTCAATGCCATCAGCTCCCTTTCCCTTTCCCCTGATAGGCTTGATTTTCTTTTTTCAGATTTTAAGTGTCTGTGATTTCATCCCCTTCTAGAGTTAACTGTGGTCCACAATGTTCTTCCTACATGGATTTCTATACAAATACTGTATCTGCGGCCATGTGCACACACGGTTTTTGAGTTTGATTTTCATTTTCAGTCTTAGGACTGTTCCTTACTCACAGGCATAAGTCTGTATTATTATCCCTTTGTTTGGCTGTTAAACACCCTGTAGTTCAGTGACCCATGGGCTTTGTTCAATGGAGCCCCTCTAGAACACCTAGAAACCCCACGTTGAGGCTGGGAATGTGGCTTAGTGGTACAGTGCTTGCCTAGTATGCATGAAACCCTAAGTTCAATTCCTCAGTACCACATAAACAGAAAAAGCCAGACGTGGTGCTGTTGGTTCAACTCAGGGACAGTGCCCAGGCCCTGAGTTCAAGTCCCAGGAATGGCTAAAAAAAAAAAAAAGAAAAAAGAAAGAAACCCGAAGTTGAAGGATCCAGGGATAAGACTGCCCCTTGGGGAACTTGTGACAGGCAAGGCACGAGCCAAGGTGCAACCAAGAAGTACCTCATCCTGGAGGGGTGCCATCACCTACGGGAAGCCCTGGTCTCCGTGTGGCCAGATCCCACTAGCTCCCTGGACAGGTCCCCAGTGAAGGACCTGTCCTATTTCTGGGCTTTCCCTTCAGGGTGGCAGAGCCATCCTCATTCCATTGCCCATTCACATGTATACATGCCCACTGAGACACATGCACTAGAAATTATTGCTCTTTTTTTCTGGGGGGGGGGTCTGGTTGTGGCCTGAAATCTGGGCCTGGGTGCTGTCCCTCAGCTCTTCAGCTCAAGGCTAGCACTCTACCACTTGAGCCACAGCGCCACTTCCGGCTTTTTTCTTATGTGGTCTGAGGAATCGAACCCAGGGCCTCAAGCATGCAAGGCAAGTGCTCTACCACTGAGCCACCTTCCCAGCCCTATTGCTCTTTTTTTTTGCGGGGGGGGGGTCCGGTCGTGGGGCCTGAACTCTGGGCCTGGGTGCTATCCCTCAGCTCTTCAGCTCAAGGCTAGCGCTCTACCACTTGAGCCACAGTGCCACTTCCGGCTTTTTTCTTTTTGCTTATGTGGTGCTGAGGAATGGAACCCAGGGCCTCAGGCATGCAAGGCAAGTGCTCTACCACTGAGCCACCTTCCCAGCCCCCTATTGCTCTTTTTAAAAATATAATTTTCTCCTAAATGTTTCAATTTGTGGTATAGTATAGCAACTTTTATCTATTTTGTCTTGTATTTATTTATTTATTTTTGGGTCCGGTCGTGGGGCCTGAACTCTGGGCCTGGGTGCTGTCCCTCAGCTCTTCAGCTCAAGGCTAGCACTCTACCACTTGAGCCACAGTGCCACTTCTGGCTTTTTTTTTCCTGCTTATGGGGTTCTGAGGAATCGAACCCAGGGCCTCAAGCATGCAAGGCAAGTGCTCTACCACTGAGCCACCTTCCCAGCCCCTATTTTGTCTTTTAAAAAAGTTATAGGGCAAGGCACAGTGGCTCATGTCTGTATTCCCAACTACTTGGAAGGTGGAGATTGGGAAGGTACAGTTTGAGGTTAGGCCAGGAAAAAAGTTAGTTATACTCCAATCTCAACCAATTAGCTGGGCATGGAGACACATGCCCATGATTCCAGCAAAATATTAGGGGAACATGGTTTGAAGCTAGTCCCAGGCAAAAACACAAAGACCATACCTGAAAAATAACATTAAAAAAAAAAAAAGACTTGGGCATGGCTGGGGTGGTAGAACAGCTACCTAGCAAGTACAAGGCCATGAGTTGAAACCCCAGTACAACCCCCACCCCTCAAGAAAAAAGAAAAAGAAAAGAATTATAGAACTAGCATATGCTTTTTGTAAAACTATATCTTCTTTAAAAACTTACTGAATACATGTAAACATACCATGGGGTTTTCTCCCCCCCCTTTTGGGGGTACTACTGAGGTTTTGAACTCAAGCTTGCTTTGTAGGTACTCTACCACTTGAATCATGTCCCAGCTCTTTTTTATTTTCCTGGTAGGGTCTCTTGGTTTTTCCCCAGAGTTGGCCTCAGACTGCAATCTTCCTGCTGATGACCTCCCATGTGGCTGGGGTCGCAGGTGACTACCACACCTAGCTTATTGGATGAGATGAGGTCTTGCTAACTTAACTTTTTTTGCGCTGCTCTGGAACTGAAATCCTATCCTATTTTCACCTTGCTGGGTAGCATAATCACCATGCCTTGCCTTCTGCTTTTTGAGACAAGGTTTTACTGTATAGCTCAGATTGGCCTCGATTCATTGCGTCACCTTCCACATGGAGTAGTGTTTGTCACTCAGGAGCCTCTGCCCTGCCAGGAGTGATCCTCTGTTTCCCCAGCAGCCTCTTCTTGGCATTCCATTCTCAGAGGCCTATGCCTATCTCCTCACCATCTGTTTCCGGTTCCCCTAGGTACCGCATCCTGAACCCCAGTGCCATCCCAGACGATACCTTCATGGACAGCAGGAAGGCCACCGAAAAGCTCCTGGGCTCCCTGGACATTGATCATACCCAGTATCAGTTTGGGCACACCAAGGTGGGTCACATTAGAGTTATGGCTGATCCTGGGTATGGGTGTCACTCTGGGCAGGAGTCATACCTGGCTGTACCCTCCACCATTGGCTCCACAGGTGTTCTTCAAGGCTGGGCTTCTAGGAGTCCTGGAGGAGCTCCGGGATCAGCGCCTGGCCAAGGTGCTGACACTGCTGCAGGCACGGAGCCGAGGCCATCTCATGCGCCTTGAGTACCAGCGCATGCTGGGAGGCAGGTGGGTATGGGGTGAAGGTGGCATTGTGGCTACTGTTCCTTGGCCCACAGGCTTTCCAAGCCCTGTCAGGCTTCCCTTTGGTCAAGTCGTCCCTCAGGTGGGGGTGAGATGCTGTGTGTGTCATGTAAGTGCACCCATTATGCTGCTTCAGGCCATGTCAGAATTGTAGACTGGAAAGGTAAGGATGGCATCCAGGGTTTTCCAGGCCCTGCACCAGATACTTGATTTGCATATCAACACGAGAGGCAGTCCTCAGCAGAGCGAGGCCTGAGTCAGAGATCTAGGAACAGCATGAACATGAACTCTGACCCCAGGGCCGAGTGGATTAACCACTGGGTCTTGATACTTGGGGCTCCTGAGCCCTGCCCTGGAGTTGCGAACCCTTAGTCTTCCCTCTTAGAAGTACGGGCACATGCTCAGTGGGGAACCTCTGGGCTCACCTCAAGGGGGAAGCACGAGACCTGTCACACAACTGCCCCTTCCCAGGGATGCCCTGTACACCATCCAGTGGAACATCCGGGCCTTCAATGCCGTCAAGAATTGGTCATGGATGAAGCTTTTCTTCAAGATGAAGCCACTGCTGCGCTCGGCTCAGGCAGAGGAGGAGCTGGCAGCCCTGCGGGCAGAGCTGCGGGGACTGCGGGGGGCACTGGCTGCAGCCGAGGCCAAGCGCCAGGAGCTGGAGGAGACGCACGTCAGCGTCACCCAGGAGAAGAATGACCTGGCCCTACAGCTGCAGGCTGTGAGTGGGATGAGGGCGAGGGCTCCCCTTGGTGACTTGGTTTTCCCTGGCTGAGACTGCAGCCAGGGAGGCCCTGGGCTTTAGCTGAGTCTGTCCTCCTGCTCTGAGACACCCCAAGACAGGCTTGCAGGCTCTTGTCTACCCCCGCCCCCCAACATCTTGCTACGTCTCCTTTTCTTGTTGTTCCTGAGGGAGACCCTTGCTCCCCTCTCTGGTGAGGGGGGCTGCAGGAACTCAGGTAGCAGGAACAGAGTAAAAACCAGAGGGCAACAGCCAAAGGTTCAGAAACTCCCCAGCTCCACAGAGCAAATTGTTCCTCCTCCAGCACAGATTTTGAGTATCACCTGTGTGATGGCCCCAGGCTCATGCTAACTCCCTGGGGGTCAACAGAAACAGCCCTGAGGTCCTAAGGCTCATCCACTAGTACAGGAGGAGGTTATGCAGCCAGGCTGTGAGCAAGTACAGGGAAAAGAATGCCTGGCCCCTCTCAAGATGGCATCTGGGAGCTGCTTTGTGGTGTGTGAGTTTCTGCCTGGCAGCACTGCCACCAAGCCCAGCGCACTTCTCTCCTAGAGCCATTCTCTTGGCCTCCTTCTGGGTTGTCCTCGGCTTGTTGTAAGGTTATCCTCTGGATGGCAGCAGTCTGGTCCTCTGCTTCTCTCCCCATGAATCCTCCAGGGCCAAGAACAGGTCAAGACATCGGTCCCTAGTGCCCAGCCAAGTGTGGTCACCAAAGCATTGCTTGGACAGGCAGTTCCTTCTCTGGGGATGGAACTGCTGTCTCTCAGTTGGCTCTTCTTTGACTGGCCTCACCCCATGTCCCCTCCAGGAGCAGGACAACTTGGCAGATGCTGAGGAACGCTGCCACTTGCTGATCAAGTCCAAGGTGCAGCTCGAAGCCAAGGTGAAGGAGTTGAATGAGCGGCTGGAGGACGAGGAGGAGGTAAACGCAGACCTGGCCGCCCGCCGGCGCAAGTTGGAAGATGAGTGCACAGAGCTTAAGAAGGACATAGATGACCTGGAGCTGACACTGGCCAAGGCTGAGAAAGAGAAGCAAGCCACGGAGAACAAGGTGTGGGCAGGCTTTCAGTGGGGAATGGATCGTTGAGATCTCACAGCTGAGGTTCCCCTCCAGCCTCTAGCAGACTTCTGCAGTGTAGCCCGGGATGTGTCCCTGCCTCCTCATAGGAGGCTAGCAGCACACACCACATTCAGGTGGCAGAGGAACGATGCCCTTGATGGGCTTTGTACACAGAAGGTGCTCATCAAATGCTGGCGATTAGCATCTGTCCAGGCTTGCAGGACAGGGTAGTTCTTCATTCTCCAAATGGCCTGTCACTAGGTCCTTGTGATGTGCTCAGAGTACGGGAAGGGCAAAAGTGAGCTACTTATTCATGTTCTCACAGGCGCATGGACTAGGCCAGGACTCAAAACCAGCGGCTGACATCCACTGGTCTCTTACTCTGGTCCAGGCACTGGGTTCGTCTCTGAATTGGGAGCGGTGGAGGCTCACACTGTGTCCCCTAGCTGGAAGGGTGGTGGATGCTCAGACGAGAGTGTGATGGAGGGATGTGCTGTGGTAACCCGGGTCCAGGTGAAGAACCTGACGGAAGAGATGGCCACACTGGATGAGTCGGTGGCACGGCTGGCCAAGGAGAAGAAGGTGTTACAGGAGGCCCACCAACAGGTCCTGGGTGACTTACAGGCGGAGGAGGACCGAGTGGGTGCTCTGGCCAAGGCCAAGCTCCGGCTGGAGCAGCAGGTGGAGGACGTGAGTTGAGGCCTTTCAGGGGGTGTGGAAGCGGGAGACAAAAGGGGGCTGGCCTGAGGCTGAGGCCCGCTCTGCTCCGCAGCTGGAGTGCTCCCTGGAGCAGGAGAAGAAGCTGCGCATGGACACAGAGCGGGCCAAGCGCAAGCTGGAGGGTGACCTGAAGCTGACGCAGGAGGCAGTGACAGACACCACCCAGGACAAGCAGCAGCTGGAGGAGAAGCTCAAGAAGTAGGTGTGGGGTGTGGGGTGGCAGGACCTCTGGAGACTTCCTGGGCCCTCCTTCCCTTCCCCCTCCTTCCCTTCCGGCTTCAGTGGTGGTCCAGCGGGGGTGGGCACTGGGAGGTGGGAGTCACTAGGGCAAGAGTACCGTCTGCTTTGCCTGGACTTGCACCGAGCGCAGCAATCCCACAGCAGCGTGTGCCGAGGCGTGAGTCACATTGGGGGCCCTGAGCAGGTAGATGGTAGAGATGAGTTAGAGCTCATCCCAGCCTTGTGCTTCCAGAAAGGACTCGGAGCTGAGTCAGCTGAACCTGCGAGTAGAAGATGAGCAGCTCCTGGGCGTCCAGCTGCAGAAGAAGATCAAGGAGCTGCAGGTCTGTGGGGGTGTGGGTAGGCTAGGCTCAGGCCAGAGGCCTGATGCTCAGAGCTGACCCTCTCCTCCCTGCCTTCCCTTCACCTAGGCCCGGGTGGAGGAGCTGGAGGAGGAGCTGGAGGCTGAGCGGGCAGCCCGGGCCCGGGTAGAAAAGCAGCGGGCAGAGGCAGCCCGGGAGCTGGAGGAGCTGAGTGAGAGGCTGGAGGAGGCGGGCGGTGCGTCGGCCGGCCAGCGCGAGGGCTGCCGCAAGCGGGAGGCTGAGCTGGGCCGTCTGCGCCGGGAGCTGGAGGAGGCAGCTCTGCGGCACGAGGCCACAGTGGCTGCTCTACGGCGCAAGCAGGCCGACGGCGCTGCAGAGCTGGGGGAGCAGGTGGACAGCCTGCAGCGGATACGGCAGAAGCTGGAAAAGGAAAAGAGTGAGCTGCGCATGGAGGTGGACGATCTGGGTGCCAGTGTGGAGA
Organism: Dipodomys ordii; assembly: GCF_000151885.1. NCBI lineage: Eukaryota > Metazoa > Chordata > Mammalia > Rodentia > Heteromyidae > Dipodomys > Dipodomys ordii. Next base: position 15,748,906 of record NW_012267229.1, read on the forward strand.
ATCTGGCCCGAGGGAAGGTATCTGACTGTACGCCAACCCCAAACTGTCTGACCTCTGGCTACCTCATGCCAGTACAGACCCCGCAGCAGCATTGTCCCTGTACTGATTGTTGGTGCCATTCACCTGGCATCTAACCTTTAGCTTGGACTCTTAACCCGATTCCCTGAGTCATTTTGACTCAGCACGCTTTCTAGCCTTTGTCCCTTAGTCCTGTGCCTTGTCCTGAATCTATCACCAATCTATCACTCTGACCTCTGACTCCTGACTCAGGTGATCCCAGATTTAGTATCCTAACCCTCACTTGAGTTGACCCTGAGACAGGCTCAATCACTTCTGATGCACTCCAGTTGAACTAGAAGCCCAACAGTAGACTCCCTAGCCCTGAATCTGAAACTCTGATCTTTGAATCCTGAGCTCTGTCTAGCTTTCTAGTTCCTAATCCCAGGTTCTAGTCTCTGTCTTACCCCTTGACTCTGGACCCCAGGCTAGTGCAGAGAAGCTGTGCCGGGCCTATGAGGATCAGCTAAGCGAGGCCAAGATCAAGGTGGAGGAGCTGCAGCGGCAGTTGGCAGATGCGAGCACCCAGCGGGGGCGGCTGCAGACAGAGAATGGTGAAGCCAGGGCTCAGCTGGGCCACACTCGGTGGGGCCAAGATGCTGCCTCTCACCAGCCTGACCTGCCTGCTGGCCTCTTCATTTGCAGGGGAGCTGGGCCGCCTGCTAGAGGAGAAGGAATCTCAGATCAGCCAGCTGAGTCGTGGGAAGGCCTCGGCAGCCCAGAGCCTAGAGGAACTGCGAAGGCAGTTAGAGGAGGAGAATAAGGTGGGCTAGCAACAGTGACTGTGGGCAGGTGGACACTGCAGCCATTGGTTTGGACTGAGGCTGAGGTCACTGATGTCCCTACAGGCCAAGAATGCACTGGCTCACGCTGTGCAAGCTTTGCGGCATGACTGTGACCTCTTGCGGGAACAGCATGAGGAGGAGGCTGAGGCCCAGGCTGAGCTGCAGCGATTGCTATCCAAGGCCAATGCTGAGGTGGCCCAATGGAGGACCAAGTATGAGGCAGATGCCATCCAGAGGACCGAGGAGCTGGAGGAGGCCAAGTGAGTGGCAGCTAGTCAGGCCAGTTCCATGACAGGCTTATACCTGTGCCTGTGGGTGGGGGGGGTGAGGGTTGAAGCTGGAGTCTTTCTGCTGGCCCTGCTCCCTACACGGTCCATACTCTATCCACTCAGAAAGAAGCTGGCCCTGAGGCTGCAAGAGGCCGAGGAAGGTGTAGAGGCTGCGAACGCTAAGTGCTCATCACTAGAGAAGGCCAAGCTTCGACTGCAGACCGAATCAGAGGATGTGACTCTGGAGCTGGAGCGGGCGACCTCAGCGGCTGCTGCATTGGACAAGAAGCAGCGACACCTGGAGCGGGCCCTTGAGGAGCGGCGGCGACAGGAGGAGGAGATGCAGCGGGAGCTGGAGGCGGCACAGAGGGAGGCCCGGGGCCTGGGCACGGAGCTCTTCCGGCTGCGGCACAGCCATGAGGAGGCTCTGGAGGCCTTGGAGACACTCAAGCGGGAGAACAAGAACCTGCAGGGTAAGGCCTGGGGCCGGAAGCACCGTAGAGTCACACTTAAGGGTAAAAAATAGTGACTTGGAGGCTGGAAATGTGGCGGAGTGGCAGAGTGTTTGCCTAGTATGCAAGGAGCCCCGAGTTCGATTCCTCAGTACCACGTAAACTAAACAAGCCGGAAATGGCACTGTGATCCAAGTGGTAGAGCACTAGCCTTGAGCAAAATAAGTTCAGGGACTGAACAAAGTTCAGGACAAAATAAGTTCAGTGCTCAGGCCCTGAGTTCAAGCCCCAGGACTGGCCAAAAAAAAAATAAGTGACTTGGAGGGGAAAAGCGAAGGGGTAACATTGTCTGTAAAAAGAATTGTACTCATCACCTGAGTGACAAAGTGGTCAGACCTCTGTACAGCACTGTCGTAAGAACAGTAAAATTGTATTTTTTAAAAAGTGACTTGGTCAGGGCACAGGCTGGGAGGGTGACTCCTGCGCACCCTCCCTGTCCACTCTACAGAGGAGATCAGTGATCTCACGGACCAGGTCAGCCTCAGTGGGAAGAGCATCCAGGAACTGGAAAAAGCCAAGAAGGCACTGGAAGTGGAGAAGAGTGAGCTCCAGGCTGCACTGGAGGAAGCCGAGGTCAGGGCTGGCTGCAGGGCTGGGTGGGTACTGACTCAAGGCCCCCTGATACCCTGACCTCCACTGGGTACCGCTGCTGTCTGTCCTCAGGGAGCCCTGGAGCTAGAGGAGACAAAGACACTGCGGATTCAGCTGGAGTTGTCCCAGGTCAAGGCGGAAGTGGACCGGAAGCTGGCAGAGAAGGACGAGGAGTGCACTAATCTGAGGTCTGCGGAAGACAGCATTGCTAGGCTCATGGTGGCACACTGGCATAGACTAGTGTGGCCTGCCACATGGCTTTCTCAGGTGGATGTCCCTATTCCAGAGGAAAATTTCCACAAGGGAGGCTAAAGTATGCCCCAAATCACACAGTGGGATGGAGAGAGCAGCCAAGCCGTCTCTGTCTCTGGACCTCTCTCTTCTTGGTGAACTTGCTCAGAAGAGCACCAGGTAGCCACAGGTGCTTTAACATGGGAAAGGATGACTCGGCTGTTGCCCAAATGGGCTCCTGTCTCTAGTGGGCAATTGGAATAGCACAGGCGGTGCCCATGCCGTTCGTTCCTCACTGGCTGAGCCCTCCATTCTGCCCTCTCATAGGCGCAACCACCAGCGGGCAGTGGAGTCCCTGCAGGCCTCCCTGGATGCGGAGACGCGGGCCCGCAATGAGGCACTGCGGCTCAAGAAGAAGATGGAGGGCGACCTCAATGACCTGGAGCTACAGCTGGGCCATGCCACTCGCCAGGCCATGGAGGCACAGGCAGCCACAAGGTTGCTGCAGGCCCAGCTCAAGGAGGAGCAGGCAGGGCGTGATGAAGAGCAGCGGCTGGCTGCCGAGCTCCGTGAACAGGCGCAGGCCCTGGAGCGCAGGGCTGCACTGCTGGCTGCAGAGCTGGAAGAGCTTCGTGCGACCTTGGAACAGGGCGAGCGCAGCCGGCGGCTGGCAGAGCAGGAGCTGCTGGAGGCCACAGAGCGCCTCAACCTCCTGCATTCACAGGTGGGCTGTGCAGGTGGGGTGTCCACAAGGACGGGGGCGGAGGCCTGATGCCAACTCAATCTCTGCTTTCCTGCAGAACACGGGCCTCATGAACCAGAAAAAGAAGCTGGAGGTGGACTTGGCCCAACTGAGTGGGGAGGTGGAAGAAGCTGCTCAGGAGAGGCGGGAGGCCGAGGAGAAGGCCAAAAAGGCTATCACTGATGTGAGGCTGGACCAGAGCATGTGTGTGTACAGAGCCAACAAAGGGATTTTTCCCTGGGCATTGTCTTCTCTTGACCGTGCTACTTCCCCCCACAGGCAGCCATGATGGCAGAGGAGCTGAAGAAGGAGCAGGACACAAGTGCACACTTGGAACGGATGAAGAAGACCCTGGAACAGACAGCGCGGGAGCTGCAGGCACGCCTTGAGGAGGCGGAACAGGCTGCTGTTCGGGGTGGAAAGAAGCAGGTGCAGAAGCTGGAGGCCAAGGTGTGTGTGGCCCCGCAGCCCTTCCCTAGCAGGGTGGCAGGCTTGGGCAGCAGGCTCACCCTCGGCTGTCTCCAGGTACGGGAGCTGGAGGCTGAGCTTGACTCAGAGCAGAAGAAGCATGCGGAGGCCCTCAAGGGTGTGCGCAAACATGAGCGCCGGGTCAAGGAGCTGGCGTACCAGGTGGGTGATGAGCCCCACTCCTGGGGGCAGTGGGAGGAGCGGTGCTGGAGCTGGCTGGAGCCAGGCCTTGTGTTCCCTTTCCTTGCCCAGGCTGAGGAGGACAGGAAGAACCTGGCTCGCATGCAGGACCTGGTGGACAAGCTGCAGAGCAAGGTCAAGAGCTACAAGCGTCAGTTTGAGGAGGCGGTGAGCACGAGCTGGGTACCCAGGACTACTCAAGCTGCTGGGGTCAAACACTGTGAACCATGACCATAGGCCTGGTGGCCAGTGGAGGCATGAATAGGCTGCCCTAAAAGGGGGCAGCTACATCTTCTCAACTCAGTGATGCCCCTGCCCCAGCAGGAAGAGAAATCCCCAAGAGCTTGGAAGAGATGAGCTGTTTGTGACCCATTGTGCTTGCTGTACCCTAGCCAGGTTGGCACAAAGGCACTTTCCAAAGGAGTTTCCACTTCTGTTTTCTTGCTGTGTGGTCTAGGGAAGGGAGAGGCTAGTGGTGAGAAGTAGAGGACCAGGAAAAGCCAGCTGTCTTCTGGGGCTGGGACTAGAGTGACTATTTCAGTTGCCAAAGGTGCACCAAGGCCATGTGTGTGCCCTCCCCCTGACCTCAGGAGCAGCAAGCCAGCACCAACCTGGCCAAGTACCGCAAGGCCCAGCACGAGTTGGATGATGCAGAGGAGCGGGCAGACATGGCAGAGACTCAAGCCAATAAGCTGCGGGCACGGACCCGGGATGCCCTAGGCCCCAAGGTGAGGAATTGAGGGAAGTGCCCCTGGAAGCTGTGTGTTGTAGGGGCCCAGGCGGCACGGCTCACTCAGGCTGCCCTTGCCTCATAGCATAAGGAGTGACGGACAGGCTGAGACTCGTCCTCCTGCACTCTGACATGGACATCCAGGGCGATCCTGCCACCTCTTCGTCCCTGCTGCCACTCTGCTCTCCCCAAGCCTTGAGTACCCTGAATAAACATGACATCTGCAGCAACAGCTGGTGTTTCTCTTATTCCTTGGGGTTCTCCAGGGAGAGTAGAACACATAATCCATGGACAAAGTCAGGTCCACATCAGCCATTTAAAATAAAGTTCTTTAATAGTCTCCATTTAATTGGTTTATTTGCTGTTAATAAATTGGCAACACAGGAGGGGCCACAGGTGAGCTCCCAGCTAGGCTCCTGTGTCTAGGCTCAGGCAGGAGACGCTGCCCTGGGCAGGGCAGCTCAGGCACTCTGTGCCTCAAGGGATGGAGAGCTAAAGCTCCCTCCCATACTTCTGAAGGAACCTCCTGGGATGAACACAGTGGCCAATGAGCAAACAGAACCAGAGGAGCTAAAGGAAGATGAGGCAGGGAGGGAGGGAGAAAAGATGGGCAGGCCTAGGGGAAGGCAGCATTCTCCGGTACCCCAACCCTTGCCTGGGGCTCAGGAGCCTCTATGGGTGCTCAGAGGCCAGGGAAACTCAGCTCATGGCCGGAAGGAAGGAGGTACATCTCCCTTCCCAACCTGGGACCGATAATCAGGAGACAGGGCAGGAACTCAGAGCTATTTTCCTAAGTCCTCTTCCTCTGAGCAGGCCGGGGCCTCACAATTTTGAGGGAAGGGTGGGCATGGTGCCCCTGTCCTCATTAGGGGAATCGTCAGGGAACTGAGGCTTCCCAGTGACCTGGGCCCTCAGACTCAGGGGTCGAGAGCTCCAGGATGCTCCTCCCACTAAGCCTGTACCTGAAGACCTGGGCAGGCAGATTATCATCAGGGAGGCCGGGGAGGGATGGAAATAGGCAGGGCGTGTGGTACAGGTACCCACGCTCACCCATGCTGGCCCTGGCCCAGCAGCCTCCCGAGGCCTGGCCCAAGGTCACTCCTCAGTGAAGTCTCTGTCTATGTCCATGTAGGGCTCCTCAATGTAGCTGACCAGGGCAGAAGGCGACTGGCGGTCTGGGTTCAACAGGATGGATACTGTCTCCTTCCAGTATGAGAAGCTGATGCAGGAGCTCTGGGTGAAAAGAGAGGAGATGGGGTGGTGCCTGGAAGGCCTAGCTGAGCCCAGCCTCCCATGGAGAGGAGAGCCTTTGTACAAGGACAAGGAATAGCCTGCTCATGGCCCAGCAGCATCCATGCACCCTAGTTACTCCTCTGAAGGCCCCTGGGTCTGTGTGCTACTGCCCACCCACTTCCCACGTGGGGCTGGGCTCTCACGTTCTCCAGGCAGGTGCTGTCCTTATCCTTGTGGAGGTAATGCTGCTGCCAGAAGCGCAGCAGGTTGTGGAAGTTGTTGAGCAGGAAGCCGGGATACTTCTTGCTATGCTCCATCCGCTGCAGGAGCCTCAGGTACAAGGGCAGCCGCTCTTTCCTTCGGGCCAGCATGAGGATCACCAGGCTGGTGTTGAGGCAGCTGACATTCTCCTGCAAGGCCATAGGCAGCCAGATTGAATACATGCCAGCAGCCCCAGTGGTGGCTGGTGAACCTGGGCAGACACTTGGCTGTAGCAGGCTTGGGCCTGGTAGGGTTCCAGTACAATCTATGGGTCCACTCCCTGAGTTGCTCTTGCCTAAGCTCCTTCCTGTTCTCTAAGCGTATTACTCATTCTACACACCCTGATTGAACATGTCATTGACTAGATCTCAGTTCAGGCATGGCTTCTTCCAGCAGTTTCTACCTCCTGGCAGTGTTGTGTTCATGTGTTAGATGCAGTTATAATGTTCATGTTTCAGTAGACTGTTGGCAGTCTCAGTCTGCCTTGTCCACAAAGCATCTCCAGAAGGGCCTACCTTCCCAACATGCATGTTAGACAGCAGAACAAAAGACCACCTCAGAGAGGTGTTTGTGGGACCTCCATTTTAGAGAAGGGCGTAAAGCTGCAAGTGGGAAGGCTGACAGTAACTCACAGAAGGAGCTGGGGCCAATCTCAGGTCTGATCACATACATAGCTTAGCACAGTTGCAGGGTAGGGACGTAGGACATGGAGGAAGAGTCCTGGACTGGGAGTTGGACAAATGAAAGACGGAGTGCCAATCTCAACTATGTCCCAACTTAGTGGGCGACCTCTGACTTGCTACCTCACCTTAGGCTCCTCTGCAAACTGGAAGCACCAGGCAAAGCCCTTGGGAGGGATGCACATAGCGCGTGTGTCTGTGTGTTTGGGAGAGACACAGATGTGCTAGGCTCCAGGACTGAGATGGCTTTCCAGTGCATCTTCCCCCTGACATCAGCCTGGGCTCCTCACCTGAGTCAGTGTCTGCACATGGATAATGTTGATGAGACGGAAGAGGAAGGACATCTGCGTGGGCACCTGGGATATGTAGGCGAGCAGGCGGCACTCGGATAGAACTTCCGCCACTGTGGAGGGAGGCAAATGCAGAGCAGTTGGCTCAAGTACAGTGGCAGCGCCAACTGTGCCTCTGAGTGTCAGACGGGGCGTCTCACCGCCAAAGCAGGAACAAGAGCTGCTGCTGCAGGAACAACCTCCAATCATTCTGCCACTAGGACAAGCCACGCCTCGGCCTGGTCCTGCAGAATCACACTCCGGGAGCAGTCCTTCCTCCTGCAGCTCCCTCCTCCACCCTAGAACCCGAGCCCAGATCCCCTATCTTTCCTTCCAGGAAGACAGGTATGATGCTCATTAAAGAAACATAGTAAGGGGCTGGGAGGGTGGCTCAGTGGTAGAGTGCTTGCCTTGCATGCATGAGGCCCTGGATTCGACTCCTCAGCACCACATAAGCAAAAAGAAAAAAGCCAGAAGTGGCGCTGTGGCTCAAGTGGTAGAGCGCTAGCCTTGAGCTGAAGAGCTGAGGGACAGCGCCCAGGCCCAGAGTTCAGGCCCCACAACCGGACCCCCCCCCAGAAAAAAGCCAGAAGTGGCGCTGTGGCTCAAGTGGTAGAGCGCTAGCCTTGAGCTGAAGAGCTGAGGGACAGCGCCCAGGCCCAGAGTTCAGGCCCACGACCAAAAAAAAAAAAAAAAAGATAGTAAGCTGGGCGCAGGTAGCTCATGCCTATAATCCTAGCTACTCAGGAGGCTGAGATTTGAGAATTGCAGTTTGAAGCCAGCCCAGGCAGAAAAGTCCGTGAGACTCGTCTCTCTAATAAACTACTCAGAAAAAGCCAGAGGTGGTGCTGTGGCTAAAGTGGTAAAGCAATAGCCATGATCAAAAGAACCTCAGGGATAACACCTAGGCCCTGAGTTCAGGCCCCAGGACCAGAAAAAAAAAAAAAGTGAACTCCATGCCAGTAATTTATACTTATAATCCTAGCTACTTGGGAGGCCAAAATCAGGAGGATCTGGTTCAAGGCCAGCCTGGACATACAAGTGAGACCCCTTCTCAACCAAGAGCTGAGTACAGTGGTTCAAACCTATAATCCTAACTATGTGAGAAGCTGAGATTGAGAGGACTGTGGCTTTAGGGCAGCCTGGCAGAAAGTCCATGAGAATCTATCTGAACAGAAGAAGCTCATGGTATGTGCCTGTCGTCTTAGCTATGATGAAAAAGTGTAAAATAGGCAGACTGTGGTCTAGGTGCAGGCTCAAGGAAAAAAAAAATCCTATCTCAAAATTAAACAGCACAAGCTGGGTGTGCTGGCTCAAGTCTATAATCCTAGCTACTTGGGAGTTGGAGATTAGGGAATCATGGTTCATAAGGCCAGCTAGGGAAAGTAAGTTTGTGGGGTTCCATCTCAACTGGCATTCAGTTGTCATCCCCAGCTGTGGGAAAAATGGTGGGCTGGGCGCCGGCAGCAGTGGCTCACACCTGTAATCCTAGCTACTCAGGAGGCTGAGATCTGAGGATCACAGTTTGAAGCCAGCTCAGGCAGAAAAGTCCCTGTGAGACTCTTACTCCAATTAACCACTCAAAAACCAGAATTGGTGGGGCTGGGAAGGTGGCTCAGTGGTAGAGTGCTTGCCTTGCATGCATGAGGCTCTGGGTTCGATTCCTCAGCACCACATAAGCAAAAAGAAAAAAGCCAGAAGTGGCGCTGTGGCTCAAGTGGTAGAGCATTAACCTTGAGCTGAAGAGCTGAGGGACAACGTCCAGGCCCAGAGTTCAGGCCCCACAACCGGACCCCCCCCCAAAAAAAAAAACCAGAAGTGGTGCTGTGGCTCAATTGGTAGAGCAATAGCCTTGAGCACAAAGAGGCTCAGGGACAATGCCCAGGCCCTGAGTTCAAGGACCACAACTGACAGAACAAAAACAAAAACACCAATGTTGGGGTACAGCAATGTGCACCTGTCTTTCCAGGGACAAAGGGAAGCACCAATAGGATTGCAGTCCAGGCCAATCAGGGCATAAAACAAAGACCCAATCTTGAAAACTGACAACACTAAAGGGAATGGCTCTAGTGGTAGAGCCTTTGCCTAGCAATACAAGGCACAAAGCCCTGTGTTCAAAGAAAGAGAGAGAGAGAGAGAGAAGAAAGGAAGAAATTTAGATCATTTCCCAGAGCTTTCATATGTCTATGCCTACAGCTGGGTCACTGAGTACAACAGCGCTGAGCAAAAGCTTCCCACATTATAGTGGGACAACAACCAAACATACCAAAGATCATGTAGTCAGTCCCCAGAAACAAACAGAAATCGCATGCTTCTCACTGCCAATGATAATGACTGAAACAGGGACAACTGTATTTTTGGAGGGGCTCACAAACTAGAGAATCTACTAGATTCCACAGCATCTTATAGAGGAAAAAACAACATACATACCATACATATAAACATTACATGGAAGTACATGCAATTCTACATGAGGTCAGGTACTTCACCCAGACACAGCTGTCTACCACAGCACTGCACAGAGAGACAGAACAAAGGGTCTTGCTCATCGCAGAGAGAAAGTAGCCTTTTGCATTTTCTAGACAACAATGGCTTTTATGTCATTATGTGTTCATTAAAGGAGGCATGAATGATAGAAAACAGTCAACACAGCAGAGTAAATTACCTGAGACCACTCTCGTGACATGAACCACATGGTTATCGGGGCTACTTCAGCGGTTCCCATCTCCTGGCTGGAGGCCAGGTGTCTCCTATCAGTGACCACTGTACCCGGGTGCCCTGGCATCCTAGCTGCCCCTCACCTTTCATGTCCACCTGGTTTTCAAATCGGTCCAATGACAGGGTGACACAGCGTACCAGCATGTTGGAGTCCACCAGCGAACTGTTAATCTGCTTCAGGAACACCTGGAACTGGAGTAGAGACAGCGCTCGCTGGCAGCAGGGGCACCAGAGATCCTCTACCCCAGCTCTGCTAAGTCCTAGACATAAGCTGCGTGACTGGTGGGAGCCAGGCTGGTAAGATCCTGTGACCCTGGCGAGTGTTTCTGCACCAATGGTGGTTTCCGTCACACACACTCTTGGGAGCCTAAGGAGTCAGGCCCAATTCTGTTCTGGACCTCTACCCTAGCAATAATCTCAGCAATTCCTCAGTCACCCATTCCCATCGTCATTCCAACAAGCAGCTGAGGTTTTCATCCCTGTATCCCCCTGGCCCAGCACAAGATAAGTGTAGGAAACGTTGCTTACTGGATCCTTATACTCCCCAACTGTAAGCCTACAGTTGAAGACGATAGGCCAGGGCTCCCAGACAGCTTCTGGCAATGTGGTAAACTTCATAGGGCCCTGGTCTAGCCTTACCTTGGCATCAGTATTGATGTATTTATTGAACCTTTTGAACGCATCAACATTGAACTTCATCAGCTCCCCCAGGAGGTCGAAGTAGCTTTGGAGCACATCCCTTGATTTGCACTCGCTGTCCACGATGCAGTATAGGATGTGCTGGGGTAAGGAAGGGCCAGGATGAAGAAATAAATATGGCTGCCCCCACCTGTCTCCCACCTGGGCCTGGCCTGGGGCTCAGACCATATATTTGCTTCAAGCAAGCACCCAGGTGGATGGAACCTGCAATCTTGTCTACATTCTTCTTTGAGGATGTGGGTGGCTCCAAGACCAGGGCAGGTGACAGACAGAGCTCAGCAGGACAGGCAGCGGCTTAGTGCGTGGAGCACATGCCCTCACTGCCCAGGGCTCGCAGAGGTCACTAACATGGCCACAGCTCTAGTCCCCAAGAGGGGCAGCTGTCTCCAGTTCTATCCTCAGCCACTGCCCAAGCAGTCAGGCACTCAAAGAAGTAAAGGACAGAGATTTAAGGACACTTGACATATGTTGACCCCATGGGTTTTCTTTGTGTTAACAGATGAAATCATGGAAAATTTGTATCAAAACCAATGGATGTTTATCAAGAACACAAAGCCAATTTTAACTTCTTGATAAAGGTTTCTATGACAAATGGTTTTCAACATTTTCCATTTCCTTTTGAGGCAGTCTCAGTATACAGCCCAGGTTGGCCTGGAACTCTACATTCTCCTGTCTGAGCCTCCCACATGCTGGGATTGCAGGAATGCATGGACCATCACATTCAGCTCATTTTCCTGAAGTTACACCAACTTAGATTCATTCCTTTTCCATGTGGATCTTACAACACATGTGTCAATTTCTTGTGGGCACTGACAGGGGGGCCCACAGTTGGAAACCTGGGAAAATACTAGGACAATCTACACTGGCTCTCCTAACAAACCATGTAGGGCTCAGGACAGGAAAGCAAAGTGTGGGGCTGGGGGAGAATAGCCACCCAACACCCCAGCTCCTCCAGGCCATACCTCTAGAAGGCCTCGCTTCAGCAGGAACATCTGGTCTGCATAGGAGGTGGTCCCTCGGAGGAAACTCTCCACAGCCCGGGCTTGCCAAAACCTGTGACCCAAATATTGACCCCTGGCCCAGGTGGCTAAGGCTGCCCTCTCCTGGCCCAGGTTCAATTCCCCCCAGGGTTGGGAAATGTCTGTTGCCTATTCATTCAACATTTACTGAATATCTACCATGTATTGGGGCCCACCTAGGCCTTAGGTTGCAGCAAGTCAGCAAGAGAAGCCCCGTCCTCAGAGAGTGGACAGCCAAATGGACAGTCTCACATGCAGGCCTGTCTTAAGGACTGGCATTTCAGGGAAGGTGGTAGCTGGGAGAGTGGGCACCAGCAAGCTCCATGTGAAAATACTCCAGGCTTTAATCTTCCAGGGACTGGAGGGACATGGATTTGGGGGCCAGAAATGTGGAAAGCAGAAGGTGTGTGTGGACCTGCAACTGCATTCATGTGCACCAGGCTGACCCAGAGGAGAGATGGCTGACAGTCACTTAGTGGTCCCAAAGCTCAGTGGGACCCACAATGCTAAGTCTGGATAAGGAAGGTTCCAGGGACAGAGATCCTCTTGGGACAAGGACTACTGAAAGCTTCACATAGAGCCCTGACACAATTTCTCCTGCCTACAACTTTCATGACTTATCTCTGCGGAGTTTGGAACTCTGAGCAGCTCCCTGACCACCCCCATCCCCATCTGCCCATCACCAACAGCCATAGCAGGCAAAGGGCTGTCCTTGGCTAGCTCCTGGCTCTACTCCTTTCCACGCTGCAATGCCCTGAAGCAGGTTTCTTTTAGTTGTTCTTGTTTCCCACAAGCCTAAGAAAAACCATGTTGGTGGGACCTGTATTCCAGCTCTCTCCCACCTGTGCAGCACCATCACCACAGGCACTTGCTGAACTCACAGCTACCTTCTGACATAGCCTGCTATGTTCAGCAAGAATATGTACACTTACCTGCAACAATACATATGCCTCCCCCAACAATGACCATCTTCACAAATAGCTACTGGGGACTAAAGGAAGCATTTCTAACCACTTGGGAAACACCTGTCTCTTGAGCCCCTCACAATGGCAGGTAGCTGTCCACAGGCTTACCTGAAAGATGACTCTGCTGGCTCCTTCTTCATGACCTGCAGCAGCCGAGTTAATAAGCCCCTTTTCCCATCACACACCAAACTCCTGGAATAAAAAGGCACTAACGTTGGTGGCAGATCTGAGGGACTGAGGCTGGGCTGGGTAAGTATGCTGGCTTAGGTAGGTGAAAACAGTATGGAGGCACTCCTACTCCACCTTGGCTTAGAGTCCCAGGGCCCTTATCACTAGAACAGCTGAGGACATGGGCACCACACCTCAAGCCAGCTGTCCCTCCTTGCAAGAGGCAGACACATCCAGAGGTAGCCAGGGCTCAGAGCTGCCATTGGAAGGCTATTTATACAAGTGGGTTTGAGAGAGGCCATGTCAGTCTGTCAGATGGGTCAAAAATCTCTCTGCCTCAGGTTTGGTTCCAGCCTAGCCATGGCCAAAGACCCTCACATTCAGGCCTCAGCTTGCTGTTCTATGAATCAAAAGGCAATCAAAGAGGAAACAGCTCAGGCTCCATCATGGAGGAAAGTAGATGGCCAAGCGGGCAGAGTTTAAGGGACTCCTTAAACTCCATCTTCAAATAAAGCAGCTCTGCTTTTATCCCTTAACATCATCAGGGCAGGTCTGTTTTGTCTGCATCTGAGGCATTCTGTCACCTTACTGCCTAGTTCCAGAAAATAAGGCAAACACACCAGGTAACAGAACTTGACTCCTGGCAGAGGGTGAAGGAGCCTGCTTGGTTCACCCCGTTGGTCAAACTGCCACCAGCAGGAAAGGAGCCGTGTGTACGTGGTAAGGGAAGGAGATACACACAGAGGACTTCTGGCAGGTGGCTCTTTGGGCCTCCGTCCCTCAGCTTTAGAGAAGAGTTAATGACACTATTTCCTTCTTCTCCAGGGCTGCTTTGAGGCTCAAGGAGAAAATGCAGGGGGCATCAGTGTTTGCATACAGGAACCCTTGGGATAGCGCAGCTACATGGGAGAAAGGGCAACGTGTGGCCACAGCTCCCCCACCAGGTCACCTGTCAGTATTGAGGACGGCTTCCACCTCAGGGATGTTGGCCTTGAGCGAGATGGCACTGAGTTCATTCAGCTCCTGGTTGTTGAGGAGCAGGTACTTGTTTCTGAAACAGATGGGTTGAGAGGTAAAAGATAGGAACTGGAGTGGCGCAGTGGCTCAAGTGGTAGAGCGCTAGCCTTGAGCTGAAGAGCTGAGGGACAGCGCCCAGGCCCAGAGTTCAAGCCCCATGACTGAAGGAAGAAAAAAAAAAAAAGAGATGGGCACTGGCATTGTGAAGCAGCGCTGGACGAGGGTAAGGAGCCTTCGGCAGCCCACTTCCCATGGGGGGAAGGCAGCTGAGAACCCACCCGTTCCCCCCCAGGATCTCTCAGCCCTGTGCCAGCCTTCCATAAGACAGTATCTTGACAATGACTCCAACATTCCTTAACAAGGTCTTAGAATTTCCAAGTTTAGGCTGCCCATTGACCATATTTACTTGATTCCACAAAGGCACCGGCACCTCTGCATGTCCAATCTCACCTCACGTTGGTCCTGCTACACCACTCCCAACAACCACACTGTTACCCACACAGAGGCCTGGTTAGCTGTGACACATTTTCCCTCCCTTCCACTCCAGGCCTGTCATGACCTGAACCTAAGCATGGCACCAGACTCCTACATGATTTTCCACAGGAATGGTGTCCTCACACAGCTCCTAGAGTGATCTTCAGAACAGACTGGTTTCATCTATTCTGTTTAACGAGCTTTCTCCACTTCCCACTGCTTTAAAGTAGGTAATACTGTGGACTGTGAACATGGCTTCCAGGCCAAGAGCAGCCAGGCTACTCTGAAACTAGCCCCCATCAATCCTATCAATTGAGCCCACCACACTCCCTTACAGAAAGGGCTTCTGACAGAACCCTTACCCTTGCATGCTGTGCCTTCACCTCATTTCCTATTACTGAACCTTTAGGCCTCAGCTGGCGAGATACTTCTAGGTCTTTGCCAACTGTCCTCTCATAGAATCATGCTCTCTACTTCCAAATATTATGTCTGTCACCATGCATTCCATATATATATTTGTATGTATGTATGTATATGTCCATACATTCATTCTCTGACTAATGTCTAACCCCTTGCAAGGCTACACTCACATCTCTGCGGAGCTGTGAAGCTGAGGTGCCTGGAAGGCAGACTTTATGTTAACTTGTACAATGTTCCAAAATGTTAAAACTAACATTTAAAACTCAGAACTGGATCCTCAACACTACAGAAAACAAAACCAAATGAAACCAAACCAAAGCATACACAAAAAACAACAATAAGGGGGCTGGGAATGTGGCCTAGTGGTAGAGTGCTTTACCTAGCATGCATGAAGCCCTGGGTTCAATTCCTTAGTACCACATAAACAAAAAATAAAAAAGTGAAAAAAATAAGAAAACAACAACAACAACAACAAACTACCCAGGACCTTTCACATAAAACTTAATTTCTGACTTTCCTTGAAGAGCTGAAAAATCAGAAGCCATGCAAGAGCATGGCTCATGTTCACTCAGCTGCTGCAGCTGCGTGACAGCCTGACACACAAGGTTACCAAGATTCCCAGGACATGCTGAGGTCAAAGGGCCAGCTGCTATTCCTTGATTCCCTGCATTGTTTCCCTTACAGAAGAGAAACATGTTCTCCATCAAAGGTAGAAAAAAATAAAAAAAATCAGAAGGCACATCTCATAGAGGAGTCAGTGCGCTGCCTGTGTGAGGTCTGGAGGTCAGTCAGTGAGAGAGATGTTGATTCCACAGATAACCAACAGCCAGCAACTTCCACCTTACCTTTAGGGCAGCAGTGAGGGCTGAGGGCAAGCTCAGAACCTGGCAGGAAGGAAGGCTGGCCGCTCTTACTGTGGGGCCAAGAAAATGCAGCCATACTTTGTCACTCTGAGGCTCTGGGTTCTCACTACCTCCCACAGCCTCCTCCTGAGTAGAGGGGTCAGCACAGCATAAGGACAGAGAAGACCTCAGAACATAGCCCAACAGCCCCACTGTGAGGACAGGCATACTTACTCGTGATGGTCACTGAAACTCTGGAGAAGCCTCAAAAACTGGATCTTCAAGGTGATGTCCTAAAATATATGTTAAAACCACAGTAGTCACAGTGTTCCTAAATAAGAGAAAGCCAAGGCTCTGGTAAGAGCCCAGAGATAGCACTTAGTGAGCCTCTTTTCTTTTGTTGGAAATCCACCCTATCAGACTTATACCTCTAACCAACTGCAAGTTCAACTAATGTGGACACTTCTTGCTAAAAGCAATCCCAGAATACTGGATTTAAAAAAAAAAAAAAGGGCCGGGAAGGTGGCTCAGTGGTAGTGCGCTTGCCTTGCATGCATGAGGCCCTGGGTTCGATTCCTCAGCACTACATAAGCAAAAAGAAAAAAAAGCCAGAAGTGGCGCTGTGGCTCAAGTGGTAGAGCGCTAGCCTTGAGCTAAAGAGCTGAGGGACAGAGCCCAGGCCCAGAGTTCAGGCCCCACGACCGGACCCAAAAAAAAAAAAAAAAAAAAATCCAGGTTTGGTGGCTCATACCTGTTTTCCTAGCTATGCAAGAGGCTAAGATCTGAGGATTGGGGTTTGAAGTCAGCAAAGCCCACGAGACTCTTATCTCCAGTTAACCAGCAAAAAGCCAGAAGTGGAGCTGTGGCTCAAGTGGTAGAGTGCTAGCCTTAAGGAAAGAAGCTCAGAAACTGCACTCGGGCCCTGAGCTCCAGGACTGGTACAGAAAAAAAAAATCATAAAAAATTTTTTAAAATGTGAGTTCCGTTCATAAGCTAGAAAGGAAGACCTATAGGAATCAGAAATGTAGAAATGTCTGAGTCCAGTGAACTCAGGCAGTGGTGCTCAGGTAGCCAAGGGTGTGTGTTGAGGAAGAGAGGCCTGGCCCTACCAGGGCTGGAATTCTAATGTCCCACACTGACCAGACAGTCTCCAGCCTGTGCTGGGAGAGCTGGTTAAGAAATCTAGTGTGGGGCTGAGAAGGTGGCTCAGTGGTAGAGCGCTTGCCTTGCATGCATGAGGCCCTGGGTTCGATTCCTCAGCACCACATAAGAAGAAAAAACCAGAAGTGGTGCTGTGGCTCAAGTGGTAGAGCGCTAGCCTTGAGCTGAAGAGCTGAGGGACAGCACCCAGGCCCAGAGTTCAAGCCCCACAATCAAAAAAAAAAGAAGCAGTCTAGTGTGCCTGGCGTAAGCCTCCCAGAAGTGAAAACTCAGGTTCACCCCAGCAGAGCAGTAGGGCTGACACTGAATGTGAAAATTGGCCCTGGAAACTATGTAGTCTTGAAGACAAAAACATTAAATGTGGCTCAAGTAGTAAAGGGCTAGCCTTGAGCAAAAGAAACTCTGGGACAATGCCCAGGACCGGCAAAAAAAACAAACCAAAACAAAACAAAAGTGCTCTGAAAAATACTTCCAGGACCAAGGTTCCCTGGAAAAGCCAGCCTCCCTATAGGTGGCTTCTTCATGCAAGTTACAAAACACGAGAAATGCTATCCTGAGTGCTAGATTAATGGAAGGCTTTGGTACCCTGTGAGTAACTAAAAAAGATCATAAGAAAAATAGCAAACTATTAAAATTTGAAAACAAACAAACCAGAAAAAAACAGAAGGCATTCATATGATAAAGCAGTTTTTAAAAAACAGCCACACAGAATGCTTAGAAATGCAAAATATATTCATTTGAAATTAAAAACCCAAATTGGTTGGGTGTGATAACTCATGCTTATATTCCTAGCTACTCCAGACATGGAGATTGGTAGGCTCACAGTTTGAGGTGACAGTTTTCAAGATGCTGTCTCAACAGAAAAGGTTGAGCGTAGTGGTATGTGCCTGTCATCCTAGTTACTGCTTTAAGTGTAAATAGGAGAATCATGTTCCAGGCCAACCTCAGCAAATAAGACCCTATGTCAAAAATAATCAAAACAAATCAGGCAGAAAAGTCTCTAAGATCCCTTCTCAACCCATAGTTGGGGGCAGTGGTATGTACTTGTCCAAAGCTACATGAGGTGGCTGAGATTGGAAGGATCAAGATTCCCTCTTCACAGAGGGAAGAGAGGAGCTGGACACAGTGATGCATACCCATGATCCCAGTGAAGATGACAAGACCAAAGGTACATAGGTCAAGGCTCAGGTGCATACCTGGAAGGAGGTAAGACCCTATCATAAAATTAACCAGTGAAAATCAGGTCTGGAGTCATGGTTCAGCGGTATTATACCAGTCTAGCAAATGTGAGGTCTTCTGTTCAAACATCAATACTAATTAAAAAACAAACAAACAAAAAACAGTATAAAAAATAAAAATCAGGTTGGGATGGAGCTCAATGGTAAAGCACTTGCCTA
>NW_012267229.1:15767143-15769157 GCF_000151885.1 Dipodomys ordii
AAAAAACAGATGAAATATTTGTGTGGGGGGGGGGGGGGGGGAGGGGGGAGGAGTGTTGGAGGTGAAACACAGGAATGCCCACAAGGCAGAGGTCAGGAGCCATGCTATGTCCTGCAGGTGCATAGCACTTAGAAGTCCAGGGTACTTTTTCTCCCATGTTGGTAGGTAGAACATCACCCAACGCCAAGGAGGCACATAATCTTCCTTTTGGAAGAAAGGGCTCAATGACTTATTCAATCTCTTCCAATAAGCTGAGTGGCATGAAAGGCCTCTGACTCCCAATGCAGTGCTCTGTCTAGGGCACTGTGGGAAATGTAAGGTAGAGGTGAATTCTTGGCCTCAAAAACCCCCCAAAAAACAAAACAAAAAAACAAAACACTACATCTCAAAGCATTGCCTGACTTAAGACATTACTGGTGTGTAGAACCTAGGGGTAAAAGCTGTATCAGAGGACAGAGCACCAAATAAAGCAGCTCTGCTCTATACCTAGAGGTATAGAGGGAACTGGCACATCTTCAAAGGGATTTCAGCAAAGGCAGACACATTGATTGGTACAGGCTGGTCCACTATGGGATCATGTAACAAAATTTTCAGTTTCTGCTCTAGTCCCAAAGAACCAGAGATCATGGGCCAGCAGGTCTTGAAACAACTACTTCTAGCAAGTAAAATCACAAATGTCCCCAGGGTCCCTTGCTTACTGGGCTACAGTCACAGTTCTGGTTGTGACCATGAAGAACAAGGGCTGATGCTGAGTGTTTCCTCCAAATCAGCTTGTCAAACAAATTATTGAGTCCAGGGATCAGCTTGAACTCAGCAATCATCCTGTGGACCTGGACAAGGAGGGAAGAAGAGAAAGACTATGACCAGTGTGTTTCTAAGAACCAGTAAAGACACATGTGCAGTACAGACCCACAACTTTCCAAACACAAAAAATGTCAGAAAGCTGAGTCTCTATACAACTTGTACTATACCTGACTACATAGAAATACCTGTTAACTTTGCAAATAGTTGCTCAAAATAGCAGTAAGGATATAAATATGAAAAAAATGAAACTGGCCAGCTACTCAGGAGGTTGAAATTAACAGGATCAAAGTTCAAAGCCAGCAAAGGCAACAAAATCTGCTAGACTCCATCTCTAAAATACCCAGCAAAAAGCTGGGCTACAGGTGTGGACTCAAGTGGAATACCAAGCAAACAAGCAAGTAAACAGAGTAAAGCACAAGTTAACCCCAGTACTAGGGAAGAAAAGAAAATTCAGGAGTAGAGAAGCCTTTCTAAAAGATTAAACCTGGAAATCTTAGCAAAATTCACAATAATCTGTACATACAAAGAAATATAATAAAACCAATCACTGGGCTGGGAAGGTGGCTCAGTGGCAGAGTGTTTGCTTTGCATGCATGAGGCCCTGAGTTCACTTCCTCAGCGCATAAGCTGAAAAAGCCAGAAATGGCTGTGGCTCAAGTGGTAGAGCGCTAGCCTTGAGCTGAAGAGCTGAGGGACAGCGCCCAAGCCCAAAGATCAGACCCTACAACTAATAAAGAAACAACAACAACAACAAAATCACTTTGTGAAATACATTGCCAACAAAAATAATTTTTAAGCCAGGTGCTGGTAGCTCATAGCCGTAATCTTGTCTACTCAGAAGGCTGAGATCTGAGGATCACAGTTCAAAACCAGCCTAGGCAGCAAAGTGTATGAGACTCTTACCTCCAAAAAAAAAGAAAAAAAAGAAAATTGAAGTGAGGGGATGAGTTGGGAGAGATGGGGAAAATAATGAAAGGGCGACATTGATCAAGAGAGATGTATTCATAAAGTGATCTGTTAAACCGTAACTTTTTTGTACAAGTACTTAAACATACATACATATATATATGTGTATGTATGTGTGTGTATATATATATATATATATATATATATATATTTTTTTTTTTTTTGTCAGTCAGGGAGCCTAAACTCTGGGCCTGGGCGCTGTCCCTCAGCTCTTCAGCTCAAGGCCAGCACTATACCACTTGAG
>NW_012267229.1:15770322-15773929 GCF_000151885.1 Dipodomys ordii
ACATAAGCAAAAAGAAAAAAGCCGGAAGTGGCGCTGTGGCTCAAGTGGTGGAGCGCTAGCCTTGAGCTGAAGAGCTGAGGGACAATGCCCAGGCCCAGAGTTCAGGCCCCACAACCGGACCCAAAAAAAAAAAAAAAAAGACTAGGGGCGAGAATCAGTGTCAAACATCTATAATCACAGTTGCTGGGAAAGCTCAAGAGGATTACTTAAGCTCAGGAGTTCAAGGCCAGCCTTAGCAACGTAAGACCTTATGTTAAAGTAAGATTAGAGGGCTGGGAAGTAAGATTAGAAGGCTGGGAAGAAGAAAAAGCCAGAACTGGCGCTATGGCTCAAGTGGTAGAGTGCTAGCCTTGAGCTGAAGAGCTGAGGGACCGTGTTCAGGCCCACAGTTCAGGCCTCACAACCGACTAAATAAATAAATAAGATTAGAGGTGAGGTACAAAGCTCAAAAAAGAAGGCCTTCTGAGGCAGATTATCATTTGAAATCAAAGTCAATGGTAGGTTTGATCCTTCCTTTTCTTCTTCCCTCTCCCTGTTTCTCCTTTCTTGACCACACAGGTTTTGAGCTTAGCCTGAGCTTGCTAAGCAAGCCCTCTACCAACTTGAGCCAGTCCTTTTAGTTGAGGCCAGCCTTGGACCACAATTGTCTTACTTATCTCTCCCAAATAGCTAATAGAACAGATATGAATCACAACACCAGGCTTATTTGCTAGCTTTTTGCCTGGGCTGGCTTCAAACCATAATCCTTTCAGTCTCTGCCTCCCAAGTAGATTACAGGCATAAGCCATCTTGCCAGGCTGAGATTTCTGCTATGTTATTTTCCTTTATTATTATTATTTTTTAAGTCCAGATCCTTCTCTAGCAAATTGTACTTGTACTTGCTTCATTCTGCTCTCAACTACAGCTCCTTGTTTGGCTTCTCAGTGGGGTGGTAGAAAATAGAAGGCAGATATACATTCAGGCTTTGAGACCCTGTTGGTCTTCAGCTCAGAGCCTAGCTCTGTGGTCTTGAACCTTAGTAACCCTGGGTGGTACATGGGGGACAATGGAGCTATGAAGTAGGCTCAATATGGTAATGTGAGGGAAGATTAGTGCACTGAAACAATGACTGTTATATTGAAGATTTACATAGTAGTAGAAAAATGGAATTTAAGGCATTGGGAGAGTACTTCCTGTCTTGTGATTACTATTTGGACAAAACTAGTCAGAGAAACTGGCTCAATTATACATTAATAAGAAGGCCACTCTAAGAAGGAAGATTTTACAGGGGTGCTGGTAGCTCATGCCAATAATCCTGGCTGCTCAGGAGGCTGAGATCTCAAGATAATGTTCTAAAGCTAGCCTTGGCAGGAACGTCTGAGAGACTTTTATTTCAGAGAACCACTAAAAACCTGTAAGTGGAAAATCTATGAGACTTTTATCTCAGAGAACCACCAAAAATCTAGAAGTGGAGCTGTGGCTCAAGTGGTATAGATCAGTCTTGCACAAAAATAACTCAGAGACAACAGCAGCCACTTTGAGTTCAGGCCCCAGAACCAGCACCAAAAAAACAACAAAAAAAAAGAGAAGACATCTGTAAAGCCCGGCCCCTTGGCCAGGAAATCCTTTCCTCAACTTCCCAGTCTGGGGAGGATGGGTGAATCCCTGTGCCCACAGAGCCTGGCACACAGAAGGACTTAGTAAATGGTGACTGCACACTCGAGAAAGTACTGACAAAATGCTGGTTCTCAGTGGGGCTGGACTTCAAGGCCACTGCCAGCCCCTGAGAAGTGCCTGTGCCGGAGAATCTGACAAGAAGAAGGTTCAGAGGACAGAGGAGGCAGGTCAGTGGCCCTTAGATCCTGGCTCTCCTAATGCTTGGACACTGAGAGCATGGCTCCTTTTGCACTTTGGTTTTCTCAACCATCATGTGTGGGGAGAGGGGGTCATTCTACCTGTGGGGTAACTTATCAAAGTATCTGAATGCTCAAACATGGAAGCAGTGCTGTGGCTCAAGTGGTAGGAAAAAAGTGGCAAAAAAGTTCAGGAACAAGCCAGGAGCCAGTGGCTCACGTCTGTAATCCTAGCTACTCAGGGGACTGAGATCTGAGAATCATGGTTCAAAGCCAGCCCAGGCAGGAAAATCTGTGAGACTCTTAACTCCAATAAACCACTAGAAAACTGGAAGTGGCACTGTGGCTTAAGTGGTAGAGTGCTCACCTTGAGCTGAAGAGCGCAGGGACAGCCCCATGACTGACCAAAAACAAAGAAAAAAAAAAAAAGGTCAGGAACAGCGCCCAGGCCAAATATAAATAATGGTGAAGTGCCTCCAAAACATAAAACAATGCTGTTACCATCATCATCTTTTTTTTTTTTTTTTTTTGCTATTTTTGAGCCTGTGTTCTTTTCTTTTTTTTTTTTGTCAGTCAGGGAGCCTAAACTCTGGGCCTGGGCGCTGTCCCTCAGCTCTTCAGCTCAAGGCCAGCACTATACCACTTGAGCCACAGCGCCACTTCTGGTTTTTTCTGCTTCTGTGGTGCTGAGGAATCAAACCCAGGGCCTCATGCATGCAAGGCAATCACTCTACCACTGAGCCACTTTCCCAGCCCACCATTTTTTTTCCATTTTTTTTAAATTTAAAAAAAAAGTGGATATAGTGGCACATTCCCATAATCTCAACTATATGGGAGGCATAGGTAGGAGGACTGTGGTCAGAAACTGGCCTGGGCACAAAGTGTGGGGCTTTATCCAAAAACCAAAGCAAAAAAAGGCTCCAAAGCAACCTTCCTATTTCTAGCCTCCCATGTAGCTGGGATCACAAACATGAAGCCCCACGTCCAGCTTATTGATATGGGGTGTCTCGCTAACTTTTTGCCAGGTTAGTCTTGAACCATGATCCTCCTAGTCTCTGCCTCCTAAATCACTGAATTACAGGCATAAGACAATGTGTTTGGCTGTCTTTTTTTTTTTTTTAACGTATGAAACAAAGCAGTTCTCAGGGCTGTTGTACAGACAACCATAGAATGTATGTGAGGCAGAAGCTCAATCCCTATTGGTCTACAAGGCAGGGAAGTTCAGCAATATCAGCCTTGGCAAGGTTAGCCAAGGAAAACCCACTTATGGCATGTGTGTCTAGATCTCCACAGATATTATCTTGGGGGATTAAACCTTAAGAAGCCTTGCCTGACAGAGGTATGCCCACAGACATCTCTGGACACTGAAGTCACAGCCAGTATGACATTTTCAGGAAGCCCAGACTGACAGACTGATAGATAACTGATTGCTGCCCAGGCCTCAATTGAAATCCAACCTGGTTTATGTTGCCCTGTTAAATGAGCCTCATCTGGGAGATGAGGCTTATGGTGATCATCAAGCCATATCTTTTCTGTCTCACTCTAAACTCTAAGCCCTGCCCAGGGCAAAGAGAAGAGGCAATACCACAATGGCCCCCAAAAGTTCATCCTGTCCAAAGGTCGCATTGTGCAGAGTGGAAACCCAGGATAAGACTAGGGGTGAGGGCTGGGAAGGTGGCTCAGTGGTAGAGGGCTTGCCTTGCATGCCTGAGGCCCTGGGTTCGATTCCTCAGCACCACATAAGCAAAAAGAAAAAAGCCGGAAGTGGCGCTGTG
>NW_012267229.1:15776254-15783489 GCF_000151885.1 Dipodomys ordii
TGTCCCTCAGCTCTTCAGCTCAAGGCGAGCACTCTACCACTTGAGCTACAGCGCCACTTCCGGTTTTCTGGTGGTTTATTGGAGATAGGAGTCTCATGGTCTCTCCTGCCCAGGCTGGCTTTGAACCGCGATCCTCAGATCTCAGCCTCCTGAGTAGCTAGGATTACAGGCGTGAGCCACCAGCACCCGGCTAGTAATATGTTTTTGTATCAACAATATGATTTCTGAATTTCTAGCTAATAGCAATCAAGGGATAGCTTTATAACACACAAATGACTTGGTTAAAAAGTGGACTATCTATATTCATATGCCTAGATGTATTCCTAGCTCTCCCTAAACCTTCTTAGGTCAGAGTATTTCATCAACATAAGAGTTCTTCTAGCCGGGTGCCAGTGGCTCACGCCTGTAATCCTAGCTACTGAGGAGGCTGAGATCTGAGGATCATGGGTCAAAGCCAGCCCGGGCAGAAAAGTCCGTGAGACTCTTATCTTCAATAAACCACTAGAAAACCAGAAGTGACGCTGTGGCTCAAGCGGTAGTGTTTGCCTTGAGCTGAAGAGTACAGAGATAGTGCCCAAGCTCAGAGTTCAAGCCTCACGACTTGGGGAGGTGGGGGGAAGAGTTCTTCTATTGAAAACAATACCTAGAGTAGATTGGTTAGAATAGTGTGGAGTGTTTTTCTCATTGAAGTAATTTATATACTCATGTGGTTCTAAATAAAAATATACAACAAGGAGTCCTTTAGATATTATCTACTGTTAGTAACCACTTTGTTTCTTGTGTATCCTTTCAGTTTCTTTATGAAAACTCTATGATCTTAATTTTCTCCCTTCCTAAAGTATCATATCAGCTGGGCACTGGTGGTTCATTCCTGTAATCCTAGCTACTCAGAAGGCTGAGATCTGAGGACTATGATTCAAAGCCAGCCGAGGCAGCAAAGTCCATGAGATTTTACTCCCCAATTAAGCAGACACACTCAAAAGCTGTGGTTCAAATGGTAGGGCAAGTGGTAGAGCAAAAAAAAAAAAAAAAATCAGGGACAATGCCCAGGCCCTGAATTCAAGCCTCTGGACAAAAAAAAAAAGTGTGTGTGTTGGGGGGCGGGAGGGGGGGTGGCCGGGGGGAATCAAAGCTCAGAAGAGGCTTAGGAAATCAAAAGGTATATGCAGTTCTCCTAAACATTGTTTATTGTTTTGTTGGTTTCTTATTTTTTAAATTCCAAACCCATTAAGAAAAAAACAATCTGGGGGCTGGGAAGGTGGCTCAGTGGTAGAGCACTTGACTTGCATGCATAAGGCCCTGGGTTCGATTCCTCAGCACCACAGAAGCAAAAAGAAAAAAGCCAGAAGTGGCGCTGTGGCTCAAGTGGTAGAGTGCTAACCTTGAGCTGAAGAGCTGAGGGACAGCGCCCAGGCCCTGAGTTCAGGCCCCATGACTGGACCCCCCCCCAAAAAAAAAAGAAAAAGAAAAAAAACAATCTGATGAGAACTATGGAGAAATTACCTTGGTTGATTTCAGCTGCAGAAGGCCCCAAGCTCAAGCTCTTCTTCTGCTGAGCATTTTTGGCAAGAAGAGTATGCTTGTCATCATTCCCTGTATCCATCTCTGAAATGGTGACAGCCAGAATCCGGCAGAAATTAGCAAGCTGTTGTTGATCGAAATTGGATACTAAGGAACTCAGATTAGGAACCTCATCTAGTCGAATCATTTCCTAAAGAAGACACAAATAAAACAATAACCAAATAAAATAAACAAAACAATCCCCCTTCTCAATTCACTTGTACGTGCTCTTACATTCTTCCCAAAACATGGCTCAGTAAGGAGACCCCTGAGGTTCAATTCCCAGCTCTGCAATTCAACATACAACCTTAAGTAAGTTATGGGATCTCCTGCTCTCTACCCTACCTTGTAGGATTAGTTTATAAGGGTTAAATTTACCTCTGGGAACCACTGTTCTCATTAGTTACCTTTGCTCTTATGGCATATTTTGCCTATTAAAGAAAGCCCACATTCAAGTTTGCTTTTTTTTGTCAGTCCTGGGGCTTGAACTCAGCACCTGGGCACTGTTCTTGAGCCTCTCTGTGTTCAATGCAAGTGCTCTATCACTTGAGACACAGTGCCACTTCCGGCTTTTTCTGTTTATTCTTTTTCTGTTCCATTCTGAGGAATCAAACCAAGGGCTTCATGCATGCTAGGCAAGCACTCTACCACTAAGCCACATCCCAGCCCCCCACATTCAAGTTTTTGAAGTCATAAATCCCTATTGCTTAAAAAAAAACTTTTGAAGAAATAAGAATGTTTGAAATATAACTGAAGGCCTTTGTGTATTCCCCCACACAGCTGCATTCCTTTTTCTTTCCCAGAAGTAAACATTATTTTGAATTTAGTGATTATTCCTAGAGCATATTTTTATTCGTGCAAATATTTTCACTTAACTGTATGGTATTACTCTGAAAGCATAGTGTGAATGTACTATCCCTTACTTTTGACTCAACATTGAGACTTATGCACCCTTATCCAAATAGTCTTTCTTCTATTACTTTTTTCAATGATTTACTACATAGCTATTCTCATTCATATATATTGCACACATTACACACACACCTCTACCTCTCTCTCTCTCTCCCAGCCCTGCCTTTGCTGGTTATTTTGGATATGAATTAGTAAACTTTTTTTGCCTGGACTAGCCTCAAACCTTGACCTTTTAGGTCTCCTGAGTAGCTAAGACAACAGGAGCGGACCACCAGAGTCTGGCAACTGTTCAATTTCTAATACTTTAAAATATTGCACTATATAGAGAGACATGGCTGGGCGCTGGTGGCTCACGCCTGTAATCCTAGCTACTCAGGAGGCTGAGATCTGAGGATCGCGGTTCAAAGCCAGCCTGGGCAGGAGAGACCGTGAGACTCCTATCTCCAATAAACCACCAGAAAACCGGAAGTGACGCCGTAGCTCAAGTGGTAGAGCGCTCGCCTTGAGCTGAAGAGCTGAGGGACAGCGCCCAGGCCCAGAGTTCAAGCCCCACGACCTACCAAAAAAATATATATTTATATATATATAGAGAGAGACATGAACTTGCTTTTAGTGTTTAGCTCTGAAACAATGATACAAATGTTCTTGATGCACATACAGACAAGTTTTTCTGAGCCAACAGCTTCCAATGAATTAAAAAATGTATTTTTCATCACAACTCAATAAACATTGATATTGGAATGTACACATTCATGTATGCATGGCTTCAAACAATACCCTTACATAATAAACCCTGTTATTTTCCACTGAGCTGGTAGTCTTATGAGTTTAAACTACTGTTTTTATTTCTAAAAATGTGTTCTCATACTGAGCTTCCTGAGGTGGAGGTTACAAGTGATCCACAACAAAACACTGAATTCTCAGCCCTTTGGTAGATCTTTACTAGGTGCTCTGGTACAGGATATAGGCATATTGAAGTATAAAACCCCGAAACAGCTAGATGAAGTGGTTTAAGCCTATAATTCTAGTTATTTGGGAAGTGGAGACAAGGGTTGGGGATCCAAGTTTGAAGCTAGATGGACATAAAAGAAGTTTGCAAAACTTTACCTCAACCAATGGCTGGGCACAGTGGCACATGCCCATCATCCAGCTATGGAGAGGCACAATGGGGTGTGCCTGAAATTACCAGCGACTTAGAGAGTCATAAGTAGGATGACTGTAGCCCAGATTAGCCTGGGCATTAATTGAGACCTTACCTTAAAAATAACCAATGGAAAAAGGAGTTAGTGGTGTGGCTCAAGTGACAGAGTGCCTGTTAGCAAGTACAAGGCCGCAAGATCAATCGCTAGTACTGCCCCCACAACTAAACAAATAAATAATAAAATCCCTAAACATATACATATATTCTGCTAATATTACAAAAACAAAAACAAAGAAAAAAAACAGGACTGGGAATGTGACTTTGTGATAGAGTGCTTGCCTAGCATGGATGAAGCTCTGGGTTCGGTTGCTCAGCACCACATAAGCAGAAAAAGACAGAAGTGGTGCTGTGGCTCAAATGGTAGTGCTAGCCTTGAGCAAAAAAGGCTCAAGGACAGCGCCTAAATCCTGAGTACAAACCCAGAGACTGGCAAAAAACAAAACAAAACACAAAAAAAACCCAAAAGAACAAAAAACCTAGCAGCATATAAATATTTTCACTCATAGGCGGTTTTCATCAACATTTGCTCTCTACCCTCATGGTATAGAATTTTCATTCCCTGTTTATCAATGAAGTGAAACATCTTCTCATATTTATGACCTATTGTTTCCTTTCTGTGAAATGCTTGTTCCTATCACTGTTCTTTTTTTTTGATGAGGCTAGTTGTCATACCAAGCTGATTTGTAAGAATTCTGAATACGAATCCTTTGTCTGTTGTATAAATTGCAAATTTATTTTTCCAGATTGTGGCGTGAAGTTTCACTTCTGTTTGTGTATCTATTCCCGCTTTGAACCACAGTGAGGTAATCCATAAAGTGTAGGAGAAACCATTATCATTTTGGGTAACACAGACAGAAGGACATGAGAGACCAGATAGGAAAAGTTGAGAAGAAGCAATCACTGCTTTTATGTTGAAACTTCCAGGAGAGGAGGGGACACCATGGAGGCATCCTCTCACACTGGCTGCAACACGCAATTATTGGAAAAATAACAAAGACTTTTTATCAAAGGGCACAAAGGGTCTGTCTGGGGCCTGCACACATGTATTCCTACGGACAATGGCCCACTTGTGCTTCTGCCTCAATGATGACAAGCAAGGCCTGGGCAACAGAATGAAGGTTTGGATCCCCATAATGCACGTGGGCATCCTCTTCTTTGCAACCACAATTTCAAGGAGCTTGCTGCACATTAAAAGGAAGAAATCTGACAACCGACCACTAACGTGAAGGCTTGGGACAGAGGATTGAGGAAGTACGCTGCAGGTCCTAACAAATTTTATCAGCTGGGCACCAGTGGCTCATGTCTAAATACTAGCTATTCACGAGACTGAGATCTGAAGATCATGGTTCAAAACCAGTGTGGGCAGGAGAGTGTGTGAAACCCTTATCTCCAATTAACCATCAGAAAACCAAAAGTGGCACTGAGGCTCCAAGTAGTGGAGTGTAGCCTTGAATGAAAAAGCTCAGGGACAGCGTCCAGGCCCCACCACCACTACCACCAACAACAAAAATTATCCAAAATTCTAACATAATGAACGAGGCCCTCTAGCAAAGTTTATGGATGTAATTATTTCCCTATAATTTTTTTTTGGTCTGGTCGTGGGAACTGAACTCTGGGCCTGGGCACTGTCCCTCAGCTCTTCAGCTCAAGGATAGCGCTCTACCACTTGAGCCACAGCACTACTTCCGGCTTTTTTCTTTTTGCTTATGTGGTGCTGAGGTATCGAACCCAGGGCCTCAGGCATGCGAGGCAAGCGCTCTACCACTGAGCCACCTTCCCAGCCCCTGAAGGCTGTGTTCTTGCTCAGCTTTTTCACTCACAGTGGGTGCTCTACAACTTGAGCTACATTTCTAGTTCTAGCTTTTTGCTGGGTATTTGGAGATAAGAGTCTCTCGGATTTGTCTGTACAGGCTAGCTCTCAACCTCCATGCTCAGATCTCAGCCTTCTGAGTAGCTAGGGTTATAGGTTTCAAGCAACTGACACCAACCCACCAGTTTTTTTATTTGTTTGTTTTTGTTTTAATTTTGTTATGTATTGTTTCTGGGTCTTGAACTTGGCCTGGGTGCTGTCCTTGAGCTTTCTTTTCTTGCTCATGGCTAGCACTCTACCATTGAGAGCCACTGTTCCACTTCCAGCTTTTTGATGATTAACTTGAGAAAAGAGTCATGGACTTTCCTGTCTAGGCTGGCTCTGAGCCATAACTTGCCCAGGTTCTATAAGTGGACACAGCTCTGGTCTCTGGCCCTTACACTAAGCCTCCATCAGACTGGCATCTCTTCCAGAGCACGTATAGGCCTGATCTTTTGTTCTTCACGGTTCTGGGATAAGATGCCACTCCTGGCATCTGTTTAGATGCTGCCTAGAAAATCTGCCACAGCCAAGTGCAGTGGAAAGACTTGCAAGCTCTGGAATCAGTCTGGTTTCCTTATAAGAGAAGAAACCATCACACACATTCTGGGCTAGAATGCGTGTTATTGCCATTCTGAGAGAGGGCTGGGAAGTGGATATGGCCTGCCATGCCAAGCAGCATTGCTCCCAGCTCCCTTATTCTGAGGTGCTGGGAGATACCCACCTGGTTTCGCTGACGCCCCATCAGCAGCACACAGAGGACATAGAGCACTTCCAGTTTGTACATGATCTCGTGCATGATCTTCATCGACTGGGGCAGCTGGGTCCTGGCTGAAGTGTGAGGCAGCCCATTCTCCTCAGCAGCTCCTGGAGGAGGGAACAGAGTGGAGGCTGACACAGCCCCCAGGAGAAGCCTGAGTCATGGATCAGAAGGAAACATGATCTACCCTCAAATTTGTGGACAGAGCATCAAATGGGCTCCATCCCCCATCAGACACTTTAATAGTCACACAAATCCCCCTCGAGGCAGGTGAGCTTAGAAACTTAGAAAATGCCTCTGTGGTTCTGGTTCACTCAAAGGGAGCTCTATGAGGTTTCTGTAAAGAGCTAGCAAGAATCTTAACAAGTCCTGATCTAGAACTGCCTTAAGGAAAAGTCAAAGGTGAGCAAATCTCACATTACTTTTCCTTGGGAAGGTGATTAGGAATGTTTTCAGAGGTCTAAAAAAGCTCACCACTCAGAAGACCCTCCCAAAGTACCTTGATTGTGCTCTGACTCCTCACTGGCTACTCGCATCAGAGCATCTAGCACCAAAGCATTGTCTAGCCATGTGTACCACTCCTCCAACTCCTGAAGGAAGCTGGCTGTGCCTGTTGACTCTGATACTTTTCGGGTCGCCAGTTTGCAAAGCCGCTCCACAAAGCCAGGAATGCTGAGAAGGGCCGCTGTAAGGAAGAGAACAAGAGAGAGAATTTTAAGAACAGTCTCAGAGGCTTTTCTGCTTGGGCTAGCTTTGAACCTCTATCTTCCAGGTCTCAGACTGAAGAGGTAGGATTCCAGGTGTGAGCCACCAGAATCTAGCAGTAATATATTTTTGTTTTTATTTTATTTTATTTTTTGTCGGTCGTGGGGCTTGAACTCTGGGCCTGGGCACTGTCCCTCAGCTCTTCAGCTCAAGGCGAGCACTCTACCACTTGAGCTACAGCGCCACTT
>NW_012267229.1:15783539-15836226 GCF_000151885.1 Dipodomys ordii
CTTTTTTCTTTTTGCTTATGTGGTGCTGAGGAATCGAACCCAGGGCCTCAGGCATGCAAGGCAAGCGCTCTACCACTGAGCCAACTTCCCAGCCCCCCCCTATAAAATTTTAACTTAATGGTTTTCACCCCTTTCTGGGGAAGCAATAAGTACTAGGATTTGAATTCAGGGCCTCTAGATTAGCATACTGTTTGCCTTTTAGGAGCCATACCTCTAATCTGGATTTTTGCTAATTATTTTGGAGATGAAGTCTTAGTAAATTTTTCTACCTAGCCTTGAACTGTGATCCCCCTGATTTTAACTTCTGAGTAGCTAGGATTATAGGTGTGAGCCAATAGCACCTGGCTAATTTAGTGTTTTGATTTTTATTATATATATATATTTTTTTTTTCTTAAACTACTGGCCGGCCAGGCACGGTGGTTCATGCCTGTAATCCTAGCTACTCAGGAGCAGAGATCTGAGGATCGCAGTTCAAAGCCAGCCCAGGCAGGAAAGTCCATGAGACTCTTACCTTCAATAAACCACAGAAAACTGGAGGTGGCGCTGTGGCTCAAGTGGTAGAGTGCTAGCCTTGAGGTGAAAGTTCAAGTCCCATGACTGACAAAAAAAAAAGCTACCAGCCATCTGAGTGACCACCTTATGACCCAGTGGCAAGATTTCAATACAGTATGTTTGTTTGTTTTTTTTTGGTTCCGGTCGTGGGGCCTGAACTCTGGGCCTGGGCGCTGTCCCTCAGCTCTTGAGCTCAAGGCTAGTGCTCTACTAGCACTTGTGCCACAGCGCCACTTCGGGCTTTTTTTCTTTTTTGCTTATGTGGTGCTGAGGACTCGAATCCAGGGCCTCATGCATGCAAAGCAAGTGCTCTACCACCTTCCCAGCCCACAGTAAGTATGTTTTATCTGTGGTTTCATTAAACAATTTTGACTAAGTACGGTTGAAACAAACAAAATTTCCCTGTGCCTTATGCAATTTGGCAGAAAGAAAAAAAAACTTTCAATTAGTCCTGTGCAATTAGTGTTTAAATCATTGTGTGGTAAGTATTTCTCTACCCTTAATTTTGTTGTTGTTTTTTCATGGATCTTGAACTCTGGACCTGGGCGCTGTCCCTCAGCTCTTCAGCTCAAGGCGAGCGCTCTATCACTTCAGCTACAGCGCCATTTCCTGTTTTCTGGTGGTTAATTGGAAATAAGAGTCTCACGGACTTTCCTGCCTGGTCTGGCTTTGAATTATGATTCTCAGATCCTAGTCTCCTGAATATCTAGGATTACAGGCATGAGCCACTGGCACCTGGCTACCCTTAATTTTGTGAAAATACGCTTCATCCCTATGACCCATCAATCCCACTTTTGGGTATTTACCTAAATGTTTACAAACAAGCCCACACTAAAGCTACCAGCACAACAATGTTTATTGCAGCATTATTTACCATAGCTAAGATATGGAACCAACCCAGATGCCCCTCAGTAGATGAATGGATCAAGAAAATGTGGTATATATACACAATGGAATTCTATGCCTCCATCAGAAAGAATGACATTGCCCCATTTGTTAGGAAATGGAAAAACTTGGAAAAAATTATATTAAGTGAAGTAAGCCAGGCCCAAAGAAACATAGGTCCCATGGTTTCCCTTATTTGCAATATCTAATATATGTATGAGTCAAGCGGAAAAGGTCAGATAATGTGATGTCAGGAAAATGAACCCTTAGATATGTATTTTAATGTTTTTTCTTTCATGCATGTGTTTCTAATGCATTTATAAGATTATCTCTTTGTTGCTTTGTATGTCCCTCCCCCACAGTATAACCCCTGCTTTCACTATATTTGATGTCAGTATAACTTGTGGAGGAGATGGGGAAAAACCAGTTGTTTAAGGATACAGGTGGGCCTGTTGCAACAATGAGAAGTACAAGTTGTCATGTCCAAAACGAGCTTTACAACGTTGGTGGGGGGGGAGGGGAGGGAAGGGGAGGGATAAGGAGAAGGATTGGGATTGGGGGGGAGGGGGGAGGCTGGGAAGGGATGTGAAGGGTAAACCAAAGGAGGAGGCTGCAATGCTTGGTAAGAAATGTACGCATTATCCTGCCCATGTAATTGTAACTCCTCTGTACAGTATGTTCACAAATAAAATTAAATTAAAAAAAATACGCTTCATAAAAGGTGAACAGTATCCAAAAGACAAGGTAAAAGTTATGCCAATCCTCCTATGCCAAAATGGGCACACAATGTGCTTAATTAATGTGATAAAGTACACACTTTAGATTTGTTGCAAGGTGGCAATGTCTTTATGGAAGCTAGACAGTACTGGGGGGAAAAGAATGAAAGAAGATCTAGTTTTGGGGCATGGCAGATTTAAGCAATTTTTTTAATAGTACTAAACTTTATATATTCTGAGTACTCTTGGTGTTTCCTCATGGAACTCTCCTTTAAACTATATAACCACAGATACTAAGAATCGACTCTATTCACATTTGTGTTTTCCATGTTGGTACAAATTAACCAACTTTAATTGAGGACTAATAAGTAAAAAATATAAGTGGGTTAAATAAGCAAAAGCTAAATATTACCACCATGAAGAACAAAACCCTAAGAAGAAAAGTTCCAGCTCAAATATAGAAATCTGCTTTGAGACTAGAGTCATTATACAAGCAACAAAACTACAGGTATGCTAAAAAGAATTTTTGCCATAATCAGTGAGAAGAATTTTATTTCAGCATGAAAAGTAATCCACTGAGTTTACTAGGTTAATATGAAGTTTTGACTTCCATAGTTAGTTTGATTTCTAGTTATATATTTAAGTTTTACACTAGTAAATGGAGTATAATTCAATTTTATACTTTTTTTTTTTTGGTTGTGGGGCCTGAACTCTGGGCCTGGGTGCTGTCCCTCAGCTCTTCACCTCAAGGCAAGCGCTCTACCACTTGAGTCACAGTGCCACTTCCGACTTTTTTCTTTTTGCTTATGTGGTGCTGAGGAATCGAACCCAGGGCCTCATGCATGCAAGGCAAGCATTCTACCACTGAGCCACTTTCCCAGCCCCCTCAATTTTATACTTGAATATGTCCAAATAATGCAAAAATAATTAACCCTAGGGGTATAGAAGAATTTCTTTCTAAAGGGCTATCTACAGGAAACTGGGCTAACAAGGAAAATACAACAGGTTGAATACTGTTGAAATAGATGAAAATAGAAACTGTTTTGGGAAGAGGGAAGATGGAGTAATAGAGGAGGTAAGTGACTGGAACACAGTATAAATGTATATAAATCCATCCTTCCCCATAACTAATGTAATGTTTTTTAAAGGTGTTCTGTACATTGTTCAAGTTTCAGACCCTCTGCCCCATCTGATCAACTACCAGCTCGAGGAGTTAGCTTTTTACCTTTTTAACACCCAAAATATCTTCAATGAGGGTTGCTGTTTGTAAAAATGTCTTCTTACTTGTCATCAATGTAAACAGGAAGATCACAAAATCATTCTTTTCTGCCAAACGCTTTGTAACTCCTTCAGTCTGTCACAAGGAGGGAGGAGGGAAGAAAAAGTGAACAATTATAACCACAAAGTAAACATGAAGAGTAAAGGCCAGTCTGTGCTATGTAGTAAGGCTCTATCTCAAAAAGAAACAAAAAAAAGAAAAGAAAAGAAAAACAAGCAAACAAGATTTCTGATGCTGTTTGTTGTTGTTATTGCTGGTAGGGCTTGAACGCTGGGCCTGGGCACTGTCCCTTCAGCTCAAGGTGAGCATTCTACCACTTGAGCCACAGCACCACTTCTAGCTTTCTGGTAGTTAATTGAAGATAAGAGTCTCACAGACTTTCCTGCCTGGGCTGGCTCTGAATGGGGATCCTGAGATCTCAGCCTCCTGAGTAGCTAGAATTACAGACGTGAGCAACCAGTGTCCAGCCTCTTTTTTTTTTTTTTTTTAAATAAAGCAAGCAAGGGAGTTAAATCTTTTATATTTCCAAGGTATATAGCTTCTATTCTTCCATAATTTCTCTCATTAAGCAATGTATTCTGATTCACTGTTTACTATACAATATGAATCTAAAAAATAGGTACTGTGTTTTCAAAAAAAAAAACTAGCACTTTTATATTGTTTTAAAAGGACATTCACATCTATTATGTCATTTAATTCTCCTAATAACCCTATGATGTTAGATGTTAGTATGACTGCTAACTACTGTATGGATAAGAGAATGGAGATGTACTAAGCCAGAACACAAAATGAATTTGTTTGCTTTCTTCCCCATTCTTACTGGCTCATTGGTCAATCTGGTAGCATCCAACTCAATATATTGGTATGATTTCTGGTTCTGGATTTGTTTTTGAATAAGGGAAATGAAGAAACAAGAAGAAACAAGCAAAAAAAGGGTTAAAGGCCATCTTTACAAACACAGGCGCTCTGCCAATGCCTATTGTTCTTTGACCAATAATCAGTCTCTGCTTGGACATGGAGTTCAGTATCCAATGAAGTAGCCTTGGCTTTTAACAATTACTACAAAAATTCTGCCTCCTCATTATTTGTTAGTTCTATTTCGTGGGTATACATAAAACAAATCTACTCTCTCAAATGTAAGGACAGTTCCCCTTCTTGACCACTGGAGATGTGGTAGGGAGATTAATGGTGCCTCAATGTCAGGGGTACTTACACAGACACAGGTATTATACAGGATGCTCAAACAGTCCTTGGACATTTCATCACTTACTGAAAGAGAAGAGGGAATGTTATACTTCTCAATAAAAAGATAATGTAACATTACTACCTTTTTTTGAATGTAAGAACTGTTACAATTCTAAGATTACTTTTTTTTTGTATATCTATTTCTAATTTCTGTTGACCAAAGATTTTCATAGTGCCTACCTGACTTTACAATCAACACGCATACTGCATTTATTTGGTTTAACAGCCATTTTCAAGAATAAACACGTGTATCAACAAGTCATTACAAGATGTTATTTGCTATCAGGGCAGATAGATAATCATCTTAGGAGTACAAAACAGACATAAACATGAATTCTCTTAATCTCTACTGAACACATAAATGAGGTCTTATACTGTTATGTCTTATAGATACTAGGGGTGAAAATTTTCAAAATATTAAAAACATGTAGCTGGGTGCCAGTGGCTCACGTCTGTAATCCAAACTACTCAGGAGGCTGAGATCTGAGGATCACAGTTCAAGGCCAGCCCAGGCAGGAAAGTCTATGTGACTCTTATGTCGAATAAACCACCAGAAAACCTGAAGTGGTGCTGTGGCTCAAGTGTTAGAGTGTTCGCCTTGAGATGAAGACCTCTGGGACAGTGCCTAGGCCCAGAGTTCAAGCCCCATGACCAACAAAAAACAAACTAACAAAAAAGCAGGTACATGTGATGCTTGTAGGTCATTCATCAAATATTAATTGAAGTCATTTTTTAAGAGCAGATTGATGTGCACTAGTTTTTAACAATTAAACACTGAGTACCTAAAAAGAAGATCTGTAATATAGAAGTAGGTTATAAAAATTAGTAATTCCTGGGGCTGGGAAGGTGGCTCAGTGGTAGAGTGCTTGCCTTGCATGCATGAGGCCCTGGGTTCGATTCCTCAGCACCACATAAACAAAAAGAAAAAAGCTGGAAGTGGGCTGTGGCTCAAGTGGTAGAGCGCTAGCCTTGAGCTGAAGAGCTGAGGGACAGGCCCAGGCCCAGAGTTCAGGCCCCACAACCGGCAAAAAAAAAAAAAGAAAGTGTAAATAGGGATTATGGGACAGGTACTCTCCAAGGCAAAAAAAGCTAGATGCTATATAAAAAATAACTAATGCCCGGGGTTGGGGCAGTGGAGGCTTGATCTGTGGTACAGAGCGCACCTAATAAGAATATAGCCCTGAGTTCACGCTCCACCAACACTAAAATTTTTTTTTCAAAGAAAACATAAAGCAGATCATAAGACTATTAATATACAAAGATGCTTTTTTTTTTTTTTGGCAGTCGTGGGGCTTGAACTCTGGGCCTGGGCACTGTCCTTCAGCTCTTCAGCTCAAGGCGAGCGCTCTACCACTTGAGCTACAGCGCCACTTCCAGTTTTCTGGTGGTTTATTGGAGATAGGAGTCTCACGGTCTTTCCTGCCCGGGCTGGCTTTGAACCGAGATCCTCAGATCTCAGCCTCCTGAGTAGCTAGGATTATAGGCGTGAGCCACCAGCGCCCGGCTAAGATGCAATTCTTTTATCCAAATTGTTTTCTGCTTTTTCTTTGAAAGCACTAGATCTATATTTCTACTCAGCGTGTGATGAATAAAGGGAGCTGCTTAGCTGGGGATGGAGAGAACCACTTGCAGCTGAATCTAAGACACGTCCTCATTATAAACAGCTAGGAAGGGAAAGATAAGCAATTACAGGGAACTGGTACCATACTGACAGTATGCCTGACAAAAAGGCTTAAAATATACTTACTTTTTAATTTCTGTCCCCGGATAGAAATTGTGGGCCTCATAAGAATTTCTACAAGAAGCTATAAAAAAAAAGATAAAAATCTTCAAATTTGAAAACACAACTCATAAAATAATCTGTACTCTGAAAACTCAAGTAGCTGTCATAATACGCTAAAGTACTCTCATAGGACTCTTGTTCTAGGAGGCAGTGAGGGTCAATGGAAAAACACTGGCAAGAGTCCAGAAATCTAGGTTGTAGTGTCAGCCATCTAGCTCAGCCACTTATTTTCCACACAAACATAAGCAAATCAAGGCCCATCCTTGAACCTCAGCTTCCTCGTTAAAAAAAAGAGTTAGGTAAGTGGAGGCATAGCTTAAGTGAGAGTGCCAAAGTTAAGCAGAAAGAGCCAAATGATAGCGTGAGGCCCTGGGTTCAAGTCCCAATACCAGCACCCAAAAAAAAAAATTAGCTAATCTCCGGGATCCCATATGGCTTTACCTTTTTTTGTGTGTGCCAGTATTGTGCTTGAACTCAAGGACTTGGTGCTGTCCTTGAGTTTTTGTGCTCAAGGTTAATGCTCCACCATCTGGCCACATCCCTACTTCCAGCTTTTTGGTGGTTAATTGGAGATAAAAGTCTCACATACTTTCCTGGCTGGGATGGCTTTGAACTGTGATCCTCAGATCTCAGCCTCCTACATACTAGGATTACAGGCACACTTGGCCTGGCTTTAATTTTAAAGCCAAAGAACATTACTGTTAAGCCAACCACTGGTGGCTCAAGCCTGTAATCCTAACTACTCTGGAGGTTGAGATTTGAGGATTGTGGTTCAAAGCCAGCCTGGGCAAGAAAGTCCTTGAGACTCTTCAATTAATCACCAAAAAGCCAGAAGTGAAACACTCAAGTGATAGAGCACTAGTCTTGAGCGCAAAAGCTCAGGGACAGTGCCTACGCCCTGAGTTCAAGCCCCAGGATTGGTACACACACATAAAAAAAGAACACTACTACTACTATGATTCTTCTTTTTCTTAAAAAACATTTGTCTGGGCTGGGAATGTGGCTTAGTGGTAGAGTGCTGGCCTAGCATGCATGAAGCCCTGGGTTTGATTCCACAGTACCATATAAGCAGAAAAAGCCAGAAGTGGTGCTGTGGTTCCAATGGTAGCACACTAGCCTTGAGCTCAGAAAGGCTCAGAGACAGTATGCTGAGTTCAGGCCCCAGGACTGGCAAAAAAAAAACCAAAAAAACTGTCTAAGTCTATAAAAAAGGTCTCAATGGCTGGGAAGGTGGCTCAGTGGTAAAGTGCTTGCCTAACATGCATGAAGCCCTGGATTCGATTCCTCAGCATCACATAAACAGAAAAAAAAAAAAAAGCTGGAAGTAGCACTGTGGATCAAGTGGTAGAGCGCTAGCCTTGAGCTGAAGAGCTGAGGGACAGTGCCAAGGCCCAGCCCAGAGTTCAAGCCCCACAACTGAGAAAAAAAAGAAAAGAAAAAAAAAAAAAGCAGGTCTCAAAAGATACACTATAAATTTTAGTACTGATTTCCACAGCGGGTAGGAATATGTATCAATTCTTCATCTTATTTATTTTAACATAATATATAAATTTGCTTAAACTGTTTAAAATAAGCATAAATTTAAAAAAATTAATTCTGCTGGGTACCTGTGACTTATACTTGTAATCTTATCTATTCAGAAGGCTAAAATCTGAGGATCCCAGCTTGAATCTAGCTGGGGTAGACAAATCTGACACTCTTATAACCAAAAAGCTGGAAGTAGAGATGTGGCTCAAGTGGTAGAACATCAGCCTTGAGTGAAAAAATCAAGTGAAAGAATGAGGCCCTGAGTTCTGGCACAAAAAAGAAAGAAAGCAACAAAGCAAGAGAAAGCAAGCAAGCAAGCAAGCAAGGAAGGAAGGAAGGAAGGAAAGAAGGAAGGGAGAGAGGGAGGGAGGGAAGGAATGAGGGAGGGAGAGAGGGAGGGAAGGAGGGAGGGAAGGAGGGAGGGAGGGAGGGAAGAAAAGTCAGACACTGGTGGCTCATGCCTGCAATCCTAGCTACTCAGAAGGCTACAATCAGAGGACTGCTGTTCAAAGCCAGCCTAAGCAGTTCTGTGAGACTTTTATCTGTAATTAACCAGCCCCCTGTTTGTACTAGAAAAAAATGTGTGAAAATTATAAATGCCCATGCATTGGGACATGAACAAATAAATCATGGTACAATTACATTGTAAAATGCTATCTGGCTATTTAAAATAATGAGACAGATTCATGTGCGCTAAAATGAAACTATCCCAAAGCCAGATGTATGTGGGGAAAAAAAGGTAGCACAGCCAGGCGCTGGTGGCTCATGTCTGTAATCGTAGATACTTAAGAGGTTGAGATCTGAGTATCATAGTTCAAAGTCAGCCCAGGTAGGAAAGTTTGTCAGACTCTTATCTCCAACTAATCACCAGAAAACCAGAAGTGGCACTCTGTCGGGGACAGAGAAAAGGCTCTGAGTTCAAGCCCACAACTGGCAAAAAAAAAAAAAAAAGTAGTATTACACTGTCAGAGAAGATCTCCAGAAGGAAATTCAAGAAATGTTATCATAACCGATTTTGAAGAGAAACTGGGAATACTTTGTAACTTAGATATATTACCAATTCCAATTAATTCATGTTGTTGCAACATGCTGAGCATCTAAAAGTTAAATATAAAATGTTTGCTATAAAATCTGAAATGTTGTCTCTCATTTTAACCTTTAAATTCTGAAGCTGTTAAAGCAGTAGTGACAACAAGCGGCTACTTACATCAACACCTCCAAATAAGTCAAAAATATATGTATTTGGATAAGTGGTTTCTTGAGTAAGTTTCCTATCTTCAGTGACAAATGCCATAGCCTCCATGGAGAGAAGAGGAGAAATTTCCTAGTTTAAAGAAACAAAACAAAACACTAAACATTCTGTTTTATGAATGTGACATTAAAATTTCTGTTAGTATTTTAAATCCTCATGAGCACATCCCCCAAAGAATCGCACTCCATAGTATCCAGATCTTAAGAGTCCTTTCCCACATTGAATCTGGGCTAAGGTTAATTAATGAGGCAAAAGTGGCAGTATGCCATGCTGGCATAAGCTTTAAAACCTAGTAGAATTGGCTTTTGCCATCTTGGAACATAATTCTCATGCTGTGAGAAACCAACATGGGACAGGCTGGGAAGAGGAGAACTGAGCCAGGACTTAGATCCTTAGACAACCTCCAGCTGACAATCAGCACCAAACTACCAAGAATGTCAAGTGAGACCATTTGAGATATTGAAGATGTCGTCATCCAATAATACCACATGGAGCAGAAGAATCATTCAATCAGCCAAGAATGGTTGGTTATTTGATGGTGGTTGTTATCAAGCTACTAAGTTTTCCCATAACTAGCTTTATAACAGTACCTAAATTGGCTCAAATGTCACCTCCTAAAGGAAGTCTGTCTTCCCTGTTTCCTCCATTCAAAAGCACTCTGATCTTCCTCTATCAAGCCTATCTTATTTCTTTCCTATACTAAATGTTTCCTAAGTATGTATTCCTTCTGCACTTGAGGCAAACGGTTGTTTAATACAGTAGATACAGGGCAGCAGTTCTCATTCAGGGGCCACGTCATATGGAATACACAGTGGAAAAAAATGTTACAGAAAAGCCTGCAGTGAAGTATGGCTTCAAATATAATTTTGCTGGATGAATAAAGAAATGATGACCTCATTTTAAGAGCACACAGATGTTAATTTCCTCTCTGTCCTTAGCCTCAACTCTGTATCTTAGACATTTTGCAAAAATCAAATGAAGTAATACACTTTTTTTGGTGGTACTAAAAGGGTTGAACTCAGGATCATGCACTTGAACTACATTCTCATCCCTTGAAATAATGTATAATTTTTTGGAAAGCATTTTCAAAGCAAGAATAAGAGGTTATAGCCAGGCGCCAGTGGCTCACACCTGTAATCCTAGCTACTCAGGAGGCTGAGATCTGAGGATCACAGTTCAAAGCCAGTCCAGGCAGAAAAGTCCATGAGACTCTTATCTCCAATAAACCACCAGAAAACTGGAAGTGGCGCTGTGGCTCAAGTGGTAGAGTGCTAGCCTTGAGCTGAAGAGCTGAGAGACAATACCCAGGTCGAGTTCAAGCCCCATGACTGACCAAAAAAAAAAAAAAAAGAGAGAGAGAGATTATAATTACTTCGATCAGAATGTAAGATCAGGAGAAAATATGAATCTCAAACAAAGTTTATTTAGAGATTATTTTTATGTGTATGTGTGCCAGTCTCAGAACCTGGGTGCTGTTCCTAAGCTGTGCTTTTTGTGCTCAAGGCTAGCACTCTACCACTCTGAGCCACAGCTCCATTTCACACTTTTAGGTAGTTATTAAGATAAAAATCTCAGACTTGGGGCTGGGAAGGTGGCTCAGTGGTAGAATGCTTGTCTTGTATGCATGAGGCCCTGGGTTCAATTCCTCAGCACCACATAAGCAAAAAGAAAAAAGCTGGAAGTGGCGCTGTGGCTCAAATGGTAGAGCGTTAGCCTTGAGCTGAAGAGCTGAGGGACAGGGCCCAAGCCCAGAGTGCAGGCCCCACGACCAGATCCAAAAAAAAAAAAATCTCAGATTTTTCTGCCCAGGCTGGCTTTGAACTGTGATCCTCAGATCTCAGCCTCTTAAATAGCTGGGATTACAGGCATTAGCCACTTGTGCCAAGCTGTAACTATTATATCTTAGAACAACTTCTATAATCTACCATTAAACCTTCATCTCTGAAGTATCATTTAGTTTCACTGTGATCAAATATGTTTACAAAGGTTGTAACTGTAGCTAAGATGCTTACTACAAAGTCACATTTGGGCCCAATACAATGCTAAAGTTTGAATAAAGTAACCTCAGACCTAATTACTCTAAAACTCAGCAAGTGGGGCCAAGCACTGTGATAGACTCTCAAGTTTGAGAACAGTTCCCTAGAACAAGGTCTTTGCATTCTCTCACCCCTTTCCTACATCAAACCTAGAGCCTTTGATTTATTTTATGTTAATGATAATTACTAACAACCACATGGTCTCTTCCATGAACCTTCAGAAACATAAGGTCTTCTAAACTCTGTTCAAAGGGAATGAATGCTATCCAGGACTAGGGTATATATAGCTTAGAGTGCTTACACAGCATGTGCAAGGCTCTGGGTTCAATTCTAATCACTGTGGGGCAGAGGACAAAAAAAAAAAAAAAAGGTAAAGGTACAGAAAAGCCTACTGTGAAGGTCTCAATATGATTTTGCTGGATGAATAAAGAAATGATGATCTCCAAACCCGAGGCATAGTGTTGAAGACCTTCCCAATTAAGCAAGCACTGCTACAAAATAAACATGAAGAAAGCGAGAAGTATGTATACAGGAAACCTAATAGCAATTATCTTTAAATGGTGAATACTAGTGATTTTCTTTTTTGCACTCTTTCTGAACTTACTAAATTTTCTACAGCTCACATAATTAAAACAAGCTATTTTTGAAAGGAAGACAGAGGTCCTGAATACAGCCCCTTCAATGCCCACTAAGAGTTACCTTGAGGATGTTTTGGCACTCGACGAAGTCACTGTGGAGGTGGCTGGTGGCATACAGCTTAAGGAGCAACTGAGGAATTCCACTCCATTTGGACTGTTTATCCCTCTCAGTCAAAAAAGTCTCAGTGAACTGTGAATCAATAAGAGGAAAAAAGAACATTTTACTGGTGAAGAAAGATCTAACCCCAGACATGACAAAGGAGAGCAGCTGACTCCCAAACACACCCAGGAGAACAATTCAAAGGCCACTCTGTAGACACCTTCAAAAATTCCCTAATGGCCTAA
Organism: Dipodomys ordii; assembly: GCF_000151885.1. Lineage (NCBI taxonomy): Eukaryota > Metazoa > Chordata > Mammalia > Rodentia > Heteromyidae > Dipodomys > Dipodomys ordii. The sequence goes on from NW_012267229.1 coordinate 15,795,799, forward strand.
GAGCTAGAAATCCAACCTCATGCCTTGTAATATTAATACCCTCTACAATCTACCCTCTACTTTTCAGCCTCGTCTCTTTCTCAGTGGAAAGTATGGCTCCAAACTCACATGTTCTCTCTTTCTATGTTCCTCTGTACATGTTCTTGCCCAAAATGCTACATTTTCTACCTGAAGTGCTCATTCTTCAAAATGCAAACTATAGGTCAGAAACATTCTAGATTAGTCTTCCTCCCTAAGAGATTAGGTGACCCCTCCTTTAAGCTTTATCTCTTATATAATTTATCCTTCTGTATCATAACTAAAAGTTCATTTGTATCTTCCTTTATCAATTAATTGCAGAGTGTCTGGCACAGAACAGAGACTCAGTAAATATTTCAAGGCATGAATAATATCAACAACACAATGACAGAGCCATTAATTAAGACAATTTTCACTAAACATGTTTGTGTCAGGGGCCATATTTGAATCCCTTCCATGTGCCTCAATCAGATAAAAAGTTTTCTATAAAAGCTGTTAGTATCAGACAAACAGATTTTCAGTAATGTGTGAATTCTATCCTAATGCATACAACTTAGTCCTATAGTAATGGAAAGTCTCAATATTCTTCCTTGGCTTGTATGCTTAGGTTATAAAACAAGGGTATGGCACAAGGTAATGAGACATTCAGAGGAATACTTGTCTCTTGGTAAAACAGGAAATTACTACTTCTGTACCTCGCAAATGATTGAATACCAATAATTTCATATTATTCAAGTTGGCCCAAATCAATGCAAGCTTAAAACAACAAATATGGCTTATATTTCAAAGAAATATATATATATATGTATATATATATATATACACATATGCCAAAGAAAGAAAACAAGATTATGAGAGCTAGCAAAGCAGCACTTATGGAAAAAATTGTAGTTATAAACAATGATATTAAAGCAGAAGACAGATTATTCATCAATACTCTAGGCTTCCACCACAAAAAACTATGAAAAAGGGGTGCTTTAAACACAACCAAGCACAAGAATATATAAAAGATTGTGGCAGAAAGAACAGTAAAATCAATGAAACCAAAAGTTTCAAGTTTCACTGAAAAGACCAATAAAACTGACAAACCTTTGGCTATACTGACCAGCTTCTACAGGCTTAAGTTACATTTATGAGTTAAAGTGGGAATACTACGACCAACTTTACAAAATTAAAAAGGATTACAATGGAGTAATATGAAGAGTAACATGCCAACAAATTAGATAACCTAAACAAATAGGAAAACTACTAGAAAAACAAACTGTAAAACTGACTTAAACAGTACAGTGAATATATCTTTTACAACAACAAACCAAATTAGTGATACTTTAAGTTTTTTCATTATTATAAAGAAGATGTACAGAGAGGTTTACAGTCTCATAAGTCAGGTAAAGAGTACATTCCTTTTTGGACAATGTCACCCCTTTACTAGCTCTCTCCCAGTTTTTCCTTCAGTGACTTTTTTAAGAAGAAAAACTTGAGCTGGGCGCCAGTAACTCATGCTTATAATCCCAGCTACTCCGGTGGCAGAAATCTGAGGATCACAACTTGAAGCCACGACAGGGAAGTCCGTGGTGAGACTCTTATCTCCAATTAACCATCAGAAAACCAGAACTGGTCCTGTGGCTCAAAGTGGTAGAGCACTAGGTTTAAGCAAAAAAAAAAAAAAAAAAGCTTAGGGCAGGGACAGCACCCAGGCCCTGAGTTCAAGCTCCATTATTGACCAAAAAAAAAAAGTATACTTCCTTTTGAACAATGTAACCCCTTCCCTTGCTGTCTGCCAACCTTTCCCTCCTATCCCCACCCACAAGTTGTATAGTTCATTTTCAACATAGTGTCTAGTGAGTACCACTACTCCATTTGTTCACCCTTTGTCCTTTCATTTGTATGCCCCCCTTCACTCCCAAAGACAAAAAGAAAACAACAACAAAGAAAAAAAAAACAACCTCTTGTTTCCATTTCCCGGAGTTCATTTCAATAAATGGTATTTTTCAGGCTGGGAAGGTGGCTCAGTGGTAGAGTGCTTGCCTTGCATGCCTGAGGCCCTGGGTTCGATTCCTCAGCACCACATAACCAAAAAGAAAAAAAAGCTCAAAGTGACGCTGTGGCTCAGGTGGTAGAGCGCTAGCCTTGAGCTGAAGAGCTGAGGTATAGTGCCCAGGCCCAGAGTTCAGGCCCCATGACTGGACCCAAAAACAAAACAAAACAATAAATGTTATTTTTCTTTTTTCTTTTCTTTTCTTTTTTTTTTGTTCTCGGTGGTGGGGCTTGAACTCTGGGCCTGGACGCTGTCCCTCAGCTCTTCAGCTCAAGACTAGTGTTCTACCACTTGAGCCACAGTGCCACTTCCAGTTTTCTGAGTGGTTTATTGGAGACAAGAGTCTTGTGGACTTTCCTGCCTGGGCTGGCTTTGAACTGTGATCCTCAGATCTCAGCCTCCAGAGTAGCTAGGATTACAGGCATGAGCCACCAATGCCCAGCAGTAAATATTATTTTATATGATCAGATGAACATAGTCATTTTGCCTTTGTGATCCTCTCCTAAGAACATCCTCCTTTGGTCTCACTGTGTGAATGCCTATCTCTAACCACACTTTTTTTTTTTTTGTCAGTCATGGGGCCTGAACGGGCCTGGGTGCTGTCCCTCAGCTCTTCAGCTCAAGGCTAGTGTTCTACTACTTGAGCCACAGAGCCACTTCTGGCTTTTTCTGCTTATGTGGTGCTAAAGAATCGAACCCATGGCCTCATGCATGTAAGGCAAGCACTCTACCACAGAGCCCACTCTATCCAGCCCCCAAAAGCCACTTCTGCGGACCTGTGGCCCAAGTGGTAGAGTGGCAACCTTAAGCAAAAAAGTCCAGGCTCTGAGTTCAAGTCCCAGTACTGTCACCAAAAAGCAAAGCAAAACAAAACAAAAATAACTCTGTTAAAAGAAATTAAGAAGCAGGGTGCCAGTGGCTCATGCCTATAATCCCAGTTACTCAGGAGGCTGAGATATGAGGATCGCGGTTCAAAGCCAGCCTGGGCAGGAAACTCTGTTACATTCTTATCTCCACTAAATCACCAGAAAACTGGAAGTGGCACTGTGACTCAAGTAGTAGAGCGTTAGCCTTGAGCTGAAGAGCAGAGGGACAGCGCCCAGGCCCAGAGTTCAAGGCCCACAACCAAAAAAGAAAGAAAGAAAGAAAGGAAAAGAAAGAAAGAAGAAAAAAAGAAATTAAGACACTCAGGAAACTGAGGCAGGAGAACCAAGTGCCAGCTTGAGTTATGCAACAAGAACTTGTCTCAAAACAGAAAAAAATAGAGACATATTCATATTCATGGATGGGAAGATTTAGTATTACTGAAAAAGCAATACCCACCATATTATTAGTCCTAAAATAGCGGTATTCTTTATATTGATTCAATCTAATTCCTACTAAAATCCCAGCTGGCTTCATTGTATACATTTACAAGCTAATCTTAAATTTCATGTGGAATTTGATTAGAATATAGTGTCTAAAATGTACAAACTTGTAGCTCAAAAAATTCAATTAAAAAATTTCCCATTCACGAGGCAATATGTTGGAAATGAACTTTACAACTTGGGAGGATGGGGAAAGGAAAAATGGGAGAAAAATGAGGGAAGAGGTAACAATGTTTGACAAAAAATGCACTCATTACCTTACGTATATAACTGTAACTGATCTGTACATCACCTTGACAATAAAATTAAATTAAAAAAAATTGGAAGTGGTGGTGTGGCTCAAGTGGTGAAGAACTGGCCTTTAGCTGAAGAGCTGAGGGACAGCATCCAGGCCCACAGTTCAAGCCTCACGACCAACAGAAACAAAAAACAAAAACAATTTTGGGGGCTGGGAAGGTGGCTCAGTGGTAGAGTGCTTGCCTTGCATGCAGGAGGCCCTGGGTTTGAGTCCTCAGCACCACATAAACAGAAAAGCCAGAGTGGCGCTGTGGCCCAAGTGGTAGAGTGCTAGCCTTGAGCTGAAGAGCTGAGGGACAGCGGCCAGGCCCAGAGTTCAAGCCCCATGACCAACAAAAAAAGAAAAATTTCCCCAGCCAAGTGCTGGTGGCTCATACCTGTAATCCTAGCTACTCAGGAGGCTGAGATCTGAGGATGGCAATTCAAAGCCAGCAGGGGCAGGAAAGTCTGTGAGACTCTTATCTCCAATTAACCACCAGAAAACTAGAAGTGGTGCTATGGCTCAAGTGGTAGAGCGCTAGCCTTGAGCTGAGGGACAGTGCCCAGACCCAGAGTTCAAGCCCCATGACAGACCAAAAAAAAAAAAAAAATTCCCATTGGCCAGATGCTGGTGGTCCACACCTGTAATCCTATTCAGGAAGTTGAGATCTGAGATTGTGATTCAAAGCCAATCTTGGCAAGAAAGTCCTTAAGATTCTTATTCTCTAATTGACCAGCAAAAAGCCAGAAGTGGAGCTGTGGTTCAAGTGGTAGAGTACTAGCCTTGAACAAAAAAAGCTCAGTGACAGTGATCAGACCCTGAGTTCAAACCCCAGAACTGGCTCATGCACATGCACACACAGACAAGATGACATAACAGAAAAATGTGTGAGAGATCTGAACAAGTACTTCACAAAAGGGGGTGTCCAAACAGGCAATAAAGTTCTAAGAAGCTCAACCTCATTAAGTCATCGGTTGAATACAAACTAAAACCACAATGGTATGCCACTAAACTTGTGAGAAAGGCTAAAATTAAAGATACAAAACTATGGGTTGCAGGAATATGGAACTGATAGACCTGGCTGATGGGGTGAATGTCACCGCAAACACTTGAGAAACTCTGACAACAGGCATCAATGCTGAGCCTATACATATCCTACAACCCAGAAATTTTAGATCGCAGGACACCTCAATTATGCAAACATGTACCAAAAGTACAGACAAGAATGCAGCACAAAAGTCGAATCCATTAATGCAATAGAATACTATGTTGAAATAAAAATGAACTATATATAGTTCTACCTACTTTATGAACAAATCCAAGAAACAATGTACATTTGAACAAGTGCACTTGTTTCAAGACAATGGAAGAGTATCAGTTAAAACTTAAGGGAAAGGGGCTGGGAAGGTGGCTCAGTGGTAGAGCGCTTGCCTTGCATGCATGAGGCCCTGGGCTCAATTCCTCAGCACCATAGGCATAAAAAAAAAAGCCAGAAGTGGAGCTGTGGCTCAAATGGTAGAGCACTAGCCTTGAGCTAAAGAGCTGAGGGACAGCGTCCAGGCCCAGAGTTCAGGCCCCATGACCAACAAAAAAAGAAAAATTTCCCCAGCCAAGTGCTGGTGACTCATGCCTATAATCCTAGCTACTCAAGAGGCTAAGATCTGAGGATCACAGTTCAAAGCCAGCTTGGGCAGGAAAGTCTGTGAGACTCCAATAAACCACCAGAAAATCGGAAGTGACGCTGTGGCTCAAGTGGTAGAGTGCTCACCTTGAGCTGAAGAGCTGAGGGACAGCACCCAGGCCCAGAGTTCAAGCCCCACAACTGACACACACACACACAAAAATTCCAGGGTATTCTTTCTTGGGAGTCTACATGGGAACATACTGCAAGAAAAAGGAGCATAAAGAATTTAGGAGAAGAAGTCAAAAATATGAGAAAAGCAAACAAATGTTCTGGATTTGGTGAAGGGAAGTCCTAAAAATTCTGTTGTATAACAGCTTGTTAAATTACCATTCCAAACTTTGACTGACTTAAAAAGGGGCTAAAGGGAGCTGGGAAGGTGGCTCAGTGGTAGAGTTCTTGCCTTGCCTGCATGAGGCCCTGGGTTCAATTCCTCAGCACCACATAAGCAGAAAAGGCCAGAAGTGGCGCTGTGGCTCAAGTGGTAGAGCGCTAGCCTTGAGCTGAAGAGCTGAGGGATAGCAGCCAGGCCCAGAGTTCAGGCCCCACGTCTGGCAAAAAAAAAAAAAAAAAGCAAAGCAAATTTTAAAAGAATACAATATTATGCTAGTGAAAGAAGCTAGTCAAGACAAATGCAAAAAAAAATCTCAAAAAAACAGAAAGAAAACAGATGATTGGTTATAGAAGGGGTTAACTTCTACAACAGGGTTTTCTACATTCATACTACAGTGGTAATTAAATGACTATATGCATTTGTCTAAATTCATACAATACACTAAAAAGGATGAGCCACAGCCAGGTGCTGAGGGCTCACACCTGTAATCCTTGCTACTCAGTAGTCTCGAGATTTGAGGATCACAGTCTGAAGCCAGCCCAGGCAGGAAAGTCTGTGAGACAATTACCTACAATTAACAGCAAAAAACTGAAAAAGCCAGGCACTGGTGACTTATACCTGTAATCCTAGCTACTCAAGAGGCTGGGATCTAAGGATTGTGGTTTGAAGCCAGACCATGCAGAAAAGTCCATGAAACTCTTATTTCCAATGAATCACCAGAAAACCAGAAGTGGAGCTGTGGCTCAAAGTGGTAGAGTACTAACATTAAGCAGAAAAGCTCAAGGATAATGCCCAGACCCTGAGTTCAAACCCCAGGACCCACAAGAACAACAAAAAAGCTGAAAAGTAGAGGGTGTGACTCAAGTGGCAGAGCACCAGCCTTGAGCCAAAAAGCCAAATGAGAATGTGAGACCCTGAGTTTAAGCTCCAGGTCTTGAGGCTTAAATTGTGAAGCTACGATATTGTGAACTTTAATCTTTTAAACAAGAAAGTAGATAAAATCAAACTGAATTTCAAGAAATAGCTTGATAAGCATGTTATTTAGAAATAAAGACTGGCTCTTTAGTTTCCTACCTCCTTCTTTTGCAAAAGTAATAGCTACATTGTGGACAGTGATTGGCTCAGGAAGTATAGAATTCAGAGGTGTACTGTGGACAGGGCACCATTTTTTGTTACAAACCTTGAGAGAGTCCGAGATCCAATAACAGCCAAATATTCAATTTCACAAGGAATTTCTATTACTATATGTATATTGTCTTCAAGGCATTATTTTCACTTAAAAATATTCATTTAGACTTTCCTTTTCTTTGCAACAGCTGAACGCTGTGATGAAAAAGCCACCATCCAGTCAGCTTCACAGCTGAATTACTGGCAGATGCGTATGGTTTTTCTCTTGGAGTACTTGTGGTTTGACAGTTTACAGCAGTGATAATCTCTTGCATCATGTTCCCTAAGCTGTCACCCCTGTTCAGTCAGTGTAATATTTCCAGACATTTATAGACTTTATTGTTTATTTAAATAAGTAAGTGATTAATTTCCTAAAGACAAATTATGCTTTACTTGCTTAATCTTAAATGCAAATAGACATTTTAAAGGATTGTTAATGAAAATTAAGTATCTTGTTAGGTTATTCTTACAATAAATGTTAACCACTGAATACTTGTGTCCACTTTAATGGTGTTTATATTGCTTCAATCTAATTTCTGAATTTTAGGTCCTGTGCACACAAATACTTCCTGTCAAAATTAATAGTACTTAAGTACTTATATGAAGTTATCTTATCAAGGGGTTTGTCATTGTCAAAATGTTTTTGATAGACAAGGGAAGATATAATTGACTTAAATCCCTAGGTTTCACAAACACGAATACTTAGAAAAAATATAAAACATAGTGTCATTGGGGATGCCTGAAATCCTAGCTACTAAGGAGGCTGAGATTTGAGAATCATAGTTTGATGCCAGCCCAGACAGGAAAGTCTGTGAGACTATTATCTCCAATTAACCACCAGAAAACTAGAAGTGGTGCTGTGGCTCAAGCGCTAGGCTTGAGCTTTAAAAAAGCTCAAGGATAGCACACAGGACCTAAGTTCAAATCCCATGATTAGAAAGAAAAAAAAAAGTGTTGAAATTAAGGGAAAAAAGTGGGGCTGGGTAGTAGTGTTTGTCTACTATGTGCCAGCCCTGAGTTTGATTTCCAACACTGCAAAAAGAAAAAAAGTAAAAAACATTCAGGTGAAATTTAAATATGTCAATAATCATAAAGGATGCAGTGAGTAGCATTTGGGAAACAGATATCCCATAACTCAGTCTGTCACCGGACTGCCAAACTGAAGGGGATCTGGAGATGGTGGAGCACAGTCTATATATAGTATGAGCAGCACTGCCTGGTCTATCCTTTGTCTTTCCTCTTACCAACCATGAAGGACCTTTTACAGTATGGAATCCAAATTTGATTCTAGGTATGATGGGAAGGAACTAGATAGTTTCAAGCAAGTTATAAAGACCTGATATGCTTGAAGGATCAAATGTGTTAATGAATGTGAAAAGGCTCAGTAAACTCTAAAGTAGCATTCTTGCATATTACCTTGACAGAGGACAGAATGAAGAGAAGAAAATAAGACATACTACAATCCAAGTAGGATAGTTTCATTCTAAATCATGAACTCTGTACACTTCTATAAGCTTCCCTTATTTCTCTTTTAGAGAGACAGGGAACACATAGGAAAGAGGAATTGTTTTTCATCACATGAAGTTTGGGATCCCTGCCACATATCTATGTGGAAAGTTGGACAAACACTTGGATATATTTACACATCTGAAACTAAAGAGAGAAATCAGCAAAGGAAATACAGACTTGGGACCCATCCCAATAGACTTATTAGTAGTAATATAACAACACAATTAATACAGTATCAATACTAGCTCATCTTTACAGCATACTTAAATAACTTAAACATACATTAAATAACTCGCCTAAAGACACAAAGCAAGTGTATATGAGAGCCAGGTTTCAAATCTTAGGCAATTTTACTCTGAAACTCTTAAAAGTCTTAGGACTGGCACTGGTGGCTCACACTTTTAATCCTAGCTACTCAGGAGGCTGAGATCTAAGGACCACATTTCAAAAGCCAGACCAAGCAGGAAAGTCTATGAGACTCACCTATAATTAACCACACATATACAACAAAGCCATAAGTGGAGGTGTAGCTCAAATGGGACCTAGCCTTGAGCAAAAAAGCTCAGGGGCAGTGCCCAGGTCCTGAGTTCAAATCCCAGGACTAACGCATGTGCACGCACACGCACACACGTGCCCGTGTGCACACGCGCGCGCACACACACACACACACACACAAAGTCTTGAGATTGCTGGAGAGTAAGTATAGACTATATATACGGCTATACAAAGTTTCAATTCAAGCAATTTCCTGAATCCTTAGTATCAAGTGGCTGGTATGGTTTCACGCTCTGCAGATACAAGAGATATAGAGAAAATTATTCTCTTAGGAAGCCCAGTTTAATTATTAGCTGAGAGCACTTATTTACTAAATATCAAATACATTTAACACGTGCTATATAAAGAACTTTTCTTCTTTTTTTCTTTTGGTTCCGGTCGTGGGGCCTGAACTCTGGGCCGGGGCGCTGTCCCTCAGCTCTTCGGCTCAAGGCTAGCACTCTACCACTTAAGCCACAGTGCCACTTCTGGCTTTTTTTCTTTTTGCATATGTGTTGTTGGGGAATCGAACCAGGGCCTCATGCGTGCAAGGCAAGCGCTCTACCACTGAGCCACCTTCCCAGCCCCTAAGCACTTTTTTTTTTTTGGTGTGGGTTCTGGGGCTTGAACTCAGGCACTGATCAATGACCCTGATTTTTTTGTGCTCAAAGCTAGAGCTCTACCATTTGAGCCAAGTAGGGCAGTTTCATTCTAAATCATGTACTCTGTACACTTCTATAGGCTTCCCTTATTTCCCTTTTAGGGAGACAGGAAAAACATAGGGAAGATCAGATTTAGTGGAAGAGGAATTGCTTTTCATCAGCTCTATTTCTGGTTTTTTTGGAGTGGTTAACTAAAGCTAAGATTCTCATGGACTTTACTGACTGGGTTGGCTTAGAATTATAATCCTTAAACCTCAACCTCCTGATTGCAGGCATGAGCCACTGGCACCCAGCTATATTAAAGTTTTATTTAGTTATTTATTTGGTCATGGGGCTTGAACTCTACAACATGGATGAAGTCTGATGACATAATGCTAAGCGAAATAAACCTAACTTTTACAAAAAGACCAACACTGCAATGGTTCCACTTACATGACATCATCATCTAGTCAAATTGGCTGGGCATGGTGACACTAGGAAGGCTGAATTAGGAAGACTGCAAGTTCAAGGCCAGACTGTGCTACACGGTGAGACCCCGCCTCAAGAAACAAAAATAAGGAATCAAAGCCAGGCGCCGGTGGCTCACCCCTGTAATCCTAGCTACTCAGGAGGCTGAGATCTGAGGATTTCGGTTCAAAGCCAGCCCGGGCAGGAAAGTCTGTGAGACTCTGATCTCCAATAAACCACTTGAAAACCGGAAGTGGCGCTGTGGTTCAAGTGGTAGAGCGCTCGCCTTGAGCTGATTAGTGCAGGGACAGCACCCAGAGTTCAAGCCCCACAACCAACCAAAAAAAAAAAACAAAAAGGAATCAAGTAGTTAAACTCACAGGAACAAAAAGTAGAAAGAAGAATGATTACCATCAGCTGAAGGAGGGAGGAGTGAGGAGTTTTCAGATTTGCAAGATGAAAAGTTCTAGAGATGAGTGTTGATATCTCATGGCTATAATCCTAGCTACTAAGGAGACTAAGATCTGAGGATCGAGATTCAAAACTAGCCTGGGAAAGAAAGTCCATGAGACTCTTGTCTCCAATAAAATAAGGCAGAAGTGGAGCTGTGGCACAAGTAATAGAGCCCTAGCCTTAAGCAAAAGATCAGGGCCAGTGTTTCCCCCACTCAAAAAAACAAAGGTCTAGAGATTTAGATGCACAACAATGTAAATACACTCAACATTGCTGAATTGTACAGTCGGTTAAGTTTATGTTGCACACAAACATATGTATATGTATATATTTATACTTAAAAAAAGTAAAAACCTGTTATTTTTCTATACTACATGCAACATCGATATGTTTACTCTGCTAAGCAAATATAAGTAAGAAAACAATTTATTCTAGAGTAGGAGAGGTAAGAGGGAGGGTGTGGTAAGAAAAAAAAAAGTTACTAGGTAATATATGTGCAATGAAGGTCTCCTTATCCTCATGATAGTCTAGGAATCCCTAACTCAACCCTGAAATAGCTCCTATTCCTGCATACAAAGATCAGCGACCACAATGATAAAAGTAGGCTCAAGAATATATTCTAGTAGCCTAGTAACTAGTTTCTCTAGTTACACTCAGCTGAAACCTTTCAGCAGTGGAAACAAATTAGTTTCCTAAATTGCCTCATTCATGATGCTAAGGAATTTCTAAAGTTCCTTATTATTCTATGTAGACAGATTATTTGGGGGAGGGGGAAAGGGTGTATAGGAGTACACTAACCACCTGTACAAGTTTACGTGCTCATTAAATGTTTGTTAGAACTGGGTCCAGTAGTTCATGCCTATATCTTAGCTATCCAAGTGGCTGAGGTCTGAGGACTGCAGTTCCAAGCCAGACTGGATAGGAAATCCCATTAGATTCTTTTTTTTTTTTTTTTTTTTTTGCGTCCGGTTGTGGGGCCTGAACTCTGGGCCGAGGCGCTGTCCCTCAGCTCTTCAGCTCAAGGCGAGCACTCTACCACTTGAGCCACAGCGCCACTTCCAGCTTTATTCTTTTTGCTTATGTGGTGCTAAGGAATCGAACCCAGGGCCTCGAGCATGCAAGGCAAGCGCTCTACCACTGAGCCACCTTCCCAGCCCCCCCATTAGATTCTTATCACCAATTAACCAGCAAGAATCTGGAAGTGAAGCTGTGGCTCAAATGGGTAAGCGCTAGCCTTGGGTGGAAAAAGCCAAGAGTCCTCTCTTCTCTCTTCTTCTTCTCTCTCTCCCCCCCCCCCCCCCCCCCCCCCCCCCCCCGCACTGGTTAGGTCCCTTTCTGACATCCCCTAAGCATGCCTATCCCTAGCATACTCAGCTCAGTACCTAAAGAGTATTTCCAGAATTATTTTAAGACAGATAGGAATGCATAGGGGAAAAACATTGTTCCTCCAGGGTGATGTCTGAGAAAGTATGTCACCCAGAAGGGCTCCTTCATCTACATCTCTTCACAAACACAGACCTTCTAGCCTTTATCTTTTTAGTCATTTGAGAAGCCATTCAGATGGTTCAAAATTCAATATGTATGGTTCAAAATTGAATATGTAAAGTTACACAGTGTGAAAGTCTCACTCCTCGTTCTCTCCTCCAGTCACCCAATTCCCATCCTTCTTCATGCAAAATGTTTTTATTTATGCTAATATGGATAAGATTATTGTGAAAATCTAATAATGAAATCCCCCTCTGTATAACTAATGTAAAGCTAATAAAAATAAAATAAATCAAGCTACTGTTTCACAGGTATATTTACAAAGTAAGTTCTGGGACCACAAGAAGAGTGAAGAGGCTACCTCTATATCCATCCTGCTTTAGCCTAAAGCAATATCTTCCATACATTAAAAAAAAAAAAATCACTGATCTTATATTGGGCACAGATTACAAAGCCAGGCACTAAGGATAAGATTGACTTATTAACCTTCTTCTCCCAGTAAGTACCAGAAATGCATTGACATTTTACACAAGTGGCCTGTGAATTTCACAGCAACCTTATAGGTTGCTAATTCTCATCCCCTTCTAACAAATGTGGAAACTAAGGCACTGAAGGGCAACTTTCCCAAGCCAAGGAGAGCAGGGTTTTGACCGTCGCTCTACACAGACAAGCCTCCAGCACCCGCTGGAACTCAGCCTAATGTAATGGGCAAGAAAAAGGCGGACAACAAAGAAATATGTAATTAGAGACTAAGAAAGTAAGGTGAACGACACGAATTCCGGCGTTTGATCGAGTAACAATGGGGACGTACTTGAGAAACGAGGAAGGAGGACTGCGAAGGAAAGGGTTCCGGGAGAAAATGACATTTGGAGATAACGCTTGGGGACCGTTTGGGGGCTGCAAATGAGGACAGCCCTCCCCTACCCACCACCCCCTCCCCGACCCCACCACCCAATGATCAAAAGAAGAAACGCCAGGCCCACTGAGGATGAAGCAAACTCGACAGGGTTCCCCAGACGTGCAGACGTGGCGCAGGGAAGGGAGGATCCAGAAGCTGGGCCCAGGACTCGTCCACGCCATCAATGCCCACAGCAGCCCGAACCCACTCGGCCCCTAACCCGAGACCTCAAGCCAGCCGCTGCCCGGGGTCCCACCGAAGGTGACAGCATCCGGGAGGCCCACTAGGAGGCCCTGTGGCTGGCTACAGGGGGTCCGGCCCCGTCCGGCGGCGGCCCGGGAAGGCCTCTTCCCCGGCCCCCGGCCAGCTCCCGCCGGGTCCGCCCCGCCCCGCCCCTCCGGGCCAGCCTCGTACCTGCACCGCCCGGACCAGGCCCCGGCCGGTCAGCTGGCCCTGCCGCAGCTGCAGCAGAATGTTCCCGGGTCGCGGCCGGCCTCCCCATCCACCCCACGCCGCCACTGTTGCTGCCGACCGTCTCCCCCGGCTGGCCCCAGCCCCAGCCACCGCCGGCGCCGCCGCCATGTCGCCTCGTCGGACAAACAGGAAGCGAGCGGCCCTAGGGCCGCGTCGATTTCTACGGGGCGGCGGAGGGTTCGGCGCAGCGCCCCCAGCGGGTTGATGGAGGAGGCGCAGGCCGCGTGGCAGGGACCGTGCGCGCCCGGGGACTCGCTGGGAAATGTAGTCCTTTCCCGAGGCCGCGCAGGTGACAGAGCGACGCGGGACTTTCTTTCTTTGATTTTTTCTATTACTCGTAAGTCTAGCCTTCCCGCAGAGGATCGGCCCGACGACGACGAGGCCCCGCGTGCACACTCTTCCATCTCTAGTCCATTTGGCCTAGAATGGAGCCCACTGGCCAATGAAGGCCTGCTGGAGCTGCACTGTCTCAGGCCGTTGAGTCTGACTTCCACCTGCTTCTCTCTCTGCCTGCGATTCGCTGCCGACCTCAGCCAAGTCACCGCATTCTGCCCCTGGGCTGCAGTGTCCTCCTTAGTTCACTGTCTTCAGTTCCCGTGAGCCGGATCAGCTAATAGTTCCTACGGGGCCTGCTGTGCTTCGAGCCTGGGACCCGTGCCTGGGACCCATGCCTGGGGTAGCGGTGCGGGTGCTGGGTGAGCAGAACCCCCTCTGACCCTGTTCTGGAATGCAGTCCGCAGGGGATGACAACTTCTCCCACACTAACTATCTGGATGGGCATGAAACTGGATAAGCGGCTGTGAAGTTAAATGAATTCAATGAATTCACGGAAGGAAAAGAGATTAGTAAATTGTGTCATCATCTCTCAGAACTCGGTCCTAATTTTTCTCTAGCAGTTTGTTGTTGTTCGGTGGGTCATGGGGCTTGAACTCTTGACCTGGGCACTGTCTCTGAGCTCTTTCACTGTACGCGAGAGATTTACCACTTGAGCCTTGTGGTGTTCTGGTGGCTAATTGGAGTTGACTCTCTCGGACTTTACTGCTCAGGGTGGCTTTGAACCACGAACCTCAGACCTCAGCCTCCTGAGCAGCTAGGATTACAAGAGTGAGCCACCAGCACCCGGCTCCTAGCAGTTGTTCTTTAAACCAGCATACTGCTTTTGACAAATTTCTGAGGCAAGGTGGTTTTGACTCTTCCCACTTCCCCTTCCTAAGGGGCAATATTGTAACCAATGAAAGTTGTTGAATGTGCTGAATTAGGATATGGTAAACACTTTGACTAGCCACTAAGGAGGCTGTAATGTACTGCCCAAAGAGTGAAAGAACATCTGATTTCTACCTCTAGGAGATCTGGGATTACAGGCAGGAGCCACCTCACCCAGTGGGGACAGAACTATAAACTACTGCATGGAAATGTTGGATTTGAAAAATAAACACATGCATAGCACCTGGAAGCATCCCCTCAAAAACGGTGAAGACTGGGTTGTTAGCTTTCAATGTCGGAATCTCTTTTCAAATATACTGAAAAATTAGGGAAAAGGAAGAGAAGAGTAAAAGAAGACAAAAATCATACCAGAACAATAGGCACTGTCCCAGACCAACTGAAAGTGTGGTTATGATTTTTATGCTCATTATAAACTTGCCCTTTAGAAAATTGTTGCTGGTTGGAGAGAAAGGGGGGGGTTAAAAGTCTGAATTTTCATTCCAGGTTGCCCAATTCTGAAAGTTATATAAGCCAAATAAAACCTTGTGATTGTTAGGAGACTAGAAATAGAAATAGAAATGTGTATGTGTATGTGTGTATTTAACATGGTAAAGGAGATAGTTCAAATCAATAGAGAAAGAAGAAAATAATAGTAATATTAGGTCTCTAATTTCATACCAAAAGTTAAAATGAATCTTTTTCCTGTTTTTCTTCTTCCTTTCCCTTTCTTTCTTTCCCTCCCTCCTTTCTTTCTACTTTCTTTTGTCAGTCGTGGGGCTTGAACCCTGGGCTTGGGCGCTGTCCCTCAGCTCTTCAGCTCCAGGTGAGTGCTCTACCACTTGAACCACAGTACCACTTCAGGCTTTTTCTGTTTATGTGGTACTGAGAAATTGAACCCAGGGCCTCATGCATGCAAAGCAAGCACTCTACCACTGAGCCACCTTCCCAGCCCCCTTTATTTCTTTCTCCCTTTCCCTCCTTCCCTCCCTCCCCTTCTCTCTCTTTCTTCCTTTCTTCCTTGCTTCCTTCCTTCCTCTTTCTTTCCTTCTTTCTTCCTTTCTTTCCCTTCCTCCCTCCCTTCCTTCTTTCTTTCCTTCCTTCTTCCCTCCCTCTCCCTCCCTCCCTCTCTCTCTCTTTCTCTCTCTCTCTTTCTTTCTTTCTTTCTTTCTGTTGTTAGTTGTGGGGTTTGAATTCAGGACCTGGGTGCTGTCCCTGAGCTTTTCTGCGCAAGGTTGGTTCTCTACCACTTTGAGCTACTGGTCTACTTCCAGTTTTCTGGTGGTTAATCAGAGATAAGAGTCTCACAGACTTTCCTGCCGTGACTGGCTTTGAACCAAGATCCTCAGATGTCAGCCGCCTGAGTAGCTAGGATATAAGCCTGAGCCACTGGCACCCAGCTCCTCGAGACTCTTATATGCAATTAACCATCAAAAAGCTGTAAGTAAGGTGTGGCTTAGGTGGTAGACGGCCAGTCTTGAGCAAAAAAGCCTAATGAGAGTGCAAGGTTCTGAGTTCCAGCCCCACACACACTCAAACACAGAGTATCGTACAGAGTATAGGGTTTTTTTGTTTTGTTTTGTTTTTTGGGGTCCGGTTGTGGGGCCTGAACTCTGGGCCTGGGCGCTGTCCCTCAGCTCTTCAGATCAAGGCTAGTGCTCTACCCCTTGAGCCACAGCGCCACTTCCAGCTTTTTTTCAGCCTGCTTATGTGGTGCTGAGGAATCAAACCCAGGGCCTCATGCATGCAAGGCAAGCGCTCTACCACTGAGCCACCTTCCCAGCCCCTGTTTTTTGTTGTTGTTGTTGTTGTCGTTTTTTGTTGGTCATGGGGCCTGAGCTCTGGGCCTGGGCGCTATCCCTGAGCTTTTCAGCTCAAAGCAAATGCTCTATCACTTGAGCCACAGTGCCACTTCCAGCCTTTTCTGCTTATGTGGTGCTGAGGAATCAAACCCAGGGCCTCATGCATGCAAGGCAAGTGCTCTACCACTGAGCTACCTTCTCGGCACTTTTCTTTCCTTTTTTCTTTTTTTTAGTCATGGGGCTTGAACTCTGGGCCTGGGCGCTGTCCCTGAGTTCTTCAGTTCAAGGTGAGTGCTCTACCACTTGAGCCACAGCACCATTTCTGGTTTCTGGCAGTTTATTGCAGATAAGAGTCTCATGGCCTTTCCTGCCCAGGCTGGCTTTGAACCACAATCCTCAGATCTCAGCCTCCTAAGTAGCTAGGATTATAGGCATGAGCCACAGGCGCCTGGCTTCTTTTTCTTCTCTTATTGTGCTTGTCCTAGGGCTTAAACTCAGGGCCTGGACACTGACCTTCGGTTTTTGTACTCAAGGCTAGCACTCTACTACAGCTCTACTTGCAGCTTTTTGCTGGTTAATTGGAGATAAGAGTCTTATGAACTTTTTGAGCATGCTGGCTTCAAACCATGATCCTCAGATCTCAGCCTCCTGAGTAGCTAGTATTACAGATGGGAGCCACTAATGCCTGGCCAAAAGAATAGTGTAAAACTGGATTATAGGGTCTGGGAAGGTGGCTCAGTGGTAGAGCTCTTGCCTTGCATACATGAGGCCCTGGGTTCAGTTCCTCAGCACCACATAAGCAAAAAGAAAAAAGCTGGAAGTGGCGCTGTGGCTCAAGTGGTAGAGCGCTAGCTTGAGCTGAAGAGCTGAGGGACAGTGCCCAGGCCAAGAGTTCAGGCCCCACAACCGGACCCAAACAAACAAACAAACAAAAAAAACTGGATTATAGTGATAGTAATACACCATAAATTTATTTTTTTTACATCACTGACTGTACATGGAAAATAGGTTTCTCACCACCAGAGGGCATAGCACCCTTCCCACAGAGAACTGTGGACATTCAATTATTTGGGTTCATGCTAGAAAACTGAACCTCCCAAGCTGGTTTTGTTTTGTTTTTTTAAAAAGAAATTCCAAATGATTTAACAAAATATAATCATGTTATTCTGAGAATATTTCCTCTTGTAAATGAACTACTAAACATTTCAGTTGGACAAATATTTTCTAGGATAATTTTTGAATTGTATCTGTTAAATCATAGAAATCTTTGGTCTTTTTTCTTAATGCTGGGATTAAACACAGGCTTTACACAGGCTAGGCAAGTACACTGCCACTTGAGTTATGCCTCTGGCCCTTTTGTCTTTCTATTTTGATTTTTGAGGCAAGGTCTCAAAAACAGATCTTTAACTTACTGCTCTGCTCTGCCTCCCAAGTAGCTGGGCTTACAGGAATATACCACTATACCAGACAGGATATTTATCCCCCCATGATCCTAGGGGTGATTCTAGGGCTTTGTGCATACTAGGCAAATGTTCTTCCTCTACATTACTTGATAAATCTTCTCCTGAATTCCCAGTACTAGGGGTTGAATTCAAGATTTCAAACTTGCTAGGCAAGCATTTGAGTCATGCCCTCAGTCCTTTTGCTTTTCGATTGTTTTTCAGCTGGGGTCTCATGCTTTTGCCTAAGATGACCACTGACCAAGACCCTCTACCTCATAAGTAGCTGAGAAAACAAATATATATCACCATATCTGTCATTTGAGAAATTATTTTAATCAAAGCAGACTGGCACAATTATATTCAACATAAGTTTTCCTATGCAAACACCCATATAATCCTGTGGTAACATTTTGGACACTATCACATTGCATTTCTACTGTACAATTTCTTCTCAATGACTTGAGGTTTGTTGTTGCTGTTATTATTATTTTTGTTTGTTTGGTATGTGTTGGTCCTGGGGCTTGAACTCAAGGCCTGGATGCTATCCCTGAGCTTTTTTTGCTCAAGGCTAGAGCTCTACCATTTGAGCCACAGCTTCACTTCTGGCTTTGGGGTAGTTAATTGGAGATAAGAATCTCATGGACTTTCCTGCCAAGACTGACTTTGATCCACGATCCTCAGGTCTCAGTCTCCTGAGTAGCTAGGATTACAGGCATAAGCCACCAGTGCCCAGTTAACCATGACTTTTTAAGTATATGTTTTCATTTCCCTCTTATTATCCTTTTTAGTGCTCAAGCTGTCCCAAATTTGACCATTCGAACTTTGTCCTTGTGACATCTTCTGGGGTGGTCTTAATGGGATATGGCCTCTGTGATCAGGTCACATCCAGCTACAAAGAAGCACAATATATGGGCACAGTGACATGCATCTGCCATCCCCAATAATTCAGGGAAACACAAGTAGTATGATCACAGTCCAGGCCTGCTAGGTGCAAAGCAAAACACTATCTCAAAAATAACCAACACATAGCTGGAAGCAGATGGCTCACGCCTGTAATCCTAGCTACTCAGGAGGCTGAGATCTGAGGATCAGAGTTCAAAGCCAGCCCAGGCAGGAAAAGTCCCTGAGACTCTTTTTTCTTTTGGTCAGTCGTGGGGCTTGAACTCTGGGCCTGGGCACTGTCTCTCAGCTCTTCAGCTCAAGGCCAATGTTTTATCACTTGAGCCACAGTGCCACTTCCAGCTTTTTCTGCTTATGTGGTGCTGAGGAATTGAACCCAGGGAGGGCCTCATGCATGCAAGGCAAGCACAGTATCACTGAGTCAACTTTCCAGACGAACCCTCCCCCTCCCCAGCCCCAGACTCTTATCTCCAATTAATCACCAGAAAACCAGAAGTGGAGCTATGGCTCAAGTGGTCGAGTGCTAGCCTTGAGCTGAATATCTCGGGGACAGTGCCCAGACCCAGAGTTCAAGCCCAACAGCTGATAAAACAACATCAACAACACAATGCTAGGCATTCAAACAGAGGAGATCAAAGGAGGATATTCTTAGGAGGGGAACACAAAGGCACAATGCCTATGTGCATCTGATCATATAAAATAATATTTGTGCAAATGAACTCCAGGAAATGGAAACAAAAAGTGTTTTCTTTGTTGCTGTTTTTGTTTTCTCTTTGTCTAATTTGTTCATTTATCTGTCTTGGGGAAGGTAAGGGAGGACACAGAAATGGAAGAACAAAGGGTGAACAAATGGAGCAGTAGTACTCACTGGATACTATGCTGAAAATGAACTGTACAACTTGTGGGTGGAGATGGGAAGGAAAAACTGGGAGAGAACAAGGGAAGAGATGACATTGTCCAACAAGAAATGTACTCACGAGCTAGGAAGGTGGCTCAGTGGAAGAATGATTACCTTGCATGCGTGAGGCCCTGGGTTTGATTCCTCAGCACCACATAGGAGAAAAAGCTGGAAGTGGTGCTGTGGCTCAAGTGGTAAAGTGTTGGCCTTGAGCTGAAGAGCTGAAGGACAGCGCCCAGGCCCAGAGTTCAGGCCCCACAACTGACAAAAAAAAAAAAAAAAAAGAAATGTACTCATTACTTGACTTATATAACTGTAACCCCTCTGTATATCACCTTTATAATTTTTTAAAGCTTTAAAAATTTCTATGAATCTGTTTAATGTTTTTTAAACCTCCTTACTGATGACAAATTAGCATTGGCTGATGGATATCACTTTTGTAAACAACCCAGAGCCTTCTGAGTAGAGCTTGATGAGTAAGTGATGATTAATACCACTTTTCCATTTTTAAAAAAATGCTTTTTTTTTGTGCTGGTCCTGGGGCTTGAACTCAGGGCCTGAGTACTGTCTTTTAGCTTTTTTTGCTCAAGGCTAGTTTTCTACCACCTGAGCCACAGCTCTATTTCCTCTGTGTGTGTGTGTGTGTGTGGTTAGTTGTTCTTTTTTTTTTTTTTTGGGTCCAGTCGTGGGGCCTGAACTCTGGGCCTGGGTGCTGTCCCTGAGCCCTTCAGCTCAAGGCTAGCGCTCTACCACTTGAGCCACAGCGCCACTTCCGGTTTTTTTCTTTTTGCTTATGTGGTGCTGAGGAATCGAACCCAGGGCCTCAGGCATGCAAGGCAAGCGCCCTACCACTGAACCACCTTCCCAGCCCTGTGTGGTTAGTTGAAGACAAGAATCTCAAAGACTTTCTTGCTTGAGCTTACTTCAAACCATAAACCTCAGGTCTCAGCCTCCTGAGTAGCTAGGATTATAGGCATAAGCCACCAGTGCCCAGCAGGGGAGTGAAAGACCTTTTTATTTGGGCTGTGGTGGTAGTACATGCCTGTGATCCTAATGCCTAAGAGGCTGAGTCAGGAGGATTGGGAGTTTGAAGTCAGCCTGGACAACACAGTGAGCTATTACCAATGCCTGGCTTGGCTTTGTCTGTCTAAGGAATTACACTATTAGAGTTGTCCCTAGAGTTGACTATATTTTGTTAATTCATTTGTGATCACTTGCATACCACTTACCACTCAACATGTTTACTTACACAATTATTTTTTATTTTTTTAAAATTGTTCTTTTTTTAATTTTTATTTATTTTTTATTGTGAAAATACTGTACAGAGGGGTTACAATTACATGGGCAAGATAATGAGTACATTTCTTATCAAGCAAGCATTGTAGCCTCCTCCTTTGTTTCCCCTTCCCATCCCTTCCCATCCTCCCTCCGTCCCCCTACTTACACAGTTATGGGCTTAAATTCTAGATACCACAAATGAGGGAAACCATACAACCTTTGTCGATCTGGGACCATTACAACCTTTGTCGATCTGGGTATGATTTACTTCACTTAATATAATTTTTCCAAGTCTTTCCATTTCCTTACATATAGTATAATACCATTCTAACAGATGAGTACATTTCTAACAGATGAGTACAGATGCCACATTTTCTTGATCTATTTGTCCACTGAGAGGCATCTGGGCTGATTCCATATCTTGATTGTGGTGAATAGTGCTACAATAAACATGGTTGTGTTGGTGGCTTTACAGTAACCTGGTTTGTGATCTGTTGGATAAATGCCCCGGAGTTGAATTGCTGGGTCATAGGATAGCTCTATGTTTAAGTTTTTGAAGAAACTCCATACTGCTTTTCCAGAGTGGTTAACAAGCTTACATTCCTACCAACAGTGTATTAGTGTTTCCTTTTCACCTCATCCTCACCAATATCCATTGTTGTTTGTTTTCTGGATGATAGCCACTCTGACTTCAGTGAGGTGGAATCTCAGGTTGTTTTGATTTGCATTTCCTTTATGGCCAGAGATGTTGAGCTATTACTTCTTCTGAGAAGTCTCTCTTGAAGTCATTAACCCATTTATTAATTGGGTTAACTAGTTCTTTGAAGGTTTAACTAGTTGAGGTCTATGTATATCCGGGATATTAGACCCTTGTCTGATGTATAGCTGGTAAAAATCTCCCATTTTGTAGGATTTCTTTTTACCTTGTTGGCTATGTCCTTTGCTATGCAGAAACTTTTTTTTTTTTTTTTTTGGGTCCGGTCGTGGGGTCTGAACTCTGGGCCTGGGCGCTGTCCCTCAGCTCTTCAGCTCAAGGCTAGCGCTCTACCACTTGAGCCACAGCGCCACTTCTGCGGCTTTTTTTCTTTTTTGCTTATGTGGTGCTGAGGAATCGAACCCAGGGCCTCAGGCATGTAAGGCAAGCACTCTACCACTGAAACACCTTCCCAGCCCCTGAGATTTCTTTTTCTTACAGCTTAAAAAAAAACTTTCTAAGTAAAAATACCAAAGCACAACTTTTCAAAGGAAGACTTGATCAATGGGATTTCATCAAGCTTAAAAGTTTCTGCATAGGGGCTGGGAAGGTGGCTCAGTGGTAGAGTGCTTGCCTTGCATGCCTGAGGCCCTGGGTTCGATTCCTCAGCACCACATAAGCAAAAAAGAAAAAAAGCCGGAAGTGGTGCTGTGGCTCAAGTGGTAGAGCGCTAGCTTGAGCTGAAGAGCTGAGGGACAGTGCCCAGGCCCAGAGTTCAGGCCCCACGACCGGACCCCCCCCCAAAAAGAAAGAAAAAGAAATCTCCGACTGAGGAAGTGGAGGCATAGCTCGAGTGGTAGAGCACCAGCTTTGAGCGAAAAGGCTAAGCAAGAGTGAAAACTTGCTTGCCTAAGTCCAAGCCACAGCAACAGAAACAAACAAAAGAAATCTGATTACTATGCTGTAATCCTGCTAGAATCAATCATGTTAGAACAGACCTCAAAAAGAAATAGATTCTAACCAAAAGTCACATTAGAAATTTAAAAAGGGAACATCATTTCAGATTTTTGAGAATTAAGAAGATAATAGGCAGATAGGATGAACATTTTTATACTTACACATTTAAAGATTTAGGCGAACAAATTTTTAGAAACAAAAACAAGAACAAGGGCTGGGAAGGTGGCTCAGTGGTAGAGCGCTTGCCTTGCATGCCTGAGGCCCTGGGTTCGATTCCCCAGCACTACATAAGCAAAAAAAAAAGAAAAAAAGCCGGAAGTGGCGCTGTGGCTCAAGTGGTAGAGCGCTAGCCTTGAGCTGAAGAGGGACAGCGCCCAGGCCCAGAGTTCAGGCCCCACAACCGGACCCCCCCCAAAAAAAAAACAAGAACAAACAACAGATTTTGTATGGAATGTCTGATTCATAAGTTCTGGGCTTTGCCTGAAAATTGGCATCTCTAATAAATTTCCAAGTGTTGCTGGTGCAGCTGATATCTGTAGTCCTAGTGTTAATAGAACACCAGGGTCAGTAGGACATGTATGGACTCACAACCTTTCTTGAACCAAAAAATGTAACATGTTCCTAAAGGTTAAACAATTCATAGCAGGCAAACACTGTTCCCAATAAAGTCATATTGTTCCATTTAAAAAAAACCAAAACACTCCAGGCTTTGATAGCTCATGCCTGTAATGCTAATCAAGAGGCGGACATCTGAGGATCACAGTTTAAAGCCAGCCTGAGCAGAAAAGTCTATGAGAGTCTTAGTTCCAATTAACCAGAAAAAAGCCAGAGGTAGCGGTGTGACTCAAGTGGTAAAGCACCAGCCTTGAGTAAAGAAATGAGACAGAGTGCAAGGCTCTGAGTTTAAGCTCTAGTACCAGCAAACACACACACACACACACACATACAGTGCAAGGCTCTGAGTTTAAGCTCTAGTACCAGCAAACACACACACACACACACACACACAAAACCAATCAAACTAAAACTACTTGCTTAAATGGATTTAAGAAACAATAGAAATCTGGAATCATCTTGTAACTTTAAGCATGTGTCATTGATGCATGGTGGTAATTTTGTCCTTGTGCAAATATCACAGAGTATACCCACACACAGGTCATCCAGTGTGGCCTCTTGATGCAACCAGAAGACACAGTAAACATGAAATACATGAGGCTGTCTCAGCATAACACAGCATAGTGTCTTCTCTAAGTAGGAGTACCAGCTAAAATACTGATTATGGTATGGTAAACACATAAACTAGCGACATGGTTATTTATAACGATTATGACATATTACGTGGTACGTATAATTGCATGTGCTACACTTTTAGCTGGTAGCACTAGGTTTGTTTACACCAGCACCACCACAAACATATGAGGAATGTGTGACCCATTACAGCACCTCCCCATGCCACCTAGACAAGGGGATTTTTCAGTTCCACTATAACTTTATGGGACCACCATTATATATGTGGTCTGTTATTGGTCCTCACTATTAAATAAACTTTGTGTATAAACCTTTCCCACAAAGAAACTCCTGGGTACATCTGTAATCCTAGTTACTTGGCGTGGAGGGGAACAGAGATTAGAATGTTCACACTTTTAGGCTGGGTGGGTTAGGGAACATCTGTCATACAGTGGGAAGTGTAAATAGAAGGATTGTGGTCCTGGCCTCCAGAGAGACCCTATCACAAACCTAGGATCATAAAAATTCAATTGGCTTTATACAAGGGTTTATTAATGAACTCAATTTTATTCCATTAATTAAATGCTGGGGGTGTGGCTCAAGTGGTGAATGCCTGCCTAGTAGGCTACAAGGCCCTGAGTTCAAATCCTAATATTCCCCAAAGAAAAAACAATTATTCCATTAGCTTATATGTTCATCCTTATATTAGTGCCACACAGTCTTGATTACAGTATCTTGTAGTAAGTGTGAGTCCTCCAATTCTGTTCTTTTTTCATGATTGCCTTAGCTCTTTAGGGTCCCTTGAATTTCCATCCATCTGAATTTTAGAATCAATCTGTCAAGAGCCAGGTGCCAATGGCTCACATCTGTAATTCTAGCTACTCAGGAGGCAAAGATCTGATGATCTGTGTTTGAAGCCAGCCTAGGTAGAAAAGTCCTTGAGATTCTTACCTCCAATTAACTACCAAAAAGCCAGAAGTGGATTTGTGGCTCAAGTGGTAGAATGCCAGCCTGGAGTAAAAAAGCTAAGGGAGAGTGCCCTGGCTTTCAGCTTAATCCTCAGTACACACACACACACACACACACACACACACACATACACACACACACACACATGACTTTACGCCAATATATTGATAGAAAAGTACGATTTTGTACTTTGGTAAAGAGGAGTTTAGGGATGCCAAAGCAGCCCTTGCTGGCACTGAATGATACTGGTCTGGTGGAAGAAGCACTTGACAGTGCTGCCTCATCATCCTCGCCACCATTGTGAACATCTGTGCTTCCCACAAAACTATCATCAAGTTTCTTGGCCCTCGTCTGGATAGTGTTGGTATCCAGCGAGATCTTCTTCTTCGGGCAGTCATTTATCCACAGGCCAACGCAGACTCCATCCTCACAACGGCCTTATGTGGGAAGTGACACCCACTGCAGTCTTGTTAAACGTCATCATTGCCATAGACCTAAATATTCTTCTTGTCTTTATGTAGCGAACAGTAGATTCATCGATCCTACAAAGGTGGCCTACAGCTGCAGAGCTTTTGCCTTCCTTTAACACCTTTTCTGGGAGGGTAAGCATCTTCCTCTGGTGCTAGGGCTCATTGCCAGAAGCCTTAGAAGGTGCAGAACATTTGGGTGGGATCGTAAGGCTTAAAATAAATTCAGACTTTTACAAAAATTTCACAAAAACACAACACTGAAGAACAACATTATGCACAGCTACCAGACATCCAAATGGACAAGGAGAAATGCTGAATGTGTGGGCACAGTGCAAGAGCACACAGACCAGTGCTATAGGGTCACTGAGCCAATCAGCGCCCATGATACAGAAGATAGTGCCTTCCATCCCATTAGCCAATACTGTGTCCTGGAAGTGGCGCTGTGGCTCAAGTGGTAGAGTGCTAGCCTTGAGCTGAAGAGCCGAGGGACAGTGCCCAGGCCCAGAGTTCAAGCCCCGTGACCACCAAGAAAAAAACCAACAACGTAGAACCAACACTGTGTCCTATACAATCTCACATTGGCAAATTTGTGTAAGTAGTAATGGTGTACTGCATTTCCATGGTGTATAGTACAGTATTCATCTGCTGATGAAATACATATTATACTTTATTTCTATTTGTATGTTTGAATTAACATTTTTGTATTTTATGTTGTTTTAAATTTTTAGGCAAAAATAATTAAAATCACAATTAATACATATATACCACAAAATACCACAATATAGCAAGTATTCCACGATACAGAATTAGCTTAAAACAACAACAACCCGCGATACAATGAAACCACAATAAGTGAACTGAGATTTAGTGAGTGATGACTGATGAATGCGTTTAAATCTAAAGGTCTGTAAATCATTAAAACAAATAAATGGGTCAGGTGTGGTAGTATACTACTGTAATCCCAGCACCAGGAGGCTAAGGCAGGAGGCTGGAGAGATCATCTCCCAAACCCCTAATCTTGCCTCCCTTCCTCCCTGCTCAAACAAACAAACAAAAAACACAAGAAAAAAAAAACCACCACCACCAACAGAAAGAAACGAGCTGGGGACTAAGGTGTGACTCTAATGGTTAAAAACTCTTACCTAGGGCTGGGAAGGTGGCTCAGTGGTAGAGCACTTGCCTTGCATGCCAGAGGCCCTGGGTTCAATTCCTCAGCACCACATAAGCAGGAAAAAAAAAAAGCTGGAAGTGGCGCTGTGGCTCAAGTGGTAGAGTGCTAGCCTTGAGCTGAAGAGCTGAGGGACAGCGCCAGGCTCAGAGTTCAGGCCCCACGACCAGACCTAAAAAAAAAAAAAAAAAAACTCTTGCCTAGCAAGTACAAGGCCCAAACCCAAGTATACACACCATGCCCCTCGCCCTCACCCCTTTAATGTCACTTTTGGAAGATGCTAAGGAATCTACTCGCTATTTTTGGAAGCTGGGATACAGAGACAAAGAATCAGGTATTCACCCTGGCTTTCCTGAATTCTATTGCAAGATACTCACATAGCTGACAGTCTAGTCAAATTAGAGCATCACTCCTTTGGAACCCTATTGAAATAATAGATATGGCAATGATCAACACATGGCTATGGGTAATAGAGACATCAGTAGACACATACCTTATGACTGATGTACCTAACACTATTTATGAACATTTTTTTCGTTGTTTTTGTCGTTCATGAGGCTTGAACTCAGGGCCTGAGCACTGTCCCTGAGCTCTTTTGCTCAAGGCTAAGGCTCTAATAACTTGGAGCCACAGTGCCACTTCCAGTTTTCTGGTGGTTAACTGGAGATAGGAGTCTCATAGACTTTTCTGCCCAAGCTACCTTCATACCATGGTCCTCGGATCTCAGCCTCCTGAGTAGCTAGGATTACAGGTGTGAGCCAACAGCACCCAGATTAACCTAACAATTCCTAAAAAATAAAAACAAAATTTCAAATCTGATTACTCTAGATCTTCATATCAATTTGCAATAGAAATACAGTGTCACATGCTATACACAGGAATACAATTAGCCAAATCTATATGGCTCAGTTTCTTCAAAATATTGCAGTGAACATAGGAGATAGGGAGGGAAGAAGGGACAAAGAGTACAGCTGAGATCAGTAGGTACTGCAGCACACTAATTCCTGTGTCTTACTTGAATCCTGATTCAAACAACAACACAGACTTATAAATTAACAAAAAGGAATGTTGAACATTAACTGTATATTGATTTTTGTCGGTGTGCTTTGAGGATACATTCTGAAGTTTTTTGTTTTTGAGACAAAATATCTCATTATACAGCCCAAACTGGACTTAAATTCAAAATTCTCCCGCTTTAGTTTCTCAGTGCTGGGTTTACAGATGAACATTACCCCTGGAAATACTGTCATGGAGGAAATAACATGATGTTTGGGATTCTATTCTCTAGTAATTATAAATGAAATAAAATAGGATAGTGAGTCTATCTTTGAAGCTGATTTTTTGTGCGTGCGCGCGTGTGTGTGTGTTGATCCTGGGGCTTCAATTCAGAGCCTGGGTGCTATCCCTTAGCTTTTTTTGCTCAAGGTTGGCACTCTACCACTTGAGCCACAGGTCCACTTTTGGCTTTTAGTGGTTAACAGAAGATGTGTCTCATGGACTTTCCTGTCTTGACTGGCTTCAAAGCTCAATCCTGATCTCAGCCTCCTGAGAAGCTAGGATTATAGATATGAGCCATCAGTGCCTAGCAAATCTGGGTCTTTAGAAGATAGGTGATAAATTGATAAGTACATGAAGGATTACTATCCTGTTCCATTTTTATTTAAAATTCTACATAACTAAGTTTACGGGAAAAAAAAAAACACCTCCCCTCCTCCAGGCCTTCTCAGACAACTCTAACTAAAAGGTTTATCTACTCATTGCTAAGAGAACATCCTATTTTTTCATGCACCTTCTGCTAGTGTAATTTGATATACAAACCAGTTTACTTCTCTCTGCTAGAATTTAGTTTCTGCAAGAATAAAAACTTGTTCACCACTGTCCCTTGGGGGTTATGGCTGTAGAATCTACTGCCTGGACTGACAGATGGGTGAAGGGGACAGTTATAGGGCAAAAGCACAGGTTGGGGGCGGGGATGGGAAGGGATGGGAAAGGGAAACAAAGGAGGAGGCAACAATGCTTGATAAGAAATGTACTCATTACCTTGCTCATGTAATTGTAACCTTCTGTACGGTATTTTCACAATTTAAAAAAATTGAAAAAAATAAAAAAGCAAATCTGAGTATTATGAATATTATCAGGAATAAACGATATGAAATGCAAAAAAAAAAAAAGCACAGGTTGGAGCAAGAACAAAGACACACTTTGGGTAATCACATCCTCCCCAGACATATCAGAAAAGGGAGAGTTAGCTATCAGCTAACTTGGGGTTTAACTTTTCTCTAACTACTATTAGTCATGAACCTTTTCATTTTGTTTCAATCTATGTTTGTTGTGTGTTTGTGTTTGTGTGCCAGTACTGGGGTTTGAACTCAGCTTCATACTCTTGGCTTTTTAGCTCAAAGCTGGTACTCTAGGACTTGAGTCACACCTTCCCTTCCTGCTTTTTTCCTCAAATGTTGCAAGGGAACTCAGTCATGAGAAACAGAGAGCTACCACTTAAGAGGTGGAATTGGGAGTCTTTACTGGAGAGCCAGTGGACTGCTAGTGGAGTCTTGTCTCAAAGACCACCAGCCTAGCTGGTTAGAGATAAGAGTCTCATGGAGTTTTCTGCTCAGGCTGGCTTCAAACTGTGATCCTCAGATCTCAGCCTCTTGAGCAGCCAGGATTACAGGTGTGAGCTACCAGCACTCAGCACCACGAACGCTTTCTTTGAATTGAATCTCATGAAAATAGTCCAATATATGAAATGTGATAGCCAAAAGCACATTTATTACTATAGTTTAGTCTCAAAAAAGTAAAAAAAAAAATCATCCAGTGGTTATGAAGAATCTAGGAAAACTTGTCCCAGCAATGCCAGTTTAGAGGTAAAGGGCTGGCTGGGGCAGCTGAGAAGTGGGATTTTCTCCTTGGCAGGTTGCTTCTCACTTGTCTCGCCATGAGCTTCCGGTGAGGAGAGTGTGCCTGACCCTGCTGGAGGTTCCCAGGACCCTGAACTCTTGGTCTTTTTCTGAAATCTTGACCTTTTTCGATTGAGAGAATAGAATTCTCTCATCAAGTCTTCCACTTCCCACTGCTCCTCCTTCAGCCTGCGGCAACAGTGCAAGGCGGCAGGGTCGATGGGGTGAGCTTCGGTGTTGAAGATATAGCCCCCGGCCCCCAGGATGCATTCCCCATAGGGGGTCATCACTGCATCAAAGGTGGAGCCATTGTTGTGGATGAAGTTGGTTGGGTCAAATAGCAGGTAGAGGTATTTCACAGTCTCAGCCAAGAAGAAGGACTCCATGCGGTTGTCAAGCTTATGGTCTCGGAGGTCTTTGATCTGCCACAAGGGAGAAGGAAGCAAGTTAGAAGAACAGCACAGTTTGGTAGTGAGACCCCACCCCCTTCATGAGCTGCTTTGCCACTAGGCAGCCAAGGCCCTTGCGGGGAGAATAACTCTTCCAAGATACCACCATCTCTTCCCTGGATTTTCCATGTTTACCCTACATTATACTTAGACCATGAGTCTTAACCTGTCACTCTTCTTTTCATAACCATCTTCTGACACCACTTCATAGGCTAAAAATTAAGTCTTTACCATGGCTACCAGGTCCTTCATGATCTGGGCTCTGCCTCTGCTTGCAGCTCTGGCCACATGGCCTTTCTGTTCCTGAGCTAGCAGTTCACTCCCACCTCAGGATCTTTGCATCCTGTTCTTTCAGCCAGAGCACTCTGTATGCAGGAATGCTCTCTCATCTCTTGTACATCTCCATTCAAATTCTACCTCCCAGAAGGGTCCTCTCTGACCTCCCTACATCCCAGGACGATCTCCAAACTCTTGTATCCTGCCTTTTTGTGACTATGAACATAGAGCTAATCGTTCCCTTTAACAACAAAATGATATTCCATCATCAAAATATATCACGATTTGCTGAGCTAATCCTCCTTAGTTGGGTCTCAAAGTAGCCACCAAGTTCTTGTTTATGAACCAAAAGTCTAATTTAGATTGTTTCAACAGAGTTGACAGGCATAGAATAAGAAAACTTGCTACATTTACTTTAGGTTCTAAGTCTCAATGATATCTACTGGTAAACCTCCAGCTGGGTGCTGGTGGCTTACATTTACAGTTCTAGTTACTTAGGTAGCTGAGACCTAGAGAGTTACGGTTTAAAGCCGGCTTTGACAGAAAAATCCTGCTCAGGCAGGAAAGTCCGTGAGACTCTTATCTCCAATAAAACCACTAGAAAACCCGAAGTGGTGCTGTGGCTCAAGCGGTAGAGCACTCGCCTTGAACTGAAGAGAGAAGGGACAGCGCCCAAGCCCAGAGTTCAAGTCCCATGACCAACCAAAAAAAAAAAAAGACCTTATTCAACCAATAGCTGAGCACCATAGCACATACCTATCATCTTAGCTACCTACATGAAAGGCTTAGATCAGGAAGATCATAGTTTCAAGACAACCTGGACAGAAAAGCCATGGACTCCATGTCAATGGAAGAAGCTAGGCATGGTGCTTCATATCATCTCAACTATGGTGAGAAAAGAAAAACAGGAGGAAGATCACACTCCAGGTACATGCCTGGACAGAATGTGAGACCCTACATTAAAAATAATCAGTGCCAAAAAGATCTGGAGGCATGGTTTAGCAGTCTAGCACCTGTCTAGCAAGCACAAGGCTCTGAGTTCTAATCCCATAGCACCAAAAGAAAAAAAAAGAGACTTAAAAATGGACTAGAATGCACTAAGACTTTTCTTTGCCTTGTTTGATAAAGACAGGACAGTTTTTCTACCAAATACTTGGAAGACCTCCAAAAAGCTTCATTGTCATGGAGTCTAGCATTCCTAAGGTGGTTCCAATGTCAGAGCACTTTGGTCTTTCCCAGGATATAACACATTAAGAGCCAAAACACAACACTGTTTTATTTCCTTCCTACACATATAGGTCTTTGCTTTCAAAACATGGATCTGTATTTTCCTTATAAAATATAATCACATTATAAATGTTTTCAAAAGAAGAATTTTTTTTTTTGGGTCCGGTCGTGGGGCCTGAACTCTGGGCCTGGGCGCTGTCCCTCAGCTCTTCAGCTCAAGGCTAGCGCTCTACCACTTGAGCCACAGCGCCACTTCCGGCTTTTTTCTTTTTGCTTATGTGGTGCTGAGGAATCGAACCCAGGGCCTCAGGCATGCAAGGCAAGCACTCTACCACTGAGCCACCTTCCCAGCCCCCAAACTCCACTTTCTAAGCCCTCTCATAAAACTTTCTACAACACCCACTTTGCAAAACAGCCCATTCTGATATATAAGGATCTCAAAAAAAAAAAAAAAAGCCAATAAGGGAGGTGCCACTGGAAATTAATCTTAGATGTGCACCCTTCAACCAGGCGCTCAGCTTCCCTATTCATTAGTTTACACCCATCTCTAAGGTCTTCTCTAATACTAATGTTCCAGTGCTCTAAAGCCCCACCCTTGAAGAGGTTTCCCAGAAGCAGGGGGAGATTATTCCCCATTCTTGGGCCCCCAAAATACTTACTGTGGCAAATCCGCATTCTACCTTGCTGATTTTCTCAATGGATTCCACAGCATCTCTTCCAAGTTCTAACAGGGTGGGATCTCCCGTGGCTCGGTAGAGGTACATTGCACTCTCAATGAGCTCTGTAAAGGCCAAGCAGACCCTCCTCACCCAGTGATTGAGCAGGCAGTGCCTGGGGCCCTCTCAGATTACCTGAGGGACTCCTTTCCTCTATACCAGGTTCACAGGATCCCAATAAGGAGGAACTAGGGGATTATCTCACCCAATGCTGTTCTCAGAACCAATATGCCCCAGGTCTGATGTACACAGGAGACTAGTTTAAGGCTAACCATGAACTTGCACCTCTGGGGACAGAAAGGCAGCCAGGCTCTAGGACAGAGGTGGCAGAGGCTGCAGTCTGTTTCCCACTGTCTGTTCTATCTTCCTCCTTATTAGTAGTATCTGGTTGCCTAGCCTGACAACTATTCCCAGTAGCTCTGTAGGGAGCTCCATATGCTCAGAATATGAGAAAGAAATGCCCATCTTTATTAAGCTACTATTGTTTCCTGTCATTAACAGCCTAATTTAATCTTAAAAATAGGAGCCTGTCTTTTTTTTTTAATTACAAACTTTTTACTTAGAGGAAACATTAAAACAAAAAACCAGAAGAAAACAAGAAAAACAGAATACAAGAACATGCTTATATTTCATAATCTGATAAAGAATTCACATCTAGAATATGTAAAAAACAGTTACACTTCAATAATAATTAGACAACCAAATTAAAATGATCTTTCAGATAATCTTCCAAAGAAAATATGCATATAGACAATAAATATACTAAAATCATTAACATTATTGATCATAAAGGAAATGCTAATCAAAATCAACATAAATACTTCATATCTATTAGAGTGGGCATTTAGGAGCCTGTCATTTTAAAGCCCTATTTGCAATGAGATGGACAAAAAGGATGAAATTTTCAAGCACCCAGTTTCATTGGGTCACGGTGCACAGAAAATGTGAGAGTCTAGCTCCAGCTGTGCTGCACCACAGATAGTGTGTGATACTCAGAAAGGAGTCTTGTCTTTTTGTTTTTTTGGTTGGTCATGGGGCTTGAACTCTGGCCTTGGGCGCTGTCCCTGAGCTCTACCGCTTGAGTCACAGCGCCACTTCTGGTTTTCTAGTGGTTTATTGGAGATAAGAATCTCACAGACTTTCCTGCCCAGGCTGGCTTCCAACTGAGATCCTCAGATCTCAGCCTCCTGAGTATCTAAGCTTACAGGCGTGACAGGCGCCCGGCTCGAGTCTTGTCTTTTAACACAGATATTAGCTAACAGGAGTAAGTCCAGATGAGAGTATTTATTCTGGGAAATTAAACAAATAAGAAGCACATCTATTACTTTCAAATATCTAAGGAGTGTTATAAAAAAAAAGATTTTACTGTCCACTGAGCATGACCTAAGAGGGCAGAAGCTATAGCTCAATATGCTTTCCTACTTTATAATCCAATTTTTCTCAGAGGAAAGATCTGCTCTCCCATCCCTTTGCCAGCATCTCTCCAATCTTTTCCTTTGCTGCCCTCCTGGGCCTAAATTAGCACCTCTTTCTTCATCTACTACTGCAAACTCTAGCTCTTATTTCATTTACTCATTCATCCATTTTGCAGTGTTGAGTACTGAACCCAGAACTTTTTGTAGGCTAAGCACATTCTTCCACTGAGCTACAGATAGTAGACAAGTACTAGTACTTGTACTAGTACTCTAGACAAGTACTAGTCCAATTGCTCATTTTCTAAAATGCAGTCTGGGGTAGCTCACTGGCAGATGAACACAGACAGAAAAGATAGTGCTCTTTTAGTTTTTTTTTTGGTCAGTCATGGGGCTTGAACTCTGGGCCTGGGCACTGTCCCTCAGCTCTTCAGGTCAAAGCTAGCATTCTAACACTTGAGCCACAGCGACACTTCTGTTTTTGTTTTTTTTTTTTGTCGGTTGTGGGGCTTGAACTCTGGGCCTGGACGCTGTCCCTCAGCTCTTCAGCTCAAGGCAGAACTCTACCACTTGAGCCACAGTGCCACTTCTGGCTTTTTCTGTTTATGGGGTGGTAAGGAATCAAACCCAGAGCCTCATACATGTAATTTTAACTTGATTCTGAGCTACAAAGGGAGAGTGGAATGAAATTAGAAAGTGCCTAAGGTCTATCCTAATGTTTTACTATAGAAGCAGAATGTACCAGAATGTACCTGCCTGCACTGCTGAACAAACAGTTCATCCTAGTGGCAGAGTTCCAAAAGAAGCAACCTGTTTGTTTTGATTTCTCACTCACTTCTGAATTTTAAAGAATAGAGAACTTAAGTTAGCAGATCTGGGTTCCAGTCCCAGTTCCTACACTTTACAAAACTTGTACAAGCCATTTCAACTCACTAAGTCTCAGTTTCCAAACCTGAAAATATGGGAGGATATAATTCCTAGTAGAAAAACCACAAAGAGCCACTAGAGAAGAGGGGGGGAAAATAGCATGCATCTGAGCAGAATTATGGTGTGAGGCAACAAAGCCTGTGGGCTGGCCATAATCAGAGACACTGCTCACCTGGCCGAAGTGGGTAGCCCTCTCGCTTCTCCACTGTGTATCCCTGAGGAATGTTGTAGAATTCTGGAAGCCCTCCAAACTGCTTCCAAACAGTGTAATAGTTGAGAAAGGTCCTCATGGCATTGTCAATGTCCCCAATGAGGCTCTATAGGAGAGAAGCAGTGGTAAGAGAGTATATGCAAGGCCTGAAAATCCACAGCTAAAACCTCACAATTGAACTCAGAAAAAGGCAAATCAGGCTAAGGAGGAAAAAAAAAATCTCGATCAAACCCTGAGACTGCTGTTAACTCACTGAATAGTCCTGAACCAGGGTTAACTTTTCTGGGCTTCATCTGTAATATGTAAAATTCAGCATGTATCTCAAACATTATTGGGAGGTATTAAGATTATATATTAAGTCTCTCAATCTCCCTGGTCAATGTTTGCTACCAGTAGTTTTTTATTTTAGCCAGCTAGTTCAAAATTCTAAGAAAAAAGGTTAACTGTGCTGTGTTAACACCAATCCAGGACATCACACTTGCTAAAAAGATGTTCTAAGCAGGGCGTCAGTGGCTCATGCCTGTAAATCCTAGCTACTCAGAAGGCTGAGATTTGAGGATCGTGGTTCAAAGCCAGCCCGGGCAGGGAAAGTCCCTAAGATGCTTATCTCCAATAAACCACCAGAAAAACTGAAAGTGGTACTGTGGCTCAAGTGGTAGAGTGCTAGCCATAAGCTGAAGAGCTGAGGGACAGTCCCCAGGCCCAGAGTTCAAGCCCCATGACTAAAAAAACAAAGTGTTCTACCATGAAGCCACATCTTCAACTCATATTTTTTTCTTAAAATAAAAAGATAGTTTAAAAACTGCCTAGATTATAAAGTATCTTGGTAAATGAAATATTTTGACATACCTGGTGGGTATATTAGACAAGATCAGGATCTCATCTTATCTGTTATCCTATCAGACTGTGTTGGGGAAAAAAAAATCATGCTGGTGGGAAAAACATGTCCACTGTTAAGGAGGAAATGTGACAGAATGTCCCCTGAAGAAACAGCTGTTGCCAGTTGTGGCTCCTGCCCAGAATAGAAAGACACTGTGTATATAGATGGTACAACATTCTATGGCAAACTGGACACCAAGTTCCTTACACCTTAATGGTCGCCTTGGAAGACTAAATATGACAGAATCATGCATTTATTCACCCTATGTCCTTCTTCCATCTTAAATGTACCCCCTGAAAGTATTCATTCAACTTAAGTAATTTATGTGAAAATACATCAAAATGAACTTGCTTTGCCATTCCATAGAAACATGAAGCCAGAAACCAGTGGCTCACACCTATAAGCCTACAGGGATCTGGGGATTGCAGTTCAAAGCCAGCCTGGGCAGGAAAGGCTGTAAGACTTTCTTAACTAACCTACCAAAAAAGCCAGAAGTGGAGCTGTGGCTCAGTAGTAGAGTCCAGCCTTGAGCAAAAAAGCTCAGGGACCATGTCCAGATGCTGAGTTCAAGCCCCAGGACTGGCACACAAAAGAAACAAAAAAAAAAACTTCCTAGAGAAATGACCACTCTTTTTGATTGTTCTTACCTGAAGACCAGGCCAATAGGCTTCCAAGGACTGGAAGACAGGCATGGACACAGTCCCCTTGTACATCTGCACCCACAGGTACCAGTCATCGAAGCGGGTATAATTCCGAATGGCTTTGTTATACTCTGTATCATGGCAAATGGGATAATAAACATACAACTGATTAAGGAGATAAAAGGCCAGCCTTGACCACAGAAATATGGACTTAACACTTTTGAAACACTTTATTTTGAAATACTAGCCTCAAAGCAGACAAGGATGAAATGACGCAAGTGTGTGTGGGGGTCCTGGTGCTGCCATTTTCCCCACTTAAGCCTCAGTTTTTCTATTTGTTAAGTTGGGAAAGTAATGTTACCCACCTCATGGTAATCTTCAGTTACTTATTCACTTGACAAATAAGCAAGAACCTACTGGCTGCTGAGTGGTCAACAAGACAACGTCTAGCCATAAGGAACTAACATTCCAATGGAAACTTGAACTCATACCTCTTTCCTAGATTAGAAATCCATTAGGGCTGGGACTTTATTTACTACCAAAGCCCAAAACTAGGACACTGTATAATACATACATAATTTTTTTCTTTTTGTCAGTTCTGGGGCTTGGACCTGGGCACTGTCCCTGAGTTTTTCTCATTCAAGGCTACTACTTACAGCCACAGTATCACAACTAGTTTTCTGGTGGTTAATTGGAGATAAGAGTCTCATAAACTTTCCTTCCTTGGCTGGTTTTGAATTATGATCCTTAGATCGCAGCCTCCTGAGTAGCTAGGATAGAGGCACCCCGCTTAAAATAAATAATTGAATAACCAAAATACCAAATATACATTCAAATAAATAAGACAATATCATTTAAGTTAGACTCTGCAGGATGAACAGAATTTGGACAAAAAGAAAAAAAAAAGGACTTGAGGCAAAAAAGGAAAAAAGGGATTCTAGGCAAAGGAAATACCATGTGCAATGGCCAAGTGATAAATCTGGCCATGATGACAAAATGCACATGGATCAAATGGCTCTTAGGCCCTGGGTTCGATTCCTCAGCACCACATAAGCAGAAAGAAAAAAGCCAGAAATGGCGCTGTGGCTCAAGTGGTAGAGCGCTAGCCTTGAGCTGAAGAGCTAAGGGACAGTGCCCAGACCCAGAGTTCAAGCCCCACAACCAGACCACCCCCCCCAAAAAAAAAAGATATAAAGAGCCGGGTGCTGGTGGCTGTATTCCTAGCTATTCAGGAGGCTGAGATCTGAGGATCACAATTTGAAGCCAGCCAAGACAGAAAAGTCTGTGAGACTCTTCTCTCCAATAAATGACTCAGAAACAGCTGGAAATGGCACTGTGACTCAAGTAGTACAATGCTAGCCTAGAGCAAAAGAATCACAGGAAGTCAGGCGCTAGTGTCTCATGCCTATAATTTTAGCTACTCAAGAGGTGAGATCTGAGGATCATGGTTCAAAACCACCCTGGGCAGGATAGTCCATGAGACTCTTGTTCTTTTTTTGGGGGGGGGGGTCTGGTTGTAGGGCCTGGGTGCTGTCGCTCAGCTCTTCAGCTCAAGGCTAGTGCTCTACCACTTGAGCCACAGCACCACTTTCGGCTTTTTTCTTTTTTGCTTATGTGGTGCTGAGGGCCTCATGCATGCAAGGTAAGCGCTCTACCACTGAGCCATCTTCCCAACTCTCCATGAGACTCTTATCTCAATAAATCATCAGAAAATCAGAAGTGGCACTGTGGCTTAAGTGGTAGAGTGCTTGCCTTGAGCTGAAGAGCTGAGGGACAGCACCTAGGCCCTGAGTTCAAGCCCCATGACTGACAAAAAAAAAAGACAAAACAAGAAAACAAGATAAAGAAGCACAGGGACAGTACCTAAGTCCTGAGTTCAAGTCTCAGACCAGCATAAAAACAAAAAAATAAAAAGGCATGAAGAGCCAGGTGCTGCTGGCTCCTGCATGTAATCCTAGCTATTCCAGAGGCTGAGATCTGAGGATTGTAGTTTGAAGCTAACAAGGACAAGAAACTCCATGAGACTTATCTCCAGTTAAACACCAAAAAGCTTGCTCAAGTGGTAGAGTGCTAGCTTTGAGCAAAAAAAGCTCAAAGATAGTACCCATGTAGAGTTTAAGTCCTGTGCTAAGTTTAAGTAAAAAGAAAAAAAAAAGGCACGAAGAGATACAGTAGATATCAAGTGGGCAGTCTACTTTGAAGGTAGACTCAGATATCTGAAATAGATTCGGTAGGCAGAAACTGCAAGTTTACAACCCACAGTTGGACAGGAAAGATTATGGAAAAAACCCTTTTCCCTGCCCTTTTTTACCCAGGAACATAGCCATGAGCTTCTTATCCTGAAGTAGGATGGCTCCTTTCACCAAGTACTCAAAATAGGAGTCAACACCAGCACCGATGCCTGCATCCTGGGCCACCCATTTGCCAGTGAGCACATCAATGTGGTTGCCAACCTAGGAGAGAGAGAGAGAAAAAGAGATTCTCTGAGGAGGGCACAAGGCCAAAGAAGTATCTTTGTCCCGCCCCTCCCTGACTGACCAGTGTGATGTAAGACAGACAGGCCCCTCAGTGCTTCTTGGACCTGTTACAGGACTATACCCAGACTTCCTGCACATCTATACAGTGGAGATGTCTCTCATGCACGTTTCTGAGGACTTAATTTTGTACACGGGGCAAAAATAAAGAAAAGTGATTTGGAGTGCTTATGCACTGTTTAGAGTGAGTGTGAGATAAAAGAAGAGAAGTTGCTATACCCATTATCTGCCTCAGACTTCAGGGATGTTGGCTTGTGATTCTAATGTCTAAAGATTCAAGATACACTTCACGCAGTTCCATACATTAGCTCAGGAAGGTCACCCAGGAAGCTGGTGAGTGGTTGCTTTTAAGGAAAGGAACCAGATAGCTGGGAACAAGGGCCAGAGGGGACTTCACCAATAACTTTTTTTTTTTGGTAGTGCTGGGTTTGAATTCAGGGCTTTATGTTTACTAAGCTGGCAGTCTACCACTGAGCCACACCTCCAGCTTAATTTTTCACTGGTTATTTTAGAATAGGGTCTTGCTTCTCCCTCAGGCATGTGCATGACACACAATCTATCTACTTTATAGATCTACCACATCCAGCTTCCCTCAACAGGAGACTGAAAGGAACTGATTTGGAACATAAGTCCCTAGAGATACCAATAGAGGAGGAAGGGGAAAGTGAGGCAGGGAAGGGAAGGAAGCATTTAAGAGGTGAGTGATCAAGCAGTCAGTCCTAGGGCGCTGTGGGACTCAGTGTAGAGGACACACCTCAGTGATCTCACTAAGGCAGGGAGCAGTGGGACAGAATATTTATCCACAAGCTCCATCAGTATCAGTCACTGGTTGAGAATCGCACATGGGTAGCATTATGTTCCAGGACTTCTAGCTAAAGGTAAGCAAAGCAGGCTCCAGGCCTCAGAGTGGCCCACAGGGACATGGATAGTGGCAGTGGGGAAAAAGGCCAGTGTACACAGAAATAGTAAAGGCCTGGAGGGCATGGCTGGAGAAAAACCTGCCCGTGCTGGGCTAACTAGGGGAGATGGGTAAGTCTGCACAGTGGCATCTTCTTTAGATGGCATTCCTTAGGTGGCTGACTTAGCACCAGATTTTATATAAAATGGTAGAGTACCACTGGGCTCCGGTAGCTCATGCCTGTAATCCTAATCAGGAGGCTGAGATCTGAGGATCATAGTTCAAAGCAAGCCCAAGCAGGAAAGTCCATGAGACTCTTATCTCTAATAAATCACCAGAAAACTGGAAGTAGTGTTGTGGCTTAAGTGGTAGAACACTCGCCTTGAGCTGAAGAACTGAGGGACAGCACCCAGGCCCAGAGTTCAAGCCCCACAACCGATTAAAAAAAAAAAAAAAGGTAGAGTACCAGCCTATTCCTGAATCATTGTCAGTCTTTTGAAGTCACAATGATTCAGTAAAGGAAGCAGTAATACATTAATGTCACTGCTGGAGTAACTGAAGACAGAGAGGTTAAGCTACTTGCCTGAGTCATAGTTTCAATGTGGCAAAGCTTCAGTCTAGTTCTTACTAAATCCGCTGTTATTTCCCGAATACCTTTGGCTCTATTATTGTTAATTTCATTGGACCATTCCTTCAAGGAGCTGACACTAACCTTGGGGATGACCTGATCTAAAATATGCTAACTTGCCATTTATTAACAGGAACTGGAAGAGAAAAGGAAGTTCTAGGGTCAAATAAGCTTGGGGAATGTTAAGCCAAATTAAATAGATCCCTTTATCATTAGATTTTATATTATACTCAAGTTAATTGCAACTCAAAAACACAAAAACAAATCCCTTTGACCAGAAATCCATCTTTTTTTTATTGTGAAAATACTGTACAGAGGGGTTACAATTACATGGGCAAGATAATGAGTACATTTCTTATCAAGCATTGTAGCCTCCTCCTTTG
>NW_012267229.1:15838011-15859301 GCF_000151885.1 Dipodomys ordii
TCAAGTGGTAGGGCGCTAGCCTTAAGCTGAAGAGCTGAGGGACAGTGCTCAGGCCCAGAGTTCAGGCCCCATGACCGACAAAAAAAAAAAAAAAAAAAAGAAAAGGAATAACAGGGTGCCAATGGCTCATGCCTGTAATGCTAATTACTCAGGAGACTGATATCTGAGGGTCAGGGTTTGAAGCTAGCCCAGGCAGGAAAAGTCTGTGAGATTCTTACCTCCAGGTAACTATCAAAAAGCTGGCAATAGAGCTATGGCAGAAAGTGGTTGAGTGCTAGCCTTGAGCAAGCAAAAAAAAAAACCTCCAAAAACTCAGGGACAGTGCCCAGGTCCTGAGTTCAAACCCCAGTACCCACGTATACACACACACACACACACACACAAAAGGAACAAGTCCTCCTTTACTTGCAAGGGAGATGCACAGGTGCTTGCTTTATAATTATGCAAACATATATTTGGATATATTTATAAACATATATTATAAATATATTCCTTTATAAATATATTCCATTATAAATATATTCCTCCATGCAGAAAAAATTAAGTGACAAAAAAGATATAAAACTTGAAGCAGAAACAAAGCAGTTTCCTCTAGGGGTGAATCACACAGGACATGATGTTTTCTAGGAGACCCCAGGCCAAGAGAAATGGGCTGTGAATGAGGCCTGAACCTAATTCACCCGAAAGCCTTGGCTGGCCCAAGGATGAGAGGCGAATGCTGCATGCTAGGGGTAAATAAGTGAGATGGCCAAGGAGCTAGTGGAAAGCACACTGTGACGTGTTTGGGTGTGAGCACCTCAGACCTCTTCCACACCCTGAATGGAACACAGTGTCTAGCTGACACTTCAGAGCTCAGCGCTGACTGTCTCTGGACCAAAACACTGAGGCTTGGCCTGCTGCCCTGGACACAGCTTAGCCATAAAATAGATTCCACTCTGCACAAGTGCCTGTGAAAAGCACTTTCTCCTGTCTGACCTCATGTTAGCCCTCGTACGGCGGGTTTTTTTGTTTTTTGTTTTCAAAAAACCCATCATGGGATGGAGGCAGGAATTATGGTAGAGGAAGGGAAAATGAACCATGGAAGGAAGAGTGGCTTATTCAAGATAAAGGGTGGCAGAGAAGAGTCTAGAACCCATAGCTCCTAATGCTCAGACCAAGGCTCTTTCCTGGGACCATTATTCCAGCAGCATGTGGGCGTGGAAGGTTGAAAAGCACTCATTCAAACTAAAGGCAAGAACCATGTACCCACCAGATTGGACCTCAATCCATGCCTGTCAATAGTAATGAAATTATCTTGCCCAGCCTGGCCCATACCTTAGAAGGCCCTGAAATTGTTCAGGACTCTCCTGATTTCCATGGTAGCTGGATGGAATACACAGTAGAAGGTAGGAACACAGAGTATTTGTGTAAAATATACCAAGAAAGGTCTAGAGGCAGGCTTAATGGTAGAGCAACTCACTAGCAAGTACAAAGCCCTGAATTCAAACCCGTAAGAAAAAAAAGCCAAGAAATAATAGAAATAATTCAGCATTGTTAATCTCATATTCACCAAGGGAAACAAGATTTACTGGATTTCCTGTTTCCCCCATCTCTGTGTGGTTTTTACCTGGGAGGAGTTTTCGGGCTGCTTCCTCAGCCATCCTCAGGAGAGGTCCAGAGCAGGGCCATCCAGCCTCTACTTCTACTCCAGCCTTCTTTGATAGCAGATGAGCAGACAGGAGTCCTCCTACCACTGCAGGTAACATAAAGTACAACTGTCATTATTCCAAGGACCAGTCTTTCCCTTGTACACAGTAAACCTTAGCATTCCCCTGGGATGGCTCAGGGGCTAGAGCCACCCAGACAGAGGTATCCTCTGGCCCCACATATTTATACAGTTGAAGTTCACAAAGTTGGTCATAAAGTGGGTCATAAAAATTTGACCATCGGGGCTGGGATGTAGCTCAGTGGCAAAACGCTTGCCTAGCAAGCGCAACGTCCTGGGTTCGATCCCCAGTACCAAAAAAGAAAAGACAAAAAAAATACAGTTAAAAAAAAAACCCAAACAAAAAAATTTGACCATCGGACTTTTTTTTTGGCAGGAACCGCCATCTTCCAGTAATTTGCCAAAATGACGAGCACAAAGGGGAAGAGGAGAGGTACTCGATACATGTTCTCTAGGCCCTTCTGGAAACATGGAGTTGTTCCTTTGGCCACATACATGAGAATCTACAAGAAGGGTGATACTGTAGACATCAAGGGAATGGGTACTGTTCAAAAAGGAATGCCCCACAAATGTTAT
Organism: Dipodomys ordii; assembly: GCF_000151885.1. Classification (NCBI taxonomy): domain Eukaryota; kingdom Metazoa; phylum Chordata; class Mammalia; order Rodentia; family Heteromyidae; genus Dipodomys; species Dipodomys ordii. The sequence goes on from NW_012267229.1 coordinate 15,840,293, forward strand.
CATGGCAAAACTGAAAGTCTATAATGTTACCCAGCATGCTGTTGGCATTATTGTGAACAAGCAAGTTAAGGGCAAGATGCTTGCCAAGAGGATTAATGTGCAAATTGAGCATATTAAACACTAGAAGAGCTGAGATAGCTTCCTGAAACGAGTGAAAGAAAATGACCAGAAAAAGAAGGAAGCCAAAGAGAAAGGAACTTGGGTTCAACTGAAGTGTCAGCCTGTTCCACCCAGAGAAGCACATTGTGTGAGAACCAACGGAAAGGAGCCTGAGCTATTGGAACCTATAAATTCATGGCCTAAGAGAGGTTACCAAATGAAAGATTGCTGAACTATAAAAATGACCTTGAAAAAAAAAAAAACTTGACCATCGATGGGCTGGGAAGTGGCTCAGTGGTAGAGTGCTTGCCTTGCATGCATGAGGCCCTGGGTTCGATTCCTCAGCATCACATAAGCAGAAAAAGCCAGAAGTGGTGCTGTGGCTCAAGTTGTAGAGCGTTGGCCTTGAGCTGAAGAGCTGAGGGACAGCGCCCAGGCCCAGAGTTCAGGCCCCACAACCGACAATTAAAAAAAAGAAATTTGACCATTGAAAAAGATGGCTGCCTTCTGAACTCTCTATTGTGGGCCAAGTACAAGGTACTGTTAGCCCTTCTGTAGAAAAAGATATAATCACCCATCTAGTGGGTGGCAGGACTAGGTCTCTCTGATTATAAAGCTCCTGTTCATTACACTCTGCCACTCTAGTTCCCAATGATGTATCATAACTGGTGGAGTGAGGTAGTGGGGGAGATGAGAAAATGCAGTGATTATCTGGTAACTAACAGTAAATAGGTTCTTAGTACTCTATTTGGGTTGGTTATGCAACATTTAGGACTCATAAAAAGACACAAAGGTTCTGTGTCTGGAAATATGGTTAACTAGATACTAGAAATGGCCGGCTAACTAAAAATAACCGGTGACCTTCAGTTTCCCTTCTTCTGGCAGAGGAACAGAAACAAAGGCAGGACCCAGCCAACATGGGGAGTGGATAAAAGGTCCTTGCATCAAGTTGAGACCTGAAAGAATTCTATACTCTCTGTAAGGAGGAATTAAAAATAGACTCTGCACACTTCCTCTAAGGGTATGTACATAAGGAAAATTACATGCCTCAAATCTTAGTGTCCAAGAAAAAGGAAGGGAAACAAACAAACAAAATAAAACTTCCACGGGGCTGGGAAGGTGGCTCAGTGGTAGAGCGCTTGCCTTGCATACATGAGGCCCTGGGTTCAATTCCCCAGAACCACATAAGCAAAAAGAAAAAAAGGCAGAAGTAGCGCTGTGGCTCAAGTGGTAGAGCGCTAGCCTTGAGCTGAAGAGCTGAGGGACAGCGCCCAAGCCCAGAGTTCAGGCCCCCCCAAAAATAAATAAATAAATAAAACTTCCCTAAGAATTAGTAACTACAAAAAATTTTAAAAAAAGAATTAGTAACTACAACTGGTAACTCACAACATTTTATAGTTTTAATTCATACTAATTGGATAGTCTAAAAAACTTCAAACCTTTAGCATACAGTGGGATTTGATACTTCAAGGCATATGCAGCAATCAATAAAAATGTGTATCTGGGAGAATTTTAATTCATGCAACACAGTCCTCAGAAAGAAATCACACAAATAAAGTCTGGGAAAAGAACTGCCTCTGAACCAACACACTGAGTAAAGCTACTGAATGAAATTTTAAAAATTTACTCAAAGAGGACTGGAAAGGTGGCTCAGTGGTAGAGTAAAATATACCAAGAAAGGTATGAGGCCCTGGGTTCAATTCCTCAGCACCACATAAGCAGAAAAAGCTGGCACTGTGGCTAAAGTGGTAGAGTACTAGCCTTGAACTGATTAGCTGAGGGACAGCACCCAGGCCCAGAGTGAGTTTCGGCCCCACGCCCCCCCCCCACACCCCTACCTCCAAGGGTACAAGGAAACAAAGCATTTTAAGTAAACAAAAGAACAACATGTCAATGTTTCAAATACTACAATTATCAGGCACAGAATACAGGCCCAGAGTGAGTTTCGGCCCCACGACACACACACACACACACACACACACACACACACACACACACACACACACACACACACACACACACACACACACACACACACACACACACCTCCAAGAGTACAAGGAAACAAAGCATTTTAAGTAAATAAAAGAACAACATGTCAATGTTTCAAACACACACATACACACACACACACACACCTCCAAGGGTACAAGGAAACAAAGCATTTTAAGTAAATAAAAGAACAACATGTCAATGTTTCAAATATTACAATTATCAGGCACAGAATAGAAAATAATTATGTGCAATATAACTAAAGAAATAGGGTAAGGAATGTGGCTTAGTGGTAGAGTTCAACCCCATGACTAACAAAAAAAGAAAGACTGGGCTGGGCGCCAGTAGCTCACGCCTGTAAGCCTAGCTACTTGGGAGGCTGAGATCTGAGGATCATGGTTCAAAGCCAGCTTGGGCAGGAAAGTCTGTGAGACTCTGATCTCCAATAAAACCACTAGAAAACTAGAAGTGGTGCTGTGGCTCAAGTGGTGTAGTGCTTGCCTCGAGCTGAAGAGCATAGGGACAGCGCCCAAGCCCAGTTCAAGCCCCACGACCAACTAAAAAAAAAAAAAGAGAGAGAGAGAGAGAAACTGAAATAAATTTGTCACAAAAATAATTTAAAAATTATAAAAAGACCAAAGAGAATCTCTAAAAATAAAAATATCATTGAAATTAAAAGTTGCATGATTATACTAGGGGCTGGTAACTCACAATTTATAATCCTAGCTACTCAGGAGGCTGAGATCTGAGGATGACAGTTCAAAGCCAGACAGGGAAGAAAAGTCGGTGAGACTTTTATTTCCAAAATAACCAGCAAAAAAAAGGCAGAAGTAGAGGTGTGGCTCAAGTGGTAGTGGTCTAGCTTTAAGCAAAAATGGTGAACAATAGCACAAAGTCCTGAGTTCAAACCCCAGTACCAAAACACACACACACACACACACACACACACACACACACACACACACGGTTCCATTAACAGCAGTTAAGACATAATTGAAGAGAAAATTAGTAGACTACTAGCCTTGAGCAAAAAAGCTCAGGGACAGTAGGTAAGGTATTTGGCTTAGTGGTAGAGTGCTTGGCTAGTATGCATGAAGCCTTGGGCTCAATTCTTCAGTACCACATAAGATAGAAAAAGCCAGAAGTGGCACTGTGGCTCAAGTGATAAAGCTCTAACCTTGAGCATAGAGAGGCTGAGGGACAGAGCCTGGGCCCTGCATTCAAAGCCCAGGACTGGCCAAAAAACAGCTCAGGAACAGCACCCAGACCTTGCCCCAGGACAAAAAGGACAAAATGTCCCTAAGATACAGAAAGGGACGTAGAGGATACAGTAAGAAGGAATGACAGCCAGTCACCGGTGGCTCACACCAGTAATTCTAGCTACTCAGGAGGCTGATATGTAAGGATCACAGTTCAAAGCCAGCCCAGGCAGGAAAGTCCATGAGACTCTTATCTCCAATAAACCACTAGAAAACCGGAAGTGGTGTTTCAGCTCAAATGGAAGAGTGCTAACCTTGAGCTGAAGAGCTGAGAGTCAGCGGCCAGGCCCAGAGTTCAAGCCCCAAGATGGACAAAAAAAAAAAAAAAGAAGAAGGTGTGACATACATCTAGTTGGAGCTCTTAGTTTGAATGTTCTCAAACCAAGAATCTAACAGCAATTCTCAGAACCAAGAATCCCAAGCAAGATAACAAAAAGAAATCTTCCTTTACAATTTTCTTCAATTTTTTTTTCATGTTAATCAAAGAATATATCTGTATAATTATATTTCTTTTCTTGGTGATACCAGGGTTTGAATTCAGCCTTCTTTTAGTTTTTCACCTAAATTCTTGTGCTTTTACCAAGGATGGCCTCAGATAATAATTCTTCTACTTCTGCCTCCTACTTCTGCCTAGCTGGGCTTACAGGCATGTACCATTACAGCCAGCTTCTTTTCTGTTTTAAACATTTAAGTATCATATAAGTTTCATTGCACATACAAGTTTCAAAGTACAATCCTGCCATGTAGAGGTTGTCAACTGATGAGTCTTCAAGATAGTTCAAAATAAGGGTGATGGTAGCCTCACAAGAAAGCCTGCTAAAACTGGGTATCGTGGTGCATGTCTGTATCCCAGCACTCAATAAGCTGAAGCAGGAGAATTGTGAGTTCCAAAACAGCACGAGCTGTTTAACAAAGTATTGTCTAAAAACAAAAAAGAAAACAAAAGCCTGACAAAAATATTGATCCTAGGATTCAACACAGAGATTCCAATTCCTTAAGTTTAGAGTAGATTCTATACACTCAACTTTAAAAAATATTCCCTAAGAAATGTACTCAAGATTACCTTACTCATGTAACTATAACCCCTCTGTACAGCATCTTTACAATAAAATTTAAAAAAATATTCCCATGTGGTTTTGATGAGTAGCCACATTTGGAAACAAATGCCTGAACTGTACTGCCTAGTACAATAATCACTAACTAAATATGGCAAGTTAAATTTAAATTCATTGAGGCTGTAGGCTCCAGCTGCAGTAGAGAAACTACAAACCCTCAGAACACTGCCCCCCCATGGTTAGTAGCCACTAACCAGGTAACACAGACATAAAACATATCCATCTTCACAGAAAGGTCTATTAGACAGATAATAAGAAGTACCAAGAAGGCAGGGATGTCTTCTTGTTCACAGCACCAAATACATGTTCTTTATGTGAATAAATGTGACGAATTTCTTTCTAGCCTTTTTGTTCTCTGCTCATTTTCATTTCTGAAACTGATGAGAGATCATGACCCCCCCCCCCCCCCCCCGCCCTCCAGGAAGTCACAGGTGCTCTGAGGCAATGTTTTTGGTGAATATCCTGGCAGGGTGAGTCCTGAAAATTCTATTTACCATTTCTTTGCTTTTTAATGTGTGTGTAAGTGTGAGTGTGAGCGCGCACGCATGCACATACACACACACATGCCCCAGTACTGGGGCTTGAACCTAGGGTCTTGTGCTCTTGATTGGCTTTTTTGCTCAAGGCTGGCACTCTACCACTTGAGCCACATCTCCACTTCCAGTATTTTGCTGGTTAACTGGCCATAAGAATCTCACAGTCTTAGCTGGGCACTGGTGGCTCACGCCTGTAATCCTAGCTACTCAGGAGGCTGAGATCTGAGGATCAAGGTTCAAAGCCAGACCAGGTAGGAAAGTCCATAAGACTCTTATCTCCAATAAACCACTAGAAAACCGGAAGTGGTGCTGTAGCTCAAGAGGTAAAGTGCTCGCCTTGAGCTGAAGAGCTGAGGGACAGCGCCCAGGCCCAGAGTTCAAGCCCCATGACCGACAAAAACAAAAACAAAATTAGCCAGGTGCTGGTGGCTCACGCCTGTAATCCTAGCTACTCAGGAGGCTGAGATCTGAGGATCTCGGTTCAAAGCCAGCCTGGGCAGGAGAGACTGTGAGACTCCTATCTCCAATAAACCACCAGAAAACCGGAAGTGGCTCTGTAGCTCAAGTGGTAGAGCGCTCGCCTTGAGCTGAAGAGCTGAGGGACAGCGTCCAGGCCCAGAGTTCAAAAAAAAAAAAATTAGAATCTCATAGTCTTTTCTGCACAGGCTGACTTTGAACTGGGATTCTTGGCCTTCAGGGTAGCAAGGATTACAGGTATGAGCCACCACCACCTAGTGCAATGTTTTTTTCTTTTCTTTCTTTTTTTTTTTTTTTTTAGACAATTACACGTTGTCTTCCTTCTAAAAGCCCCAGAAGGTAGCCTTACCTCTAATGTTGGTTTCAAATACAGAGGCATTCACATCGATATCAAAGTCCACATTGTCTTGGAGCACTTCAACCACTCTTTGGAATTCAGAGATATTCCCCAAAATCTGGAAAAAGAAGGAGACCTGACCAAGAGGCTCAGAAGAGGCTGGATTTAGAGGTGAGTTGCTATGCTAGTGGCCCTCACTCATTCAATTAATACCTCTAGTTTCTGTCCTAACAACAACAAAAAAAGCCTACCAAACTAGAGATCATCCAGAAACCCAATATCAAGCAATGGTTAAGTAAATTCCTAGGTATGTAGCCATTTCAATGGATCCAATATAGCCAACTGCCAATGGCTCACACAGGTAATCCCAGCTCCTCTGTAGGCTGAGATCTGAGGATTATGGTTCAAAGCCATACTGGGCAGGAAAATCTGTAAGACTCTTTATCTCTAATAAACTACCCAGAAAACCAGAAGTGATGCTGTGACTTAGATGGCAGAACACGAGCCTTGAGCACAAAGAGGCTCAGAGACAGCACCAAGCCCTGAGTTCAAGCCCCAGGACCAGAAACACACACATACACACACATATAACACAAAAACCTCAATGGATCCAATATAAGGAATAAAGACTCCAACATGAACTATTAGTTGGGCATTAGCAGTGGGTATCAGTGGTTTTTTAACCCTCTCTTGCATGTTCAAGCTTGTGGAGAACCTCACAGGTTGTTCCCAAGCTTCCATGGTGTGTATGGCCTCCTACCACAGAGGCTGACTATCCAGAGGCTCACCTTCTCAGACTCTTTTGTTATGTCCCCCAGTCAATTCTGACCCTTGTAAAGGCTGGGAAGTTGGCTCAGTGGTAGAGTGCTTGCCTTGCATGCATGAGGCCCTGGGTTCGATTCCTCAGCACCACATAAGCAGAAAATAAAAAGCCGGAAGTGGCGCTGTGGCACAAGTGGTAGAGAGCTAGACTTGAGCTGAAGAGCTGAGGGACAGCGCACAGGCCCAGAGTTCAGGACCCAAGACTGACAATAAATAAATAAACAAACAAACAAACATAGCTGACATTACTTTTATTCTGTCTCTGCCTTTTTGCTTTGGAAGCTGATCCTATTTCTAGAGCTGTGGCAACTATGTTCTACCATGAGGTATTAATCATGACAATGAAAGCCAATACACCAATGACAATAGGCTAGAATGCTACAAAGAGCCTACATCTCTGATGGCATTGTTCAGTCTTTAGAAATTAACTCATAACTTTTTTATCTGGGAAAATAAACTTCTGTTTAAACCATCTGTCAAGGGCTGGGAAGGTGGCTCAGTGGTAGAGTGCTTGCCTTGCATGCCTGAGGCCCTGGGTTTGATTCCTCAGCACCACATAAGAAAAAAGAAAAAAGCCGGAAGTGGCACTGTGGCTCAAGCGGTAGAGTGCTAGCCTTGAGCTGAAGAGCTGAGGGACAGCACCCAGGCCCAGAGTTCAGGCCCCACAACCGGACCCAAAAATAAACAAAATAAACAATAAACCATCTGTCAAATTAAATGTTGATACCTCTTCTTCTACATAAGCATCCCAATCTTCCACAGTCCCATCTGTGGTTTAGGAGAGACTGACTCCATGTCTCCAACTATAATATGGCACCTAACTTGGTCCAGCCATAGTACCAAGTGATTTGATTCAGGAATATGTGTGTGACCCAAGCCAAATCATTGAAGATTCATTCCCTGGAGTTAATGGGTTAAAGGTGGTTCTTTCCAGTGTAGTTTCCTAAGAGTGGGATATAAGCAGAATGCCTGTTGGCTACCCTGCCAGCCTATGAAGAGCTTGAAAACATAGCAGCAAAGTAAGCAGAGAAAGAGATGGAGAAAGAGATTCCTAAAGACATCTTTGTACATCTGGTTTTATCTAAGTCTAAGGCCAGCCTTTATCTGGATGTTTTAGTTATCTGATTCAGTAAATTTCCTTCTAAATCAGAATGAATTGGATCTCTGTTATTTATAATAAAAAATGTCCTGACTATCCCAGCAAGCAAAGTCCTCTTAAGATTTAGACACAACCTACCTTTCTGATCCTATCTCTTATAGTTCCTCTTCATCTAACCTCCCTTCATCTACTTCAGTAAAACTATACCCACAATTCTTCAACTTCCTGACTTTAGACCTTCTATCTCCTTCACCAGAAATCACTTCCTCTATGTCTTCCCTCTTCCAAATCTAACTTATCTTTGTTTAAATGTCACTTTCTCTAAAAAGCCTTTGATTCCTCTTTTATCTTCTTTCTTTAAATAAAAGGTCCCAATATATACAACTCTTAGGGCATTTAGTTCTTTCCAATTAAAATCTGCATGGACAGACACTCACTCTTGGCTACATTTCCCCCAGAGTGCCAGGCATAATTCATGAAGCAGTTACTCTACAAATGCTTATAGAATGATGACACCAATCTTTCTTCACATTACAGTCAATGATCTCAAGACAGAAATCTCATCATTTCCTGTCTTTTATGTAAGGAATTCCAGTGTCTTCCCTTGTTCTTGAAATAATCCTCAAAGTCCTTAACACAGGGAAAAGCTTGCATCATCTAGCTGCTATATGACCTCCAGCTTCACTTTACTTCCTGCATCCTTTACCACTCCCTAGCCACTCTGGCCTTCCTTCAATTCTCTGCACTTTCCAGGATGTCTTCTGCCCCAAGGCCTTTCTTTGCACCAGCTGTTCTCTGTGCTTAGAACACTCTTCCTCTCCCACTTTCCCCCTTGCTTCTCCTGTAGATCCCAAGTTCAATTGATCAGATTCTTTTACCCCACTCACAGATCTGTATTCCTTTCCCACAGAGCACTCCTCTTAGTTTGTAATTTTACATTCTTTAAGGTTTTTTTTTATTGTTCCTTGATTTTTATTGCTAACACCACAAACTCAGACAAGTAGATACCATGCCTATTCAAATTCATCACTGTAACTCTAGAGTTTAGAACTATGCTTGCTATACAATTGGCCCTCAACTGTTTGATGAATAGATAAGCACATAAAAATTAACATTAAGCAAAGTATAACCTATATTATATGTATGTATTATTGAAAATCTCATAAATGCTATCAATATGTAAGAGGAGAAGGAGTAGCCATGGTGTGTTGGTATGTGACTGCAATCCTAGCAGTCAGGAGACCAAGATTGGAGAATCAAGACTGTAAGGCTAGATCCAGGTACTGATGGCTCACTCCTATAATTCTAGCTACTCAGGAGGCTGAAGATCAAGGTTTGAAGTCAGCAGGGTCAGGAAAGTCTGTGAGGTTTTTACTTTCAATTAGCTAGCAGAAGCCAGACATGGAGCTGTGGTTCTAGTGATAGAGCACCAGCTGTGAGCAAAAAAGCTAATCAGGAACACAAGGCCCAGTATGGGTACCAAAAAAAAAAGAGTGTAAGGCCAGTCTGTACTGCATATGAAACTATGTCTCAAGGAGAAACAGAAAGGATGATAGAGGGGCTGGGAAAGTGGCTCAGTGGTAGAGTGCTTGCCTTGCATGCATGAGGCCTTGGGTTCGATTCCTCAGCACCACATAAGCAGAAAAAACTGGAAGTGGCACACGCTGTGGATCAAATGGTACAGCGCCAGCCTTGAGCTAAAGAGCTGAGGGACAGCACTCAGGCCCAGAGTTCAGGCCCCATGACCGACCAAAAAAAAGAAAAAAGAAAGAAAGGATAATAGAAATAATGAAACTGTGGAAAAGTTGTTAAAACCTTTCCTGTGGCCTTTTTAAGAAATTTAGAGACAGTATGGAGTCATAAAGAATTAAGTTCCAGTCTTACCATTGCTTTATAATAGCTCCATAACTTGCCCAAATCATTTTACCTCTTTCAAACATTCAACTTCCCAGTTGGAGGAAAGCATTAAAGTACTTACCTCATGAGGTTGAGAAAATATATATAAAGTGTTTAGAACAAGCCTTATACATGACAAAATAACTAGTTTCTGCTCTTTTTTTTTTTTTTTTTTGCCAGTCCTGGGGCTTGAACTCAGGGCCTGGGCACTGCCCCTGAGCTTCTTTTGCTCTAGGTTAGCACTCTACCACTTGAGCCACAGTGCCACTTCCAGCTTTTTCTGTTTACGTGGTACTGAGGAATCAAACCCAGGGCTTCATGCATGCTAAGTAAGCACTACCACTAAGCCACATTCTCAACCCTCTGCTATAACTTTACTATCATGAATATGGCTACTAGAATGTAAGCTTCAGAGCTAGGCGCTGGTGGTGCATGCCTATAATCCTAGCTACTCAGGAGGTTGAGGATTGAGGTTTGAGGCTAGGCCTAGAAGAAGAATTCACTTTTTACTTATAATTAAACTACCAAAAGAGGAAAGATACTAGTTAAGCAATGGAGAAGGGAAAGAATAGATGAGATACTTACCAGCAAGGTATCCAGAGCATCAATTAGAGTCAGAGAAAAGCTGTAAAAGGAAGAAAAAAACAGCAGATATATGACTGTTTAAACAGATTTCCCTTCCCCCAAAAAACTAAGTGAGATGCAATGATGAGTCTCCTTTGCTCAAGCTGCTTACAGTGACAATAAACTACAGGAAAAATCACTGGGATCATCTGACCCACTTAACACACATGGAAGGGTATGCCAATATACTTAAAATGTACTAAACATATTACCTGTATTGACATTCTTCTTTGCCATGGGGAGGCAGTATAAGATTATAGCTACAAGCACAGGCTTTTCAGCAGTTTTTTATCTAGGAATTTACCCCACAGTGTACATTGTTGTTTGAGATTGCTCATGGAAGTATTATTTGGAACAGCAAAAGTTTAGAAAGAATCTAATAATAGTCTACCAGTTGCAGTGATAGCCATGAAGTTATCAAAAAGATGGTTATAAGGAATTCTACGTACTACTGAAACATGATTTGATGATTTTCAAGTCATGTTATTAAATGGAAAACAGAAGAGACAGAATAGGCAGTATAGTGTGCTTTCATCTGCATTTCAAAAAGGGACATAGTGACAGAAAGCAGATTAGCAGTTGTTAGGACCAGTGATGATACACAGACTTACTATAAAGGAACACTTAAAATTTTTAGAGGCAAGAGGAGTCTATGTGTTGACTGTAACGGTTATTATACCTCAAAAGGTTATTTTACTATATGGAAATTAGTTGAAAAAGTTAATCTTCAAAAGATATACAATAGTTGGGCATAGTGGTACACACCTGTGATCCCAGCACCTGGAAGGCTGAGGCAGGGAGATCAAGAGTTAAGGCCAACCTAGGCTAGATAGTAAGACCTCCATCTCAATAAACAAGAGCAAATAAAAATACATACATACTATATAATAATTACATATTGAAAACATTCTTGCAAGGTGGAAGTGGAGATGAGGCTCAAGTGGCAGATAGCTAGCCTTGAGCAAAAATGTCAAGTGAGAACACAAGGTCCTGAGTTTGAGCCCAGGTACTAGCACCAATATACATATATGAAAGTAACAGTATTCTGAGGTATGAAATCTTTACCTCGTACTGTGTATGATTTTGTACTGCCCGAATTAGCCAGTTGTTTGAATTTACTTTTTCCCAGCTAAAAAGGGAAACCAGCACAAGTTGAGTTTACTTCCTTAGTTCTTAGCTTTGAAAGGAAAAGCCACCATTTGTAAATATGTGTAAAACAGGAATAGCTGCACTTGACTCCTAGGAGTCTTCGCTGAATGAGATGACATGGTGAAATGCTTAACACAGTGTTCAATGTCAACGTCAGCCAATTCTTAGCAAGGAGCAAGACATTATTTCAGTTCTCCTCGATTTTTATTCTAGTGGGAATAAGACAAGCCTGTAAATACATGAAAATAATAGTATCTGAAAAGTGCTACAAAGAAAACAGGTGACTTGTAAGCTTGATCTGAAGGAAAGGTGCTTGGGAGAGCTGATGCTAAGCAGGTAATGTAAAGCACTAAGAAATGAAATGAGACAATAAGATGGACACAATGGGCAAGAAATGTGTTTCAGTTACAGAGAACACCAACTACAAAGCTCTTAAATTCTGGGAGAGTAAGAACCACTCCTAGACCTGTTTATTAGCCTATAAAATGAGGGGCTCTTGGAGCCCTTTCACATACTCTATTTTAGTTGTACCCAAGTCCCCACAGCTGTTAACTGCTGAGGCTGGGCCCAGAGTTCTAGCATGCCAAGTGAAACCAGGACTTTTTGGCACTGCCAGAAGATGGGTACGTCCCGAGGGTACTAGTCTAAACTGAGAGAAGAGCAAGCCTGGGAACTTTCTGGAACCAGTGAGGCAACCAGGAAGCCACAAGCCTAGGACGGGACTGCCAAACCCCGGCCCGCCCCCTTGGCCCTCCGCTCGCTCTACCTGCCCCACGTGTCATGCCCGTCACAGGTGAGCGGCCTCAGCTCGTCGTAGGGAAAAGCATTTTCCAGGTAGCTGTCGTAGGCGTGGTAGAACATGGCCTTGACTCGCTCCCTGGTGCGAGGGGTGAGAAATAAGGCAAGGAGGTGAGGGCAGAACAGAAAACCCGGTGAGAGAAACGACCAGAAATTGGGCAGGAAGTGGGAATCAGCAGCTGATTTCTGCCCAGCACGTCCCGGTGGAGGTCCTGGGGTACAGAGACAGGGGAGGGACCCGGGGAGCGCTCCCCATTCCCCAGCTGTGTAAGGGCAGGAGCCTGGTCCCCTTCACCTGTAGTGGGCAGGGTCGGGCGCGGTGCCATCGGGGCCAGGAGCACCACGGGGCAGGGGCAGCAGCGCGCACAGGAGGCCAAGCGGGAGGAAGAGACGGAAAGGCATAGAGCTCGCGTCGGGTCAAGGCCGCCACCGCAGGGGCAGCCACCGCCACCCGCTCATTCTGGGAGCCGCTGCCGGTTCTTCCGGGGAAGAGCGCCACGACGCCTGCGCAATCTGAACCCCTCCACTTACTTCCGGACTACAATCTCCAGAATGCAATGCGAGGGGCGGGTCCTGAGCCAAGAGCTTCTCCGGGTGGTACCGCTTCCCAAGCGGAGATCCACGTGTCTGAAGTACAGTGGCTGCTGTGGCTACTGTTATTCATTAATGTTTAATTCCAGTTAGCATTTGTCGGGCACTTATCGGGTACAATAACTGTATGTAGCGCTGTAAAGGGACGTGTCTCTTATTGAACAGGAACTAGCGAATCAGTATTTGAGTGGCTTTATATATGTAAAATGAATGAGGAATGTTAAGATTTGACCATTAGAGGAAACACTAAGCTGCTCAAACTCAGCGGTAGAGTGCATGCCTTGCAAGCATGAGGCCCTGGGTTCGATTCCTCAGCACCACATAAACAGAAAAAGCCGGAAGTGGCGCTGTGGCTCCAGTGGTAGAGTGCTAGCCTTGAGCTGAAGAGCTGAGGGACAGCGCCCAGACCCAGAGTTCAGGCCCCATGACCTAAAAAAAAAAAAAAACAGTTCCCTGATTATGTAACTAGCAACTTAGAACTATCTTTGTAGCTTCCTAAAATCCTTTTTTAAGTTCTAGGAATTCATAAATTTCATGAAAGTCTTTTTTCATTTTGGGATGTGGCCACACCATCATGGCCCCTTCAATCTCCACCCCCAACCCAGAAACTTGTCCAACCCAATACACTGGACCAACACAGACTTCTATGTAGCCTCCCAGTGAAGACCTTGGTCACTACAGATTTGAAAGGGTTTGGGAACTATTTTTCTTTTAAGTTCTTAAAGTCTATGATCAGCATTCAGACCAAAACAACAACCATAACTCTGGTCAGTGATGTGCAGTGGAACCAACCCTGAGTTTGAAGTGGAGATCCGGCAAGGGGAGAATCCATTCCTTGCCTTTCCAAATACTCCTAACTGGTGGCATCCCTCAGCCTGTGGCTTTATCATTCCAGTCTCTGCCTCTTTCCTTATATTATCTCATCCTTTGAATGTGTGTCACATCTTCTGTTTCTCTTTTATATGGACATTTTTTTTTAATTGTGACTTAAGGATCTACCTGAATAAGACAGGATATGCTTCCATCTCAAGATCTTTAATTACTCCAAAGACACTTTTTTTCCCCCAAATAGCATAAAATTTACAGGTTCAGAAATGAAGACCTGGACTTTATTTTTCAGCCTAATATAGGCATAAAGTATTTTTTTAAGTCTTTCTTTCCAAATGAAACTCACTCTGGACTAATCATCTTTCTCCATATTGTAAGTCCTAGAGCTTAGCTTCTTTTTTTTTTTCCTCCCATTCAGAACTCTTGTGTAGATCAAATATTCATAGGGAAAAGACTCTAGAGAAGATGGAACCAGGTTGCCTGGATTTAGTAATGATCTGTTTCTCAATGTGCAAAATTGAGAAACACAGCTGGGCCAGGTGGCTCAAGCCTGTAATCCAACTACTCAGGAGGCTGAGATCTGAGGATCCCAGTTCAAAGCCAGAGGAGACAGGAAATTCCATGAGACTCTTATCTCCAATAAACCACTAGAAAACTGGAAAAGTGGTGTTTCAGCTCAAGTGGACGAGTGCTTACCTTGAGCTAATTCCATGAAACTCTTATCTTCAATAAACCACTAGAAAACCGGAAGTGGTGTTTCAGCTCAAGTGGAAGAGTGCTAACCTTGAGCTGAAGAGCTGAGGGACAGTGTCCCAGCCCAGAGTTCAAGTCCCATGACTAACAAAAAAAAAATTTTTTTTTTAATTTTCTTCATTTTACTTTTTTTGTTGTTGTTGGTGGTGGTATGAGGCTTGAATTCTGGGCCCGGGCACTGTCCCTCAGCTCATCAGCTCAAGGCTAGTGCTCTAACATTTGGGCCACAATGTTACTTCCAGTTTTCTGGTGGTTTATTGGGCCTAAGAGTCTCATGGACTTTCCTGCCCAGGCTGGCTTTGAACCATGATCCTCAAGTCTCAGCCTCCTGAGTAGCTAGGATCATAGGCGTGAGCCACCAGCACCCAGCTTTCATTTTACTTTTTTAGCTTAATAAAAACATATATTCACTGTCATGAAACAAATAAAGCCATGACTTCCATTTTCACATTTCTTGTGACTAGTTTCATAATTTTTTAATGAGAAAAAATTATTTTTACACTCTGGAAAGTAATAGAAGTCTTCTATCCTGGTTTCACTTCTCACTCTGTTTGTAATACTGGGTTCTAAAAAATTGCAGTCTACCAGTGAGGTGTCAAATTTGAATATTTACCTGTGAGGTAACTTCAGATAGGCTGTCTAGCTTCTCTAAGCCTCAAATTTCTGATTTGAAATGCAGAAATTGATACAGCCACAAAGGATTAGATGAGAAAATAGAAGTGAAAATATTCTTAGTACAATAACTTGTACATATTGTTTGTTGTAAACAGTTATCTCCCTGCCATCCCTAAGCCTTTTTTTTTTTTTTTCCAACTGTGGGGCCTGAACTCTGGGCTTGGGTGCTGTCCCTCAGCTCTTCAGCTCAAGGCTAGCACTCTACCACTTGAGCCACAGCGCCACTCCCGGCTTTTTCTGTTTATGTGGTGCTGAGGAATCGAACCCAGCGCGCCTCATGTATGCAAGGCAAGCACTCTACCACTGAGCCACCTTCCCAGCCTTTTTTTTTTTTTTAATAGAGGAGATAGTGAGTAATATGCATCTCACCATAACAACCAGAAGCAGGCAATAACTCCTACCCTCAAGAGTTTGAGTTTTAGTACTGGACAATTAATATTCCAAGGTAATCAAGCCACATTCTTTTCCCTTAAAATGCTTGTGGTTTTGTTTAAAAGGTAAAATGTTTTTTGGAGAATACTTGGAATAGAAGAGTGGTCAAGTCTTCTATGGATGAACAGAATTTGGAGGGCATTCAGATCCTATCATTAACTGTGGTCAATGTCCTTGGACTCTGTGTTAAGTGGAACAAGTCTTGGATTGGTAGTAGCCCATGATTCTATTACTGGTATAGCCACTGTCTTTGTGTCATCTTTGGCAAGTTACTTTCCCTATTAGAGATTCAGTTTTCATATTTGCAAAACAAGAGTGAGGCCACTTGTCAGCATAGGAAAATAGTAACAGACCTATATAGAGTTCAGTCACTTAGAAAACAAAATTCAACATCAGCATTCCTCCAAAATTCTCATAAAGTTGAATAAAACTATAGGATAAATAGGAAATGTACTCATTACCTTGCTAATGTAACTGTAACTCCTCTGTATAGCATTTTTATGATAAAAAAAAGTAAAAAAGAAAACAACTATAGGATAACATTTCAAATGGAACTGGAAAGGGATACAAGGAGGAAGAATAGGGGCTGGGAAGGTGACTCAGTGGTAGAGCACTAGCCTTGCATGCATGAGGCCCTGGGTTTGATTCCTCAGCACCACATAAGCAAAAAAGAAAAAAGCCGGAAGTGGAGCTGTGGCTCAAGTGGTAGAGCCCTAGCCTTGAGCTGAAGAGCTGAGGGACAGTGCCCAGGCCCAGAGTTCAGGCCCCACGACCGGACATCCCCCCCCAAAAAAAAAAGACAAGGAGGAAGAGTAGGACATGATCAATTTTATTGGTAATACCATGCATTTATGTAGCAATTAATATATTCCAGGCACTGTTTTTTGTACTTTATATGCATTATACCACTAACTTTCCACAACTGTCTGAAACAGTATTAGTACCGCCATTTTACAGAGCTTAGAATCTGAAACATAGGTTTTAAAAGTGGAAGAGTTTAAAAGATTAGTAGCATACTCAATGTCTCGTAACTAATAAGTAGAGCCAAAATTTGGACCCAGTCCGTCCTGTCCAAATTAATGAGAATAGTGGCAAAATATTAATAAAAGGCCAATAGAGAATTTTAAAATGGCAATCTGGTATACCTCTATAGTCCTCCATAGCGGCCGTTTGATGTGATTCCAGAATCAACATTCCCATCCTTTTTGCTGTCAGAAGAAAAAATACAACTCACAGAGGTTGAGTATTAAATCCCCTTTGGCCCAATATGCTTGACTGATATCAGAGAGTCTCTGGGAATCCCTTTCCTAGCATCTGGGGGTCAATTCATTCCAGTAATTTGTCTCAACTCCCAAAGCCAAGTCTGTATACGACATACTTTTGGACTGCCAAGAAATAGCTAGTTTATTCCTGGGAAATTCTCCATCTGTTCCCTTGTAGAAATGCTTGAATTTCCCCTGTGCCCAGCGTGTCCAAATATTTGACCAATGACTCCCTGGTCAGAGCCCCAGACCATGTTTTTATAATTCTTATGCTCCATGTGAACTCATACTTGTCCTTTTGTTTTTTTTTTTGGTCGTGAGGCCTGAACTCTGGGCCTGGACACTGTCCTTCAGCTCTTCAGCTCAAGGCTAGCACTCTACCACTTGAGCCACAGCGCCACTTCCAATTTTTTCTGCTTATGTGGTGCTGAGGAATCGAACCCAGGACCTCATGCATGCAAGGCAAGCACTCTACCACTGAGCCACCTTCCCAGCTCTTATTTATTTTTTGCTTATGTGGTACTAAGGAATTGGAGGGGGTCCGGTCGTGGGCCTGAAATCTGGGCATGGGCGCTGTCCCTCAGCTCTTCAGCTCAAGGCTAGCACTCTACCACTTGAGTCACAGCGCCACTTCGGCTTTTTTTTTTTTTGCTTATGTGGTGCTGAGGAATCGAACCCAGGGCCTCAAGCATGCAAGGCAAGCACTCTACCACTGAGCCACCTTCCCAGCCCAGTACTAAGGAATTGAACCCAGGGTTTCATGCATGCTAGGCAAGCACTCTACCACTGAACTATATTCCCAGACCTTTACCACAATATTTTAAAATGAAAATGATGAATGATCCAACAAGTTTCTGTGGTGTTTTCTGCCTTTTAGGGAATATCTATTTCTTTCATATCCAATATTTTCAAAGAAAATATGTTCTTATTGAGCAGGGGTGGGTGGCTAGTGCCTGCTTTAGTATGTTCCAAAGCAAATTTTGTCTGTTTGGTAATATGGAATGAACCCTAGGTCACATTAAGGAGGGAAGAGGACTGATGTCCAACAGTGTACCCCCTCATCCCACCAGTCCTATCACCCCAAACTCAAATACTATTCTAAGTTCATATCAAGAGGAAAATGTAGACAAGGAAAGAGTCTAATAAAATGAAAATGCTTCCCACAAAAATTTATTGAAAGCCTTGAAATCGTAACTGCCGATGGCTACTGAATTCAAACTCCTAGTGTTAACAGAAAAATGACTGTGATATTTTGATATGATAAAGCATTGATTTAATAGTCATCTGAAGCTAGATTTGATGACACATTCCTCTCATCCCAGCATTCATGTGGAAGAAACAGGAAGATCATGAGTTCAAGGCTCGCCTGACCTAACAGAAAAATACTCTGTATATTTAAAAAAAAAAATAGGGCTGGGAAGGTGGCTCAGTGGTAGAGCGCTTGCCTTGCATGCCTAAGGCCCTGGGTTCGATTCCTCAACACCACATAAGCAAAAAGAAAAAAGCCGGAAGTGGTGCTGGGGCTCAAGTGGTAGAGCACTAGCCTTGAGCTGAAGAGCTGAGGGACAGCGCCCTGGCCCAGAGTTCAGGCCCCATGACCGGACCAAAAAAAATAAAAATAAATAAAAATAATCTGTCTCTGAATAAAAATGTTAATTTATTTCTAGAATTGATGACAGCCTAGATATTGTAGTAATTTTGATCATTTTCTGTCCTATCTACTGTTGAAGAAAATCCAAATGGCTATAATTTTTGTTCTCTGGGATATTAACCTATTTTTCTTTTCTTTTCTATTGATGATAAGAACCCTGAAGCCCTGAGTTCAAGCCCCAGTATCTCTACACAGAGAGAGAGAGAGAGAGAGAAAGAGGGAGGGAGGGAAGGAAAGAGAGAGAACAAATTATAAAGCTAGAAACTTTTGGTTATCTAAAGAGTGTAAAGATAACATTTGTGTGTTCTGTGTTCAGGAAACTAGGAGGAGAAGTGGATTTGGATGACAGAAATGCAGGGAAAGATAAGACGAGAGAAAGGCAGGA
This sequence comes from Dipodomys ordii, assembly GCF_000151885.1. Taxonomy (NCBI): domain Eukaryota; kingdom Metazoa; phylum Chordata; class Mammalia; order Rodentia; family Heteromyidae; genus Dipodomys; species Dipodomys ordii. Next base: position 15,859,073 of record NW_012267229.1, read on the forward strand.
GCCATGCCAAGAATACCAGGCACGCCAGAGCTGGATTACTCTGATCTTATAGGACCCCTTTCCATGTTCCCTAAATTGAGATGTGTTGGGGGACAGGAGCAAACCTAAAGGGGGAAAAAAACCACAATGAGCCGGGCGCTGGTGGCTCACGCCTGTAATCCTAGCTACTCAGGAGGCTGAGATCTGAGGATCGCGGTTCAAAGCCAGCCCGGGCAGGAGAGACCGTGAG
>NW_012267229.1:15860556-15893235 GCF_000151885.1 Dipodomys ordii
CTCTTCAGCTCAAGGCTAGTGCTCTACCACTTGAGCCACAGCGCCACTTCCGGCTTTTTTCTTTTTTCTTATGTGGTGCTGAGGAATTGAAGCCAGGGCCTCAAGCATGCAAGGCAAACACTCTACCACTGAGCCACCTTCCCAGTCCCAGTACCATTTTTTTTAAAAAGCTATTAAGCTGGGCGATGGTGGCTCATGCCTGTAATCCTAGCTACTCAGGAGGCTGAGATCTGAGGATTGTGGTTCAAAGCCAGCCCGGGCAGGAAAGTCCGTGAGACTCTTATCTCCAATAAACCACTAGAAAACTGGAAGTGGCACTGTGGCTCAAGCGGTAGAGCACTTGCCTTGAGCTAAAGAGCGCAGGGACAGCGTCCACGCCCAGAGTTCAAACCCCATGACCGACAAAAACAAAAACAAAAAAAAGCTATGGATGAAAAGTGACCAAAAGAAATATTAAGTCTATAATACCAGCTACTCGAGAAAATGAGATCTGGGGCTGGTAATGTCGCTTAGTGGTAGAGTGCTTGCCTAGCATGAATGAAGCACAGTACCACAGAAACAGAAAAAGCTGGAAATGGTGCTGTGGTTCAAGTGGTAGAGTGCTAGTCTTGAACAAAAACAGCTCAGAAACAGTGCCCAGACCCTGAGTTCAAGCCACAGGACTGGCAAAAAAAAAAGAAAAGAAAATGAGATCTGAAGATTGGGTTCAAAGCCAGCCTGGGGAAAACAACAAATCAGAGAGACTCTTAACTCCAATTCACCAGCAAAAAGCCAGAAGTAGAAGCATGGCTCAAATGACTCACAGCAACAATTGGGAGTAAAACCTCCAGATCTTGAATACACTGTATATGTACACACATACACACACATACACACACACACACACATTAAAATACTATGTGAAGCTTAAACTCATAAACTTTGGCATCATATGGACAAAAGACAAAATTATAACTTTTTCTTTGTGTCCTTAAGTCACTTAAATTCTGTGAGTCTCAGTTCATTAGTACAATGGTGACACTGATGAAATCTATCTATCATTTATGGAACCATCTGAACACTTACTGACCACAATGAATGTTACCAATCAAACATTATTGCTGTCTCCCTTGAATTTTCAGGGCTCTAGTATGTGAGAAGGGCACTTGGGAAAGAGCAATTGCTGCTGTCACTTCTGTCCATGACAGATCTTAGCTTGATGGGACAGGATCCTGTGCCGTTTGTGTTGTGGAGGGTAATGTGGCTTCACGCTAACCCCAGAGGCCCAGGCCCCACCTACTGAGATCAAACTCCTAGGATTTAATTTCAAATTGAGTCCAAGTACCTCATTTCCTTCCATCCCAAAACATACTTCAACCCTTCAGGGCAGGGGGAGAAAAGGCAAAGAAAAAAGATGCACAAGCCCATTAGGGATCAGAAACAAAATACAAAATCAAACCAGAATGAAGTGCCATTTTACACCTACCCATCTGGCTGTGCCATCAGTTGGCAAGGATGTGAATTTCTGGGAATGTAAATTGGCACCTCTTTGTAAAGCAGTTTGGCAATGTCTACTAAAATTGAAACTCATATACCCTATGACTCAGCAAATGCACACCCAAGTTTACCCCTATAAACACTCTCCATGTATACACAAGGAATTCCAGAATATTTGTACCAGTCCTGCCTAACGTGGTAGCTCATGCCTTTAATCCCAGCACTGAGGCAGGAGGATCAAGAGTTCAAGACCAGCCTGGACTGCATAATGAGTTTGAGGTAAGACTGGGTTATATAATGAGGCTCTCTCTCCAAAAGCCAAAACAAACAAAAGAATATTTACTCTGGCCTTTAGCATCTAAAACCAGAGAATGGGTAGGTGAATTGTGATATATATATATATATATATATATTTTTTTTTTTTTTTTGGGTCCGGTCATGGGCCTGAACTCTGGGCCTGGGCGCTGTCCCTCAGCTCTTCAGCTCAAGGCTAGTGCTCTACCACTTGAGCCACAGCGCCACTTCTGGCTTTTTTCTTTTTGCTTATGTGGTGCTGAGGAATCGAACCCAGGGCCTTGAGCATGCAAGGCAACCGCTCTACCACTGAGCCACCTTCCCAGCCCAGTGATATATATTTTTTAAATGGAATGTTTCTAAACAGTGAAAATGGCTGCACCATTAGTAAATCTTATTCATGTGGTGAGTAACAAAAGCAGGGCTGGGCATGGTGGCCGAAGCCTTTAACCCTAGCTACTTGGGAAGCAGAGATTGGGGGAATCTTGGTTCTAGACCAGCCTGACAAAAAAGAGTTTGAAAAACCCCAGCAATACAGGAAACAAAAATAGCGGGATCATAGCCCTGGCAGGCCCGGGTATAAAGCAAGACCCAACCATGAAAATGATCAAGAGAAAAGAGAGCTTGGGAGGTGTGTGTGGTTCAAGACTATTTGCCTAGCCAAATAGTCACATTCTTTTACCTGACCAGACCACTTTGATGAGCTGCCAAAAAAAAAAAAAAAAAACTTTGATGCTATTCCTTCATATCAACTTTTTAAAAGTTCCTTGCAGGGCTGGGAAGGTGGCTCAATGGTAGTTCTTGCCTCGAATGCATGAGGCCCTGGGTTCAATTCCTTAGCATCACATATACAGAAAAAGCTGGAAGTGGGCACTGTGTCTCGAGTGGTAAAGCACTAGCCTTGAGCTGAAGAGCTCAGGGACAGAGCCCAGGCCCAGAGTTCAAGCTCCACAACTGACAAAAAAAAAAAAAAAAGTTCCTTGCAGCAATTTTATAAATATTCAGTTCAGGCTGGGCATTAGTGGTTCACATCTATAATCCTAGCTACTCAGGAGGCTGAGATCTGAGGAATCACAGGTCAAAGCCAGCTCAGGCAGGAAAGTCCTTGAGACTCTTATCTCCAATTAACCACCAGAAAAAAACAGAAGTAGCGCTGTCAAGTGGTAGAGTGCTAGCCTTGAGCTGAAGAGCTCAGGGACAGGCCCAGGCCCAGAGTTCAAGCCCTAGGAATGACAAAAAAATAAAAACAAAAAAAAATTGGGGGCTGGGAAGGTGGCTCAGTGGTAGAGCGCTTGCCTTGCATGCCTGAGGCCCTGGGTTCGATTCCTCAGCACCACATAAGAAAAAAGCTGGAAGTGGCGCTGTGGCTGAAGTGGTAGAGCGCTAGCCTTGAGCTGAAGAGCTGAGAGACAGCACCCAGGCCGAGTTCAGGCCCCATGACCGGACCCAAAAAAAATTTTTTTAAAATTGTTTATAGAGTGGGAAGCTGATATATGTGTGTGTGTGTGTATTTATATGTACACCTGATATAAGTATACCTGATGAATGTTCAGGATTTGCCCCAGCTTCCACTGTAAAATCAACTCTTTCTCCTGGGAGAAGAACATAAGGTGAAAATTAAAATCACACAGTCAATGCCTGACCCAGTCTGCTGGAGTTTAGGCTCTTGTGAGTAGCTAGGATTACAGGCATGGGCTATTGCACGTAGGCTTGAACTGGGAGCCTAAGAGCTGACCCTGAGCTTTTGTGCTCAAAGCTAGCACTCTACCACTTGAGCCACAGCATCACTCCGGTTTCCTGATGGCTAATTGGAGATAAGAGTCTCACAGACTTTCCTGCCTAGCTGAGCTCTGAACCACAATCCTCAGATCTCATGCTCCCGAGCAGCCAGGATTACATGCGGGAGCCACCAGAGCCCATCTAAAATTTTATTTTTATTTTTTATTTACTTGTTTGCTTGTTTATTTTGGGCAGTTGTGAGGTTTGAACTCAGGACCTGGGTGCTGTCCCTGAGCTCTTTTGCTCAAGGCTAGTGCTCTACCACTTGAGTCACAGTGCCACTTCCAGTTTTTCTGGTGGTTTATTGAAGATAAGAGTCTCAAGGACTTCCCTGCCTGGGCTGGCTTTGAAACCTCCTCAGCCTCCTGAGTAGCTGGGATTACAGGCGTGAGCCACTGGCACCCAGCTAGTGCTTTACCTCTTTAAGCCATAGCTCCATTTCTGGTTTCTGAGTGGTTAATTGGAGATCAGTCTCACTGGGACTTTTCTGTTTGGCCTGGCTTTGAATTTCAGTCCTCAGATCTCAGCCTCCTCAGTGGCTAGGATTACAGGCGTGAGCCATTAGTACCTGGCAAGAGAATTTTTTTTAAATTACTATATAGTACTCCACAGTAGTCCACAGTATGGATTATCACCGTTTGGGTGGGGGGAGGGTGATTTTCAAATTTCTCTACTTGCTTTCTAGAGTAGGAACCACATTTCTTATTGCAATATAAACTTAAACACTTACATACACACACAAACACAAATCAAATACCCATAGACAATAATGCTTACTGAAGGTCATACTCTGGAAAAGTCTTGTTCTAGTTCATTTCTTAAAAGCATATTATTTATGACCTGTTATATGGTTCTCATTGCCCACTAATAGATTATGATATCAGTTTGAAAAATATTGCTTTATGTAACCAACTTTACTGAGGTTTATATAAATTGTTCATAATTCTATTACACATAATGATTCCTTCTCACTCATTCACTGGTGACTATTTCTGAGTACAAGATTCCCCCAATTGTGAAATTGCTCTGTATTTAAAATGCTGACAAAAAATATAGTCAATTGTACTGGAAAACTAGGTTCTAATCCTGGATCTGTCACCAGGATGATGATAAATTTGGGACAAGTCCCTATACCTCTTGGGGCCTCAGTTTCCCCATCAGTCACCTGCTGATCTCTACACCCTCCTGTCCATTCTAAATTGAAAGTAGAAGCCCCACCCCTTGACTCAGCCGCAACAGGGACTCCTCAGCAAGCCACCCTCCCCCTTTTCCTTTCCCAGTTCCTCAGAAACAGCCTAGGGAAAAGGGAAAAAAGGCAGGTCTGGGCAGGAGAGTGCAATTCTGGGCGGGGCCGAGGGAGGGCTGGAGGGAGGCCGGCCCCCTAGTAGGAAATGAGACACATAGAAAAAACACTTTAAAAGCCTGACACCCTCTTCCTCCTCCCATACCCTGACCTCTTTCCATCCTCCTAGGCTCAGCTCTCAGCCCTCCTGGACAGCCTCATTTCTTAGCCTGCGGGAACCAGGAACCCAGGTGGGATCAAAAAACTTCAGCTCCACGATGGTGACAACCTTACTTCATTTGCTGCCGGCATTGTTGCTGCTGCTGCCTGACTGGGCCCTTTGTAGCCAGGAAGACTCAGATGGTGAGTTTGGCACAAGTCTCCTACCCAGGGTTGCTTCTGGAGACTCTCAAATTTATCTGGGTATTTGGGCAAGAATAGAGTGGGGCTAATCCCACAGCATCTGTGTCTGCAGCTGGCTGGATCTCTCTGGAGCATAGGCATCGGTTTGTGTCCCAAAGCCAGGAAGTCCAGTTAATTCTCAGGGAAGGAGGAGGGAGTGATGCTGTGGAGAGCAGAAGGACTGGAAAAGTAAGAAAAAGACCAGAAGAGAGACTAAGAGAATCAGCACCCGAGAGAGGGGGCCAGATAAAGTGAAGAGAGAGAAGGAGAGCTGAGGGTGATGAGAAGATCATGGAAGAGCAGAAGAGATTTAGAGATAGGAGAGATCAAAGGAATGACATGACTAGGAGAACCCCTAAAAGACAGTAACTGAGACAGGTGCTGCAGAAGGGGAGATAGGGAAAATGGGGTACCTAGGGACTGCTGGAGAGGTAGATATTGGGGGAAAGAGAAGCTGTGGCCAATAGCACAGCTCACTTGGGATCAGGCTGCATTTAGGTAGAAAAGTGGCATTATTTGGTGCATTATCAGTGTACGGGGTCTCCTCTCTCCCACTGTTACTATAGCTTTAGCCTCCCCCTTAGAGAGGGAGCAATTATCACCCCGTATTAAATATTTATTTAATACTCTATTAAATCTATTAATACTCTATTAATTTTGCCACATATTACCCCACAAGGTGAGTAATATTATTCTATCCATTTTTTACAAAATAAAACAGTTAAGGACAATGTCTAAAGTTACTCACACTGACATCCTGATTCACTCCTGCAGATGCAAGCACAGGCAACACACACACACACACACACACACACACAGATTTACAAGCTCATACTCATTCAAACATTCTCTGGGTACTAGCACTGTGCCAGGCCTTTTTCTGGGTGTGGAAAGAATAGATAACCAGACTTGATTTCCTAGCCTTATGTATTTACAGAAATGTAGAATCCTATGACGTATATGCTAATGTAGAGTGGTCTGGGATCACTAAAATACATCCAAGTGGCCAGGAGAGCAGGAGAGACATCAGGAAAAGTCTTGCAGGAGAGGGAAACTGAAGGGAGAGGTACCTGTCCTGGGGTTTCAACTCAGGGCCCGGGCACTGTCCCTGAGCTTCACTTCTGGCTTTTTGGTGGTTAATTGAGAATAAGAGTATCATGGAGTTTCCTTCCCAGGCTGATTAGAGCTTTGAACTGCAAACCTCAGATCTCAGTCTCCTGAGCAGCTAGGATTACAGTTGTGAGCCACTAGCACCCAGCTTGAGATGGGGTCTTGAAGCATGTCTAGAAATGTGCAAGGCCGAACAAGGGAGACAGTGCAACCCTTATGTGCGATTCACATGTCAGCCAAAAGTCAGCATAAGGAATCCCCAGTAGCGTGATATTTTTAAGCAATGAGAACATCCCAGACAGTGTAGCAGGCCACTGGCAACCTTAAATCTCAGGCTAAATCCTGAGGACAGGTAACCTATGAGGAGGCAGCACACAGCCTGGCTATATGTGCTGGACTTGGGCTACCTGCACTCAAACCCTGGCTCTGCTATGTCATCTTAGCTTCTGTTTGCAAATACACTGGTTAATAATAGTAGCTGCTACATTAAGCTATGGGGAAGAAGGCACAACTAAACTATGTGTGCAGCCCACAGGACCTAGGTCATAATAAGCACTTAATAGATACTATTATTATTTTCGATTGAGTGGAAGAGGGGCATGCCATTGGAGGACTCTGGGGAGAACTAGATCTTAGTCTTGGGTGTTTTTGGTTGAAGGCCCATTAGAGAGGTTGAAACTGACAATGAAGGCTATGGAAAGAAAAGGCAGGACCAAGGTTCCCCAGGCCAGGCCCGAACTAGGGAAATGGCAGAAGAAGGATGGAATAGGAGCTGGAACTGGGATCGTATTGTAAAGGGGACCAGTCAGAAAAGGGGAGAAGGAGAGAAAGGAGACAGAGTGTCTCCTCCAATTGCAGGTCTCCGTTTCCGCATCTGTAAAATGAAGATAATAATGCCTGCCCTCGCCTCCTGGCAGGGTTACTGTGAGCATGATCTAAGAGGAAAAGTGGGAGGGCACTTTATGGGGTCAAGAAGGTGGGAGGCTGGCCTCTGGGCAGGGGGTCATTATCTCCCGCTGCCAGCCACCCCCTCCTACTCCCCTGCCCCTGACGCGATGACTCTGCTCCCCCCCCCCCAGGTCCTCAGAGCCTCCACATGCTCCACATCTCCTACTTCCCCGACCCCTCTCACGTGCGGCACCAGGGCAACGCGACCCTGGGGGGGCGTCTGACACACACTCTGGAAGGCTCTGGTTCCAACATCACCATCCTACAGCTGCAGCCCCTGGAGGAGCCTGAGAGCTGGGCCCGCAGGGAGAGCAGACTGAAGGTTTACCTGACCCAGTTCCGAGCCCTCGTGCAGCTGGTGCAGCAAGAACGGAAGGGCAGTGTTGCCTGTGAGTGGTGGAGAACACCTTCCCCCCTCGCCCCTGCCTCCCCCTGCCCCACACAGCCCCCTCCCAGCTGGAATGGTGGAAGCAGGCCCTGGTGAGAGGGGGCGGAGCCTGTGAGGGGACTTGGGCGGGGCCTTATGGAAGGGCTGGGTGGAGAGCCAGTGGGTGAGCACGGTCCCTGGTGGAGGTGACCCGTGGAGCTCCTGGGGCCCTGGGCCCTTGGATTGCTGGGTGGAGCTGGAGAACGGTGGGAGTCTTCTATCAGATTCTTCACACTGGTATGGCTTGCTTACTCAGGCGAACCCTGTTGGGAGGCCCTGTCTGACCCCTCCAAAGTGTCAGTCCCCAGCCCTGGCCTCACACCCAGCTCCTGTCCCTCACAGACCCCCCTCCTTCCTTCCACACAACCCCCAGCACTTTCCCCTCAACTCTCCAGTGGTTCTCACAGTTGCTGATGATGGCTTTGCTCTTAACAACCCCAACTAGCTGTTTTCAAAGACCCTAATTTTACCCCCTCCCCTTATAGCCACTATTCCTTTCTCCCATAGTCCTCCTTTTTCTTCATCATCCTTGGCCTCTCCTTGCCCAGCCCCCAACCATCTAACTCTAGATTCCTCCCCACTGTCCCCTTTCCTCCAGGCCTTCCTCCCACAGCCTTTCCCAAGGTGAGCAGCTCCCCCACCATACCTGCCCCTGGATCCTTCTCCACAGAACCCTGACCCTGAATCCCCCCTCCACAGTTCCTCTCACCATCAGCTGCTTCCTGGGCTGTGAGCTGCCTCCTGAGGGCTCCAGTGCCCATGTGTACTTCAACGTGGAAGTGAATGGGAGTTCCTTTGTGAGTTTCAAGCCAGAAACAGCCTTGTGGGTAGCAGGTCCCCAGGACCCCTCAAAGGTGCTCACCTACACCCTCCAGCAGCTCAATGCCTACAATCGGACTCGGTATGAAATGCAAGAATTCCTGCAAGACACCTGCGTGCAGTATGTGGAGAAGCACTCGGCCATGCCAGATGAGAAAGGTACGATGGATGGCACTCATGCCAGGCCTGAGTGTTGGGAAGGGGAAAGTCCCAGGCAAATGGAGGGGCTGAAGGATGCATATCTTGAGTAACAAGAGGCCCCGGGCTGGGGGTTGGAAAACAAGGTACACAGCTTGAGTCCCTGAGTGAATTGGCCCCTTTCCTTTGAGGACTAACTCAAACTGTGGACTTCCTTGGGGCGTGTTCTTAGGCTAATCCTCTGCGTGTTCTTCAGGGAGCCAAACAGGACGCTCCTACACTTCGCTGGTCCTGGGTGTACTGATGGGCTGTTTCATCATTGCTGGTGTGGCTGTGGGCATCTTCCTGTGCACAGGTGGACGGCGCTGTTAATTACACCCAAGTTCTTTCTTAAGAAAGGGCTGGATTGATGGGCTGGCAAGGGATAAGTCTCAGCTCACAGAAAGCCAAACAGACTCTCCAGCTGGGACACCGTATCACTAAAAGGTTTGAAGTGAAAGTTCTTTTCCTCTCCCAGATCCGCTCACCAAGAGTTTAGGAGAGGAGACACAGGGATACTAGGTAGATAAAGAAACTTGGTTTGCTAAGAATCTAAGAACTTTGTATGTGCTGCTGAATTGGCTTGAAAACTGAATGCGTATCTATCTTTGTGGAAAACAGATGGTGAAGGTGGGCATGGGGCATTTACAAAGACAGAATCACCTGAAGCATTCAAAACATATAGTAATAATAATAAAAAACTAAGTTGTTCAAAACCAAAATAAACAACATTTAGTACTTCCCTATGTGTTTGAGTTAAGAAGTGATGCTGGTATAAATTGGGGGAGAAGATCACCAGGCGCTGGTGTCTCATGCTTGTAATCCTGGCTGCTCAGGAGGCTGAAATCTGAGAAGCATGGTTTCAAGCTAGCCTAGGTAGACAAAACTTGAACACTCTTATCTCCAAATAACCAGCAAAAAAAGCCAGAAGTGGAGGTGTGGCTCAAGTGGTAGAGTACTAGCCTGCAAAAAAAAAAAAAAAAAAACAAGAAGGGCAACAGTCACTCATGCTCATAATCCTGGCTACTCAGGAGGCTAAGATCTGAGGAATATGGTTCGAAGCCAGCCCAGGCAGGAAAGTCCGTGAGACTCTTATCTTTGATTAACCCCCAGAAAATGGGAAGTGGAGCTGTGGCTCAAAGTGGTAGAGCACCAGCTTTGAACAAAAATGAGCTTTGGGACAGCTCCCAGGCCCTGAGTACAAGCCCCACAATGACAACAACAAACAAGCAAGAACTTGAGGCCCTAAGTTCAAGCCCCAGTATCAATGCACATGTGCTCATGCACACGCACGCAGAGCAAGAAAATGACCAGAGAAATGGGTGGAAGTGTAAAATCCAAATCTAAATAATATGGAAGATATGAGCTATTAATTGATCAATTAAGTATTAAATTTCTTACTTATGTAAAAAGCATAATTATTTCTCTTATGTTGCAAATTATTTCTCTTATGTTATGCTGAAGAAGTGCCCTATATCCTTTGCTTCTATTTCCTCATCCCACTCTTATTCTTCAACGCACTACAGTCTGACTTCTGTATAGATCTGCAACCTGTAATTATCCAGCTTACATCCTCCATGACATCTGTAATGTTTAACTATGTGTCCTAGAACCCTCATTTTACCCTTCCTTCTGAGATATCATGCTTCTAATTTATAAAAACTATTCTGGCCACTCTTTTTCAATCTTTTTGACTATTTAAACTTATTCATCCTGTAAATACTGCCTTCTTTCCAATGTCTTTTTTTTCTTTTTCTTTTGCTTCTGTAGTTTTTCCTAGGTATATCCTTTCTAGATGATCTGGCTTCCATGGCTCCAAGTATCATTAATTTGTGAAGATTGATGTGAAGAAGCAACGTTATTTTATTTTTTAATAACACATATTTTGGGCTGGGAAGGTGGCTCAGTGGTAGAGCGCTTGCCTTGTATGCATGAGGCCCTGGGTTCGATTCCTCAGCACCACATAAGCAAAAAGAAAAAAGCCGGAAGTGGTGCTGTGGCTCAAGTGGTAGAGTGCTAGCCTTGAGCTGAAGAGCTGAAGGACAGCGCCCAGGCCCAGAGTTCAGGCCCCACGACCAGAACACCCCCCCCAAATAAAAAAAAAAAAAAAGAAGTACAGTGCCTGCCTGGAAAAGTACAAGGCTGTGACTTCAATGCCTCATAATGAAAGAGAAAGGACGGAGAGGGAGGGAGGGAAAACGTGTTTTGTCATTAGACTTGAGATTTGCTTCTTTGAGCCAAGCATTTAGCTTTTCCAGGCCTGTTTATTCATTCACAGAACAAATAATAAATAATAATAAAATAATAAAAAAGATGTGAGAAAATGGTAACGCCTATCTCATAGAGGCATTATAAATATTAGATAAAGTAATACATTAAAATAACACATGTAGCCGGGCGCTGGTGGCTCACACCTGTAATCCTAGCTACTCAGGAGGCTGAGATCTGAGGATTGAGGTTCAAAGCCAGCCCAGGCAGGAGAGACCGTGAGACTCCTATCTCCAATAAACCACCAGAAAACCGGAAGTGGCGCTGTAGCTCAAGTGGTAGAGCGCTCGCCTTGAGCTGAAGAGCTGAAGGACAACGCCCAGGCCCAGAGTTCAAGCCCCAAAACCGACAAAATAAATAAATAAATAAATAAATAAAATAACACATGTATAGTTGATTAATACAACAGTGACTGCAGACCTTCAAGCCTCCCATTCGCATTAATTTTTCCTCATTTTGTGATTCTAGAGATCAAACTCAGGTCCTCACAAAGGCTAGGCTTTGAGCTATGTGTCTCCAGCTCTGTGCTGATTTTTTGTTTTTGTAGTAATCCTGGGACTTGAACTCAGAGCCTGGCACTACCTTGAGCTTCTTTTGCTCAAGGCTAGTTTGAGCCACAGTTCCACTTATGGATATTTTGAGGCTTTTTTTTGTTGGTCCTGGGGCCTGAACTCTGGGCCTGGGCATTGTTCCTCAGCTCTTGAGCTCGAGGCTAGTGCTCAACCACTTGAGTCATAGCGCCACTTCCGGCTTTTTCTGCTTATGTGGTGCTGAGGAATCGAACCCAGGGCCTCATGCATGCTAGGCAAGCACTCTACTACTGAGCCACTTTCCCAGCCCTGGTTTGTTTGTTTTTTAAGTAGTTTATTGGAGACAAGAATTTCACAGACCTTCCCACATAGGCTTCAAAGCACTAACCTCAGCCTCTTTAGTAACTAAGAGCCACCAGTGTCCAGCCATTCTCTCTTTTATCCTACACTGCTTTCATTTAATATAATCATAATTTATCTTTCTCTGTGATTGGCAAAGAAATGTACCCCCTTAGTGCATGGAAAGCCTTGTAATTCAGTGAGGATGGCCTTCATCTACTTCACTTCCTAAGTATCTGCCTCAGCCTCAGAGAACACTCATGCCCAAAGAAGGTCATGCCAATCCTGTGGCTGCCTTCATCTGATGACTGGGTGAGGCAGAAATAATAAAGGTCTGATTTGTTTTTTGTACCAATCCTAGGGATTGAACTCAGGGCCTGGGCACTGTCCCAGACCAGTGCCCAGAAGGTCTGACTTGTTTTTTAATTTTTGGTTGGTTGTGGGGCTTGAATTCCAGGCCTGGGTGCTGTCCCTCAGTTCTTCAGCTCAAGGCTAACACTCCACCATTTGAGCCACATCACCACTTCTGGTTTTCTGGTGGTTTATTGGAGATAAGAGTCTCACAGACTTTTCTGCCCAGGCTGTCTTTGAACCATGATCCTCAGATCTCAGTCTCCTGAGTAGCTAGGATTACAGGTGTTGTCACCAGCACCCAGCTGGTCTGACACTTTAATAAAGGTCCAATTTTGGCAAGACAGCTTGATGAGCAGTATTTTCGCTAGAGCTTCTTGTGAGGTTGCCTGGGTCTTTTTTGGATCTCCAGGGCAGTTTGGTTTTTTTTTTTCCTTCAGATCAGCCCTGCTTCCTCCCCTTAGTAAACATCCTGCACTTCAAATTCTCATCATCTGCTTCCAGAAAAAAAAACAAAAAACAAGCTTTCTAAACTTCTGTTTGCAAAAAACTCAATACATGTATCCATATGTGCACGTACCTCTTTCTCTTGAAACAGACATTTTCTCCATATTTTTCTTGTCTGGACTGTAGTGAGAGCCTTCATCTAAATGTTCTCCTTTCTCTGCTCATTCGATGCTTTAATTCACATCAGACTAAAAAAACGCAGATCTGATTATGTCATTGTTTTTATTTTTAATTTCCCTGTATGTAAACTTAAATTTGGAAATCTCAAAATGATATTTAAGGTTGTCCACATTGTCCCAACACAATTTCCCAATTTTATTTTTTGTCACTGCTCTCTTCCTAAATATGTTCTAGGTTTTTTTTATTTTAAAAGCATTTTATTCTGTGGTACTGGGATTAGAACTCAGGGATTCATACTTACTAGGCAGGTACCTTATCTCTTTGTGTGTGCATGTGAATTTTATTGTAAATGTGACGTATAAAGGGATTACAGTTACATAAGTCAAGTAATGAATACATTTCTTTTCAAACAGTGTCACCCCCTCCTTTCTTTCCTTTCCTTTCCTTTCCCTTCTCTTTCCTTCCTTCTTTCTTTCCTTTTTTCCTTCCTTCCTTCCTTCCTTTCTTTTTTTCCTTCTTTCTTTCCTTCTTTGTTTCGTCGGTCATGGGGCTTGGACCTGGGCCCTGTCCCTCAGCTCTTCAGCTCAAGGCGAGTACTCTACCACTTGAGCCACAGTACCACTTCCAGTTTTCTGGTGGTTAACTGGAGATATTAGTTTCACAGACTTTCCTGCCTGGGCTAGCTTTGAACATGATCCTCAGATCTCAGCTTCCTGAGAAGCGCCACCAGCGCATGCTGGTGCTTATGTTATCTCTTGAGTCACAACTCCAGCTCCTTTTTCTCTAGTTATTATTGTTGTTGTTGTTGCTATTGTTATTTTGCCAATACCTATGTTTGAACTCAGTTTGAACACATTCATGCAGTTTGCTTGCTTCGCTAGTACTCTACCACTTGAGCCATTCCTCGAGCCCAGCTTTGTGCTGGTTATTTTGGATATGAAGTTTCACAGACATTTCTGCCAAGACTGACTTCAAACCATTATCTTTCAGGTTTCAGACTCCTGAGTAACCACCAAGCCCAGCTTCTCTGGTTACATTTGGGATAGGTTCTTAATTTTTTACCTTACCAGCCTGGACCACAATTCTCTTATTTATATTTCCCAAAGTAGCTCTGATGACAGTTGTAAATCACTGTCTCAGCTTTTTCTGTTAATATGGATACTCCCAAGTTCTTTTGTCTGGCTTATCTCAAACCATTATATTCCCAATTTTAGCTTCTGGTATGGCTAGGATTACAGATGAATACCATCATGCTCAGCTAATGGTTTGAATGAACTTTTTGTCTAAGTTGGCCTTGAACATCTTATCTTACTAATCTCCATCTCCCAAATAGTTAGGATTACAGGCAAAGTCACTGGCATCTGGCAGGAAAGCTTTTTTTTTTTTTTTTTGGTCGGTTATGAGGCCTGAACTCTGGGCCTGGGCGCTGTCTCTCAACTCTTCAGCTCAAGGCAAGTGCTCTACCCCTTTGGCCAAAGCACCACTTCCAGCTTTTTCTGCTTATGTGGTGCTGAGGAACCGAACCCAGGGCTTCATGCATGCTAGGCAAGCATTCTACCACTGAGCCACCTTCCTAGCCCAGAAAGCTTATTTTTAAATGACCAAAGTAATACAACAATGACAACAAAGAATTTACACAGAAAAAAGCAAATGTCCTGTTTTCTCTTTCTCCCCAAGTATTTACTGAGAGGTATGCCACGATTCTTAGTTGCAAGGAACAGAAACCACCTTTGCAAACTTAAGAAGGAAATAATATCTGAAGGTCATCAAATAAATCTCAGATCTTGTACAAAGGTCAGCTAATCAAGCAGCAAATAAAACCAGCCCAGTTGCCAGTACTCATGCCTATAATCCTAGCTATTCTAGCCGGGCGCTGGTGGCTCATGCCTGTAATCCTAGCTACTCAGGAGGCTGAGATCTGAGGACCGAGGTTCAAAGCCAGCCTGGGCAGGAGAGACCGTGAGACTCCTATCTCCAATAAACCACCAGAAAACCGGAAGTGGCACTGTAGCTCAAGTGGTAGAGCACTAGCCTTGAACAAAAAAGTTCAGGGACAGTTGCCTGGCCCTGAGTTCAAGCCAAAGGACTGGCACACGCACGCACACGCACACACACGCATATACACACAGAGTTCTCAGCAAAATGACAGAGAGAATAAAGTGAGTTGAACAGTGAAAGTTGGTGAGCAACAGAGCAAGCTTATATTGTTCTTTCATAGCAATAGTCATATACTAGATCTACAACTAGAGTTGTCTAGTTAAAGGTATGGCAGTACCATGGCCTCCTTCACCAATGCCTACTGTTGTCTTTATGAGTTCTCTTCTGTCTCCTGTATCTTCATTTGTTCAAAAACTGCAGATTCTTTGGTGAGAGTATCCAAATGACCAAACCTCCATCATGAGGGGTAGGAGAAGGGAAATTTTAGGTATCTGTGGCTTTTCTTGGGGGAGGATGCCTTCTCTCCCATCAAGACTAACATAGAAGAAGAAGTTTCAGGAGCTGGGCAACCAAAAAATAAAAACAAAACAAAAGCAAAACAGGAAAGCAAACAATCCCCTTCCAAATGTTTACTGTTATCTTACATCATCAGTTTATCTAGTCACTCAGCGAACTTCCACACACAGGGTTTACTCTGTGTACATTGGGAAATATAAAATGATAAGCCATGACCCTTGGAAGCCAGCCTTCTCTGAGAGATTGTTTTCTAAATCATCTGCTCTCAATCTGTGACGTTGAACTAATGTGGCAATAGAAAGTGTTTCACTTCTCTGAAGAAAATTCAATGTATAACATTTGGCCAGTTTTTATATTACAATGTGTTGTATTAAGTGAAAAACATAAGACACAATCCTTCTCAAATAGTCCCATGTCAAAAAGATAAAACATACTCAGAAGAAAATAAATATGTGACAAGATGTCATTAGAGGATACAGGATCTATCTGGGCCCTAGTGGCTCACATCTGTAATGTAGCTACTCAGCTAAGCCACCCATCTCTATAGGGACGACTATGGCTCAAGACCAGCCTAGGTTCATAAGATGTCATCCCAGCAGAAAAAAAAGCTGGCACGGTAGCACTTGTCTGTCATTCCTGCTGCAGCAATAAGTGTAAAGAAGAGGTCCAGGCATACATACTCAGACAGAAAGCAGGATCTTATCTAAAAAAATAAAATAAAATAACCAATGCATTGGGCTGATGGGATGGCTCTAGTGGTAGAGCATCTACATAAAAAGCACAAGGCCCTGGGATCATGGCTCATAACTGTAATCCTAGCTACTCAGGAGGCTAAGATCTTAGGATCATAGTTCAAAGCCAGACCAGACAGGAAAGTCTGTGAGACTTTTATCTCCAATTAACCACCCCAAACCCAGAAGTGGCACCAGCCGTGAGCAAAAGAGTTCAGGGACAGTGTCCAGACCCTGAGTTCAAGCCCCACAACCAACAGGGAAAAAAATCTAAAGCAAAAGTACTAGAGGCATGGCTCAAGTAGCAGAGTGTTTGCCTAGCAAACAGGAAGAAAAGAAAGCAAGAGAAGAAAAAGGCAGAGATTATAAGATGAACAAAAACCAACATCTAACTTTATGTTGATTTTGAGTCAAAGATGAAAACAAATTGGAAATAAAATGATACATAAATATATACCATACAAATACTAATTATCAGAGAGCTAGAATAGCAATTCAAATATCAGACAAATTTAAGATAAAAAATGTTATGAAAGGAAATGAAGATGTATAATGAGGAAAGTATCTATCCATCACAAATATGTAACAATCATAAACATGGATGTACCTAACAGTGGAGCAAAAAAATTTACAAAAAACAAGATAAATAAATAAATAAAAATAAATGAAATAATTGAAGGAATATGCAATTCTATAATAACTGAAGTCAGAAACTGCAATAATGCATTTTAATAATGGCAGAAAATAAGCAAAGACCCAGAAGACTTGAGCAGTACTAGCTACAAACTGATCAGAGCAGATATGCCCCAGTGGAATACCTTATCCAACAATGGAAGGATAAAAATTCTTCTCAAGCACATATGGACCATTTTCAAACATAGATCATATGTTAGATCCTGAACTAAGCCTCACTAATTTGTCAGTTCTTCAATATAGTCTTTGCTACATAATAAGAGCCTGTCTCTAACAAAACAAAACAAAAGTTAATCCATAGATGCAAATGTTACTCAGCAATTCAACTCTTAGTATGTACCCAAAAGACTTGAAAACTTATGTATGTCCACATGAATATTTGTATATTCATTACAGTGTTATTATAAAAAGGAGCAATCCAACTATTTCTGCTACAGGATACTGTGAGAAGCAGCATGATTATAAATTGTAGAGATCATACGATTACTTGGACCATGTCTTAGCTCATTTTCTATTGCTACAGCCAAGCACCCTGAGGCGAGGTAATTTATAAAGAAAAAAAAAAAGAGGTTTACTTAGATCATAGTTCTGGACCCTGGCAGTGAAACATCTGGCAACTCCATCTGTGGGGCCTCTGCTGAGGGCTTCTGATGCCATCGCTCTGACTCAAGACATGGCGAATGACATCCCATAGTACCAGGGCTTGAAGAGAGGTCAGATGGAAAGAGATCCAGCACGACACAGGAAGAGTCAGGTTGCTTCTTTATAGCAACCTGCTCTTGCAGAAAAGAATCCACTCCTGTAAAATCTAACCCATCCCACAAGACTAGCAATTGAATCCCAGGACCGGAGCAGTTTGTGACTCATCACCTCCCTCTAGGCCCATGTCTTAAAGGAACCTCACCTTTCAATACCATTACATTTGGGACTAAGCTTTCAGCCTGAGCTTTGGCCAGAACAAACCACTCTCAAATCACAGCAATGGGATTCTCTGAACATTATATCTATGTCCAAAAGGAAAAGAGCTAAAGAATCAGAAAAACAGTGGTATGAGTCAGAACAAACCACTCTCAAATCACAGCAATGGGATTCTCTGAAAGTTATGTACAGGTCCAAAGGGAAAAGCGCTAAAGAATCAGAAAAACAGTGGGATGAGTCACTCTGACGTCTCAGGAAGATATGATCATCATTTCTAGGAGGTAAGACGCAGATGAACTGTCCATTCACTATTTGCCTAGTTGAACTTTTCAACTATTTACCTAGAAAGAGATGGTTCATCTGCTTATGCTTACACATGTAGATATGTGTTCATAGTTGTGGGACTTTATGCAAGTTAGTGTCCCTCTGGAAAAGAGTTGATAATTTTGGAAATAGTTGTTGCTTCTGATAACTAGGATTCTAGTTCCTAACTCCAGAGAGCTGACATTCACACCAACTTTTTTGGGGGGTCTGTTGTGGGGCTTGAACTCTGGTCCTGGACACTGTCACTCAGCTCTTCAGCTCAAGGCTAGTGCTCTACCACTTGAAACACAGAGCCACTTCCTCATACCAACTTTTAAGGGTCCAAGATGTCCAGTCTTCTTTAGGGTAGGAGCTCAGGATGTTTGGCTTAGGTCTGAACCGCAAGGCCAGAATGCTGGAGGAGTTTACATTAGAAATAAATAAATTTGGAATAAATTTAAACAAGTGACTCCCTAGCATATTCTAAAAGACTCCTGGGTGGTCTAGTTTACCATACTTTCCCCATATCTTCAGGTTAATGTATGTCTTAATTTTATACCTTCTGCAGGCAGTCGGAGGCTTAGGTTTCTGTACCCCATTCTTTCTCCAGTTCAGCTAACTGTTGTTCATATTGATTTTATATCAACCACTGTGCTTACTCTTAGTGGGAAAGCAGAGGTGGGTAAAACATGATTTCTGTCTAGGAGTACCTAGACTAGAGGGAGAAGTATTTAAAATAGCTCAGTTGGCCAGGCACCAGTAGCTTATACCTGTAATCCTAGGTAGTCAGGAGGCTGAGATCTGAGATGCATGGTTCGAACTAGCCTGGGCAGTAAACTACTCAAAACAACAACAACAACAACTGAAAGTGTCATTGTGGCTCAAATGGTAGAGCACAAGCCTTGAGCAAAGAAACTCAGGAAGGCTGGGAGCTGGTGGCTCATGTCTGTAATCCTACCTACTCAGGAGGCTGAGATCTGAGGATCATGGTTCAAAGCCGGCACAGGCAGGAAAGTCTGTGAAACTCTGATCTCCAATTATCCACCAGAAAACTGGAAATGACACTGTGGCTCAAGTGGTAGAGCATTAGTCTTGAGCTGAAGAGCTATGGGACAATGCCCAGGCCCAGAGTTCAAGCCCCATGACTGACAACAACAAAAAGCCAACTTAGTTTTACCCAATATTAAACACATATACACAGACACACAAAGCAACTATAAAAGGGGCTGGGAAGGTGGCTCAGTGGTAGAACGCTTGCCTTGCATGCATGAGGCCCTGGGTTCGATTCCTCAGCACCACATAAGCAAAAAGAAAAAAGCCGTAAGTGGCGCTGTGGCACAAGTGGTAGAGCGCTAGCCTTGAGCTGAAGAGCTGAGGGACAGTGCCCAGGCCCAGAGTTCAGGCCCCAAGACCGGACCCCCCAAAAAAAAGCAACTATAAAATATAGGAGGGAAAGGAATCAGGAGAACTACATACACAGAGAACATTGATTTCACCAGAATCTAAAAGAAAAAAATGTCAACAAGGGAAAGATAATCCCCCCCATTTTGGTGCCAGTACTGGGGTTTGAACTCAGGTCCACTAACTCCCCCTTCTTAGGCTTTTTTTTTTTTCGGGGGAAGGGGTCAGTCATGGGGCTTGAACTCAGGGCCTTGGCTCTGTCCCTGTGTGTTTCCGCTCAAGGATAGCACTCTACCACTTTGAGCCACAGTTCTACTTACAGTTTTCTGGTGGTTAATTAGAGATAAGAGTCTCATAGACTTTCCTGCCTGGGCTGGCTTCAAATTGTGATCCTCAGATCTCAGCCTCTTGAGTACATAAGATTACAGGTGTGAGTAACTGGTGCCTGGCTAAGCCAAGACTTTTGAGTTCTGAAGTTAGATCCTGCTCATCTTTGTTTTGTGCTAGGGATAAGAAAAGTGTTCAATACATGGTTGTTCAATGAGTATAGTTTCTAGGCTGATATAACAGCATGAAGGGTTAGAGGGAAGTTGTAAGGGTATGGAGGGAAATGCACTTGGGGAATGGCAAATGTCTAATGTGGCTGCAGTGAATATAAGCTATAGAGGAAATTAATATGGAAATGAAATGGAATCAAATTATTATGAGAGCTAGAAATATGGCTTAGTGGTAGAGTGCTTGCCTAGCATGCATAAAGCCCTGGGTTCGATTCCTCAGTACCACATAAACAGAAAAAGCAAGAACTGGCATAGTGGCACAAGTGGTAGAGTGCTAGCCTTGAACAACAAAAAAAAGAAGATCAGGGGCTGGGAAGGTGGCTCAGTGGTAGAGTGCTTGCCTTGCATGCATGAGGCCCTGGGTTGGATTCCTCAGCTGTGGCTCAAGTGGTAAAGCATTAGCCTTGAGCTAAACAGCTGAGGGACAGCACCCAGGTCAGCGTTCAGGCCCCATGACCCACCCACCCAAAAAATTAAAAAAAAAAAAAAAAGAAGCTCAGGGACAGTGCCCAGACCCTGAGTAAAAGTCCCAGGACTGGCGCACACACACACACACACACACACACACACACACACACACACACACACAGCCCAAAGAAAAAAACAAAATTATTATGGAAATAAAATGAGACATTTGGTACTATATTAAGAATGCCATGCAAAGGGTCTAAAGTGTGGCTTAAGAGGTAGAACATAACTCCCTAACAATCCAAGTTCTTCAGTTCAAACCAACACTGCCAAATAAAAAGGTGTGGAGCTTTGGCACTGTCCCTGTGATATTTTGCTCAAGGCTAGCACTGTACCACTTTGAGCCACAGCTCCACTTCTGGTTTTCTGGTGGTTAATTGTAGATAAGAATTTCCTGCCCTGACTGGCTTCAAACCTCCATCCTCAGATCTCAGCCTCCTGAATAGCTAGGATTACAGGCAGCACCTACCTTAAAACGTTTGGTTTGGTTTTTTATAATGCTATGCTAAGAAGTTATGCTAAATTTCATATGAAATAAGCATTTCCTTCTCTGGGACAAAAAAAATCATTGTTCACCTTTGTATCCTATTACCTAGAACAGTGCCAGAAATTTAGAAGTTAGACTGCCTACTTGAATGAATGAAAATGCAATTAATAAATTTCATTTCATTCTGTCTTCATCTTACTTTGATGATAATACTCCCCTACTTTTAATTGTAATTTTTACAGAGAAACATTTCAGTTCTGTAATATCATTTAAAATATTATTGATAACATACCCATACATTTTTTAGGATTGAAAGGTAGATATTGTCACCATTTTCCTACAGATGTTATTATTCTCATACCCAGTGTGGAAAAAAAGACTCAATTTCCTCTAGTATCTCTTCATGTAACCAAAGGACTTATGAGTCGCCCTTGTATATGGCAGGTCTCACCTGAGTACCGCAGTCTTATGCTACACCCAGGATTTCTACATACCCAACAAACAGATGCAGTTCACAGATACAGGAATATTTTTACTACATGAGGAAACTTAATCAGATTCTTACACATTTCCATTCTTTTCCATGGCTATTATCAGATCACTCTTCTTGTTCTTTCCCCATGCAACAAATCTAACCCATCATTTTCTTTCTTTTTTTTTGGGGGGGGAGGTCCAGTTGTGGGGCCTGAACTCTGGGCCTGGGTGCTGTCCTTCAGCTCTTCAACTCAAGGCTAACACTCTACTACTTGAGCCACAGAGCCACTTCTGCCTTTTTTTTCCCTGCTTATGTGGTGCTGAGGAATCAAACCCAGAGCCTCATGCATGTAAGGTAAGCACTCTACCACTGAGCTACCTTCCCAGCCCCTAACCCATCATTTTCTCAAGTATTTTTCAGTATGTATACTCTTCTCTGTAAAACAAAAGTTCTATCTTTTTTTGTTTTTTTAATTTCCTTAAGCATAACTTTTGCTGTCCCATTTTATTCACTTTCAAGTAAATAGGAGATTAAATTTGGCCCATAGAACTCCTGAGGACAGATTAATGAATGAGAGGAAGTAAAAAGGCATGGGTTATAACTTTAATATATAACTTTTGACAAAGCAATTCAATAGGAGATCTGGCTGCTTCACAAAGTAGTGAACTCCTGGTATGGAGTTCAACTTCTGCCCTCTGGGGACATGTGTCAGCCTTACACATTTCCTCAGACATTTATCCTATTGTCTCAGTTTTTCCCTCTGTAGGTTAAATGTCCCTAGATCCTTCAACATTTTCATATTTCTTGTGACAGTTCAGTATCGTGAAAGTGTTCTACCGAACTGTGTTATTTCTCAGTTTATCATGCAATTATGCCACATACTTACTGAGTGACTTCTGTGGTTCAGATACCACTTTAGGCAGCAGGAAGGTAGCAATGGAATGAGAATACAATAAAGTTCCTGTCATACAACCACTGTCCACTGAAAGAGACAGCTAATGAATAAGTAAAAAAAAAAAAAGATTTAAATGTCAGATATGATAAGTACTAGGACAGATAAAGGAGGAAGGAGGAGATAGAGTACCAGGAGTTGGTGAACTGCTATTTCAGGCAGCATGGTCCATCAGTGTGGGCCACTAGCATAAGGTGGCAGGCAGGCAGAGATCTAAAGGCAGCAAGAGAACAGAAAGAATGGCCAGGGCATGAGAAGAACAACACAGTTGAAGTATTCGGAACAAGTATGACACTCCTGAGAAGGAAACATGATTTATTTGATGATGGTTCACAGTATGGGCAAAGAGAAGAAAAGTAACAATAAAAAAATGTGCAGGGCCTTGTAAGCCAGTTACAAGGGCTTTGGTTTTTATTCTATGTGAGAGGGCAAGCCATTAGGATTTTATGAAGGGGGCAACATGATCTGATTTGTATCCTAAACCCATCTACTACAGATTCTAGGAAGGAAATGAAGTTTAAGATGCAAAGACAGATTCAGGGAACTTTACAATGTATGCACAGTTAGGAAGGAGGCTGATACTATATAATTAGAAGTTCTGGTATCACAGACCAAATATTATCAGTGGGAATGTGAAAATAGTTGAATATTGTACATATTATGAATATAGAGCTAATAAAATTTGCTGACAGCTTGGGAGTGGAAGTAAGAGAGAGGAATAAAAATAATGATTCCAAGAAATGCAAATTAAAGTTGTTAGAAATAAAGTCAGTGGTGGTCCATTATCAAGACAATACTAAGTAGAAAATTAGCAGTAGGGGCTGGGAAGTCAGCCCAGTGGTAGAGTGCTAGCCTCACATGCATGAGGCCCTGGGTTCAATTCCTCAGCACCACATAAGCAGAAAAAAGCCAGAAGTGGCACTGTGGCTCAAGTGGTAGAGTGCTAGCCTTGACCTGGAGAGCTGAGGGATAGCCCCCAGGCCCAGAATTCAGGTCCCATGACTAAAGAAAAGAAAATTAGAAGTAACGTGCTTGCATAGCAACTTGAGGTTATGACAAAATTCATGCATCGGAAAGCCTCATAGATAAACAGGATGGATTAGAAGGGAACTGGGCCCATTAGCAAAGGAAAAATAGGCCACAATAAAATGAGAAAATGGATAGAAACTATAACATGACAGAAAGCACATAAGAATTCCCATCATGAAAGAACAAAGGGGCAGGGAGACAGTCAGAAGTCTGCTTCTAAATTTCAACTAACCTGGAAAAGTACATGTATTTGAATTATCCAACAAAAAGTCCTGTAACTTAGGCAACATCTAGGAGAGAATGTGAACTCTACATATCTCAGACCAATGAGGAATTAATTGGTGTTGTCATCTGGGAGAATCTGCCTGCTATCAGACAGACAACCTATCTTGAAAGACTGCCATTGAAGTCTTGCTTTTGTGGTATTTCTTGTTTTCAGGTCCTTCCTTTGAATTTGGATGTGTGTTTCTCATAAAGTGAGAAAGTGATACCACCATTTACCAATAAGAATCATTAAAAAGAAAAAAAAACAAGGAAGGCAGAAAAAAAGGCAATATTGGCAAGAAAATAAAACTACCGTACATAATCACTGCTTAAGTATATGCCTTCTAGGTATATATCCTACCTTACAGTAACATCTTTGTTTACTAAAACTTATATAGGATTCATCATAAAAGCATTATCTCCAATATCCCCCAAATAGTGCTCAGATATCCATCAAGAATCAAATGATAAGTAGGGCAAGATGGTAGATGAGAAGCATCTGCCATTTTCACTCTGAGAAGGTTTGGTGACACAGAAGAGACTAGATTCTGAAGATAGAAAGGGAAGAAGAGAATGCAGAACCACAAAGGAGGTAGCAGGAGGTAGAAAATTACAGAGAAACAGACCCAGCAGCAGAGAAGCAATGGGAGATCTGAACCAGTGCCCCCAGTTTCCCCAGATGGGGAAGGGGAGATGAACCCCAATACGAGGTATAACAGAGGGTCCCAGCATGCACTGCCAACTCTAACTGCAGCCCACACAACCCACAAACCTTAGCCCCAGTACAGGGATTTGTGAAGCAGCACTGTCCTGAGGTGGGAGGCCAGCCAGCCTTGGTGAGAAGTTTTCTGTGGCGCCCCTTATCTCTGTGTGAGACAGTGAGTCACCATCTTGAGAGTATGCCTATTGTCCAGACTAAATTATTCTGGGGACCTAGAGATAAGGAGCAACCTTGGCTCAATGACTCACAGGACACAGGGCCATGGAATATGGGAATGTCAGTCACAGAGATGGTTGAGCAGAGGAAAGAGTGTCTCACAGGGCCCTGCAGATATGTCTAATCTTGGGGAAATTACCCTGTCAGCCTAGATGCTAGAGGCAGTGGCTTGAGAAACCTGTTAGTGCTAGATTAGGAAGGCTTGGGACTGCCTGCCAAGTCACACAGCAGACATCGGCCCAGCAGATGTCATATTGACCCCCAGAAGAGTGCATCCACGATCCTGATGCCCAGCCATTAAAGGTGCCATTAGAGGCAGCTGAGACAACAAAGGCAACCGCTCCAGCTGCTGGCAGTGAAGGAGATGTGGGACTCCTGAGTCACATGACAGAGGCCCTAGCAGACCGGGGACTCACCAATTGTCAGTGGTTCCACTCTTCCAGCCAGCTGGAGAGAGAATCACTTGAGGCAAAGGCAGTAAATCTAAGCCTGAGTTGTGCAAACAATTCGCTATTCCTGGGCCTGCCTCTAGGCAATGTGTGTACTGCTGAGTGGGCAGAGCCCTTGCACCTCAGACTTAGATCAAGTGAGGTGTATGTGTGTGTGTGTGTGTGTGTGTGTGTGTGTGTGTGAACAAAAGTAATTGAAGAGCTGGTTGTCAGTGGCTCACACCTGTACTCCTAGCTACTCAGGAGGCTGAGATCTGAGGATCAAGGTTCAAAGCCAGCCTGGGCAGGAAAGTCCATGAGATTCTTATCTCCAATAAACCACTCAGAAAACCAGAAGTGGTGCTGTGGCTCAAGTGGAATAGAGCTTGCCTTGAGCTGAAGAGCTGAGAGATAGTGCCCAGGCCCAGAGTTCAAGCCCCACAACTGACCAAAAAAAAAAAAAAGTAATTGAAAATTTATATTTCCTTTTACATAAGTCTGTCTTTGTTGCTGTTTGGGTTTGTTTGTTTTGATCTTTTATTCATTTGGCTTTTTTTTCCCTGTATATCTAATATAGACTATTGGTTGTTTCATACCCCCTCCCATCTTACTTAAAAAAGCACACACAAAACACAAAAACTCAGTATTTTAAAGAAACTGGTTCTTGCTGCTATGGAAGTTTACAAAGAAAAGAAGAGTTTACATCTATCAGTAAAAATTGTTTAGTACAATAATGTGTGTGACAGGCCCTCATGCCGATAATCTTAGTTACCAGGAGGCTGAGATCTAGGCACTGCAGTTCAAAGCCAGCCTGGGCAGGAAAGTCTGTGAAACTACTTGAATTAACTAGCAAAAAGCCAGAAATGAAGCTGTGGCTTAAATGATAGGACAACATCCTTGAGCTAAAAATCTAAGAAACAGCGCCTACACACTGAGTTCAAGCCCCAGTATCAGCACAGAAAAAAAAAAAAGCAAAACAAAAAAAGAAAGGAAAGGATCTTTACAGACCATTCAGACATTGAAAAGATAACAAGGAATATTATAAATAACATTCTTTTGGCGATATTTGAAAGATGAAAATTACCAAAACTCATTCAAAAAGAAATAGATAAGACAAATAGACCTATATCTACCGAAGAAAATTGAGAACTTTCCAGTGACAAAACTCCACATCTAGATGGTTTTCCAAGAAAATTCTATTAAACATTTAAGAAAGAAATAATACCAGTTCTATACAAATTCTTTCAAAATATATGGGCTGGGAAGGTGGCTCAGTGGTAAAGCTCTTGCCTTGCCTGCCTGAGGCCCTGGGTTTGATTTCTCAGTACCACATAAGCAAAAAGAAAAAAGCCGGAAGTGGCGCTGTGACTCAGATGGTAGAGTGCTAGCCTTGAGCTGAAGAGCTGAAGAGCTGAAGGACAGCGCCCAGTCCCAGAGTTCAGGCCCCACAACTGGACCCAAAATCAAAACAAAACAAATTCTTTCAAAAAATAGAAAAAAGGACATTTTCCAAATCATCTTAGGAGGTTTGTTCCTGATATCAAAATGAGAAAAAGCTATAGAATCAAATTTCTTCAACAAACTACAAAGTACTGTCTTTGCTAGTAGCCAATATGAATGTCTAGTAGAAAATCTGGTTATACCTAAAGGTCATAGAATTAATTAATGACGTTAGCCATGTCACAGAATAATCAAAAATATCAATTGCATTTCTATGAACGATTAAAACCAAAATTAGAAAAAAATTAAACGCATTACTTATAATAGTACCAAAAGAATAAAACAAGGATAAGTCTAACAACATACATACAGAATCTTTATGCTAAAAATTATTAAATATTTATGGAAGAAAGAAGTGCAAACAGGGAGCTGGGGCTCATGCCTGTAATCCTAGCTATTCAGGAGGCTGAGATCTGAGGTTTGCGGTGCAAAGCCAGCCTAGGAAGGAAAGTCCATGAGACTTTTTTTTTTTTTGGTCGATTTTGGGGCCTGAACTCTGGTCCTCTGTGCTGTCCCTCAGCTCTTCAGCTCAAGGCTAGCACTCTACCACTTGAGCTACAGTGACACTTCCAGCTTTTTCTGCTTATGTGGTGCTGAGGAATCGAACCCAGGGCTTCATGCATACAACGCAAGCACTCTACCACTGAGCCACCTTCCCAGCCCCCATGAAACTCTTATCTCCAATAAATCACCAGAAAACCAGAAGTGGCACCGTGGCTCAAGTGGTAGAACATTAGTCTTGGGCTGAAGAGCTCAGGGACAGTGCCCAGGCCCAGAGTTCAAGCCCCATGACTGACCAAAAAAAAAAAAAAAAGAGAGAGAAAGAAATGTAAAAGAGATAACATGTTTACTGATTGGAGGACTCAATTCTGTTTTCCCTTAACTGTTGTGTAGAAAACTCACATAACACCAAAACAGAGAATTTTTCTTAATGCAAATTGCAATTAAATTGTGTCTATACCTGCATGCCAATAGCTCATACCTGTAATCCTAGCTACTTAGGAGGCTGAGATCTGAGGATTGCAATTCAAAGCCAGCCCAGGCAAGAGAGTGGATGAGACTCTTATCTCCAATTAACAGTGAGAAAACGGGAAGTGGTTCTGTGGTTCAAAGTGGTAGAAAACTAACCTTGAGGAAAAAGCTTAAGAACAGTGCCCAGGCCCAGAGTTCAAGCCCCATGACCAAAAAAAGAAAGAAAGAAAGAAAGAAAAATACAAATGCAGGATCTATGAGCCATGACTTGATAGTAATATAAGAAAAAGACTAAAATTTTCATCTATACCTACATATATGTATATAATAGATATATACACACACACACACAATTTTTGTTGTTGTTGTTGTTGTTGGGACTAGAATTCAGGGCCTGAGCACTGTCCCTAAGCTCTTCAGCTCAAGACTAATGCTCTACTACTTCAGCTATAGTGCCACTTCTGGTTTTTTGGTGGTTAATTGGAGAGAAGAGTATCACAGACATTCCTGCCCAGGCTGGCTTTGAACACAATCCTCAGATCTCAGTCTCCTGAGTAGCCCAGCTTGTCTAATTATTTTTCTTGAGTATGAAATTAAGACCATCTTATTCCCCGTTAATTTTTCATTTTCTCTCATTCTACAGAACTTAAAACCTTATCATTTGAAATTTGTTCCTCTTTTGTCTTTGAGATGTCTTTGTAGCACAGGCTGACCTTGAAGACGTGAGCAGATTTCTGAGGGGTTAGGGCACAGGACAGAGGAGCTTTAAAAAAAAAAAAAAAGAATTAGCCGGGCAGTGGTGGCTCATGCCTGTAATCCTAGCTACTCAGGAGGCTGAGATCTGAGGATCACAGTTCAAAGCCAGCCCAGGCAGGAAAGTCTGTGAGACTCTTATCTCTAATAAATCACTAGAAAACCAGAAGTGACGCTGTGGTTCAAGCGGTAGAGTGCTCACCTTGAGCTGAAGAGCGCAGGGTCAGCGCCCAGGCCCAGAATTCAAGCCCCACGATTGACCAAAAAAAAAAAAATTAATTTTATTATTATTTTTTGTTGTTTAGGTGGTACTAAGGAATCAAACCAAGGCCTCATGCATGCTAGGCAAGCACTCTACCATTAAGGCACATTCCTAGACCCAGAGGAGCTTTTGGTTGGAGGAATGGAAACGCAAGACCCACAGTGCAGTAGAATCACAGTACTGGAGGCTGTGGTGAAAAGTGGGGGCCAGAGGACAGGGTGCAGAGATGAGTAGCTGCCAAGAACACACTGTGCTGACCTCATAGCTCTGCCTCAGGCTGGCTCTGGACTTAAGCCAGCCTCTTTCTTGAGCTTCTATTTCCTCTTTCTGGATTGAATCTGTCAGGTCCTAGCTCAAATCTGTCACTTAATTGTGTAATCCAAATCCTTTTCCTCTTTCTCCGCGTATTCTGTAATTATTTACCTTAACTGGCTCCAATAACACTTTCTCCAGTTGGCACAGCCCTGTTATGTCTGTTTATCTCTTTTGACCCACAGGAAGGAGAATTAGCCCTACTTTTGTGAAAAGGAAATAGTCTCAGAAAGGTTATTATCTAATGTCACCTTTTTAAATTGTGTCCTAGACTCTTTCCATTATGTATACTCTACCGCCCCCTACTGGGAGCATAGCATAGGTACTAAATCACAAGCTACATTAGTTCACTTAATGAATTTTCATTGAGAGCCTACCCTGTGCCTGAAACAAGGTTGGTGTGGTCCTGTGTTCATGCAGTCATATGATGTAGAGGGAGAGATGGGATAACTCAGATGACTTCATTTCAATTCAGATGAGTGCTATGAAGTACAATGTGATTATGAAGCTTAGTGAAATCTTACGTGAAGAGGGATCCATAGGAATACATTGTTGACTGGCAATAAGGGAATTAAGAAGAGATCAAGGATGTCTGCCAGGTCTTAGGAAAGCACAGCTAGGCAGATGGGGAAGCCTAGAGGGGGGTAAGATTTGGAATGGAAAGAACAGGAACTTGCTTGTCTTAGGCCTTTTGCAGTTTGGGAAGTTGATGAGATAGTAAGATATAGCTGTGGAATAAATAAGCAGTTGGACTTAGGACTTTGGGGCCTAGGCCTAGAAATAGACATAAGAATTGAGGGACTGTTGGAATGCAGACAGTATTGGGAACTGGAGCAATGGATGAAAGCTCTTAATGAAGGGGGAACAGAACAGGACTGATAACTGCCCTGAGAAACTTTTGAATTTGGAACTAACAAAAGAAAACCTAGAGTGAGGGGCTGGAGAAGTAGGGAGAAGAATGTGACTAAGAGCTAATAGATGGTGTGGGAGAGCTGGGGAAAGTGTTGGAGAAAGTGAGTGAGGTGACAGGGTTCAAGGAAAACTTGTCAAAGCAGGTCACATCAGAGTTCTTTCTTGGCAGGTATATAGGTCATGCAGGAAAAGAGATGGTGGTGTCGAATGACGCTAAGAAGCAAGGCCAGCTTCATGGGCCCTAAACCTCTGCAGTCACACAGGGATCCAGACTAGTTTTAATTCTCTACTATTGTCATCTCCAAGTTTTAGTTCTTTCTCTCTGTGTGTGATGGCACTGGGACTTGAACTCAGGGTCAAAGCACTGTCCCTGAGCTTTTTCCACACAAAAGCTAGAGTGCTGCCACTTGAGCTATAGTTCCTCTTCTGGCTTTTTTAATTAGCTAATTAGAGATAAGTGTCTCATGGACTTGGCTGTCCTGGTTGGTTTTGAACCATGTAAGCTGCCAATGCCTAGTTTGTATATGCTCTTGTGGGAAAAAAGCTAAGCAGGCTGGATGCCAGCAACTCATGTCTGCAATCACAGCTATTCAGGAGGTTGAGATCTAAGGATCATGGTTCTAAGCCAGCCTGGGCAGAAAAGTCCATGAGGCAATCTTAGCTTCCCACTCATTTTCTATGTAATTGGACTTTAATTATCTTCATTCTAAGATCTTTCAAATTCACGTTCCACTTTTGGCCTCTTTCCTGAACCCAGAGCCATACATCAAAATAGCCTATGTGCCATAGCCAGTGGAGTATTTAATAGCCATTTCCTTCTTACTGTGCCTAAACTGAGCTCTTGATATTTCTATTCAAACCCATCCCCTGTGTCTTCTTTGTGACAGATAATAACAACTCTGGTCTTCTAGTTGTTCAGGTTCAATTTGATCCTTCTCTTTTACTCATACTCCATATCTATTACATTGCCTAATTGATCAGCTCTGTTTTCAAAATCTATTAAGAATACAGACGGGCAATGATGGCTCATACTTGTAGTCCTAGCTACTCAGGAAGCTGAGATCTGAGGATCAATGTTCAAAGCCAGCCTGGGCAGGAAAGTCCACGAGACTCTTGTCTCTAATTAACCACCAGAAAGCTGGAAGTGGCTCAAAGTGATAGAATGCTAGCCTTGAGTACAAAGAGCTCAGGGACAATGCCCAGGCTGAGTTCAAGCCCCATGACCAACAGAAAAAAAAAACAAACTGCCAGCCAGGCACCAATGGTTCACACATGTAATCCTAGCTACTTAGGAAACTGAGATCTGAGAATTGCAGTTAGCCAGGATAGCAAAGTCCATGAGACTCATCTCCAATTAATCACCAAAAAAACAAAAATCAAACAAAACCCTGGAAATCAGAGCTGTGGCTCGAGTGATAGAGTGCTAGTTCTGAGCACAAAAGCTCAGAGACAATACCCTGGTGCTGAGTTCAAGCCCCAGGATGGTCTCTCTCTCTACACACACACACATACACACACACACACACACACACACACACACACACACACACACACACACTATATCTCAAACTACATCTCACTGTTCTATTTGGACCTGGCTAAAACCATTATCATCTTGAACTTGGATTGTTGCAATCGCCTCCTCCTTAGCCTTTTTGCTCTTGGCTTTCAGTCTTTTCTCAGCCTAGGAGTCAAAGTGGTTAAGCCAAAAAGGCTCTTCTCAAAGCTTCTACTGGCTTCCTATCTCATGTAGAACACTCCTCCCTTGTGACCTTACTGTCTGGTACTCCTCCCTTTCTTTCGTCTCCAGCTATGCTGGGTTTTCCTCAACTTGCCAGCGATACTCTTTTGTCTCAGAACTTGTACACTCACTCTTCCCTCTGCCTGGGATCCATTTCCCTCAGATAACTGCATCGTCCACTCCCTTGTTCCTTCAGACCTTAAAGACAAACAATAACAACAGAAAAAAAAAAAACATTGTCTTCTTCCTGAGATCTTCCCTAGTCAATCTATGCAAAATATACCCCTCCCCCTCCCTCTCTCATGCTCTCTCTCTCTCATACACACAAACATGCACCCATGTGCGCACATGTGCACACATGTCCCACACCCACATAGAAACTCAGATTTTCTGTCCTAGCTTCCTGCTTTTCTCAGAAGTTACTATCTAAATATATCTTTTCAGAGAATCAAAAGATGTCACACATATATACAGACAAGAACAACAGCATAATGAAACTCACCAAATGCTGTTTGAAAAGAGAGGAGGGGCCAGGCGCTGGTGGCTCACGCCTGTAATCCTAGCTACTCGGGAGGCTGAGATCACGGGCAGGAAAGACCGTGAGACTCCTATCTCCAATAAACCACCAGAAAACCGGAAGTGGCGCTGTAGCTCAAGAGGTAGAGCGCTCGCCTTGAGCTGAAGAGCTGAGGGACAGCACCCAGGCCCAGAGTTCAGGCCCCACGACTGACAAAACAAAAAAAAAAGAAAAGAAAAGAGAGGAGGGGAGAATGGGAGAAGTGAATTTGTTCAAGGCACACTATGTGCATGTATGGGAATATTATAAAGAAATACCCTCATATTACTAATCTAAGTTAACTCAAAAAATAAAAATTTGATGGTTTTGCTAGTCCTGGAGCTTGAATTCAGGACCTGGGCACTGTCCCTGAGCTTCTTCTGCTCAAGGCTAGTGCTCTACCACTTGAGCTACAGCACTATTTCTGATCTTGTCTGAGTTTATTGAACATAAGGGTCTTACAGACTTTCTTGCCTGGGCTGGCTGCCAACTGTGATCCTCAGATCTCAGCCTCATGAGTAGCTAGGATTATGGTACAGGTATGAGCCACTGGTGCTGGCAACAATAAAATGTTTTAAAAATTAGTTTGTTGGGCTGGGAAGTTGGCTCAGCGGTAGAGCACTTGCCTTGCATGCATGAGACCCTGGGTTCGATTCCCTAGCACCACATAAGCAAAAAGAAAAAAGCCGGAAGTG
This sequence comes from Dipodomys ordii, assembly GCF_000151885.1. Classification (NCBI taxonomy): domain Eukaryota; kingdom Metazoa; phylum Chordata; class Mammalia; order Rodentia; family Heteromyidae; genus Dipodomys; species Dipodomys ordii. Next base: position 15,893,186 of record NW_012267229.1, read on the forward strand.
GTGCTGTGGCTCAAGTGGTAGAGTGCTAGCCTTGAGCTGAAGAGCTGAGG
>NW_012267229.1:15895026-15899020 GCF_000151885.1 Dipodomys ordii
GAGTAGATTTTTGGAAAAAAGTCTCACGGACTTTCCTGCCTGGGCTGGTTTTGAGCCGTGATCCTCAGATCTCAGCCTCCTGAGTAGCTAGGATTATAGGCATGAGCCACCGGTGATGGCTTCTCTTTGATTTTTAACTTCCAAACTTATCTGCAGGGCAAGAAAAAGATCCTAAAGATCCTTCCTACACCTTTTTCTGAACTCATTGCTAGACTCATCTCAATGACTTCATGAGCACTCCAGTTCCTCATCATCTCCCCCAAGAGAGTTTCTCCTCAAGACTCCCTTTCTGTGAAGATGGCACCCATTCTTCATCTGGGTTATCACAAACTTTTCCCATGCCCTTCTCTCTTCCATCCTCTGCCATCCTAGGGAGGAAAAGTGGATTCTGAGGTCAGATTGCTCCAGCTGATCCATTTATAAATCGCACGAGCTTGACAAATGTATTCACAGCCTCCATTTCTTTATCTTGGTCGTAATAACAGCACCTGTTTCATAGGATTTAATCCATGAGGACTGCATGAGATTTAATTCAATAGGGTATTAATATTAGCACAGTGTTTGGCACATAGTAGGCATTCAATAGATATGAATTATTATTGGGATAATAATTTTGTCCTTATATTAAGGCTTCTACAATAGATTCCAACTCATCTCCCTGCCTCTGTAAGAAGCAGCTTAAAAGATGGTTTTGCCAGGCTGGGAATGTGGCTTAGTGGTAGAGTGCTTGCCTAGCATGCATTAAGCTCTGGGTTTGATTCCTTAGTGCCATATACACAGAAAAGGCCAGAATGCTACCCTTTAGCAAAAGAAGCTCAGGACATGGCAAAAGAATGTTTTTGCCGTGTCCTGAGAATGAACTAAAATCCCCCAGCTTTGTATCTGTGCTATCTGGACTATATTTTTTGCTTGCTGTCTCTTTGCAATCACCTTGTTTGCAGAAGGAAAGAGAAGATCCAGATATCAATCTTGTGCAGAAGGCAAACTGCCCCTCAAACAAGCAATACCTTCTTCTTCTTATCTTAAAGCAAACAGTCAAAAAAATTCAGGAGACCACCTTGTTCCTGTTCTGTTCCAGTATTAAAGTAGTAACTTCTCTGGAACTCCTCCAAGGGCAAAGACTGAGCTAATGGTTAAGCAGGCCATACCTACAACTTGGGTCTGTTTTAAGTATATATACCTCAGCGAGACCCTTTTAGTTCATGCTTATAATCCTAGCTCCTCAGAAGGCCGAGATCTGAGGATCAGGGTTAGAAGCCAGCCCTGGTAGGAAAGTCTGTGAGACTCTTGTCTCCAATTAACTACAAACCTCCCCCACTCCACACACACACATACAGAGCTGGGAGTGGAGCTGTAGCTCAGTTGGTAGAGCACCAGCTTGGAGCAAAAAAGCTCAGGGACAGTGCCTAGGCCCTGAGTCCAAGCCCAAAGGACACACACACACACACACACACACACACACACAAATTAACTGTGTATACTTTTCTCACCCCAACCTCATTTCCTCATTTTTCCTATACAACCTGAAGTCAATGTCTGTAACTCTGAAGACAGCTGAATATGCACTGAAGTGCTGTTTTCCCATAGCTTCCATGTAATAAATCTCCTTTCCCTGTCCTTCACCATGGTTTTTTGGCATAGGGAGGGGAGTGATTGAATCTCACTTGGGACTCCTGGACTTTGGCCCTGGGGTCTAAAAACCCAGTTTCACCTTTTCCAGTTATTATTCTCTACCCTAGGAAGGGAAATAATATGGACCATCTAGTGCTAAGGAGCAAGTTTTTAAATTAAATGGATTTATTTTATTTGAAAATTTCTTACTGTTATTATAAAGAAGGCTTACCATTTCTTAAGTGTTTTTTTTTTTTTTTTTTGGTCCAGTCGTGGGGCCTGAACTCTGGGCCTGCGTGCTGTCCCTCAGCTCTGCAGCTCAAGGCTAGCACTCTACCACTTTGAGCCACAGCGCCACTTCCGGCTTTTTTCTTTTTTCTTATGTGGTGCTGGGGAATGGAACCCAGGGCATCAGGCATGCAAGGAAAGTGCTCTACCACTGAGCCATCTTCTCAGCCCCCAAGGCTTACCATTTCTTAAGCCAGGTAATGAATACATTTCATTTTGGACAATGTCACCTCTTCCTTTGTTCTCTCAGATCTTCCTTCCTGTCCCCTCCCACAAATTGTATAGTTCATTTTCAACATAGTTTCTATTGAGTACCACTGATGCATTTACTCACCCAATGTCCTTCCATTTTTTTGCTTCTCTCCTTCCCTCCTCCAAAGATGGATAAATGAACAAACAAGACAAAAAAGAAAAGAAAAAGAAAAACTCATTTCCATGTCCAAAGAATTTATTTTTTTTGCTTTTTTGCCAGTCCTGGGGTTTAGGGATCTGGGTGTTATCCCTGAGCTTTTTTGGCTCAAGGCTGGTACTCTACCACTTGAGCCACACTACCACTTCTGGCTTTTTCTGTTTATGTGGTCCTAAGGAATCAAACCCAGGGCTTCATGCATGCTAGGCAATTACTCCATCACTAAGCCACCTTCCCAGCCCAAGAAGCAATCTTAAACAGTAGTATTAGCATTATTTTATTAAAGAGGAACAAGCCAAGTTTTCTTTTTGCTTATGTGGTGCTGAGGAATCGAACCCAGGGTCTCAGGAATGCAAGGCAAGCGCTCTACCACTGAGCCATCTTCCCAGTCCCACAAGCCAAATTTTGAGCACATGTTTAATCCTAAAGTTTGTGCCCTTTCCATACCTCCAAATTATCAGGTAACCATAAAATACTAATTTTCCCACAAATTATCCTGCTCAAGAAATCTTCAGCCACCAACCCCTTCAGAATGTGATCCACACACTGTCTTAGCATTCCACATCACACATTACTTTTTTTTTTTTTTTGGTCAGTCGTGGGCCTGAACTCTGGGCCTGGGCGCTGTCCCTCAGCTCTTCAGCTCAAGGCTAGCGCTCGACCACTTGAGCGAGCTACAGCACACTTCCAGCTTTTTCTGCTTATTTGGTGCTGAGGAATTGAACCCAGGGCTTCATGCATGCAAGGCAAGCACTCTACCACTGAGCCACCTTCCCAGCCCCCATGCACTACTTCTTTATCCAGCACTTTCCTCCAGGAACTCTGTCCTCCACAAAAACTTACCCACCACCCCAACCACAGGCAGTATGTACATCCTCAACTTCTTCCTACTTACCTTCCCTTATTTAATACCGGCCCTTTCCTTCAGGGCCTAGCTAAAGCCTTTCTGATGACCCCCAACCCCTGACATCCCTGTAGCACATGCCTGTGGTCTTTCTTTTTAATTATAATTTTATTGTTAATATTGAGGTGATGTACAGAGGGGATACCATTTCATAATTCAGGTAATGATTAGCGATTCTTTTTTGGACGTCACCACCTCTTCCTTCCCTTTCCCTCAGCATCCTTTTTTTTTTTTTTTTGGACACTTCTCACTAAGGTGTAAACCTCTATCCTTCCATGAATGGGCTTTCTTTTTGGTTTTAGCATCTCAGGTAGCCCTGAGCCCTGCACAGAAAAAGAGCCGGATAATTACAGGTTCTTTGGGATGAAAGCGGATCCTCCCAGCTGGGTGAGCTCTGTCGCTTTGGGGTGAGGGGCTGAGCTTCACCTCAACTTCACCTAAAGCTTCTAGCCTTTAAACACTGCACGGGTCTATTCTTCTCAACACCCCGAGCCCCCCAGGGCATCCCCTCCGACCCCCTTTTCCAAAGCCACCCTCTCAGACCCCCGCGTTTCTTCCCCTTCTCCTCCAACCCAGCCCTTCCCCCGGGGCCCCGCCCCTGCGCGCCCACCGCAGACCCTCGCCCCGGGGTGGGGGCAGACCCCGATCCTAGGGGCGCTCCCCCAAGATCGGGTTATTTTCACGGCTTCCCCCCCCACCCCCGCTCCCCTCGGCCCTTCCCAGAGCCGCTCCGGGCCCCCGCCGTGGAGCTGCGCCCCAGCCGCGGCGACCTCTTCCCCGGC
>NW_012267229.1:15899676-15917570 GCF_000151885.1 Dipodomys ordii
GGCTGAGGGGTCTGAGGTGGGCCGAGGTGGGGCCGAGGTGGGGCTGAGGAGGGGACGGCGGCCGCGGCCCCCCGGTGGAGGAGCGGGCGGTGCGGCCTGCGTGGCCGCGTGTGAGGGAACGTACGACGCCGCGGAGTAAATAGTGAGCGCGGCGGTCTGTGGTGGGCTGAGGAGAAAGCTGGCGGGGGAAGGAAAGCAGGGGAGCGAGAGCTCGGCCGCTTGCCGCCCCCTTCCCTCTCCCCCCCCCTCTTCCCCAGACCTGCAGAGTGGTCAGGGTGCATTTGTCCCGCGTGGCCCTCCGCGGGGCAGAACTGAGGCCAGCAGGGGTGGGGGTGCGGGGTGCAGGAAGGCAAATGTCAGCTCGGTTGCGGGGAGAAGTTTGTAACCATCGGAGCCGCTCAGCCAGTTTGGGAGGCAGCGAGCTGATCAGCGCTGGCATGTGCGAGCCAAAGCTCCAGGCGGGGATTGGATGGATCCGCGCATAGTACCTGCGTGGATACAGGCATCATAACAACCGTAAGGCCAGCTAGCGTTCCCTGCGCTCGCGAGGCACAGGCCTGGTTGCTTTGTCTGATAGGAATGCACTCAGTAATGATCCTCCTTGCTGCTTCATGAAAGTGTGGCAGTTCGTATCCCCATTTTACAGGTGAGGCTGTACACTCAGAGAGGTTAAAGGAATTTGCCCAAGGTCACGCAGCTAGTGTATGATGGAGTTGGGATTCTAACCTGGGCAGGTGGACAGTAGTCTCCTCCTAGCTAACTGTGACACTATTCTGTGTTACATGGGTTAGCAGGGCAGTTGGACTGATTTCTCTGACCTCTTCCAAACCTAGGGGTCTGCAGTTCTAATCAAGAATAGTGAGACAGAGGTATTCTGGTGGGGGAAAAGCAGAGTGGTTGCCTGAATTATCTGGAGAGAAAGAGTGTAGCAGGCAGTTTAGTTGTCCAGGAATAGCCTACCAGACTGGTGATTTCTAACTGAAGCACAAGACTCAGAGGGTCATAAGTTCCCTGACATTTTGTGAAAATTTGTGTTTATGTAAATGTTGCTTTTCTAGGAGAGAATCCACACATTTCTTCAGATTCTCAAAGGGTTAAATGTTCCAAAAATTGAAGCTCTTTAAGAGAATGTCCTCCAAAGATACTGTTCCCCAAAGATCTTATAATTGCTAGTTGACTTTTAGAGAAAACTTTTTGTAGCTTGTGTTTTTGCTCTGTCTCAGATCAAAGTAATGTGTTTAGTGAGTTCTATACCTTAGAAGAAGCAGGATGCTCTTAGACTTCCTGAGTATAAAAAGGTGAAGTGGCAAGACCCTGGCCTGGGATTTAAAAGCCTTGAGCTTTCATCTGCCCTTGGCCTCTGGTGGTTTCTGTGACCTTGAGCCATTTCCTTGCCCTCTCTAGGCTTGAATCTCACCATCTCTAACACGAAGAAACAGAGCAGGATGATTACAAGTTTGAAACCTTCTTATTCCTGTGGTATTTCAAGCTTTAAAAGGAGGTGATTTGCTTAAATATATCAGGATTTGAAGAGAAGGCTATATTTACTCACTGGTGCTTATTAGCCTTACCACTTTTATAGGCTTTGAATATTCCACCTTGCTTAGCCTTTTTGTTTTCAAACTTAAGTTGCCTTGTTGTATCAGGCTATCCCCAGAATAGCTACATTCATCCAAAGGATCATTTTAGTTGCCTTTTGTGGGGCATTTTTGGACCTCATTTTCAACTTGATCATTATCCCCAGATGAAGGACCCTATGGTTTCTTCATAAAGTAAGGATGATTTCTTCTTTGGTTTCCAGGTCCTACCCTTCTTCTTCCTATCCCTTTGTCAGTGTCCTGAACTTAATGTATTAGGCCACTGCCTTTAGAAAACCATCTGTAATAGTTCCCTGATCCCTTTCCTGGGTCAGAACTGATAGCCTGGAATGCAACACCCTACATGAGGATTATTTTTATCAGAGTGCTTGCCTTACCTACCTTTCCCCACGTTTATGTTCAGCTGCCATTTTGTATCCCACTCACTCGCTTCCTTCCTCCTCTTTGCTCCAGCATAGCATTTCCTTACTTGAAAGGACTTAAAGGATCTGCAGTCCTGAAATTTTCAGTTTGCTCTACTTCTTCTAGATTACTTATTAAAATTTTAAGTCAGACAGATCCCAGCATGGTCTCTTGGGGCCCCCTGTACTCCCAATTCTCTTCCATTCAGAGAAGTGATCATTTGTTTCCATCTGGTGTTTCCTACCTCTAAGTGAGTTCTCAGGCCTTGAAACATGACTCTTTATTCCATTCCATTTTCAATGTCTAACACATTGTCCAAAACTTCCTGAAAGACAGAAGAATGATTATCAGGCTGCTTCTCTCAAACAATTTATGCCTTATTATCCCCTCACTGAACACTAGTGGATCATATTATTAGAACCCTGTAGAAATATTGTTGCTTTCCAGCCAGTAGATAATACTGCTCACTCATCTTTCTGCCTCCAAAGTCCCTAGAGTCTAGCCCCCACTCTGTCTCCCCATTAGCAGGCTGCCTTTCCCAGGGCTCAATGATAATGCATTCTGACTCCAGATAAGCGAGGCTCTCCTTTATCCTAAACAAGCAGCCCAGGTTTCCCTGGATATGGTCACATGTTCTTCACTGCTGACTTCTTTAGGTATCACTTATTTCTCTTCCGTCAGGAGAGCCCACTGAGGCAGCCCCAGCCAGTGTGTCCTTATTTGGGAGGAAAAAGTTGTAGTTTTGACTAGTCCAATCACTTTGTATTTTTAAATCTAATACTACCCCATCTCTCAAGGCTCACCATTAAGTATATGGTCAGCATTCAGTGATTCTGATCGTGTGTGTGTGTGTGTGTGTGTGACTAGGATTTGAACTCTGGGCTTTGGGGTACTGAGGTCTGAGATACTCCTGGCCTTGTGTTTACCAGGCAGGCATTCTCCTATGTGAGCCACACCCCCAGCCTTTTGTTTGCCTATCTGTTTTTCAGAAAGGGACTTTCGTTTCTTTCCATGCCAGCCGGAACCACAATCCTCATATTTATGTTTCTTGAATAACTGGGATAGCAGGTACACACTACCATGTCCAGCTTTAAAAAAAAATTAAGTAGTTATACAATGGGAAGGGATGGGAAGGGGAAACAAAGGAGGAGGCTACAATGCTTGATAAGAAATGTACTCATTATCTTGCCCATGTAATTGTAACCCCTCTCTACAGTATTTTCACAATAAAAAAATAAAAATAATTAAGTAGTTATACAAAGAAGTTTCAATTCCATGATTCAGATTATGAGTATAATGCATTTTGATCAATGTCACCTCTTCCATCGTTCTATGTCATCCCCCCCCCCATTGCTACCCTTGAAACCCTTGAGGTTGTTGTTTTGTTAGTCATGAGGCTTAAACTCTGGGCTTGGGCCCTGTCCCTCAGCTCTTCAGCTCAAGGCGAGCACTCTACTTCTTGAGCCACAGTGCTTATGGTTTTCTGGTGGTTAATTGGAGATAGGAATCTCATGGACTTTCCTGCCCGGGCTGGTTTTGAACTGAGATCCTCAGATCTCAGCCTCCTGAGTTGATAGGATTACAAGTGTGAGCCACTGGCACCCAGTCGAGTTATTTTTTAATAATTGATTGAGGTAGACTGGCCTCTAACCAGGAACCTCCCCAATCTCCTCCTCCCAAGTAGTTAGGATTTTAGGTGTGAACCCCTGTCCCAGATTACTCTATTCTTTATGTCTAAAAGTTACAGAGATCTGAAATAGGCACTTACGGTCTCAAGATACCTTCTAAAATCCTTTTATAGGGAAGGGACTCATTGTCCTTCCTTCAGTAGAAATAGAGGTCTTTTCCACTTCCAGTATGTCCCATTCTAGTTCTTGAAAGGGGTAGTTTTAGAACTAGTAGAAGTAAATTAGTTATATCAAAGGCACTAATGTTAAGAAATGCCTAGTCTTATAATAATATGGTATCATTTAAACTCTAAAAAGGAGGACTAGTGTAATATTATCTCCTCAGTGCCCAATACCATGCCTGACACCTTCTAGACATGTGATAACCATTGGAAAATTAGTTTTATTATCTGTGTTCCCCACCAAACTCTTCATACAACTCTTACCACACAAGTCAGTAGCTCTTTTGGGGAATAAATGGACACATGCTAGAGGTATGCATAGGGTGCAAGGAGGCGCTGAAAAGGGAGGAGGTAAGGCTCCCCAGCTAGAATTGGAGCAGAGAATGCTTCAGGAGAAGGGAACATCTGAGATGTACCTTTGAGGGAGGAGAAGAATAGACAATGATAAGCAGGCAGTACATAACCATGGCTCCACATGGTTCCCATGTGTTTAGGGAAACTGGATAATTGGCTGCGCCTGGAGCATTGAGTTACTTGCTGTTTCCAGTAAGAGTGTGAGGAGAGGAGGCTGTGTGGAAAGGGAGGCAGAGAGCTGATTGTAAAGTTGGCTTTTGTCCAAAGGCGTAGGGGAGTCATTAAAGGTTTCTGAGCAAAGTGACCTGCTCAGAGCCATGTCGAGGAGGCAGAGGGGCTGGGCTGGGCTTGCTCCTAAGTTGTTCTGAGAGCTGGCTTCTCAGTGTTGCTTTGTTAGCATGACTTAGGCCTGAGTGTTTTAGGGAATGGTATGTGGGTAAAGGTGTGAGTTCTGGCTCTGGCTGTCTCTCGCTGTTTTGTGATGCTGAGAATAGAACCTAGGCCCTTGTGCATGCTGAGCAAGTTCTTTACTACTGAGCACACCCATCCACTGCCGAGAGGTTTTGGAACCAGTCATTTAGTTTCTTTGAACTTCAGCATTGATTCAAATCCTTCACTTCATCATCACAACGGGCATTTGTTTTAAAAGTCAGCTTTGAGCCAGGTGCTGGTGGCTTATCCCTGTAATCCTAACTACTCAGGAAGCTGAGATCTAATCATCATGGTTTGAAGCCAGCTCAGGCAGAAAAGTCTGTGAGACTCTTATCTACAATAAACTACTCAGAAAAAGCTGGAAGTGGTGCTGTGGTTCAAGTGGTAGAGGGCTAGCCTTGAGTACAAAGAGGCACAGGGACAGCACCCAGGCCCTAAGTTCAAGCCCAAGGATGATAAAAAATAAAAAGCCAACTTTGAGCTAGGCTTTAACAATATACAGGGTAATAGTAAAGTCATATATATTTATAAACACATATACATATATGACTTTGTATATGTATACATATATTAATAAATATCTTCCCAAAAGTTACACATGTAACAAAGTAGAGAAAAGCAAGATATTATTATTGTTGTTATATTATTGATGGCACTTTATTATTGATATGTTATTGATGCATAAGATGATATTAATATTATTGTTATAATATTAACAATATTATTATTGTTGTTGTTGTTATTTTGGCTCTTTGAAATGGAGTCTGTGTAGTTCAGACTGACCTCAGGCTCACAATTCTCCTGCCTCAGCCTCTAGAGGGCTGAGATTAGAGCATGAGCAACCATGCCAGGCCTGCTTTAAACTTAATAACAAAATTTTAAAGTGTACCAGATATCTGACTGACATGTTACTTTCACAGTCATCTTGCTTTGAATGGCTTTTACTACTGGAAGTGGCACTAGTTTTAGATATCTATATTTTATGTTATGGAAAAGAATTGCAATGCGTATGACCTAGCACCCCCCAGTCTGCTTCTGTGACCTGTGAGACCCTGCATGATTAAGTCCCTTCCACTTTCTGGCTTCCTTTTTTTCTACCCACTCTCCTTATTGTCACTAGACTCAACTACTTTGGCCTTCTATTTTCCTAATATGCTTTATTCTTTCCCTCTTATGAATAGAGGATATTCTTTTTCCTGAAATGTTGTGTCTTCAGCTAGCTCATTCACAAGTCTTACCTGAGAGACCATCCCTCACTCATAACTTATATCTCTTGCAATGCACATTTATGACACCTTATCCTTTCCTTTTATTCTACTTAACATGATTGCAATGAAATGGTTAATATTTCCATATATATGTCCCACACCAGGCAGTAAGTTCCTTGAGGAAGAGTTCAGTAGGGTTAACAGGCATGTATGAAGCTTTATTTATAAAGTAATATGAAATGTGCTATACATGAGAGACATGATAATTCCATTGGGAGCACAGAGGATGTCCACCATTAGTGGTACATTTTGAAGAATATCCAATAGTTCGTCAGGATGGGGCCAGAATATATGTGCTGAAGGTATTCTAGGAAGCAAGACTGAAACACAGGCATACGACAGAACCTGCAAGACCTGTTCAGGCAACACAGTAGGTTCAATAGAGCTACAGTATGAGGAACCCGAGATGGGCAAGAAAAGGCTTGAAGTTTGTTGAAGGCCATGCTAAGGAATAGAGACTTTGCAGCTGGCAATGAGCAACTAGAAGATCAGCTCCACACTCAATCCATCCATGCTAAAATAATGAAAACTATTGTAATTAGAGATTATCTGGTTCAGCCATCTTCTCATTACAATTAAAAACTGAGGTCTGGCCACTGCTCTTTCTTTGTTTTCCTTATCTTTTTTTTCTTTTTTCTTTTGGTCAGTCATGGGGCTTGAACTCTGGGCCTGGGTGCTGTCCCTCAGCTCTTCAGCTCAAGGTTGATGCTCCACTTCTTGAGCCACAGTGCCACTTCTGGCTTTTTCTACTTATGTGTGCTGAGGAATCAAACCCAGGGTCTCATGCATGCAAGGCAAGCACTCTACCACTGAGCTACCTTCCCAGCCCATCCTGTCCTTCTTTTTTTCTTTTTTCTTTTTTGTAGGGCCTGAACTCTGGCCTGGGCGCTGTCCATCAGCTCAAGGCTAGTACTCTACCACTTGAGCCACAGCACCACTTCCGGTTGTTTCTGCTTATGTGGTGCTGAGAATCGAATCCAGGGCCTCATGCATGCAAGGCAAGCACTTTACCACTGAGCCACCTTCCCAGCCCCCTGTCCTTATTTCTTAACTCACCACTGAGTCCAGCCCCAAGGGACAAGAGGCATTAGAAAGGGTGAAGAAAGCTAAGACTCCTACTTTCTCAAAGTGAATGACAGCGTAGCCACATTTCTGGCCTTGGGCAGGGGCCTCCCTGGAAGACTCGGATATCCTGGTGCTGACCCAAAACCCCAAATGCGCTGCTCTCCTGGGCCTGGTGATTATCTGGCTTGTGGTGGCCTTCTGGGAGAAGGCCAAGGACCTGGTGTGGAGCGCCAGGAATTCCCGTTAATGCACTCTCCACCCACTGAAGAACCAGTGGGAGCTAAAGGCAATGCAGCTCCAGGAAGGTGTTTGTCAAGAAACTAAAGTGGGCAGTGAGGGCAATCCTCTTTAGACTAGCTGGAAGTGAAGGAGGAGGAGGAGGAGAGAGAGAGAGAGACAGAGAGAGAGGAAGGAAGGAGAAAGAGAGAGAGGGAAAGAAAGGAAGGAAGAAAGAAAGAAAGGGAGAAAAGAAAGAAAGGGAGAAAAAAAAGAAAGATCATTTGGAAGCAACCCAGAGTATGGGGTGCATCATGACAAAAAGAACCCTTCCTGGGAGGCAGGGACATTGGGCTCCATTACTGAGTTCCCTACCAACTTGCTCTACAACTGTTTTGTTTGTCAGTCTTGGGTCTTGAACTCTGGGCCTGGGTGCTGTCCCTCAGCTCTTCAGCTCAAGGCTAGTGCTCTACTACTTGAGCCACAGCGCCACTTCCAGTTTTCTAGAGGTTAATTGGAGATAAGAGTCTAATGGACTTTCTTGCCCAGGCTGGCTTTGAACTGTGATCCTCAGATCTCAGCCTCCTGAGTAGCTAGGATTACAGGCGTGAGCCACTGGTGCCGGGAACTCTTCAACTTTGAATAAGTAATTTTCCCTCCCTGAGTTTTATTTTTCTCTTCTGCAAAATCAGCTTGTTAAATTGCATAATCTCTAAGATTATTGGCCAGTACATCCCCCAGAATAGTTAATGCTTTCAGTATGAAATGTTAAAAAGTAGTCATGAGTCAGGTGGACCCAGAAAAAGACAAGAACCTTGGTTGTAGGGGTAGTGGAGAAATAATGGATTTGTCTGTTGCTTGCTTGCTTTTTTGTTTTTGTTTTTTTGTGTGCGTGTATGCGTGTATGCCAATTCTGGGATTTAAACTCAGCTGCTTGTACTCTGGAAAGGCTTTCTTGCTCATGGTTGTTATTTTACTACATTAGCCACACTTTTAGTTAAAATGGAGTTGAAGGCAACAGACCCAGTGACTCCTACAGGAGTCATTGAGGAGATCTGGTGATTTGGCTTGTCATCTAAGACTAAAGGTGTCTTATCAATCTGTTGTCAGACACCTTGTATGCATATACTGTTTTGTAGAATACGAACTTCTTTGTACAACTACTTAAAGATAATAATAATAAAAAATGTTTTAAAAAAAGAAATATGGAAAAAAACAGTTTGGGACCAGAGAGCTAAAACAATAAACAGAGCAGCAGAGTAAGATCCCTTATAGATTAAAGGAAAACAACATTGTTTTACCATGTGAATTCAGAAGACTAAGAACACAGAAGGTATCACAAGTTTATACCGAAGACATTGCATTGATACTTTTTATATTCTAATATATATTCTAAATCTAATTATATTCTAATTCTATTGGAATATAATAAATTTCAACTTATTTGTCAAATTATCAATTTATTAATTCTAATAAGTTTCACTGTGAAATATAAAATCAGAATATACTAATATAAAATATATAATAATAATATGTAATATAAAATCTGGGCATATATTTTGCATTGTTCTGTTGTAGTTAGGATATCAAAGGCAACTCTGTTTTAAAATATTATTCCATTATTTCTACCTAAAGCTTTACCAGTTGTAGTTTTACAGCCTGGAGACAAGAGGAAACAATGTGGTTAAAACATTAACAATGTAAGGCCCAATAAAGAGGAGGAACATATGGACTTCTCTATGGAAATATTTGGTGGTAGAAAGGCAGTAGTGTAAGTTCCTGTCTGGTTGAAAGGTAGACAGGCCTGGATATCAGGTAATTGTGCATATAAACAATTCTTTCACCTTCTTGGCTTTAGATACTTTTGAAATGGTAAGTATAACAAACAATTACATTTTGATTTAAAAAACAGAATGTAGGAACAGGAACATTGGAATAGCATTTTTTTGGGGGGGGGTCTGGTCGTGGGGCCTGTCCCTCAGCTCTTCAGCTCAAGGCTAGCGCTCTACCACTTGAGCCACAGTGCCACTTCTGGCTTTTTTTTTTTTCCTGCTTATGTGGTGCTGAGGAATTGAACCCAGGGCTTCATGCATGCAAGGCAAGTGCTCTACCACTGAGCCACCTTCCCAGCCCTGGAATAACATTTTTTATGTTCTAGAATAAGCAAAATATTCTATGTGCATGTACTAGTTTCAATTTGCTGTAACAATTTGCCACAAATTTATTGTCTTAAAGCAATACAGCTGGGGGTCTAGCTCATTAATAGAGTGCTTGCCAACTTACACAGGTCCTAGGTTTGGTTCTTAGTATCCCAGAAAAAACACAAATCCCAAATGTGTCTTACATTTCTGGAGACTGGAAGTCTAAACAAAATATGTATACAGGGCTGAAATCAAGGTGGGCAAGGCTGTGTTCCTTCTTTAGGCATATGGGGGGAATCCTTTATCTTTTCCTGTTTCTTGAGGCAGCTCTCATTCCTTGGCTCAAGGACCTTTTCCATCAGTGGTATTCCTCTGGTCTCTGCTTTCTGTCATCATGTCTCTGACTCTGACTCTCTTCTCTCCCTTTTGTAAGAATTCTTGTGAATCCACATAACCCACATGAATAAATCCAGAATAGTCTCCACTCCCCCTCCACCTGAAGATCCGTAATCTAACACCATCCCTACCCTCAAGCTTTCATAGTCAAGAGGAAACAGAAAATTCACTTGTAACCCCAATATAGTATGGTAAGAAAGAGGGAATGCTGAGAAGGGACAGAGGAAGGAACACCTGATACAGATTTAAGAAGTCAAGGGAGATTTCCTTTCCAGAGAAAGAAAAAAAAAAGAGAAAACACAAAGTGGTCTGCCCTATACATACATACATATATATGTGTGTGGTGTGGTGTGTGTGTGTGTGTAGGTCTAGAAGAACTATAACACACTGGAAACAAAAACACTAGTCAGGGAATGGTAAATGAGTGCAGAAGTCAGAGATCATCACAAGGCTCCTTACTAAACAGATATAAATCTCTGGGTACTCTTGAATTCCTTTGGAGGGTATTCACACTTACTGTTCCTTTTTTCTGGAACATTTTGTCTACTATCCAAATGGCTCTCAACTGCTTCAAAACTTTTTTTTTTTTGGGTCCGGTTGTGGGGCTTGAACTCTGGGCCTGGGCGCTGTCCCTCAGCTCTTCAGCTCAAGGCTAGAGCTCTACCACTTGAGCCACAGCGCCTCTTCCGGCTTTTTTCATTTTGCTTATGTGGTGCTGAGGAATCGAACCCAGGGCCTCAGGCATGCAAGGCAAGTGCTCTACCACTGAGCCATCTTCCCAGCCCCCTCAAAACTTTTTTTAAATGCCAGAGATTTCCCTGACCATCTTCTATAAAATAGCTGCCATACCACTTTCTATCTCCTTAGCCTGCTTTGTTCTTCATGACACTTATTACCATGTGTTTCTCCTACTAGACACTCAACTAGCAAGTAACTAGAAAGTCCTTTTGTCATTGTGGCTCTAGCACTTGGCCCCTGTCTGCAGTTAGGTCCTCAAAAAATATTTATTGAATGGATAAACTGAAACAATCAGATCTGATGTTTAGAAGTAGAACCAGTAATTCTTTGGTAAAACACTGGATGTGGGCAGTGAAGAAGAGGAAGGAGTCATGGGTCACATGAAACTTCTGGTTTGGATAACTGGATTCCCTGATGTACACGGCACAAGTGTAACAGGGTCATTGTGATCTGAGATAAGACAGTGCACATTGGGAGTATGAGAAATAGGAAGTCCCAGGAAGGAAGGATGCCTGTCCAGTAGTTAGTGTAAAATGCCCACCTTTTGCCACATATTAGTTTTGTGACTCTGGGTAATCACTTAATCTGTCAAAACCTCAGTATCTTCATCTACAAAGTGGGGATCAGCATTTGTACCTCCTGAAGTTGTATTCTTGAGTGCCTAGCACAATGACAAGTTCATAGGAGGCACTCAATAAGAACAGATATGATCATTCTCAATACAATCTCTGGCTATTATAAACTTGTTTTATGCTGGGTAGTAGTGGCTCACACCTATAATACTAGTTACTCAGGAGGCTGAGATCTGAGGACATTGATTTGAAGACAGCCCAGTAGAAAAGCCTATGAGATTCTTATCTCCAACTAACCACCAGAAAAGCAGAAGTAGAGTTGTGGCTCAAAGTGGTAGAGTGCTAGCCTTGAGCAGAAAAGCTCAGAGACAGTACCTAGACCCTGAGTTCAAATCCCACGACACCTTCTTCTTCAAAAAACATTTTGCAGTTTTGAGTGTGGAACCCAGAGCTTCACACATGCTAGGCAAGTGCACTACCACTGAGCCATACCCTCAGAAAGAGTAAATTTCTTTCTTTTTCTTTTTTTTTTTTGTTGGTTGTAGGTGCTGAACTCGGGCCTGGGCGCTGTCCCTCAGCTTTTCAGCTCAAGGCTAGTGCCCTACCACTTGAGCCATAGTGCAACTTGCGGCTTTTTTCTGCTCATGTGGTGCTGAGGAATCGAACCCAGGGCCTCATGAATGTGAGGCAAGCACTCTACCACTGAGCCAACTTCCCAGCCCAAGAGTAGTTTCTTAGGTGGAGTCAATATCTATGGCTGCACTTTCTCATTCTGGTCTTAGTTTTGTGCTCTATACAAACGGAATAGATCTTTCTTGTGTTCATAGTCTCCTTTCATGTAGTCTTCCCTCCTCTAGCCTAACTTAGGCAATCCTCATCTGTCCTCACAAGTCATGGTCCAGTTCTCTTTCTTCCCTGGCTGCTCTCCCTTAGTCAAGTTCCAGTTTATCACCACCCTCCATAGATAAACCTCTAGAATAGGACTTGAAACTGTGTCTCTGTTGCTCAATCATCATCCAGATTGTGACTTCAGTTGTCAATTTTGTTGTTGTTGTTGTTTTTTGGTTGGTCGTGGGCCTGAACTCTGGGCCTGGGCTCTGTCCCTCAGCTCTTCACCTCAAGGCTAGCACTATACCACTTGAGCCACAGCGCCACTTCCAGCTTTTTCTGCTTAGGTGGTGCTGAGGAATTGAACCCAGAGTCTCATGCATGCGAGGCAAGCACTCTACCACTGAACCACTTTCCCATCTCCTGAGTTGCCAAATTCTTTGATCAAGGTCTTTTATTCTTTCTTCCCCCTTCTAGCCCAAACTTGACATCTTATTTTCTGGTTCTTTGTAGTCTTCGCCTCTTGACTTTGTGATAATGGCACCTGGCTACACCATTTTGGATGGAAAACCCTAACCCAATCATATCCTCCCACTGTTCCTCTAGGCAGTGCAGTCTGGTTTCAATTTGATGCTCTGGAATGTCTCTGAGTACCTGTTATAACTGATCTAGTACCCTTGTCTCTGTTTTCCAAGTGCCACTCCTCAGCACCGCCAGCAATCTTCCTTGTCCACCCCCACTGCCACTTCTAATCTCACCACCGCCTCTGCCGTCTGCCACTCTCTTCCCTCTTCTGTCCATGGCATTTTTTCCCCTTTTTGTTATCCTCTTGTGTCTCCTTTCCCTGCCACTACTTCGAAACATCTCGGCTTTGGCTTCTTGGAAACCAAAATTTGCCTTCTGGCCAGTGGACCAATCAAACTCTTTTGTCTATGATCACTACATCTTTGGTTCAGCCCAGCTATTTCTGTCCCTGCTGTATTCTGTGATTCTTCTCACTTTCCTTTGGGCTTACACCTCCTTCCGCACTTAGAGGGTGACAGACATCTTAGCATTGTTAACTGAGCTGTAAAAGTTAGACTTCTGACCAGCCAGAGATTGATTAATGGATCCAGGTGTAAAAAGATAAAAGGTAGGTCATTCTGTTGAAAACTGAATAAGCCTTTTTTTTTCCTTTAGTGGACTTTTTTAAATCTTTTTTTTCAAATGGGACAATGGAGCCTGTCGCCTCATCCAGCAAGGAAGTCAAACAAGGAACCACTGAATTTCAGCAAACATGTTCTTCCAACTACTAATAGATACCAGGAATTGTGCTCATTAAGCTTTCTCAAGACAAAATCCTTTCCTTTGTGCCTGAGCAGTGCCTCCCATACCAACTGTTCATTCATTCATGAACTCAGTGGCTATGGTATCAGACACTGTGCTAAATGCTGAAGCAAGTACAAAAAAAAAGACTATGACACAATCCCTCAGCTCTTCAGCTCAAGGCTAGCACTCTACCATTTGAGCCACAGCACCACTTCTGGCTTTTTCTGCTTATGTGGTACTGAGGAATTGAACCCAGGGCCTCATGCATGCAAGGCAGGCACTCTACCACTGAGCTACCTTCCCAGCCCCTGTGACATAGTCTTTGTTTCCTAGGAACTCAACCTAGTAGGAGAAAACATTGTAGTTGTTGCATTTAGGATAGTATGTACCAAGTACTGTAGGAGCAAAGAGAGTTATCCACCAGCTGCAGTTCAACTGAGTCAGGCTTTCAGAGAACTAATAAGAGTCCATTAACATGGAGGAATGGGATATACTTTATATTGGCACCACACCTCTTTTGTAATGGTCTGAAGTATCTTATATATTATAATGTGTGTTTTTAATTTTTAATTATCTTTAAGTAGTTGTACAAAGGGGGTGCTATATAAATGCATTATGAATGCAGTGCATCTTGATCAGTGTCACCCCTTCAACATTCTCACCCCACTTCGAACCACTCCTTTCCTTACTTTGCTTAATTTTGTGGTGTATATACACTGAATTCTTGACTTCATCCCCCCTACTTCCCTCCTTCATTTGTCTACTCCTTCTCCTTGGTCCCTGCCTTGAGTGTACCCATTTCCTGGTGTTGATTTAGTTGGGTTTTGACCTAGTCTTTCTAAAAGATTATACTACTTGAGCTCTCTGTGGAGTCTATTATACTTCAGTTAATTAATTTGTAACCACTTGCATAGGCCCATCCCAACATGTTTACTTCTAGATTTACAGGGACATTCTATCTACCATAAATGAAGGAAACTCTGCAACCCTTGTTACTCTGGGTATGGCTTACTTCACTTAATAGAATTTTTTTTCTTTTTGGGGTCCGGTCGTGGGGCCTGAACTCTGGGCCTGGGTGCTGTCCCTCAGCTCTTCTGCTCAAGGCTAGCGCTCTACCACTTGAGCCACAACACCACTTCCGGCTTTTTTCTTTTTGCTTATATGGTGCTGAGGAATCGAACCCAGGGCCTCATGCATGCAAGGCAAGCCCTCTACCACTGAGCCACCTTCCCAGCCCCACTTAATAGAATTTTTTCTAAGTCTTTCCAGTTTCTTTTGAATGGTACAATATTATTCTTTCTAATAGAGAGTAAAATTCCATTGGGTATATATGCCAAATTTTCTTGATCCATTTGTCCATTGAGGGGCATCTAGGCTGATTCCACATCTCAAAGACCTCAATGTAAAACAGAAACCATGAAACTTACAGGAAGGGGTAGGGAAAACAGGACTCCTGGGTACAGATCAGAACTTTCTAAGTAAATCCAAAATCATAACAAATCAAAGAAAGATTTGATAAATAGGATTACATCAAACTTAAAAGTTTCTGCACAGCAAAGGACATAGCTAACAAACTAAATAGAAAGACCACAGAATGGGAGAAGATTTTTACTAGGTATAATCAGAATATACTTAGAGGTCAAAAAATTAAATCCTCGGGCTGGGAAGGTGGCTCAGTGGTAGAGCGCTTGCCTTGCATGCATGAGGCCCTGGGTTCAATTCCTCAGCACCACATAAGCAGAAAAAGCCAGAAACTGTGGCTCAAGTGGTAGAGTGCTAGCCTTGAGCTGAAGAGCTAAGGGACAGCGCCCAGGCCCAGAGTTCAAGCCCCACGACTGGCAAAAAAAAAAAAAAAAAAAAATTAAATCCTCAAAAATTAAACCCTCAAAGAAACAAAAACCCAATTAATAAATTGGCTGATGACTTAAAGAGAGACTTGTGAGAAGAAGTAAAAATGGCTAATAGACACATAAAGAAATACTCAACATCTCTGGCTATAAAGGAAATGCAAATCAAAACCACACTGAGGCTAGGTGCCTGTGGCTCACGCCTGTAATCCTAGCTACTCAGGAGGCTGAGATCTGAGGATCACGGTTCAAAGCCAGCCCAGGCAGGAAATTCTTATCTCCAATAACCCACCAGAAAACCAGAAGTGGCACTGTGGCTCAAGCAGTAGAGAGATTGCCTTGAGCTGAAGAGCGCAGGGACAGCGCCCAAGCCCAGAGTTAAAGACCCATGACCACCACCACCAACAAAAAAAGACACTGAGTTTTCACATCACCCCAGTTAGAATGGCCATCACCAAGAAAACAAAGAATAACAAACTTTGGCAAAGATGAGGCCAAAAGGGAATTCTAATACATTTTTGGTGAGGATGTAAACTTGCTTAACTGCTCTAGAAAGCAGTATGGAAGGTTCTCAAAAAATTAAACATAGAACTACCCTATGATCCAGCAATTCCACTCCTGAGCATTTATCCAATGGAACACAAACCAATTCCAATAAAAGCCACAGCACAACCATCTTCTTTGCAACACTATTCATCATAGCCAGTGTACATAATCAGCCCAAGATACATTTTTAGGTAAAGCATTTAAGGAAAAATATAACTTGGTGATCTGAAAGATGAAAAATGTGATCATTCCCTTCAAGTACCACTGTGCTCAATATTTAAGCTATATATTTGGCTGAAAGATCTGTATCAGAGAGGAAAAAAGGAAAATCATTGGGTTACCCTATGTTCCTTTTCTTACCTCTCAAAGTGAAGAGAATTCCCTCAAACTAAAGCTTGGTCTGAGAGCAAAGAGTATGTAATCCAATTTAGTTGTCATTTACCTACTGAATGCCAGTCCCTCTGCAGTGCTCCCAATCTTCTGAGAGAGATGGTTATGCCCATAAACTGTCCTGTAGAAAATAGTCTTGATCATGATAGATATTCTACCCTCCACTGACCCCATGAGGACAGCTCTTGGTCAGGGGACAATGTGGAGGGCAGGATGTCTAGATGTCAAAAGGCAGAGAAGACATCAAAATCGAGTTTTCCACTTGAATTTACATAACAGAAAGTCATCTGAAGAGATAACAAATCTACTTTGAATGACTACTAGTTATCAGATGTTATTCATTCATTTCACGTTAACAACTCTGTGGAAGAAGATAGAGACACTAAGTGGTGCTGGAAAGTGGTAAAGTCAGGATTCCATCTCAGGATTGTACATCATTCCTGATGTAACACTTGTTCATTCAAATCCTGAATGAGAAAGAGAACATGAGGTGACCTTCTGGCTGAGAGTTATAGAGATAATATGATCCTGAGATTTTAGCATCTGATGATCTGACTTACCTGGGAATAGAAGTTGAAGCACTCAGGTGAGGGTGTGGGTAACACTGATTTCCCTGTCATTTCCATTTGTTCGCATTTTACTTGAGCTTTTTGGGCTGGTACTGGTCCAGTCAACTCAAAAGCAATTGTAATAT
This sequence comes from Dipodomys ordii, assembly GCF_000151885.1. NCBI lineage: Eukaryota > Metazoa > Chordata > Mammalia > Rodentia > Heteromyidae > Dipodomys > Dipodomys ordii. The sequence goes on from NW_012267229.1 coordinate 15,916,321, forward strand.
GTCCATTTTGTGAACAGATGACCTGTCATCTCTCTCCACTTCCCTCCTTTTCAACCTCTCTACTCATTGTTATTTTAAATACTCTTCAAAATGTGTCATGCTCTCCTAAATCTCCAGCTTACTGCATATGCTTTAACTTTCTCTCTCTCTCTCTCTCCCTCTCTCCCCCTCTCTCATTTTTTTTTGTGCCAGTCTTGGCCTTGAAATCAGGCTTGGATACTGTCTTGGAGCTCAAAGATAAAGCTCTACCACATGAGCCAGAGTGCCACTTTGGTCTTCTTTGTGGTTAATTGGAAATAAGAGTCTCACAGACTTTCCTGCCTGGGCTGACTTTGAACCTTAATCCTCACATCTCAATCTCCTGGATAGCTAGGATTACAGGCGTGAGCCACTGGTGCCTAGCACATGCTGTAATTTTTTTTTTTGGTCATAGGACTTGAACTCAGGGCCTGGGCACTGTCCCTGAGATTTTTGCTCAAGGCTAGTACTCTACTATTTTGAGCCACAGCACTATGTCCAGTTTTCTGGTGGTTAATTGGAGGTAAGAGTCACATGGACTTTCCTGCCTGGGCTGGCTTTGAACCTCAAGCCTCAGATCTCAGCCTCCTGAGTAGTTAGGATTACAGGCATGAGCCATGGGTGCCTGGCACATGGTATAACTTTTAAGACTCAGTTTAAATTTTACCTCTACCTAGAAGTCTTCCTTGAGTTATTTTTCTTTTTTTTAATTTAATTTAATTTTATTTGTGAACATACTGTACAGAGGGGTTACAATTACATGGGCAGGATAATGCGTACATTTCTTACCAAGCATTGCATCCTCCTCCTTTGTTTACCCTTCACATCCCTTCCCAGCCCCTTGAGTTATTTTTCTTTCCCCACTACCCATGAACAAGACACTCCTCTCTTTTCTCCCATAAAACCCTGTACACATGTACCTTGAAGCATTATACTTTCATATCCTGAGTTTATTGGTATGTGGTTCTTTACCCATAGTTGTATCTCAGGAGCCTTGTACAGTACTCAATAATAAGCATTTATAGGATGGTCAAAATGAATAACTACTCAGTGTCTAGTACAGTCCTGAGGATTGGATTTCTAAAGATGGCATGGACTCTTCCTTCAGTCTGGAGGAAATTGATATATAATGATTGGAGCCGGGGCTGGGAAGGTGGCTCAGTGGTAGAGCGCTTGCCTTGCATGCATGAGGCCCTGGGTTTGATTCCTCAGCACCACATAAGCAGAAAAAA
>NW_012267229.1:15919055-15979711 GCF_000151885.1 Dipodomys ordii
TTTTTCTTTTTGCTTATGTGGTGCTGAGGAATCGAACCCAGGGCCTCTGGCATGCAAGGCAAGCGCTCTACCACTGAGCCACCTTCCCAGCCCTCACAGAAAGTTTTTAGCACTAGGACAAAGAATTCCTAAATATCCTTTCTAAGTTCCACAATAGTTAATATTTATTGATTTGCTTTATTTATATAGCTCTCTCTCCTTTCTCCTCTCTCTCCCTCTCCCTCTGCCTTTCCCTCTCCTGTTCCCCCCCTGTCTATATTTATTTCTGAACATGTTTAGGAATAAGTTGCAAACATCACACACCCTTATGTAAGCCTAAATATTTTAGTGTATATTTCCTAAGCTAAATAATTCTCTTACATAATAGATATTCCTAAACATTTACTGTTTGTTTCTATTGAAATTAAAGAATACATTACTTTGTTTAAATTTACTTACAATTACTTGCTTTAGAGGGAGGTGGTTTAGCAATGAAGACTGTATATAATCTCTTGGCAACAGATATCCTATATTGTGATTCTTTCTCAGACTCTGACTTTAAATAAGAATTTCTGGTGGGCACATTTGCACAGATTGCTCTATTTAGTGAATTAACTGTTCCTATGCTCTTATGTGTTAGGCTTTTGACAGTGAGAAACCCTGTATTCATGGGTAAAGAGGTAGGGCAGGGAAAAGCTTTGAATACAAATTTATCTTTATTCTGTAGTCAATAGAGAGCCAATGATAAGTTCACAACAGGGAGTAAGCCAATCAGAGCTGTGTTTCCTGGAGATTAATTTGACAGTTTCTGTGGGATGGAATGAAGGAAGAAGGAATCAGAGCATGAGTCCTCAAGTCTCATGGGCAAAATGATCCCTAGTTTAAGGGCAAATCTCTGCCCAGGTAGAATGGCACCTTCTCTGCATAATGCATCCTTTTCTTTCACCTGTCTTTCAGAACTGGTTAAAGTCATATGGCTATCTGCTTCCCTATGATTCACGAGCATCTGCGTTGCACTCAGGGAAGGCCTTACAGTCAGCAGTCTCCACTATGCAGCAATTTTACGGAATCCCAGTCACCGGTGTGTTGGATCAGACAACGATCGAGTAAGATTTGTGTAGGACATTGTGCCTTTGAGCTTTCTGGACTTACATTTGGGTTTGCATTCACCATACATCCCATACTCATCCTACCTTCCTATCTTTTACTTTGGTAGTACCACCCTGGGAGGGCATATCCTAAAGTCCTTCCTTCTTTCCTTCTTTCCTTCCTTCCTTCTTTCTTTCTTTTTTCTTTCTTTCTTTGTTTCCTTCTTTCTTTCTCTTTCTTTCTTTCCTTCCTTCCTTCCTTCTTTCTTTCTTTCTTTCTGTCTTTTTTTTGGTCAGTTGTGGGGCTTGAACTTGGCCTGGGTACTGTCACTGAATTCTTTTGCTTTTAAGGCTAGTGCTATACCACTTTGAGCCACAGCTCCACTTCTGGTTTTTGAGTGGTTAATTGGAGATAAGAATCTCACAAGGACTTTCTGCCTGAGCTGGCTTTAAACTGTGATTCTCAGATTTCAGCCTCCTGAGTAGCTAGGATAATAGGCATGAACTACCAGTGCCCACCCCAAAGTACCCTTTCTTATGTGAACTAGGGGTATACCAGATGAGACAGAAGTTCCAGCTCTACTATTAACTTACTGTGTGATCTTGAAGACAAAGCCCTTGTAGCCCTCAGTTTCCTTGTGGTACAATGAAGGGTTGGGTTACAGAAGGTCTCTTAAATCTCCTCTTACTCCAGTAACTTACAGTCTTATAAGTTACTCTCTGGAGTTACTTGAAATGTACTCATCTAACTTGAAATTGAGAACTCTTGATTGATAATGGGTTGGCAACTCTTATTCTACTTTTTCCAACTATCAAACACATCAGTGCCTTTATGTGCTTAGGCCAAGTACCCCACCTTCAGAGGGTCACTATTCATGGAAAGTCACAGTCATCTGACCATACCAGCCTAGAGTTCATAAGGAGACAAAGTCTCTGGGAGCTACTTAGGAGGTGATAACAAATAAATCCAGGCACAAGGATGGTAGCAATCATTCAGAGTGAAAATAAAGAAGAGGGGGAAAAAGAGGGTTGGGTATGGAACTCCATGAAGCCAGCATAGAGGGAGCAGCCAGAAAAGTAGAGGAAGCTGTAGGTGAGTGATATCACAGCAATGAAGGGGGCATGGCACAGCAGGATCAGCTGCTGTGGAGTGATCAAACAGATTTTAGTAACCAAGAGGTCATCAGTAACCTCAGTAGTATAAGTCAGAGGACAATGAGAAGAGAGGTGAGGAGTAGAGATGGCAAGTGAAGGGAAAACTTAAAAGCATCCTGAGAGTGAAGGGGAGGAGAAATGGGTGGTAGCCAGAGGGATGACATTTGTTTTGTTTAAGATGTGAGAGAGTGGAACATGTTTCAGTTTGCTTCAGAAATAGCTAGAGAAGCTACTCAAGCTGTCTAAGACAAGCTATTCATGCCACAAAGGCCTGGAAAAGAGCTGGAGGAAAGCTCCAAAGGAGGTAGTAAGGGATGGGAACCCAAGCTCAGGTGAGAACAGATGGCAGGGCTGGGTGAGGACACAGGGGAGTTGGCAGCAAGTGGAATAGGAAATGCACCTAATTGTGGATCTAGAATCAGTCGGCCCCTTGGGTAAGTCACTCTGATGGAATCGTTTTTGTGGATCCAGCATGTTCATTTGAAAAGGGGACTGTTGAATTATGGTTCCCAAATTCTAGATTCCATTATTAGAGGTTTCTAAGCTTTTAAAATGGTGACACTAAGGCTGGGAAGGTGGATCAGTGGTAGAGCTCTTGCCTTGCATGCCTGAGGCCCTGGGTTCGATTCCTCAGTACCACATAAGCAAAAAGAAAAAAGCTGGAAGTGGCGCTGTGGCTCAAGTGGTAGAGCTCTAGCCTTGAGCTGAAGAGCTGAAGGACAGCACCCAGACCCAGAGTTTAGGTCCCTCGCCCGGACCCCAAAAAAAAAATGGTGACACTAGGATTTTATGATGCCAAAATTCTGACTAAACAGTTCCTATTCCTATTCTCTTGACTGTGACATTGTGAAGTACTGTGATAGTACCTTTGCAGCACCTATGATGTGGTTTGCAGACTCACAAGAGCGCTTAGAGAGCCCAACTCTCTTTCCAAGTGGAGGTTATTTTGAGGGCTTTGCTCAGGCCTCACAGCAGTGCACCCTGGGCCAGAAGCACTGGTGTCTCTGCTGAGGCACCAGCTGGCCTTGGATTTTACTCAGTTCCAGAAAGCCCCAGGCCTGTTGGACAAAGTTCAGAGAGTGGCAGGTGGACAAAGAAAGGGGGAGGCAGAGGGAAGGATCCGAGGGAAGGGGTGGCATTGCCCACCTGCAGTTTTGCCCACATCCCTTCATAGGAAGGAGGTAAAGCATGGGAAACGTGAGTATGCTAGAATCATGGGAAGGAGAAGTTTCCTCATTCAATATAAGGCCTGAGTGTAGTAGAGTTTGAGGCAGAATTCAGAGATCTGACTTTCAGCTCCCGTACGTACTGTGACTTTGGGTAATCACTCCCTTTCTCTGGGCCTATTTCCTAGCCTAGGGATCTTTCCAGGTCTAATTCAGCCTTGCAATGGCAGAGGTATTGAGGTTCTTGTCCTAGAGACTGTTAGTGAAAGGAAGCTTGATTTGCAACCTCAAGTACTATTTTTGAGTGATTACCTTAGGAAATTTCACCCATTTATTCATTCAATCATTTATTCAGTCAACAGCATAGTTCCTCTAACCACCCTTGTGCTAAGCACTGAAAATTAGGAGCCCCAGCCTGAAGTCAGCTCAGTGGTAGAATGCTTGCCTTGCATGCAGAAGGCCTGAGTTCGATTCCTCAGCACCACATAAGCAGAAAAAGCCGGAATTGGCACTGTGGCTCAAGTGGTAGAGAGCTAGCCTTGAGCTGAAGAGCTGAGGGACAGTCCCCAGTTCCAGAGTTCAGGCACCATGACCAACCAAAAAAAAAAAAAAAAGCCCCAGCCTTTGTCAAATTCTAATAATAGTTCACTTCTTTATTAACCTAAGTTCCAGTCCTGTTTCTAAGTTTCAGTCTTCACTGTTTTCTATATTTTGCAAGTTACTCAGTTTTTCTTTTCCTTCATCTGTAAAATGGGGGTAATAATTTCTGTTACCTCATAGTGCTTAGAACCAATTTTTTTTGGGGGGGTCTGGTCGTGGGGCCTGAACTCTGAGCCTGGGCACTGTTCCTCAGCTCTTCAGCTCAAGGCTGGCGCTCTACCACTTGAGCCACAGCACCACTTCCGGCTTTTTTTTCTTTTTGCTTATGTGGTGCTGAGGAATCAAACCCAGGGCCTCATGCATGCAAGGCAAGAGCTCTACCACTGAGCCACCTTCCCAGCCCTAGAACCAATTTTTTTTTAAAGAATATGAATGCTGACAAATATAAATGCATAGTCTAGGGCATGATATTGCTATCATTGTCTTTTATTATTAGTTTGTTGAGTATAGGTCATATTCTGAGCAATGTGAAGCACACTAAGATGAGTGGGACCTGATCAATTTTCTCTAGGGGCTTTTAGTATTTAGTTGAAATAGGCTTTGTCTTCTTTTCTCCATATTGCTAATAGCAACAGCTTTTTATGGTTGTGACTGAAGTCAGACTGTTTTCCTCCAGCGATGTCAACCTATAGATTAGCAGATTATTAGGCAGGGAATAGAAAATGTAGGATGGTGTGGCCCCAATAAGATATAAGCTTATAACTCTCCATCTTCATAAATCCCCAGCAGTGTCCCAGGCTTATTGGTTCCTAAGGTAACTTTATCTGATAGCCAATAGTTATCAGGATTTACTAAGTTCTAAGCATTGAGCTAGCTGCAGGGTCACAAAAATGGATATAAGATGGTTCTTGGCCCTAAAGAACTTATAATTTATTAGAAGCAACCAAGCAATAGATTTAAAAATCACAATTCAAGCTGGGCGCCGGTGACTCATGCCTGTAATCCTCAGTACTCAAGAGGCTAAGACTGAGGATAATGGTTCAAAGCCAGCCCAAGCAGGAAAGTTTGTGAGACTCTTATTTCCAATTAACCACCAGAAAACTGGAAGTGGTGCTATGGCTCAAGTGGTGGAGAGCTGAACTTGAGCTGAAGAGCTCAGGGACAGCATCCAGTTCCAGAGTTCAAGCCCCACAACTGACAAAAATATCACAATTGAATGTGAGAAATTGCTACATATAATTATGTTCTATGATTATGCAGATAATTTGTTTTATAATTTTATAATTGCTCAGCCACTTTATTGATTGATTGGTTGGTTGAATGGTTGATTGACTGATTGTGGTATTGGGTTTTGAACTCAAGGCCTCACACTTGCTAGGCAGTAGCAAGAGCTACTACCAGTAGGCATGATACTAGTTCTCCTGCTTTAGCTATTTTTCAGATAGGATCTGGTACTTTTTGCCCAGAGCTGGCTTCAGACCAAGACCCTCCTTCCTATGTCTCCTACATAGTGGAATTACAGGCGTGAATTACCATTCCCAGTTTTTCTTTTCCATTTCTCTAGTTTTATTTATTTTTTTGTGACAAGGTCTTACTATGGCCTCTAACTCATGATCTTCTTATTTTAAATACTGGAATTACAGGCAAGTAACACCATGCCCAGATATTTAGCTATATCTTGAAAACCTACTATGCCATCCTACTGTTAGAGGGTTCTAATTCAGTCAGCCAACAAACCACTATCAACCCCCTTCTGTTTTAGTATTATGCCAGCACTGGGGTTACAAGTAATGCTTCTGTCCTCATGGAGCCCAGAATCTGGTGAGAGAGGTAAAAATGAACAAGAAAGCAAATATTTAATTTCAGGGAGTATAATGCTATGAAGAAATAACAAAATAAGCAAACAGTGGTGGGATGGGGTGGTCTGTTCAGAAAGAGTGGTCATAGAAACTCTCTTTGAAGAGCAGAGACCTTAATGAAGTAAAGGGACAAATATATGAAAAGAAAAGGGGTGCTGCAAGTAAAGGAAACAACAAATGCAAAGACCTCAGAGTAGGAAAAGGATTAGCATGTTCATAAAAGCCGTCAAAGCTCACTGTGGCTGGGGCATAGTATCAGAAGGGTGACAAGCTATTGAACAGGTGGTAGGGACTAGATCATGCAGGCCTTGTGGGACAGGGCAAGGGATTAGAACATTACCGCAGATAGGATGCAAAAGAGAAAACTGTGGCTCATGATGATTCAGTCATTTGTGTGTGGTCTTAGTTGAGTGGTGGAGATGGAATTATGAGCTATGTCTCCTGACTCTATATCTCTTATTCAGTAATGTTTCTTTATATTTGTTTGCAAGTGAATGAATTAATGAATCAGTCTGTCATGTTCCTGTTGGGGACCATCAGAATTTAAGTTGAGTACATACATTGTCATTCAGACTGGGATTGGAGACTAAGCAATACCTTCCTAGAATGTTCAGTGACCACCATACATATGTATATTTGTGTGTGTCCTTTCTATGCCCAGATGGATGAAGAAACCTCGATGTGGTGTCCCTGATCACCCCCACTTGAGCCGAAGGCGGAGAAACAAGCGCTATGCCCTGACTGGACAGAAGTGGAGGCAAAAACATATCACCTACAGGTCTATTAACTCCCTCTCTTCCTCCCTGATTTTGATCCATGCTCATTCAGTTTTTTGTGCCTGAGGTTTAGGTTGTTCTGGGGTTTAGAATGAAGGCCCAGGAAGTGGGTATCAGGACCAGGTACTGAGAATCTGCAATCTGTTCTTCCTTATATCTTCCACAGGATAATGACTACAGCTTCAGGTTTTCAGGATTATCTGCTCCTTTGTGGGCTCATTAGCTGTATTCTATTTAACTGCTTACAGTTTTTAGTTACAGAACACAGGGTATGGATTAATAGCTTTCAAATGTGGTAAAGACCATACAGAACTTCTCCTCTTTATCAGTGCTTGCCAAACCCACTGATCTGTATTCCCTCCCCACCCAAAGTCAGCCTGATAGATTACCAAGATGACCAACACAGAGTATCTTGTTCTCTTGTTAGTGTGTGTGTGTGTGTGTGTGTGTGTGTGTGTGTGTGGTACTAATGTTTAAACTTGGGGCGTATACTTGCTAGACAGATGCTCTTCCACTTGAGCTACATCCCATTCCTCCAGTTATTTCTTAAGGAGTATAAAGAATGAAGATGAGTCACAGTGCCATTCTTTGACTGCCTGGGAAAACCAAGGCTGAACAGTCTCATAAGTTACATTAGTAGACTAAGAACGACGATGATGAAGCCAATTACCACACTAAGACACTATAATTGAAGTGGGCCTAGAGCAAGGGCCAGGAATAGAGTATGCTCTTGGGCTCTTGTTGGCATATCTGATGCTATTTCAGGTGTATCTCTTGGTGCAGAGGCAGGACTAAGAGACCATTGGTGTTAAACTAGGGCTCTTCAACTGACAAGCTATAGAGTTTACAACAGGATTTTTTTTTTCAGAAATCTGACAAGAAGAGGAAACTTAAGAGAAATCTGTGTTGGGCTGGGAAGGTGGCTCAGTGGTAGAGCGCTTGCCTTGCATGCATGAGGCCCTGGGTTCGATTCCTCAGCACCACATAAGCAAAAAGAAAAAAGCTGGGAGTGGCGCTGTGGCTCAAGTGGTAGAGTGCTAGCCTTGAGCTGAAGAGCTGAGGGACAGCACCTAGGCCCAGAGTTCAGGCCCCACAACTGGACCAAAAAAAAGAAAGAGAGAGAAATCTGTGTTTAAAATGGGCTAGAAGCCAGGTAGCAGTGACTCACACCTGTAACCCTAGATACTCAGGAGGCTGAGACCTGGAGGATCATTGTTCAAAGCCAGCCTGGGAAGAAAATCTACAAGGCTCCATCTCTATGGTATATATACACAATGGAATGATACTGCATCATGCAAAGAACTGAAAGGACCTGGAAAAAAAATTATGTTGTCAGGCCTAGAGAGACAAAAAAGTTGTATGTTTTCCCTCATATGTAGAAGCTAGAATTCATTTATAAACATGTAAGTAAAGACATTAAATGGTATCCTAGTATATACAAATGTATTAACTGAAATATGGTCAATTCAAGGAAGAATTTAAATAGTATAATTCAGCCAGGTGTCAGCAGCTCAGACTTGTAATCCTAGGTACTCAGGAGGCTGATATCTGAGGATCACAATTCAAAGCCAGGTTCAGGCCAAAAAGTCCCAGTGAGACTCTTATCTCCAATTAGCCACACAAAAACAAGAAATGGAGCTGTGACCCAAAGTGATAGAGCACTAGCCTTGAGCAAAAGAGCTCAGGGACAGCACCCAGGCTCTGAGTTCAAGCCTCACAACTCACAAAAATAAAATAAAAATAGTGTAATTCCTTAGAAAGGCAGAATTATAGTTCAACAAAATAAACACTAGCCAGGTGCTGGTGGCTCATGCCTGTAATCTTAGCTACTCAGGAGGCTGAGATCTGAGGATTGAGGTTCAAAGCCAGCAGGCAAGCAAGTCCATGAGACTCTTATCTCCAGTAAACTACTTAGGAAAAAAAAGTCATAAGTGGTGCTGAGGCTCAAGTGGTAGAGCACTAGCCTTAAATAAAAGGAGCCCAGGGACAGCACCCACGCCTAGAATTCAAGCCCCAGCATTGGCAAAAAAAATAAAAATAAATACCAGGAAATGGGTACTGGGAGGGGGTGGGTCAAGGGGAAAGGAGAGAGGAGTAGATGAATGAAAATGAGAAGTTGGGGAAAAATATAGTCAAAAATATAATGTATAGCCTATAAAATTAAGAAAAGTCCGGGAAAGGTAGGTTTGAAGGGCTGGAGGAAGATGTTAAAAGGGTGAAATTAAGACACATTGTATTCTCAAGATGTTTTGTTGAATGGCAACTCCTTTGTACAACTACTTAAAGATCATTTTAAAAATATTTAAACCAGGTGCCGGTGGCTCATATCTGTAATCCTAGCTACTCAGGAGGCTGAGATCTGAGGATGATGGTTCAAAGCCAGCCTGGGCAGGAAAGTCCATGAGACTCTGATCTCCAGTAAACCACCAGAAAACTGGAAGTGGCGCTGTTGTTCAAGTGGTAGAGCACTAGCCTTGAGTTGAATTGCTGAGGGACAGCGTCCAGGCCCAGAGTTCAAGCCCCATGATCAAAAAAAAAAAAAAAAAAGTCTGATGTATTATTCATATCATGTTTTTATGGTGGTTTATAAAAAGCCGGGCGCTGGTGGCTCACGCCTGTAATCCTAGCTACTCAGGAGGCTGAGATCTGAGGATCATGGTTCAAAGCCAGCCTGGGCAGGAAAGTTCATGAGACTCTTATCTCCAATAAACTGCTAGAAAACCGGAAGTGGTGCTGTGGCTCAAGCGGTAGAGCGCTTGCCTTGAGATGAAGAGCACAAGGTCAGCGCCCAAGCCCAGAGTTCAAGCCCCATGACAAAAAAAAAAAAAAACTTACATAAAATTCTTTTTGCCTTTTAAAAAAGAAAGTGTTTTAAAAAAATTAAAAAGGGGCTGGGAAAGGTAGCTCAGTGGTAGAGTGCTTGCCTCACATGCATGAGGCCCTGGGTTCCATTCTTCAGCACCACATAAGCAGAAAAGGCCAGAAGTGGCACTGTGGCTCAAGTGGTAGAGGGCTAGCCTTGAGCTGAAGAGCTCAAGGACAGTGCCCAGGCCCCACGACTGGCAAAAAAGTAAAGAAAGAAAAAATAAAAAGAAAAAGATTTGATGAGCTCTGGTGGCTCATGCCTATAATACTAGCTACTAGGAGGCTGAGATATGAGGAATGTGGTTCAAAGCCTTCCAGGACAGGAAAAATCCATTGTTAGTGAAATGAGCTTTAAACATCAAAAAAAACTGGAAGTGGAGCTGTGGCTTAAGTGGTAGAACACTAGCCTTGAACATAAAAGCTCAGGCACAGTTCTCAGGCCCTGAGTTCAAACCCCAACACCACCACTTTAAAAAACAAAACTAGGGGGGGGGCACAAAAAAAAAACAAAAAAAAAAAAAAAAAAAAACAAAAACAAAAAAAATAAATAAAAAAAATAAAATAAAAAACAAAACTATTCTGATTGAGACAGGTAGAAAGATCTAGAATTCTGCCTTCCCAGCTTTAGGCTAGCTGGACCAATGGGCTATACTGCCTCTGAAGCCCCTAGAGCTCCATTTATCTCAGGCCTTCTGTTCCTCCCTAATGATTTTCCCCTCTCTCCTCAGCATTCACAACTATACCCCAAAGGTGGGTGAGCTAGACACACGTAAAGCTATTCGCCAGGCTTTTGATGTGTGGCAGAAGGTGACTCCACTGACCTTTGAAGAGGTGCCATACCATGAGATCAAAAGTGATCGGAAGGAGGCAGACATCATGATCTTCTTTGCTTCTGGTTTCCATGGTGACAGCTCCCCATTTGATGGGGAAGGAGGATTCCTGGCCCATGCCTACTTCCCTGGCCCAGGGATTGGAGGAGACACTCACTTTGACTCAGATGAACCATGGACCCTAGGAAATGCCAACCATGATGGTAAGACTACCAGGGGATGGGAGTGGGGGATCAGTCCTAGATTGCTTAGATGTCAGGGAAAGAAGCTCCAAGGAAGAGCTTGGAGGAAGCCATAAATGTTAGTCTTACTTTCAAGAACTAAGAACCCAATAGTGTAAAAAGTGTGATCTGATAATACTCTACACTTGATGTTACCTAACCCTTACCAGGCCAGCGATGGGTCAATACCTAACCCTTACCAGGCCAGCGATGGGTCAAAACACTTATGAGATGGTCTAATTGGGCTGAGGCAGGCTTATACCATGAGTTAGAAGAAAAAAATGATGTGTTAGAGGCTTGAGAAAAAGGTTAACAAGGTATTAAAGTTCAGAGTGATAGACTGATCCCATGGTTATTCTAACAGGCACCATAATTATTCTAGTTTTGGGATAACTTGCACTATACTACTATGGTTCAGTGGAGCAGGAGACAGTACTATACAGGAGCAGTAAGAATGTCTTTCAGGTGGTCAAAGTGTTCCTCACCATTATTTACTCACAAAGCACTTACTTAGTAAGACCTCCCCGTCCCCCAACACTTCATTTGGCAATACTGATCTCAAAAGCCTTGCCAGGAAGTGGTGCTGTAGCTCAAGTGGTAGAGCGCTCGCCTTGAGCTGAAGAGCTGAGGGACAGTGCCCAGGCCCAGAGTTCAAGCCCCACCGACAAAAAAAAAAAAGTTTATTATAGCCGGGCACTGGTGGCTCACACCTGTAATCCTAGCTACTCAGGAGGCTGAGATCTGAGGATCGAGGTTCAAAGCCAGCCCGGGCAGGAGAGACCGTGAGACTCCTACTCCAATAAACCACCAGAAAACCGGAAGTGGCGCTGTAGCTCAAGTGGTAGAGCACTTGCTTTGAGCTGAAGAGCTGAGGGACAGCGCCCAGGCCCAGAGTTCAAGCCCCACGACCAACAAAAAAAAAAAAAAAAAAGCCTTGCCAGACAGGTGTTCTACTGCTTGAGCCACACATCCCAGTTATTTTAGTTTCTGTTTTAGGTTGTTTTTTTTTTTTTGGTCGGTCGTGGGACTTGAACTCTGGGCTTGGGTGCTGTTCCTGCGCTCTTCAGCACTGCGCCACTTCCGGTTTTCTAGTGGTTTATTGGAGATAAGAGTCTCACAGACTTTCATGCCCAGGCTGGCTTTGAACTGCGATCCTCAGATCTCAGCCTCTTGAGTAGCTAGGAATACAGGCGTGAGCCATTAGCGCCCAGATTTTTTTTTCTTATAATTATACCTGAGCCATCCTAAGACTGAGATTCTCCTATTTATGCTTCCTGTATAGCTGGAATGGCAGGCATGTGCCACCATGCCCAGTTTTTTCCTGTTGTTTGGACTTTTTATTTGGTTTTGTTTTTTGGTCCTGGGGCTTGAACTCAGGGTCTGGGCGCTATCCCTGAGCTTTTTCACTCAAGGCTAGTGCTCTACCACTTTGAGCCACAGAGCCACTTCTGGTTTTCTGGTGGTTAATTGGAGATAAGAGTTTCACAGATTTTCTTGCCTGGGCTGGCTTTGAACCATGATCCTCAGATAACAATCTTCTGAGTAGCCAGGATTACAGACATGAGCCACCTGGGCCCTGCCCAGTTTTTTATTGGTTGAAATAAGGACCACAAACTGGGAGGTGGGTGAAGGGGTGACATTGTATCCCTCAAAATAAAATAAAAATAAAGAAATAGGAGGTCTCATTTTTTTTTCCAGGCTGGCCTCAAATTGCAGTTCTTCCAATCTCTGCCTCCTGCATGGGATTACAGGTGTGAAAGCCAGTTTGCCTTGCATTACGCCCAATTTGAGATGAAGAGTTCAGGGCTCAAATGGCACTCAGTTCAATCCCTAGTTCAACTTTCTGTCTGTGTGACTAGTGACAGTTTGCCCTCAGTTTCCTTATGTGGAAAACAAGGGGCTGACTAGGTGATCTTTAAGGTTCCTTCCAATTATCATGTGACATGATACCAAGTCTGCAAAGACGAGGGGCATCTGAACACTTTTAAGACCAAAACAAAACAAAACAAAAAACAAGCTGGACCTTGGTGGCTCTTGCCTATAATCCTAGCTACTCAGGAGGCTGAGATATGAGGATCACACTTTGAAGCCAGGCCAAGAAGACAAATCCAAGAGACTCTTATCTCCAATTAACCAGCATAAAGTCAGAACTGGAGGTGTGGCTCAAGTGATAGAGCATCAGCCATAAGCAAAAATGATGAGCAAGAATGAGAGTGAAAATGAGAGAGACTGACTCCAGGTCTTTCACTTGGAAATGCTGATTTTCTTTAATTTATTATTATTATAAAGGTGATGTACAAAGGTGTTATAGTTACATAAGCTAGGTAAACAGTACATTTCTTTTTTTTAATTAATTAATTTATTTTTTTGTTGGTCGTGGGGCTTGAACTCTGGGCTTGGGTCCCTGCACTACCGCTCTACCGCTTGAGCCACAGCACCACTTCTGGTTTTCTAGTGGTTTATTGGAGATAAGAGTCTCACGGACTTTCGTGCCCAGGCTGGCTTTGAACCATGATCCTCAGATCTCAGCCTCCTAAGTAGCTAGGATTACAGGCATGAGCCACCGGCGCCCGGCTTACATTTCCATTTCTTTTTAGACAGTGTCACTACTCTCTTCTCTCTCCAAGTTTTCCCCTCCCTTCCCTACCCACAACTTGTATAGTTCATTCTCAACATTATGTCTACTAAATACCACTGCTACATTTGTTCACCCTTTGTTCCTAAATACCACTGCTACATTTGTTCACCCTTTGTTCCTCCATTTCTGTGCTCCCCTTACCCTGCCAAAGACAGATAAACAAGACAAAAAGAAAAGAAAGCCAGGCACCAGTGGCTCACGCCTGTAATCCTAGCTACTCAGGAGGCTGAGATCTGAAGATCATGGTTCAAAGCCAGCCTGGGCACGAAAGTCCGTGAGACTCTTATCTCCAATAAACCACTAGAAAACCAGAAGTGCTGTTGTGGCTCAAGTGGTAGAGCACTCACCTTGAGCTGAAGAACTGAGGGACAGCGCCCAGGCCCAGAGTTCAAGCCCCACCAACAACAAAAGAAAAAGAAAGAAAAGAAAAGAAAACAGCAACAAAGAAAAACCTCTTATTTCCATTTCCTGGAGCTCATTTCAATAAATACTATTTTATATAATCAGATGCACATAGGCATAGGGCTTTGTGTTCCTTTGCTAGGGGTATCCTCCTTTGCTCTCACTGTATGTGAATGCTTAGAGTCCTTTATAATTTATCATATCCCTGTGTAGGAAATGCTGATTCTTAAGTAAGTTTGGGAAACAGAGAACAGTTCTCTGTTCTTGATACTGCTTTAGGTTATAAGCATAATATCCAAGTCCTCTCTCCTCAGAGGCCGTGTCTGGTGTCTGGAGCTGGAGTTTCACTCCTTTGGGAACACTCTAGATCACTGTATGGTTCAGGAATTGATAACTTTCAGCTTATTTGTTTCAGATTTGTTCAAGAAATAGTTGGCTAAGGCTCAGCCTAGATAGTGTTATGAAATCATTACATTTCTCTTTGTCCTCCTCCCTCTTCAGATTTTTGTTTTCTTTCCTATGAAACTTCATTTTCTCTACTCTAATATCTTTTTTGGGGGGGCCAGGGGGAGGTCCGGTCGTGAGGCCTGAACTCTGGGTCTGGGCGCTGTCCCTCAACTCTTCAGCTCAAGGCTGGCGCTCTATCACTTGAGCCACAGCGCCACTTCCAGCTTACTCTATCTCTACCCTATGTCCTGAACATATTTCCTGGCTTTCTGCATAACTATTTTTATTTATCTCATTCTTGTTTTTGGATTGGTATCAACAAATGCCTGACTTTGCTAACTGATAAGGTTAAGAGAACTTCTACTTTTGAGGCCAAGTTATGTGCCCAGCACTATTAGCTGATATGGTTTTAGTTGTAGTCTTGGTAGAAACAAGTGAATTTTTCTTTTAAAGTATTTGAGAAATGAATTTCAAAGGGATGTTGTCCAGTGGAGGTGATAGGAGGATGTTCTTACGCCTCAGTCTCCTTCTGCCCAGCTCTAGGGATTTATACTCCCCAACTCCTTGGACTGGGGGAGAACTGGTGGTATGCAAGAGAAGGACCTAGAAGCTGTGAATGAGTACCCCTCTTGCCTGTCCTACCTTAGTTTTGAACAACCTCCAGTTCTGATAGAAATTCTAAGATAGCTAATGTCTTCTTTGGACTGTAGTCAGGATCTCTTTGGAAAATCAGACATGAACCAGATACAGCTCACAATCGTGACAACATAGCCCTGGTGAGCTGGTACATACTGCTCCAAGACAAGTTTTGTTAGGAAAGGAAAGGAGATTTATTGAGCACCTGGATATTATCTCATTTAATTTCCACATAGACTCAGCAAAGGAGAGACAGAGGTCTCCTGGGAAAATTTTATTATTAGCTATCTTACCCCACTCCCTACATTTTCATTATGAAAACCTTCAAACTCCAGAAAGCAGGATTATGATCTCCAGGTGCCCATTGCCTACTTCAATAATCAACACTGTATCATTTCTATTTCACTTCATGCATTTTAAAGAAAATCCTGGGTCTATCACTTCAACTGTGAATTCTTTAGTATGTACTTATGGTAAAGACTCACTTTTTCTTTTCCACTCAAGGCTGGTGCTCTACCACTCCTCCATTTCCAAGACTCACGTTTAACATAAACCACAAAACAATCAAACCCAACAAAGGTAACAGTTTCTTACAATCTAATACCTAGTTTGTATTCACTTTCCCAAATTACCTCAGAGATGTCTTTTCTAGTTGCTTGTTTGAATCAGGAAGAAAACAGAATCTGCACACCAAGATGGCTGTCTACTAAAGCTCTTGCAATTTAAAACAGTTGACTCCCCACACCCCCACTATCTTCCCTTGTCTTAAAGAAGCTGGGTCATTTGTCTTGAGTAATTAGGCTTGAGTAGTCTCAGGTTTACTTTTAACCTATCCCTCTTCCATGAATCCTGAATATTAGTAATTAGATTATAGGCCTGATTAGACTCAGCTTCAACTTTTTAAAAAGAATCCTCTCTCAGTGGTACCGGTACTTCCTGTTCACTGCCTCAGGAAGCACAGACAGTACAAGGTTGGCAGAGTATCCTACTTTAAAGCAAAATAAACAAGTCTGGAAGCATGGCTCAAGTGTAGATGCTTTGAGTTCAAACCTCAGCCCTCAGCATCACCAAACAAACAAAATCACCAAACAAACAAAAAGATGTCTACTGACCAACCCAAACCACCTAAATCAGAATTCCCCTCCCCAGGTGTTTAAGAGGCTCCCTGGGGAACCACTGCATTGTGCAGGTGCTTCTCATTCCTACCTTATTGAGCCTGTGAATGGACAAGCTAGCCCACCATGCCTTAAAGCCAGTTTCTGGAGCTACTTCCAGAAACTTCTCCTGTTCTCATTTCTCTCAAATGAGTCAACCAGTGAAATCAGCAGATAGTCATTAAGCTCCTGTGGGAGAGAACCCAGCCGTGTGCCACTTTGTCATAGGGCAAGGCGACAAGACAGGAAGAGCCTTCGTGACCATACCGTGCCTTAGAGGATAGAGCCCTTCCACACTTACGTCACCAGCTCTTCCCCCGCCCAGAGGCTGGGAACAACGGGGATCCCAGTCTCCATTTTACAGATGAGGAAAGTCAAGTTCTCCCAAGGGGTTGAGAAGTTCACACAGTAGATGTAAATGGCAGAACTAGATGTGAATCTGGGACTCCACATCTTAACAGTCTCTCTCCCAGTCACAACCCCCCTTCTCATGTCTCCCCCTCCCCCCACACCCTTACCAAAAAAATTCTGCTGCAGGCCATCTAAAGACTTGGAAGAATATTGAGCTTTTGATACTTCCATCTAGGGTATTCTCACCTTAGAGGCTGAAAGCTTGCCCCCAAGGAGCTCACAGTCCTGGAGTGTGGGAGAGTATAAAGGCTGTAATTATCCTAATCCACCAAGTGGCCTCAGAGAATGCTGGGAGAGTGAAGGAAGCATAGTCCCCAGCAGCTGGGAGCATCCAGCAGGCTTTCTGGAAGATAGGCTCTGAGCTGCAGTCTGGAGGGAAAAGGCTATTTCAGGTGGGGGGACCAACACTAATGAGACAATCAAGGTGAAGGGAATGCCTTTGTGGGGCTGGAGGAGTCAAGGAGATGGAGGAGTCAGGTAGGAAGGTCCTAAGAGACAAGGACACTGGCATAGCTAAGCAGGCTGTCTGGAATGTGGGAAGGCCAGGGACTTGGGGAAACACTAGATTTGAAGGGTGCTGGTCCTTTCAACACAGATATGCTAATTAATAATGTGAGGCTTCTGTGCCAGGAGCAGATATAAGCATCTTATATACCTTGTTTCACTCATCTTCATTCACTCCGATTCCTATGAGCAAGATAGCATTGTTCTCTTCATTTTACAGAGGGAGAGATCTAAAATATCATACTGCTAGACATGGCAGGAACCCCATAGTCCTGACCACTAAACAGTCTACCATAAGAGCCTCCTGCCCTGGAGGCACAGGGCATCCACAGCAGATCTCCTCCTCATACAGTTCATCTCCCTCTCCCATGCTTATGAAGCCCTCCTGCCCAGCTCCTTCCCTCCTCCCCAGAGCTCTCCTGGTTTCTGTACAGTAGGATGCTGGCTCCCTAGCTCTTCTCTTCCATTTGGGTCCCTGGGACAAACCTGCAGTCCCCTGTCCTTGAAGGGGTTACTCCTTTTCTCTGAAAGCCCAAGCCAAGGACAAAGGAGTCTCAGAGCCCACAGCCCAGCTCCTGGGCTCCTTGCTGAGATTCTTGTGGCCCAATCTCGAGGAGGGACCTAGTCAAGAGATAGGGCCCCCTGAACAGCTTGTCCCAGGTAGAGAAGCAAGCCAGGAGCAGAGCCAGGGCAGCCGCAGGAAACAGAGCTGCCTTCCGCAGGCTTGAGTAGCCTGCCTTTGTTTGGGATGGAGCTCAACGATGAGCTCACACCTCCCTTGCTGCCAGAGGACCAGGACCTGAGGAAGGTGCTGAGGGCTGCCTGGCCTTCTCCTGCCAACCATCTCTTCCCAGCAGAAGGTCAGCCCCAGGCTTCTGGCCAACCTTGCACTGATCTTGCCCATCCCTCTTCCTTTCCAGGCTCAAAGGTGGCTTAGCTGAGGACACTGGTAGCATCGGTGGAGTGGCAGGCTCTCGTGTTCCATAATCTGGGTCTGCCCCATAGTGTTCTCTTTTCCCAATCCTTATCCAGAAAGGCTAAATAGTTCCCACTTGTTCTGACCCTCATGGGGCCTTGATAGAGCCAGAGTGCGCAGCAGGCTTCCTGACTCCTGGCAGCCTTCCTGGACTTAGAGGTGAAGAAAGGACTCAAAGATGTGCCTAGGGCACATGCAAAAGAAGTATACAAATGCCAGAGGTCAAGGAAAATAGGGGTCTGTAATGACACATAGGCATGACAACTGTCTGTACAGTGGTGTGTCCGATTTCTGGTCCTGGGCATTGCTTACCAACACTTTGGTTACTTAATACACACACAAACACACACACATACACACACACACACACACACACACACACACACTCAGACCTTGCTCTGCCCCAGGCTTAATGCAGAAGCTCAGGAGGACTGAGTCTTCTTGGAACCCTGTTCACTGGCCTTGGGCTTCCTTTCCGGTGGGTGAGTTTCTTCCCCTTCACATATTATAAGAACAGCAGCATTTAGGGCCAGGTCACATACTTCATATGTTTTCTTATTCACTCATCCAACCTTCCACTCCAGTTTAGAAATGGGAGGGGGTAGACCTACTAGGCCCTGTCACAAGCTGGTAGGGGTAAGAGCTGGGAATTAAGGTATCTTGTCCCACCACTGTTTCATGCTTGGGGTCCTGTCTTCCACTCTCAGCACCTGGATTATGTGTCTACCCATACTGGAACCCTCATCTTGATCCTGGTCAGTAATTCAGTTAACATTTCTGAGACTGGTGTCCAGCTGACTGAGAGCTGACCTACACCTAGGGCTCTTTACTTTGGATCTGAAGCTGACCACCAGCCAGCTATGCCAAGGACTTTCTTTGCTTGTCCCCACCACTACTGCCTTGGCTCAGAGCCTTTGCACCTCCCACCTAGACTCTTGCAGTGACTTCTGAACTAACCCACCGTTCCTCCTGCCTCAAGCCCCATGTCCCTTTAACCCTTCCCACAACCATAACCAGGGAGCTGTCATCACACTCCCACCTCCGCTCCTGCTCCTCATACCCTGCGTTGGCTGAGAAGTCAATCCAAACTCCTTTGTAGGGCATTACAGAGCTCTGCTTGCCAGCCTGGCTGACCTCATCTCACTCCAGCCCTCCCCTCACTTGGCTTTGTTCCAGAGCCAAGTGGAATGAAACTCCTTGTTCCTGGACCTGCTTTGGAGCATTCCCTCTGCCAGGATGCCACCCCCACCCTCTTCCTCTCCTACCCCTGAATCCCTTTAAAGACACAACATTTAATTAAGCTTTTTCTTTCTGAAGTCTTCCCTGAGTATTTCCTTCCACATTTAAATGCCCCCATCCTCTTCAGAATTCCCCTCATCCCTTACATCCATCAGGGACAAAACACTCAGAACACTGTGTCACTCAAGTCATTTCTCCAAGTGCCACTCTATATCAAGAGGTCTGGAAGGCAAGGATTGGGTCTCAGCTCTGTATATCCTGATAGCCAGATAAGGGGCCTGACACAAGGCAATGTTTTTCAGTGTTTGCCCAACTAATGGATTGACTGACTGATACCTAAGTGGGTGCTCTTTGTCCCTTCCCTTTTCCCTCTCCACAGGGAACGACCTCTTCCTGGTGGCTGTGCACGAGCTGGGCCATGCGCTGGGATTGGAGCACTCCAATGACCCTAGTGCCATCATGGCACCCTTCTACCAGTACATGGAGACACACAACTTCAAGCTTCCCCAGGATGATCTCCAGGGAATCCAGAAGATCTACGGTGTGTGGTGGGGAAAGAGGGCCGTTTCACCTTCTGTAGGGCTGAACTGTGGCTAGCTGTCTGGAGGGAAGGGGAGTTGTGCCATTCATCAACATTGCTGCTGTTTCTCTGTGAGCCAGCTTTTATGAGGTCCCCCCAGTACACTTGGGAAACCTAGGAGTGGAGTGACAGTGACTGAGGGAGAAAGTGAGGGGAGGGACAGAATGAGGATTACTCATTCTTCTCAGCCCCTTCCCCTGCCACACATGCTTCCCTCCCTCTGCCAGATGATGACTGGACACTCTTCTGGGTACCTTCCAGCCAAGAAGAATCACACAGCTGTCTGAGTATTCATGATACAAGTTAATGAGTATCCTCAGCTTTGATCTCAAAAAAAAAACAAGCACAACAGTGAGATGCTAGGCTGCTATGTTGATAAGATACGAATGGCCCTCCATCATGGCTCTTTCATATCATATCACACACAAGTTCTCATCCTAGTCATCAGTTGTGAGATGGGAAGACCAGTTTACTTGAGCAAATGCTGGTCATTACTCTGGAGGAGATTCCCTGTTCAGATCTCTGGATCTTAACAGGTAAAGCAGAAGAGGGTAGGGTGGAAGCAGTAAGTATGAGAAGGTGTTTCAAAGGCAGAATGGACAGGACTGACAGAGCAGATGCAGTGGTGAGGGTCATTGTGGAGCAATGGGATTCACCAGTCTGTAGTAGAAAGACCTGGGCTGAGATACTGACTTGGGATCTTTGATATTTAATACAATAGCCACTAGCCACAGATGGCTATTGAATTGAAATATATAGTAAAATTAAGCTCATCTTTTGATGAGCTCTGATGTTAAGCATCTTTCTAATCAAGAGTTTGCATCAGACTCCTGGAGTGGTGGCTGTCTATTGGAATCATCTTAAGATTCCAATTTTAGCCAGGTGCGGGTGGCTTATACCTGTAATCCTAGCTACTCAAGAGGCTGCCCAGGCAGGAAAGTCCATGGGACTCTTATCTCCAGTTAACCACAGAAAAAGCCAAAGGTGGTACTATAGTGCAAGTGGTAGAGCACTAGCTTTGAGCAAAATGAACTTAGGGACAGTGCCCAAGACTGGGGAAAAAAAAAAGATTTTTTTTTTTTTAATGATTGGGTGTGCTTCCCGAGGAGATGAACTTTTAAAAGTCCCCAGATGATCCTACTACGTACTCAAGTTGAGAGGCACTACACCAGGATGAAAGAAAACAAGTGAAGAGGGTTCAGGGCACCCCAATCTTTAGAGAAGGGTAGACATTGCAATAAAGGAGGCTCAGAGGGCCAGGCACCGGTAGTTTACACCTGTAATCCTAGCTACTCAGGAGGCTGAGATCTGAGGATCATGGTTCAAAGCCAGCCTGGGCAGGAAAGTCAGTGAGACTCTTATCTCCAATAAACCACTAGAAAACTGGAAGTGGTGCTGTGGCTCAAGTGGTAGAGCACTCGCCTTGAGCTGAAGAGAGCAGGGACAGCGCCCAAGCCCAGAGTTCAAGCTCCACAATGGACCAAAAAAAAAAAAAAAAAGGAGGCTCAGAGGAACAGCTGCTGAGGTTGCAGGGAACCCAGGAGAGCACCAGATCCTGGAAAAGGAGTGTTTCTAGGATCTTGCTATTCAATGTGTGGACCCCAAAGCAGCAACAGCCACATCACTTGAGATCTTGAAGATATGCAGGCCCCATACTAATAAGCCCTCTGAGTCATAATCTGCACTTTATCCAGATCCCTAGATGATTCATATGCTCAACAAAGTTTGAGTCAATAACTGTTGGATTCCATAACACAGAGGTCACTGATGATCTTGGCAAGCGGTTTGGGTGGGGAGCAGGTTGAAGAATGAAGGAGATGGAAAAAATGGGCCAGTGTGTATGTAGGAAAGCAGGGACAAGGCATGGGATTCTGACCATGAGGAAGAACAAATTTGTTTTTATAACAGAAGACAGAGAGAGGGAGAGAGAGAGGGACAGAGAGAGAGAAAGAGCGAGCACTATCAGATTTAGGAATTAAGAAGAGGAGTGTCTCTATCCAGTGGCTATTTCTATTTACTTTTTGAAGATTGGGGGAGTTAACTCAGGGTGAATTGATGGGTGGCCAGGTGACAGGCTTGACCAGGAGCTGCCTGCAGTAATGGTAGAAAGCCCCAGAGAACCATTGGCTCTTCTCTAAGATGCAGCCTCTCTCTCCAGGACCACCAGCAGAGCCTCTGGAGCCCACAAGGCCCCTCCCTACACTCCCAGTCCGCAGGATCCACTCACCATCTGAGAGGAAACATGAGCGCCAGCCCAGGCCCCCTCGGCCACCCCTTGGGGACCGACCATCCACTCCAGGCACCAAACCCAACATCTGTGATGGCAACTTCAACACGGTGGCCCTCTTCAGGGGCGAGATGTTTGTGTTTAAGGTAGGGCTGATGGACAGGTGCCACTGAAGTCCTTTTACTCCTTCCCCCACCACAGACTTGGGGAGACTCTTGCTCTGGAACCAGGCTACTGTAGAGCTTGGACAAGAACTGGCCTAGTGGCCAGGACCTGGAGGTCTCTTTCTGGTGCTGCCAGGTAAGTCAGCTTGTTTCCAAGAGGTGAAGGGACAAATATTGTTGGGTTGACAACTTGCTTGGGGGTTAATGATGGGGATGGAACTGCAAATAGTTTCTGTCTTGACATTGAGCAAGTTGCCCTCCTCTGAACCTCAATTGTCCATCTGACACTGGGGGAAATCATCCTTCTAGTAATGACTGTGTGAAGATCAAACTGCTATGCAGACAGGCTCAAGGTAGGATCAGTGGTAGCTGAATCTGCAGATCCTGCCAGGTCCTGAGACACTGGCACTGGCCAAGCTATATCTTATCATCCATTCTGGGCTTGTCATATAAGCCATGGCTGACTGGGCATGATGTTCTGCAGACTTGGCCCATACTGGGTGTCAGTTTTAGTATAACATCTAAAGGTCAGAGGATCAAGAAGCAGGACAGGACTGAGGAAGAAGCTGAGCAGCAATGTAGACCTGTTACCCTCATAAAGAACTCTAGAGGCAGAATGGCCCATCAGACTCATTCCATGTTGGCCCCAAATCACTAGGACTTTATACTATCCTGTCTCACTCATGACCAGTGGGAAAGCTCTCTGAAGCCAACACCCCCCCCCCCCAGATGGGCTGACAATGGAAAATTTCCTTCTGGCTTCACTTCTGGCCACCAGGGCAGCAGTGTTCACCGATCTGGTTAGCTGTGCAGCAAGTCTCCATCACACTGGGCAATGGAGGTTTCCCCAGGGAACTTCGAGTACAGAGCAAGAAGTAACCAGCCTCAGTCGCACTCAGTGGTTCTAAGGCATATCATTTGGCCTTTTCTTTTTCTTCCAAGTTGTGGGGCTTGAACTCAGGGCCTGGGCTCTATCTCTGAGCCTTTTTACTCAATGCTAGCATTCTACCTCTTTGAGCCACAGCTCCACTTCTGGTTTTCTGGTGGTTAACAAGACATAAAAGTTTCATGGACTTTCTTTCTTGGGCTGGCTTTGAACCATGATCCTCAGGTGTCAGCCTCCTGAGTAGCTAGGATTACAGGCACAAGCCACCAGTGCCTCATCATTTGGCCTTTCTCAAGATAATATCTCAGCAACACCAGTGATGAGGAAAAAAAAACACCTGAAAACAATGCTCTAAGTTCAAGCCTCACTATTGCAGCGTGTGCACACACACACGCACGCACGCACGCACGCACCCACGCACCCACCCACACACAAAATATCTCAGACTGGGGCTGGGAAGGTGGCTCAGTGGTAGAGCGCTTGCCTTGCATGCATGAGGCCCTGAGTTCGATTCCTCAGCACCCCATAAGCAAAAAGAAAAAAGCCAGGAGTGGTGCTGTGGCTCAAGTGGTAGAGCGCTAGCCTTGAGCTGAAGAATTGAGGGACAGCGCCCAGACCCAAAGTTCAGGCCCCACGACCGGACCAAAAAAAAAAAAAAAAATCTCAGACTGATTTGGAAGAGTTGTGAAGTCAAAATGAAGCTTTAAAGAAGTCAGAATAAAAATCCATTAAAGCCAGTGCTGGTGGCTCACACCTATAATCCTAGCTACTCAGAAGGCTGAGATCTGCAGATCATGGTTTAAAGCCAGCCAGGGAAGGAAAGTATGTGAGACTCCTATCTCCAATTAACCACCAGAAAACCGGAATTGGTGCTGTGACTCAAGTGGTAGAGTACTAACCTTGAGCTGAAGAGCTCAGGAACAGCATCCAGGCCCAGAGTTCAAGCCCCACTGAGGACCACTCCCCACCCAAAAAAAATCCTTTAAGCCAGGTGCTGGTAGCTCATGCCTAGCTACGCAGGAGGCTAAGATCTGAGGATCGCTGTTCCAAGCCAGCCCAGGCAGGAAAGTCCATGAGCCATGAGATTCTTTTGTTGCTGTTGTTGGTCATGGGGCTTGAACTCTGGACCTGGGTGTTGTCCCTCAGCTCTTCAGCTCAAGGCAAGCACTCTACCACTTGAACAACGGTGCCACTTCCAGTTTTCTGGTGGGTAGCTAGGATTACAGGCATGAGTCACCAGCACCCAGCCTATGAGACCCTTATTTCCAATTAACCACCAGAAAACCAGAAGTGGTGGTGTGGTTCAAGTGCTAGAGTATTTGCCTTGAGCTAAATTGCTCAGGGACAGCTCCCAGACTCAGAGTTCAAGCCTCAGAACTGATCCCCCCCGCCCGCCCAAAAAAATCCCTTAAAAGACTAGAAATGTGGCTTAGTAATAGAGTACTTGCCTAGCATACATGAAGCGCTGAGTTCAATTCCTTAGTACCACAGAAACAGAAAAAGCCAGAAGTGGCGCTGTGGCTCAAATGGTAGAGTGCTAGCCTTGAGCAAAAGACGCTTAGGGACAGTGCCCAGTACTTGAGTTCAAGCTCCAGGACTAGCAAAAAAAAAAAAAAAATCCTTTAAAAATATTAGCTTTTGTGCCATTTTTCACAAACCGTATTCTTTGTGAATCCATTTTTCTCTCCCCCCCCCCCACCGTCAGTCAAGGGGTTTAACTTAGGGCCTGGGCACTGTCCTAGGCTAGCACTCTACCACTTTGAGCCACAGCACCACTTCCAGTTTTCTGGTAGTTCATCAGAAATAAGAGTCTCACAGACTTTCCTGCCCTGGCTGGCTTCACATTGCAATCCTCAGATCTCAGCTTCCTGAGTAGCTAGGATTATAGGCATGAGCCACTGGCACCTGGCTCTAAATTCATTTTTCTTTGTTCCTCTCCAAGTGTTCATAAACAAGTAAGGCTTTTATCCTTCCCATTACTATACTGGGATTCCCAAGGTTACCTGGCAATCCGTGACTCTCTGCTGCCCTCCTGTGGCTTCTCTAGGCACCAGCATCCTCCTTTCCAGCTTTTCCATACCTCCTCCCAAACCAGGTTTGGTTCATTGTTCTTGGACAGTTAGGGAGGTTTAAATGATGAGTTACATGAGCATCCTCATAAAAGTTAGAAGCAGCAAATGGATAGATACCAGGGAGATTGTGAGGCTAAGCTCACAGGATGGTGTTGGGTGAGGCTTGAGTCCCTGGGCTGAGATGACTACATTCACAGGCAGGGCCTGCTATATCCCTTTCTCTCTTCACCTAGGATCGCTGGTTCTGGCGCCTACGCAATAACCGGGTGCAGGAGGGCTACCCCATGCAGATTGAGCAGTTCTGGAAAGGCCTGCCTGCCCGCATAGATGCAGCCTATGAAAGGTCTGATGGAAGATTTGTCTTCTTCAAAGGTAATGAAGCTTGTGCTATGAGACCTGAGACAGTTCCCTGTCCTTGAGATGTCCTTTATCCACTCTAAACTGGAAGAGGTGGGGTAGGAAGCATATTTCCTCCAAGGGCCCTTCTATCCCTAACAGAAAGGCACAGGATTGCCTGACACTGTCACAGAGGAGAGAAGAAAAGGTCACGGGGGTTGAGCATAGGACGTAGACATATGGAACACATCGCCCAGGATCTGTGATTAGGCTCTGGCTTCTTGCTTCCAAGATCCACTGAGGCCAAAGACTGACATTCTGTAGGAAAAAGATGGATGGCATTGAGTGATTTGGGAATCCTGATCCTGAGCTTCTCTTTCCCACAGGTGATAAGTACTGGGTATTTAAGGAGGTCACAGTGGAACCTGGGTACCCCCACAGCCTGGGGGAGCTGGGCAGTTGCTTACCCCGTGAAGGTATCGACACAGCTCTGCGTTGGGAACCTGTGGGCAAGACGTACTTTTTCAAAGGCGAGCGGTACTGGCGCTACAGCGAGGAGCGGCGAGCCACAGACCCTGGCTACCCCAAGCCCATCACCGTGTGGAAGGGCATCCCACAGGCCCCCCAAGGGGCCTTCATCAGCAAGGAAGGATGTACGTAACGGGCCAGTGAGGCAGGGAGAGGGGGGAGCTGATTTTATATACCCCAGATATACTCTCAGTATATCTGATACCCAGTGTAAGAAATTCAGCCTGCTGGCTGACAGCTGTCCCTCTTGTCCTATTTCACACAGCAAATTAACTAGCTTTCCAGCTACCAAGGCACACATTTTCACCTGCAGGAATGACTCACAATTGAGATGTTTTTGTGGGCTGAGTTCATTCCTTTAAAACAGTGGTCCTCTGCTGTTCTCTAAGAGCTCCTTGGTAGTCAGATCTGAAAAGTAATGATGAATAAGGGGTTGCCCAAAGGTTCTTATTTACAGGGCTTAAGACAGACAGCTGGAAAGTAAAGCTTTAAAAAGATTATGAGATATTTCTTAAGCTCTTCCTGGAAGAAAGTTGGCAAAGGGACTCATAATCTGTCTCCCTACCTACAAGACTAGGGACTTCTCTCAATAGGAGGGGTCAGATCTTGCTAGGTGCAGAAGAGGCATCCATAATTGTTGATAGGGTCAAAAGCAGACTCTGAAGCTGAAGGATATCTTAGGATGGAGCAAGCACAAGGCACAAGGCCCTGAGTTCCAACTCCAGTGCTACAAAAAACAAGTGAACAGGGCTGGGAAGGTGCCAGTGGCTCATGCCTATAATCCTAGCTACTCAGGAAGCTGAGATCTGAGGATTGCAATGTGAAGCCAGGCAGGGCAGGAAAGTCTGTGAGACTCTTATTTCTGATGAACTACCAGAAAACTTGGTGCTGTGGTTCAAAGTGGTAGAGTGCTAGTCTGGGACAGTGCCCAGGCCCTAAGTTAAGCCCCTTGACTAACGGTGAGGGAGGGGGGGAGAAAAATGGATTCACAAAGAATACGGTTTGTAAAAAATGGCACAAAAGCTAATATTTTTAAAGGATTTTTTTTTTACTAGTCCTGGAGCTTGAACTCAAGTACATAAGCAGAAAAAAGCCAGAAGTGGTGCTGTCGCTCAAGTGGTAGGGACTAGCCTTGAGCTGAAGAGCTGAGGGACAGTGTGCAGGCCTACAGTTCAGCCTCCAAGACCCCCCCCCAAAAAAAGACGAACAACAACAACAACAAAAAGCAGACTGTAGAGCCAGGGTAGGTGGGTTCACACAGATTATCCACACCACTTTCTATGAATTTTGGAAAAGCAGTTTTTTCAGTATCCTCTATAAAATGAAGATAATAATGGCATTTGCCTTAATATAATGTCTTTGTAAGGATGCCTGCACATGTCTACACTATGTAAGTTTTAGCTTTTTTTTAAACAGCAGCACCTTCTTATTGGGTTTATGTAAAATGACAGGATTCACTCACTCCACAATAATGGCTGAGAACCATTTTGTATGGAAGAGGGGATTAGGATATAGCAGTGCACAAGATTTGTGTAGTTCTCATAGCATCAGAAAACAAAGCAGCAATAAAAGCTAGGAGGAGAATAAATACTGTAGATAGCAACGAGGCAGAGGATGTCACATTAGAGACCACTGTCAAGCTCACTACTTCTAAAGCCAATGGCCACAGGGGACAGCAGTTGTCAGCTGGTTTGTGTACCTGATGGTGTAAACATGTGATCTTCCTTTTTGAAGAGCCTTAGAGACAGGTGACATCAAGGACCTTGACCAATGAAATTCCCTTCCAAGGTAAAAGCCAGCCAATGAGGAGAGTCTGAGAGTTGTTTTCCTATCTCTGGACTGCTCAGGCTGTTGCTGAGGGCCTAGGAATATCTGGCTACCTAGGAAATGACTTGGCAGACCTGCCCAACTTTTCCTTCCAGCCTTTCCCATTTCTTCCTAGAAGGGCCCAAAGACCCTGCACCTGTGTTGCACTATGTGCCAAGTCAAAAATAGTTCATAATTGTGGAGAGATAGTGTCTGTGGTCAACAGAAGAAATCTTGCTCCCTTGGCTCAGGCAGCCCTGGAGCGCAGAGTGGAAGGCTTGATCTGGCCCTCATGAGACAGAGCTGTCTCTAGGCTGAGAATGGTCCTGTCTGGACAGCACAAATTGAACCATTTCCCAGTTCTACTTAAATTTCCTCAGTGGATTCCCACCACCTATGAGCTGATGGGTCCCCTTCTCTGTAGCTTGTTGTTGACTCCACAGTGCAACCAACCACCCTACTTCCACAGTTCCAACAGTGCACTCCCTCTGCCTCACATGCCACCCATCCCTCAGAGTTCCCCTCCCACGCACTGCCACAGCACCCTATACCCTTGTACTGACCCTGAACGGTGCCAGCAAGTGCTCTGGACAGGTGATGCTGAGCTCTATTTCTGCAGATTACACCTACTTCTACAAGGGTCGGGACTACTGGAAGTTTGACAACCAGAAACTGAGCGTAGAGCCAGGCTACCCACGCAACATCCTGCGTGACTGGATGGGCTGCAATCAAAAGGAGGTGGAGCGGCGCAAAGAGCGGCGGCTACCCCAGGATGATGTGGGCATCATGGTGACCATCAATGACGTACCAGGCTCTGTGAATGCTGTGGCAGTGGTCATCCCCTGCATCCTGTCTCTCTGCATCCTGGTGCTCGTCTACACTATCTTCCAGTTCAAGAACAAAGCAGGCCCTCAGCCTGTCACCTACTATAAGCGGCCAGTCCAGGAGTGGGTATGAGAAGCCCAGAGCCCTCTCTGTCCACTTGGTCCGGCCATCCAGGCCCTTCCTCACCAGGGTCTGAGGGGCAGCTCTGGCCACTGCCCACTGGGTCCAGCAGGCCCCTAGGCCAGGGTCGTACAGCTGAAGTGGTGGGTGCATTGGTCTAGGCTGAGTGTGGGTTAGGGAGTGATGGTGGCTGTGCCCCAGGGTGGGTGTCTGGCACCCAGTGGCCAGCCTTCTGCCCTGGGTCCACTCCCTCAAGAGAATAGGCCAGGCCCCATCAGAAGGCAGGGACCATACCAGGAGGAGCCCCTATGGTCACTGAACCCTGTGGTATCACTGTACCACAGCTCTGGTCCTGGCTAGGACCCAATACCTTCTGTGGCAAGCCAGCACTAGCTCACATCCCCCAACTGGGAGATGCCACTAGCCCCCCGTCACCTTCTGCCAACACCTGCTGGTCAGATGTCCCTCTACCTTTACCCCCACTGTCCTCCAAGGCTACAGGACCCCTGCTGCCAACGTGGTGGGCAACAAGCCTGGGTTTCTCCTGCTGGCAAACAGCAGATCCTTCAGGAACCCTGCTCCACTTGTCAAGTTTCCTCTGAGACCCAGGATTTAAGGTCACATGCTGCAGGCGGGGCTGTGACCTGGCTGGGTCTAACCAGGACCCAGATGTCATATCGTGAATATTTAAATGTCCTGTCACTACTGTTTAAAGTCCCATTTTGCAAAGGCTGCTTAAGGCTTTAGATGAATTAGAGGTGATTGTCTTAGTGATGAGGCCAGTGTGGCGGTGGCCTTCCCCCAGGTGATAAGGACCAAGGTGCTGCTAAGGTTATGCTAGCAAGCCAGAATGAGCTGGGGCCCTCTCATGAGGCTCAAGAACTGGGGCAGGAACTGACCCTGTTTCCAGAGGCTGATCCAAGTTCGTGGTCATCCTCCATGCCCCTCTCCATTAACCCTGCCCCCAGCCCTGCTCCATCCAGCCTGTTGCTGGTGGCCTGACTAGTTAGGTGAGAGATGGCTCTAGAGATGACCACCACAGTCATGGCCTTGGGAGTACGGTGCAGCCTTCTGCTGTACTCAATGCCCACATCTCCAGCAACCCTGAGGCAACTCAATCTCTCAGCCAGAAGCAGTGTTTATGCTATGATCTTGGCTCTGGCAATCTAGCTTACTGGGTCCATCTTCATGCATTGGTTCTTAGGAAAAGGGTACCCCAACTGGTAGCAGCCCCAAATCTAGGGGCCTCCCTTTTTTACTTTCTTGGACCCACTCTTCACTTCTGGCAGGAGTTGCTAGGGCTCCGCTTGACTTGCTCCAGTCTAGCAGAGGCAGCCCCGCTGGTCACTGAGAAGCCCTAGGCAAGACCAAAGGGTGCAGTGATGACCACTGGCTCTCTGCCAAAGCCAAAAAGCAGTGCCAGGCAGTCTTCAGGGTGCTGGCAGGGTCTCAGATGCCACCCTTACCCTCTGAGCCTGCATGGGCCTTGTCCCTACCCTGTGGCCTCTGAACTCTAGGTTGGCTTAGTCTGTAGCAAAGACAGGGACTCTTGCTGCCCTGGGAACTGTCTCAAGTAAAATCTCTTGTCCCAGAGGCTCCCATGTGAGTTCCACTGTGTCCCCTGTTATCATCATTCTGTTTTTTCTCATTTTGGCCAAGGGCAGGCTCCCTGGGGCAGGCGGGGAACAACTGCAGAGATATTAGTGATTCATAGGTTTGTACAGCGTTTTATACTTTGCAAAGCACTTTATTAGCTCACACCTGTCTACTCACATGGAACTCATGTAGCCCCTGGGAAGCCAAGGGTAACTTTTATCATGCCCTCAGATGAAGCACAGAGAGGTTATTACCTGCTTGGACCATCCAGTGGGCTGGCTAGGTCTTATGTCTCATCTGTGGACCTCTCTAGATCAGTGTCTCCTCTATCCATCTCTTCCTGGCCTCCCTCCCTGCCTCTTCCTGGTTCCTCTCCACTCCTCAGGTTGGTGCTCTCACTTCTTGAAGGCTCTAGGCTCCCCAGGCTCCCCTATTGGCTTCCCGGTACAAGGCCAGCTGAGAAAGAGCAGGAGATGGAGGCAGGCAGCCCACGCTGCAGATGTGAGGGATGCAGGGGCAGGCCCAGAGCGGGCTCAGCCTAGCGGCTTCCAATCACGGATTCTCCTGCCTGTGGTCATCCGTTTGTCCATCCCAGGTCAGGGCAGTCAGAGAGGAGCAGAGCGCTGGGGGGCCCTAGAGCCCAGCCCCCTCAGCCTGGGGAACATCACATTTCTGTGTCGGTCACATTTTAAACTGATCAGCCTTTGTATAATGTTTTTTAAATCATTTCTAAATAAAACAAAAATACACAGAGTGTCATTTCCCTGGGGTATGAGAACAAAGAACGGGTTCAAAGAGAAGGTTTAATTCAGGGGGACGAGGGGGCTTCGGGGTACCTTCGAGTTGCCCCAGATGCATCATCTGCCACATCACTCAGACATCCTCGGATGGGGAGCGGCCGCGTTAAGTAAAGTCACTGCACGTGGCATCGGGACCTGGGCCGCAGGCAGGAGCTCAGTTCTAGCAGTGAGGGTCCGATAGGCCTCAGGCTCTTCCCAGAAAGCCTGGCCTGGATCTAGCTCCGTACAGCACGCAGACAGCTGGGGAGAGGGGTGGTGAGCACGGAGAGCTGCGTGTGGCGCAAGCTAGCAATGAAGTTCAGGGTTGGTCGAGTCTAGATGGAGCCGTACACCTGAGGCAGCTCTGTGGGAACTTCCAGTCCCCAGGACCGGAGTCTCCCGGCGCCAGCGTTGAGGGTCGGCGTGGGGAGGATTAAAGGGCGGGGCGGCAGGCAGCTCACGTGCTCCAGGGCGGCCGCGTCAGTACCAGGAGGTGCAGACGATGAGGAAGCGCACGTCCTCCAGCGGCCCCCACGGGCCGGGCTCGGGCTGGGGCCCCGGCCCTGCCGCGGGAGAGGGCGGGGGCTGCGCCTGCTCGGGGGCGCCCTGGCCTCCGCTCAGTTGAGCGCCCATGGTCTGCCGGATGGGAAGACCGTCTGCTCCGCTTCAGCAACAGCTTAACCCGCTGCCAGCCCCCCTCACCTCTGGCCCGCCAGCCGATCAGCGGCGTACCACTGGAGATCACGTGGAGCCCCACGCTAACGTGATGGCGTCACCGCACCGGTGGAACCCAGGGATTCCAAGCTCAGGGGCGGGAGCACAATGCTAGTGACCAATCCCGCCCAACTGCTCCAAGGCTCCGCCCACGTACTGCCCAGGTACTTAAGACACACAAGCCAGCTTCAGGACTCCCAGCACTCTAAGACAACAATGGCCCCATCCACCTTAGGTCACAGAAGAATGCACTGAGGCAGAGATGTCCAACACTTCCGGGGCCCTCCTGACTGGTAGGAAGTAAGTGGAAAAAACTGGGCGCTGGCGGCTCACACCTATAATCCTAGCTGCTCAGGAGGCTGACACCTGAGGATCACTGTTCCAAAGCCAGCTCAGGCAGGAAAATCCCCGAGACTATGGCCAATTAACCACCAGAAAACAAGAAGTGGCACTGTGGCTCAGCGGTAGAGTGTTAGCCTTGAGCAAAAGCCCATGACGAACCTCCTCCCCAGCCCCCTCAAAAAAGTGGAAAGATTATCATCATCTTGGAGAAAACCAGGACAGAAGTTGGGTGAAAAGTGTGAGAACTATGGTGAAAGGTGCTTCTTCCTCTTGCTCTGGAAGTCTCATCCCTGATGAGGGAGAGAGCTGGTGATGACAACCCCACACAGCTTTCCCAGGACCTTGGAACAGTTGGGGGTTGAGGAAGAGTTTACACAAGGTTGAGGCCCACAAACAACACACTTGGAAAGGTTGAGAGGTATTTAATACCCTTTAATGGGGTGGCAAAAGCCAGCAGAACTCTCATCTAGGAGCCACAGGGACTGACGAGCCAGCATGACCTGGCAGGTTTCTGAGTAACAAGATTCAAGAGATGGCACAAGTGAAGAAGGGCTGGGCGCTCAGTCACTCAGTTCCATTGACTTCTCTGCCACACCTCCCTGCCAGCATCTGGTATAGACTAGCCAAGGCAAGAATAGAGAGCCAAAGTCCAGATGCAGGCACTGGCAGAACAGCATAAAAGGTGACTCATGTGAGGCTGCAGAGAGAAAAAGGGGCTTTGTCAGTATGTTTCACAGGGCACACCTTGCCGCACCCCCTAAACCTTTGTTCAAGAACAGCCCAGAAGGTACACTCTCAGCCTCACCTAATCCTGTTCAAGTTCCAGATGTGTCTACAACCTATGTCACAGTCCAGCAAAGTAAAAATATTCTTTCTGAAGGGTGTGGTGGCTCTAACTTGTAATGCTAGCTACTCAAGATGCAGAAGTCCAGAGAATCTCACTTCAAAGCCAGCCTAGGTGAAGCAATCTCAAGATGCTACACCTTTCAATCGAAATCTCAACTACTTGGGAAGTATAAACAGCTTGTACACATATTTGAAACCCTATTTGAACAGTTTTATAAAGCAAAAAGGTCTGGGAGAATGCTTAAGTGATGATATACCTGCCTAGCAAGTGCAAAAACATGAGTTAAAATCTTACTAACCCCCCTAAAGAAAATAATTCTCTATGCACTCAGATGGGCCAATTTATTCAACAGTTTATTCATAAACTAGAGCTTCAGCTGTGTGGGGTGACTCGCATCTGTAATCCTAGCTACTCAGGAAGCTGAGATCTGAAGATGGAGGTTAAAAGCCAGCCTGGGCAGAAAATTCCAAGAGGCTCTAATTAATTGGCAAAAAGCCCAAGAGTGGAGGTATAGTCGAATGGCAGAACACCAACCTTAAGTGAAAAAGCCAAGCAAGAGCTCTAGGACTTGAGTTCAAGCCTTGGTGCTGGTAATGCAGGTGTGCACAGAGGTACAAGACACACATACACTGACCATGTTGGCAAAAAGGGCAAGGATGCTCAGAGAAAATGGCATGCCCAACTACAAGTGGCCAGGCTGGAGCCAAAATTTTGGCCCCTTTTCCAGAACGTTCTTTTATTAATGTTAATATAAAAGGCCACAAATACAAGGCTAGAAGACAGATCTATTCTCTAGGATTAAATGAAAACATTCTTAATGTAGTTGATAATCATCATCTTAACTCTGAGTAATATACTTCTTAGTTGCCTATCTGGCATCTTCATCATGAAGTTCATGGGCACTACAAACACAGCCCAACCAGAGGCTGGTGAGTATTTGCCTCCTTCTCAATATCCATCTCTTACCTAATTGTACAAGTAAAGACTACCAGAAAATGCTCTACAGTCATTGTGGGTAACTAGCAATTCTGCCTGATTTTAATGACACTTCCTCAAGTTTTATTGTTAAATACAGTATTTTATTACAGTTTTAGGAGGTATTATCAGGTTTCAGAAACTTGAGGAATGTTTGTTCTTTAAATGATTAGGATATTTCAAAATCTCTAGAGTTAAGGATCCATTTTTGTTTTTAACTCAGAAAAATTCAGATTGCAATTTTGTTGCAGTATCCACCTTCAACCATTCAAGACTAAGTAGTCTCCACATTTTTCCTAGCCAACAGTCCATGTCTATCTGATACAGACATAAACTATAAAAACATGGTCAATGAACAAATAAGACATAGCATAGGAAAAGTTTGCCTACAGAACTGAGTGTTTCAAAATGAAGATGAGCAGACCCACAAGACACGTTTGCTGGCTTTGTCCTATCACTACTTAGCAGCTGCTTAACCTAGGCTGCATCTTCTTCCCTTGCCCTCAAAGGCAAAATGAGCCCCTACAATGGCCCCAGGTACCTGTCAATGAGGGAATCCCGCATGCTGGTGGCAATGGTGCTCGGCTGGGCTTCATTCAGCTTGAAGACACTCTCAACCACGGACAGCTCAGTGCTGGTTGTGTCCAGGCCGCAGAAGGCACACCAATCATTCACCACCATCCCTGCAGCAATCACCTCGCTCCCTCGGTTCACAGTGCCCGCCTGCCAAAGGATGGGCTCAGCATGGCACCAGGCACCAACAGCCAAATTCTTGCCTCCCCAGTGAGGACTCTGCTCCCAGAAATCTGCTCCCTGGCCTGCAGCTCCAATCCCAAAGTAAAATAGATAATAATGACCCAGACCTGCAAACAGATCTGCCTCGGCAGGAGATGGGGTTCAGAGAGTAGGAATGCTTACCACAAGGGGGACCTGAAGAAGAGAGGATAGCTCATCCTGGTCTTCAATTGAAGTTTTGGGGTGCACCAGTCCTCCTTGATTGCTGAAGACACAGTAGCTTCCTACGAGCACCTGGTCAGCAACTGTCTGTCTGAAGACTTCCACCTTGAGTACATCAGCCAGAATTTCTTCTGTTTCCTGTTAGCCAAAGGTACTGTGCTCAGGGCCTAGAACACTTTAGCCAAAACTACTCAAGAGTTTGGCTTCTGGGCCCTTATTTCTCCACTACATACCTGCATATGGAAGCTTCTCTCAGACTGGGGAGGATACAGCTTACAGTCGGTCAGCTAGGTAGCCTCTAACACCTAGGCATGCCCAGAACATCTAGAGGCTGGCCTACATTGGCTGCCTTTTCTCCTCTATACTAATCTCCCCCCCCCCACTCCAGTTCAACTGTAATCATCTATACTAGATGAGCCAATCTCCCAACCCTAACGGATTAACGTCTACCCCATCTTATGATTGCTAACCATACTACAAAGGCCTTATTAGCATTATTTCTATAAGTATGTGAAGTTGAGAGAGCCAAGATAGAAAAAGAAACTACTTCTTGTCTCAGGGAAAGAGCCAGTGGCTAACCCCTAATAAGGCTGGTTGTGTGACTCTTGGGCCAAGTGGGGCTGCCTCACCCTGTCCAGGTCTGGGTGAACCAAGGCCACATAGTCATTGCAGGTGGTAACATTGCCCAGAGCTGAGAGCCGCTCCTCCACCCGTCGGATCTGCACCGAGTCTGGCAGGCAGTTGCGAATGTGCTGCAATTCCTGGTCAGTGGTATTGTTGGGTACCAGGAGTCCGTGCCTGTTCCCTGGAGAGACCCAAATTGGAAGATGGGGGCAAAGACAAACCACGAACATAAAAGTTGCTTTTGGGGCTGTAAGGGACACCCTTATGAGGATATCACTACCCAGCCCAACCCAGTTCATCTGGCTTCCCTAGGATAGTTTTAAACTCAGATCCTAGCCCTCCAACTCAAACCAAGGGAACCAGGGACTCCCTGGGAAAACTTCAGTGGTCCAGGAATCTATCCTAATAAGCCTTGTCCCTTCCACCATCATCGAGGGATGACAGGGGAATTGAAGCAGGACTAACAGAAAGGTTCTTGGCATTATAAATTTTATCTTTCTACTTAAAAATCCAGCTAGCAGCCAGGCGCTGGTGGCTCACGCCTGTAATCCTAGCTACTCAGGAGGCTGAGATCTGAGGATCACGGTTCAAAGCCAGCCCGGGCAGGAGAGACCATGAGACTCCTATCTCCAATAAACCACCAGAAAACCGGAAGTGGCGCTGTGGCTCAAGTGGTAGAGCGCTGGCCTTGAGCTGAAGAGCTGAGGGACAGCGCCCAGGCCCAGAGTTCAAGCCCCACGACCGACAAAAAAAAAAAAAAAAAAATCCAGCTAGCAGTATACACCTCCCTTTTTAAAGACTGTCAATACCAAGTGTTGGCAATATATGGAGGAAATGATCAGTGTAAATTGGCCAACCACTGCAGATAGTTAGCTGGCATCTAGACCTACTACAGTGAACATCATCTCACTGCTAGGTATTATATATCTAATGGAAATACAAACATATGTCCATATTTACACAGCATCAATATTCCAAAAAGACCAAATGGAAAACTGCCCAAATGTCTATTTTCATTAGAATGGAAGAATACACTGTGGTATCCTTACACAAAAAAAATTACCTGCATTATATAGTAACATGTGGCAACTAAACCTCTTGAAGCCACAATTCTAAACCTGTGAAAGGACCAGGCTAAAATCTCCCTTATGTCAGAATTTGCTTCAAGTCTTCTGAACATGATTTGTTGTTGATATCAGGGTGTTTTTAGTGAATCAAAAAATACATAGGGCCACCATAGATTAAAAAAAAAAAACAACCAAAAAACAAGAAATTAAGCTGGGTGCTGATGGCTCATGCTTGTAATCCTAAACTCTTCAGGAGAATGAGCTCTGCGGATCACGATTCAAAGCCAGCTTGGGCAAACTGTGCGACTCTTATCTCCAAAAAACTATCCTCCAAAAAGCCAGGAATGGAAGTGTAGAGCTAGTGTTGGGGGTGGGGGGAGCTGAAGGGCAGGCAGTGCCAGGCCGAGTTCAAATCCAAGGACAGGCAACCAAAAAAATTAATTGGAGGGGGAGGGGAATTTCTATGTGACCCCAATATGCAAAACTAAGAAACAAGGGGTAGCAGTAATGATACACAGATTAAAGAAAGGACCCAAAGCCAGAGTCAACAGTGCTTTAAGAGGTTAGGAAATGGGGACGCCTCTCAGAGATGTGGTAAAGTGAATTTAAGACTTAAATGTAGCTAAATAGAGCCGGGGGCCAGTGGCTCACGTCTGTAATCCTAGCTACTCATGAGACTGAGATCTGAGGATTGCAGTTCAAAGCCAGCCTGGGCAGGTAAGTCTGTGGTACTCTTATCTCCAATAAACCACTCAGAAAACCGGAAGTGGAGCTGTGGCTCAAAGTGGTAGAGCTTTGAGCTGAAGAGCTGAGGGTTAGTGCCCAGAGTTCAAGCCCCATGACCAACCAAAAAAAAAAAAAAAAAGCTGAACAGGATGACCCAGAATTTAGTCCCACAGATGCAGAAACAAATGCTCAGAAGGAGGAAGCAATGTGACTCCTGGGAGACGAGATGCAAATCCTCCTCCACCCAAGGTGTGGAACTTGGTGAGTCTCAACTTCCTCCACAGCCAAACGAGCTCAATTCCCATCTCCCAGTGGCGTTTCGAAACAGGAGTGTGGTCCAGAGTGAAAGTGCTTAATTCACAACTACTCCCGGGCTGAGCGAGCGACCTTTGCCAAA
Organism: Dipodomys ordii; assembly: GCF_000151885.1. Classification (NCBI taxonomy): domain Eukaryota; kingdom Metazoa; phylum Chordata; class Mammalia; order Rodentia; family Heteromyidae; genus Dipodomys; species Dipodomys ordii. The sequence goes on from NW_012267229.1 coordinate 15,956,570, forward strand.
GAGGTTGCGACAGTCTCCACAATCAACGGGAGGCAGTCAAGGAAAGCCTGGAAATCCCCGGTCACGCCCGCGTCCTTTCCACGAGTGTGATTAACGAGTTAGCGAGTGATGTGCGGCCCTCGCCCGCGTCGTCCTCCGTCGGCCTTACCCACACACATGCGCCCGATGATGCGGCAGCCCGCGATGGACGCGTGCACCACGGGGACGGTATCGGAGAGCTCGCCCTCGAACACACTGTGGGGACAGGGACTCGGTGGTCACCGGCCGGGAGCCCAACCCCGACACCCGGCCCCCCGCCCGCCTCCACTGGCCACACCTGTAGAAGTTCTCCGATCCTCCGATAGCCACCAGGCAGTAGGAGTTGGTGAGCTTGGCAAAGCATCCGATCTCACAGTTGTTCTCGAACGACGCTCGGACCGCCATGTGGGACGCCTAGGGGCCGCGCGACCGGGACTTCGGGGAGAGCAGATTCTCACCGGGACGCCGGGCCCCCGGCCTCGGCCTCAGGCCCCGCCCCGCCCGCCCCCTCCGCCCTCGGGCCCCGCCCACTGCATCCCGCCGGGGTCGCGGGTCCAGAATCCTCCCGCCCCTACCTCTCCCGCAACCTCAGGTTCCGGAACTGACCCTCGTGGCCCCCCTCACCTGGTCTCCAAGGGGCCTCAACTTCCACACGCCGCGACTACTTCTCGCCCTCCAAACTGGTTTCCGTTTCCGCCTCGGTCCACAGGGTCTTCCGGGAGAGCCCGGCGTGTCCAAGTACGCATGCGGCCACTCTAGCTCAACCTTCTGAGGGCTCTATGGCCTATGCCTCGGCCGCCGCCCCGCCCGGCCACGCCCCCTCCAGGCCCCGCCCCTAGCATTCTTGCCTTGTTTGTTCGCTCATTCATTCGTTGAGGGGCTTTGTAACTGGGAGGTGTAATCCTCCCACGCTGGGGGAGGGAGGGAGGGAGGGAGGGAGGGAGGGAGAGAGGGGAGGGGAGGGGGAGGGAGGAGAGAGGAGAGCCTGGGGTGACTCAACTGGGATTAAGGACGGGTGTGGATGGACCAGATTGAGAAAGAGGACAAATCCAGCTCTGTCGTGAAAACAGAAATCCCTGATCTGAAGCAGAGGCGGGAGTGAAGGGCTGAGGATTGAGATTTGGGGCTCATGCCTGAGGCGAACAAGAACCAGGATGAAAAGGTTGGAGAAGCAGAGGAAAACAGGCTGAAGAAAGTATCGGAAAGAGGAACGAGGGATGAAGCGGGATCTTAGGATCCCGCTCAGAGGGGAAGAGGTCCAGAGTGAGTAAGGATGTGGGAATGATTGGCTTCCCATCTCTCCACAGTGTGTTTTGCCACTCGTGCTCCATCATTCACTTTCTGTCCCCCTTAGTGGTGTTGGCCAGGGTCATTGCTTTCAGGGGTGGAGTGAATTTGGCCTACCTTTTGCAGAATCTGCAAACTGTTTAGTGAGTCTCAGGATGTCACCGGGAGCAGAAGGGGCTTGGAACCCCTGACCTCAAGCCTTCCTTGAAACCATCCTTTCTGCTCCAAGAGACCTGCTGTAATCAGCTTGGTAATTCCCCTCCCAGCCCCAATCTGCAGTTGGTTTCAAAATACATTGGACTGCTGTTGGGTCTAGCCATAACTGCCTTTATTGATTTTTATTATGTATATGGTGCCAGAAAAGTGACAAACTCAGAAAGAAAAAAAAAGCCCAAAACCCAAGGCAGCATGTGCTTCAAGAGACACTCAGCAATGATGTGTGTGTGTGTGTGTGTGTGTGTGTGCTATGTTTGTCCTCCCTAGTTTACCCACTCTCTCTCCACTAAGCACTCTTCTCAGCTCCATTTGTCAACAACTTCTCTGATCCTTCAAGGCTTGGTTTAATGGCTTTCTCCTGTAAGCACTTTTCCTGACCACTCCATCATCTCCATGACCTCTGCCCCTCTGCCCTCAGTCTTCCCCTTGATTCAGTTCTGTCTTATTCTCAAGTGGTTTATGCTTTCAAACCTTATCTCCCAAGCTTATGGCTTGTCCAGGACAGGACTGAGAACACGCCTTAGTTGCAAGCAGATAGTTGTGTATATGTGTTGGGTCATGTGCATATTTTTAGTTCATGAATCCTAGAGGAGTCTATAGTTGTGCTGAATACCTGTTTGTGTGTACCCATTTAGCCAGGTAACATTTAGCGATTACCTGAAGTTGTGAGTTAATCACCAGGCTTGGGCATACCTACTATTTGCATCTATGAATATACAATTGGTGATGTGTGCCCTGTCAGTAATGTGTATATTATACAGACATTTGGGAGCATCTGCTAATATTTTCATATCTATGTAATCTTTGTTTTGTTTTTGTTTTTGTCGGTCATGGGGCTTGAACTCTGGGCCTGGGCGCTGTCCCTCAGCTCTTCAGCTCAAGGCGAGCGCTCTACTATTTGAGCTACAGCGCCACTTCCGGTTTTCTGGTGGTTTATTGGAGATAGGAGTCTCACGGTCTCTCCTGCCCGGGCTGGCTTTGAACCATGATCCTCAGATCTCAGCCTCCTGAGTAGCTAGGATTACAGGCGTGAGCCACCAGCGCCCGGCTATCTATGTAATCTTTAGAGTTGGGGATACAGTCTGGCAGAGATCTCTACCATTTTTCCTGGACCTGCCTCTCTGTAAACCAGGCAAATTCTCTGGGCCTCAGTTGCTACATTTATAAAAACAAAGGATAATATCTATTTTTCTATAACTATATACCAACAAGAGGGCCATCTCATAGCATGATGAAGGATGCTAGAATAACTTCTGTGAAGTGTCCAGCTCAGTGGCACACAGTAAGCACACAATAGTTCTGATTTCCTTTTCCTGACAACATTGTATGTGTGTTTAGGCACACAACGTGTGTGTGCATGCACATGCACTTGTAATCATATAAGAATCTTGGGACCAGGGAGTGTCTGCCCTGGTATTCTAGATGCCTCCCCTCTTCTCCCTACGCTATTCTGGCTTCACATTCCCACCTCAGAGTGTGAGGCGTGCGCAAGTCAAGTCTCAATGAATGAAAGAAGGATCTGTCCCTGTTGGCAGCAGGGCTAGGACTCAAATCGACTTCGGAGCAGCTTGAACTTGGACTTGTTGTACTTAGTGATAAGGTCTAGTTTGCTGTGGCCCAGAGTCATCCGTTTCTCAGGTGCAAACGGGTCATTACTACTACCATTGTGATTGCCACCTGTGGGACCTGCGGGAAGGCCGGGCTCAGGTCCCTGCCTGGCACCCTGCAAGTGATGGTACTTGGTGATGAGATCCAGCTTGCTGTGGCCCAGAGTCCGCCGCTTCTCATCCCCAGTGCCCACTCCAACCATGGCAGCAGGGCCTGGCCCTGGCAGAACACTGGGTCCAGGCCCCTCACTCCGGAATGGGCCAAACTTGGTGATGAGGTCCAGCTGACTGTGGCCAAGGGTCTGCCGTCGCTCATCTAGACCTTGCTTGTGAGGCCTGGCTGAGGAGTTGGCTTCTGGAGGTATTTTGGAGCCCTGCGCCTTAGGGTACTGTGTCTGCAAGTCCAACTGACTGCAGCTATGAGTTGGTGACCGCCTTCTATCCTCTGAACCTGGACCAGCAGGTCTGAGGGAACTTGACTCAGCAGCAACACCAGCTCCCTTGCCTGGAGACAGGAGATCCAGGTGGCTGTAGCTCCGGCTCAGGGACAACCGCCTGCCATCTGGGACTTGCTCACTAGGTCGTACAGAACTTGAGTTGGGAGTAACCTCAGAATCAGTTCCTCCTGTTTCTCGGGCTCTAGCAAAGGGGACAAGGAGGTCCAGCTGACCATGGCTCTGACTCAGAGAAGCCTTCTCCTCCACTGTCTGTAGGGCTGTGCCAAATGCCCAGCGGCCTCGTGGGAGGTTGGGCTCCTGGCTCCCTGGGAGCCCATTCTCTGGGAGCTGTGACAGGGCTGGGGCCCCCCGAGAGAAGTGGAGAAGGGGTCGGGGACTAGGGAGAAGAGGTGACCTCATTGCCGCAGTTGAAGAAGTGGCAGTACTGTGGTTGAGGGCAGGGGAAGACTGGGACCAGGGGGATGCTCCCAGCTTGCCCAGGTTAGCCCTATAGGGCCCAGGATGGGAGCCTTGGTTAGGGTCTGACAGCTGGCGATGCAGAGAGGGCTGGCCACCAGCTTCCCGGCGGGCAGGGCCTGGTGATGAGGATCCCATACCCTTGTCGCTGCAGCCACCACCTCCTGGTAGAGCCAGGTAGGAGGAACGGCCCACGAGAGGTGAGCACTTGACACTGCTGAAGCTGGTGCCAGAGGGCGAGGAACACGTGGGGCTTGGGTTACCAGGCCCCAAGGTCAGGGCCACTGGGGGAGGGTGTCGTGCGTGGGGAGACAGTAGATCCTCGTTGCCACTGAAACCCTCCACCGGCTGGGACTCGGCATACAGACAGCGGAACTCGCGGTCGAAGTCCTCCACGATGCGCCCCCTCAGCTGCATCACCATGCTGGTATGGGCCTGGCTGCAAAGCCAGGTGAAGCTGAGGACAGAAGAGAAGGGGTCACAAGTGCAAAGTGTAGTGCCAGACAGGAGGGCAGGGTTAGAAATGGGCCAAGAATCCATCAACACTCCTGGTGAAGGGGCAGAGCTCTGACCCCAGAGTCTCCTGGTCCTGACCTGACCTGAATGCTTAGGCACATGCTTGCCCCACCTCAAGTTCCCCACTTCCCCCATCTGTAAAGTAAACCAGGATTGAGACATCCCAAAGTCTCTTCATGTCCCACACGCAACAGTTACTTCCTAAGCTAAGGGCATTCAAAGGAATCTTCCACCACAGTGGCCGCCTCCAAGCCCAACTTACTCCCTTAGCCACCTGAACCCTGCCTGGTAACCTTAGCACACAGAAGGTGCTTGGGACATGTTTTTGTTTTTTGGTGCTTTTTTTTGCCAGTCCTGGGGCTTGAACTCAGGGCCTTGACACTGTCCCTGAGCTTCTGTTTGCTCAAGGCTAGCACTCTACCACTTGAGCCACAGAGCCACTTCTGGCTTTTTCTGTGTATGTGGTACTGAGGAATCAAACCCAGGGTAAGCACTCAACCACTGAGCCACCTTCCCAACCCCTGGGATATGTTTGAAGGCATGGATGGAGAAACATTCAGAGCACAGCCTCGGCCCCTCTCCCACTCATTTGCTTACCTGTAGCTGCCCGCCACCACCTGCTCACAGTCGACGATGATAAACTTCTCCAGGGCCTGCCCTGTGAAGCGGCGGCCTGCCTTGCTGCAGTACGTGTCCCCACACGTGCTTCGCACACGCATGTTCTGGGCCAAGGGTGGACAGAAGTTGAGAGGGTCATGTTCAGACAGTGGAGCTCAAGCCATGTGTATGCCCCAAGGAGCCTGTGACCTCAAACAGCTAAGAGAACCCAGTGTGCCATTTCCAGCAATTCCCCCAGTGCTCACTGACGACTACCAACGGGTCTTTCTGCCTTCCTGATTCCCTGCCCTTGGCCCGCACTGACCGGCAAGTGCCCCCCATTGAGGTCCATCTTGTAGCACATCTCCAAGAAGTGCTGTAAGTGCTCTTGAGCCAGGAGGAGGTAGACAGGGACACCACGCCGGCTGGAGGCCTCCATGAGATCACACAGCAGCTCCATGTCGGTGAATATGTCCATCACCACAGCCACCACCTGGGAGAGAGACAGAGAGCTCAGCACGTGCCAGCTTCTAGGCAAAAGTATGGGACTGAAAACTCAGAGGCCACAACCTGTAGGAACATGTGCCCACAATGGGATGTTAGCAATGCCGAGTCCAGAGTTCTTCACTTGGATATGAGTGAAGAATGGACAGCCTTGGGGCTGGGAAAGTGGCTCAGTGGTAGAGTGCTTGCCTTGCATGCAAGAGGCCCTAGGTTCGATTCCTCAGCACCATATAAGCAGAAAAAGCTGGAAGTGGCGCTGTGGCTCAAATGATAGAGTGCTCACCTTGAGCTGAAGAGCTGAGGGACAGCGCCCAGGCCCAGAGTTCAGCCCCACGACTGATAAAAGAACAGTCTTGAATCCCTGATAGTTTGAAAATGTGTGTGTGTGTGTGTGTGTGTGTGTGTGTGTGTACAGTTTGTCATCAAATTGTCAAAGATGTCTGCATCCCATCACAGCTTCACAGGCCAACCAAGGCAGCATGGCAAAGCTCCGGAGGACCCGGGCTTTGCCATGCTGCCTTGGTTGGCCTGTGAAGCTGTGAAGGGCTGACATGACACACGTCTCCCTGACTTTCACCATTCTAAGTGGAACCAAGCTTTTTTTTTTTTTTTTTTTTTTGTCATGGGGCCTGAACTCTGTGCCTGGGCTCTGTCCCTCAGCTCTTCAGCTCAAGGCTAGCACTCTACCACTTGAGCCACAGCACCACTTCCAGCTTATTCTGCTTATGTGGTGCTAAGGAATTGAACCCAGGGCCTCATGCATGCAAGGCAAGCGCTCTACTACTGAGCCACCTTCCCAGCCCTGGAACCAAGTTTTCTACTCAGCTGCAGGCTAGGGTTGCGCCCCTCCCCCCCCCAAGGCCCATATCAGTTCTACTATCCAAACACTTGCCTCTCCAGTCGCCCTTTCTTCCTATTGCATATATTTGCTAAAGGTTCCCTCCTGAGATGGGCCTGAAGGCTGGGGGGGACATACAGAACTCAGCACTGCAGCTATGGAAGGAACAAGAGAGAACTGGATTCAAACCCAAACACTACCACTTCCTAGAGCTAAGGTCTTGGGGGAGTGGCTTTGCTTCCAGGAGCCTCATTTGCTACGTGGACAGTGACAGCTATATCTCAGAGTTACAGGAATTATATGTGAAAATGCTGAACAGACAGCAGAAGCTCAATACATATACCTTCCTGCTGCCTTCTCAGTAAATGAAGACATTGGGCAACAGGGAGGAAGTAGTTAAGGTCACTCTGGGCCTCGTGATAGCCCAGTGCAAGAGCCTGGCTCCTAGCCCAGGGGCAGAAGGGTCTAAATGGGGAAGAACAGGGAAGGCATCGGGGATGTCCTAGCCATGGCACAGGTTGGGGCCAGGAATGGGGGAAGGGGGCAGGACAGGCAGGAAAGATCAAAGGGAGACAGTGAGGACAACAACCCCACTAATTACCCCATTCCCGATGCCAATCGCGCCCAGCACTCCCCCGCCTGGGGTAGAGGCAGGCTTGCCAGCGAGGCTGTGGAGGGAGCAGCAGGATCGTGGCATCCTGGGCTCTTGGTCTCTGCAGCAGGCCATTCCTATCTCAGATTCTACCAGAGGCCATTGTGTCTGTTCCCCCTGTCTCTTGAGCAGGGCTCAGAGGATCATCGTGGAGGTGTACTGCCTGGAGCCTTCCCAGGCATGTCCATCTACACGCTCTCGTGATCGCTTCTCTTCCTCTTGAGCCCAGAAGCTTCTGCTTCATTCCTTGGTGCAAGGCTAAGCCCTTAGCCCTCCAGGTCCTGCAGAAGCCTATGCATCGGCCCTTGCTGCCCATTCCCCCCTTGCCCTGATTCAGGTCCAGCTGAAGATGCGGCACAGGATAGTGAGGGATAGCCAGGTGTAAGGGCCAGCAGAAGGAGGCCGAGCCTAGGGCTCAGAGTCTGAGTCAGAGAACTCCTTCCCTCTCTGAGAGTATAACCAGGTAACTTCCCAGGGGGCAATTCTCAGCCTCTTCCTGGCCTTGGTTTCCTCCTTTGTAAGTCAAGGAGGTAGCTCAGATGTTAGGTTTTCCTTGAGAGCCTTCTATGGATAACTAATATAAAGCTAATAAGCTGGGAACTGGTGGCTCACGCCAGTAATCCCAGCTACTCAGGAGGCTGAGATCTGAAGATTGTGGTTCAAAGCCAGCCTGGGCAGGAAAGTCCGTGAGACTCTTATCTCCAATAAATCACCAGAAAACCAGAAGTGGCGCTGTGGCTCAAGTGATAGAGCACTCAGCTTGAGCTGAAGAGCTTGAGGGGCAGCGTCCAGGCCCAGAGTTCAAGCCCCATTATAGACAAAAATTAAAAAATATATATATATATATATATGCTAATAAAAACATCCTTAATTTGGGGCTCATAAAATTTAGGGAATCTGAGGAAGGTTATGGATTCCTAAGAAAAATGCATATGGACCCTGCAATTCACTCAATTCCATATGCATTGTCAGCGGTGGTATGGAGTCCTGGAGGTGCATGCCTGCTCTTTACCTGTATATTCTTGCCTGCTGAGGCGTGAGAAGGGGAATAAAAGACACTCTGTCTTAGCAGCTTGTGACCTAAGAGGTCAGAGCTGTCCCAGTTCTGCCGTGGAGGTCTTTTGAGCTTGTCCCTATTTCCTCCCCCCACTCCCCACATCCGTGAAATGAACGGACCAGACCCTTACCGTGCGGGCCTGGCTGAAGAGGAAACGCAGCAGGTCTTTGATGCTCTTGGCTTTGTCCCTCTGGAAGTGGACCACAGCCTGGGTGGGGCTGAAGCCTGTGGCCTGTGGAACCTCAGGCCAGCCCAGGTCTAGGTCTGGGGGATCTACATCAGAAACCATGGGAAAGTAGGTTCCTGAGGTGACTTCAGAGAGCAGGCTGAGGCGGTCAGGTCCCGAGGCCTCCGGTCCCGGGGCCTCGCTGAGCTCAGGCGCTCCACGCACATGACTGGTCATGTAGGCCATGTCCAGGGCGCTCAAGAAGGGCAGCTCCCGTTCCTCAGAGATGACCCGTAGGTAAGCAGCCTCACCCCGCTCCAGAAGGGCATCCGCGGCCAGCCGAGCTGCCTCGCTGTGCTGCAACACCAGTGGTGAGCTTTCCCGCCACCAAGGCCTCTTCAGCTCCTCCACCCGGCCCCGTAGCGGCCCCGCCATGCCCTGGGCCTCCGAGTGCCTGCACCTTGAGTGCCTCACCCGCCAGTAGACTCCATGACTTGCCCCTGGCTTTGCGGCAGCAGGAAGAAGATTCCAGCACAACCACAGCCTGCCTGTGTGTGGCAGGGCCCCCAACTCGCTTCCTCCCTAAGTTAGAGCCATGCTCCGCCCCATTGCCCCTGGCCTCGGGAACCTGTCAGGTCAGCCTCACCTGTCTGCCTGTTGTTGGGACTCGCCTGCCCAGGGAAGCCGCAGGGCCAGGTCCTGAGCGCACACTGCTTCCTCCTACCTTTCTCCTCCCCGCCCAGGCAACACACCCATCCCACCGGGCTCCTAGCAAGCCTGCAACCTCAACTTTCTAGGGACCAGCAGAGGCAGACCAGGGTGCTGGGCCTGCTCCGAGTCACAAAAGCATGCACACACACATGCATACTGCACAATCGATGAATGGCTCAAGACACCCCGATGCACTACTGGCCACTGGTGGCTCCCATCTGCAATCGTAGGTACTCAGGAGGCTAGATCAGAGGATCCTTATTTGAAGCCATCCTGGGTATACAAACCAGAGACTCTATATCACCAAGTAACCAATAAATAGATAGAAGTGGAGTTGTGGCTCAAGTGGTAGAGTGCCAGCCTTGAGCAAAAGAAACCACAAACAATTCAAGCCCCAGTACTGGCACGCGCGTGCGTGCGCACACACACACACACACACACACACACAAGCAGATAGTATGACTGACACATGACCAATATGCAGACAGTCTACAGGGTGACTGACACATGCAGACCAAACTAACTCGTATCAGCTGACCCAAACACTATAATGCAGAGCTGGCCATAACCCCACATTTGGCCCCTGCTTCTCTGCTCCGCAGTGTTGAAGGCCCCCAGCCCCACCCTCGCTTCCTCTCTGAGCCTCTCATCCAGGGCCTGGTGTAGATATGCTCACCTTGGTCCCCAGAATGGCCAGGACACATTGGAATGCACATGCCCCAGGCTCCACCCCTAGACTGAGCCAGAAGGTCTGCGGAATACCTTTAATGCAAGTCCTGCATGCTCCCCCATGCACAGGGCTAAGAGAACTATAGCCCACCCCTCAGATATCATGTTCCAGATGGCTGCATTTCCAACATCTTCAAGGGTGCTCTTGGCCTGGTAGGAGCTAACTCCAGATCTCATTCTATCCTATAGGGCTGAATATTAAATGGTTCAAATGGGAAAGGTGATTTCAGAGGTGGGCAGATTAATGCCCCACACCTATCTCTCTCACCTTGTTCAGTTCATTTGCTTTGCAATTGTCCCAGATCCTCACAGGTTCTTCTGGGACAGCACAGCATGGCATGGCATGAGAGGTAAGACACAGATGCAGGGAGCCCCAAGGAAGACATAAGGGAGCCACAGGGGCTGAAATTACTCTATCCTGAAATTACTCTGTCCTGTACAGGGACAGAAACTAGGGTTTTTCTGTAGGAGTAGGGAGGCTACAGGAGTGGTGGAGAGTTGGGTAAACAAAGCCAGACTGTGGGAGGAGGATGAGCTGTGGGGGCAGCAGAAGTGGCAAGGCCCTCATTAGGGCCTTATCTCCAAACTTGTTTGAAGGGGAGAACTCAGGTCTTACCTGAGTTGAAGAAGGGCTTCCCTGGTAGAGAAGCAGGTATGTTTTGTGTTGCTCAGTTGTGGTTGTCACTGTTGTGTATGCCAACCTTATGGTACATATTTTGGCTCTGTGTCTTATTTTAATTCTGGTAATCAATTGCAATGTTTTTCATTTAATCATCTGGAATGTTTTTCAGTGACATTAAGCACATTTAGACCACCACCACTTACCGGCAGAACTCTTCATCTTAGAAAACTAAAACTACCTACCAGGCACTGTGTCAAAATTTCCTTCCATAGCCAAATAATATTCCCCTGTATTTTGTATATCCACTAGTGGACATTTGAACTGTTTCCATTTTTTGGCTCTTGTAAATAATGCTAGTAGAACATAGATGTACAAAATTGGCTCTGTCCTCATTTGTATGCAATACATTTTTGTAAGTTAAAAAGAATCACATTTTGTAAGTTTTAAAATCATTAGCAAGCCAGGCCCTGGTGGCTCATGCCTGTAATCCTCGCTGCTCAGGAAGCTGACATCTGAGGAACATGGTTCAAAGCTAGCTCAGGCAAGAAAGTCCATGAGACTCTTATCTCCAATTAACGATGAGAAAACAAGAAGTGGTAGAGCGCTCTCCTTGAGCTAAAGAGCGCCTAGGCTCAGAGTTCGAGCCCCACAACCAACCAAATAAAAAAATCAGGGCTGGGAATGTGGCTTCGTGGTAGAGTGCTTGCCTAGCATGCATGAAGCCCTGGGTTCGAGTCCTCAGTACCATACACAAAGAAAAAGCTGCAAGTAGCACTGTGGCTGAGGGACAGTGCCCAGGCTCAGAGTTCGAGCCCCAGGACTGACAAAAAAAATCATTATCCAATGCATATTCTACAAAATTAAGAAGAGTGAGGGACAGGGTAGGTAGGGGAGGGATGGGGGGAACATTGAAAGGGATAACACTGAGATATTTTATACTCATAAACTGCTTTCTTTGTTACATGGCAACTCTTTTGTACAACTACCTGAAGAGAAATCAAAAACTGACCATTTCCTAAGTTTCAATTAAATATACATTGTGTACATACATACATCTGCAGCGCTGCACCTGTGCTGGGCTGTATGTGTACATACTGTCGGTGACATTTGCGTGCCTGCTAGGCTGTGTGTGAGCACAGGCCGCCTGTGAAGGTGTTTGTGTGCTGAGTCTGGCTCTGGCCTGTGACTCTGGTCTCCAGTATTGAGTGTATGTACAGGGAGCTCCATGGAGAGGGTCAAGTGTGGAAAGACTGAGTGGAGGGGACGAGGGTCCCAGGAGTTCCTGACATCATGGCAATAATAGTCCCACCAGAACTGCAGGACTGGCTTCTTGCGGCTGAGTAGATAAAGGGCAATGAGAAGGTAGGCAGGTGGATCCTGACCTTGGAGCTGCCCAGGGTGAGGGGCAGACGCAAGCCCGGCCCCTGGCTGCACAGCAGTAGGGCATAGGCCCCTTAATGATTGTTATTAAGAGGAAGGAAAATATTTCCCTGTCCAGAGGGTGTGTCAGGCGCCTACCTGGCATTGCTGGGCCTTGCTAGGGGCCATTTAGCCTTGTCTGTTGTCTACCCCAAGCTGAGTGGCGCCTGGGCCGGTGTCTGTTGTGTGGAGGTGATGGGAGCTGAGGCTGGTGCAGGCACTTGCAGCTGCAAGTTGCTCTAATGTTACACTGTCCCTCACTTTCAATGTGGCATCTCGGGGTCAGGGACAGCCAGAGTGCACCCAGCGCCCTGATCCAAGAGCTAGAGAGAGAAAGGGACATGTGGTAAGAAGTCCCAAGACTAGCTTGAGCTAGATAGTAAAGATGAGGAAGATTTTGTTGTTGTTGAGCATGGTGGTACTGCTTGTAATTCCAATACTCAGGAGGCTGAAGCAGAAAGAGCTCAACTTGGAGTCTGGATGGGGTTACACATTATGATCTTGTCTAAAACACAAAGATGAGCCAGGTGCTAGTGCCTCACACCTGTAATCCTAGCTACTCAGGAGGCTGAGATCTGCTACTCAGCAGCTGGAAGCCAGCCCAGGCAGGGAAGTCCATGTGACTCTTATCTCCAATTAACCACCAGCATCTGAAGTAGCACTGTGGCTCAAAGTGGTAGAGTGTAGTGCTGAACAAAAAAGCTCAGGAACAGTGCCCAGGCTCCCAGTTCAAGCCTCAGGACCGAACCTCCCCCCAAAAGAAAAACTCACAAAGATGAGGAAATGCAGCGTAGAATGGCAAGCAGGGTATTATAGGATGGAGGAAGAAAGCCAGGATGCTGTAGAAGGAAGATGGCGCCTGAGATGTAGGGCAACATGCTGGTAGGAAGGCCCTTGGAGCCGAAGGGCCTTGCTATGCGTGATGATACAGAAGTTGGGAAGGTTCCAAAACAGTGTTTTAGGATAGCAGGAAGCAGCCTCAAGGGGAAGAGTGGCCCAAAGCCCCAGCCTCCCAGAAGCAGCTCCAACGAATGACTCACTGTTTACAGAGAACCACATAGGTCTTCAGGAGGCCACTATTCAGAGTTCTCTTATCCTGAGATTCCCGCTCCCCCCTCCCCCCCCCCCAGGGCTTGGGACCCAGTGACTACAGTTGTGCCACTGGACTGAATCAGAGCCTCCTGGTTGGAACAATGGTTCTGCTACTTAATGAAGGAGGTCAAGTCCTCTGAATCATAGGAGTTGCATCTCTAAAGTTTTCTTCATTCAGTTGTAATAATTGTGCTAATCTGATTGAGAGTAGTTGCTCAGTAGCTGTTGAATTTCAGAGTTTTGCAGTCTGTGAAAGGTCACAGGCCCAGTACAGATAAGGCGATAACCAGCTGCTCCTATTCTTGGTCCTTCCAGACTGAAAACTGGCCCTATCACTGCCACCCCCTTGGGGATCTGGCCTCTCATCGCAGCTCATAGGGAACATCTTGTCTCCTTCTGTATACATATGCACACACTTGAGTCCACATACCCCCCAGCACACTGACTGGACATATTAATGTTCTGGTTCAAAAAGGTCTAGGTCTATGTAGTGATGATAGGTCTCATGCTTTTGCCCACATCCTCCTCCCCTCCACCCTGTGCTCCCATCCGCTCATCCCCTTCAGCGGTGGGAAATGCATCCCTCTTCCACTTCCACAAGAGGAGGGCTGGGAGGGGAGGTGTGACCTGGAGGCTCCTCTTCCATGCCCTCACTCCTCTCCTCCCCGCTCTGTCACTAGTCCTATTCTAGACAAAGATGAACACAGGAAATCCTGCAAGGCAAAGGTCTACCCTTTCATTGGAGGACAGGATGACAGGATGTCTAGTTCTGGGAGGATATTGCTAAGTTCATTTGGCTATTGAACAAAACCTAACTTTGTGTGTGTGCGTGTACATGTATCAGTCCTGGGGTTTGAACTCAAAGAGTCTAGATGCTATCCCTGGGCTTTTCTGCTCAAGGCTAGTGCTTGATGACTTGAGCCACAGCTCCACTTGTTTCCTGTTTGTATAAGGACTGAGACTCTTAGCCATTTGGCTTTGAACCTCACTCCTCAGATCTCAGCCTCCAGAAGAACTAGGATTATAGGCCTGAGCTACCAGCACCCAGCCAAAATGTAACCTTTACCAATAATATTGGTAAAGCTACTAGTTGGATATCCATTTGGCTCTTTTATATTATTTTTCAGTCCGCTTTGAACTTGAGAGGAGTAAGAGGTATCATTGCCTATTGACCCCCTTGGCTTTATTTATTTTTGTCAGTAGTGGGGCCTGAACTCTGGGTCTGGGTGCTGTCCCTCAGCGCTTCAGCTCAGGGCTAGTGTTCTACCACTTGAGCCACAGCGCCACTGCCAGTTTTTTCAGTGTATGTGGTGCTGAGGAATCAAACCCAGCATACAAGGCAAGCACTCTACCACTGAGCCACCTTCCCAGCCCCCCTTGGATCTTACAGCCACCTCGCCCACCCTACCTGCTCTTCTCCCTCAGTCCAATCCACCCACCAGGGATTTAACGCCTACTTTAAGCCAGCAGTGGGGTTCAAAGATGAGTAAGAGTTGATGTCTGCCCTGATGAGGAAGGTAGACTCATAAATAATTATAAGCCATAGAATAAACTGATGTAGAAACCAAGTATTTGCGATTTAGTACTCATGACCACCACCTAAGAACCGTGTCCCCCGCTCAGCTAGAGACAGCCCTTTTGGCAGGCTCGTTCTCAGCGAGGGGCTGGGAGTTGGAAGAACTTCCTTGGCTGACAAAAAGGGAAAGAGGAACTGTCAGTCCATGGATTCTGGTCCCTGTGATCTGGAGTGAGGCTTCTCACAGCCCAGCCCCCTCTCTACCTGTCAAATGATGGTTGAGCAGTTTTCCAAGTGCCTTTTAGCACCAACACTGTTGTCTCTCCCTTCCTGGACACTACCCAGCAAGGGTCTCAGGTCTTCTTTTTCTCAGGCTGCCCTGCCTGTCTTCACAGGCTGCTGTAGGCCACGTGGGAAAAACAATACAAAGAAGCTTCTCACAGCACCATCCTTGGCCCCAGAGAACTCTTGACTGTTCTTTAGCACCTTGAGCAGTTAGATGTCATCTTGAGGAATCTTTTCCTCTGAAAGGTCTGTGATTTGAACTTTCCTTTGAATCCCTACTTAGCCCCAGAACCCCAAGCCTAGATGGCTTATAGACTCTCTTCCTGGCTGGGCTCATCTTCCCTGTGAATTTCTGCTCCTGTCAAGCCACAATCATGTAAGTGTGTGTGTGTGTGTGTGTGTGTGTGTGTGTGTGTGTGTGTGTCCTGGGACTTGAGCTCAAGGGTTGGACACTGCCCATGAGCATTTTTTGCTCAAGGCTCGGGCTCTACCACTTGAGCCACGGCTCTACTTCCTGATTTTTTTTTTGTTTTTGTTTTGTGGCTAACAGGAAATAGGAGTCTCCTACTCAGGCTGGCTTCAAGCTGTGATCATCAGATCTCAGCCTCCAGAGTAGCTAGGATTGCAGGCGTGAGTACCTGTACCCAGCTTTAAACCACAATCTTTACTGAGAGCGTTTAGTATCTTCCTGTTGCCTTGCTCAAAGCCCTGATCTCTGTATCCTTTCCCTCCCTGAGCAATCCTGTGAAGAGCTCATGTCCCATGTCTTCACCTGGACAGCCCCTCATCCCTGCTTTCTACCTCCCTAACTTTTCAACTTCTTTCTGACCTGACTGCATCAGGGCTTGTTTGACTTCCAACCCACTTGTGATTTTTCCAGTTAGTTGTGATTATGCACATACCAGCATGGGCTGGTATGGGTTTCTTCTTAACTGCAGTGCAAGTGCTCCTTTCTCTATCTTGAAGTAGAAGCAGAAGGCTTGAGGCTCCGAGCATGCAAGCAGAGCCAATTTAGGCCTTCCCTCAGCAAATCTTGTTTCCTCCAGCTGTAACATGAACTTGTAATACCTGGCAGGATTGTCACAGAGGATTAAATGAGATAGCTAACAAGTGACAGCTCTGAGCTATATCTGGCACAGAGCAGACACTGAACAGCAATTTTTAACATTTTTAGATCATATTGAATTTTTTTTTTTTTTTTGCTAGTCATGGGGCTTGAACTCAGGATGGTGCTGAGGAATTGAACCCAGGGCTTCATGCATGCAAGGCAAGCACTCTACCACTGAGCCACCTTCCCAGCCCAAACTGAAATCTTAGTAGTTCACTTCATTGTTCAGGGTTTCTCATGTGAAAACCTAACACCTCATTTCTCTCCTCTGAAGAGTAAATTATTTACGGTTTCTGGTGAATCAGGCTTCTTTTTATGTGACAGTAAGAATGACATACACTTAATGCTTTCTCTTTTCTACCTTTGGCTGCCAAGAAGCTCAGAGTAAAATTTTGTACCAGCTGCAGGTCTCCTTGCTGGCCTGAGGGAGGCAATGTGGTCTGGGGAAAGAGCAGCGTCCCGGGGTCACATGGTGTGAAGGAATCTTGTATAACTTTGTAGACCTCTCTGAGTCTTTTGTCCCCTGCCTTGTGGACAAGGGTTGGTCAAACGGAGGATAAGACCTGTTTTATAAGACTGTGGTTAAGACAATGCATTTAAAATTACCAAAATTTTGGTGGTAATTTTAAGAAATTACCAAAAAAGTCATGATTAGCAGTCTAGGGTTGTTAATAGGATTATTTTCCTTCCCTTCCCTCACAATACTTTTATCTTGCAACCTTTGCTTCACAATGCTTTCCTGGTTTTATTATAACTAACTCTCAATTTGCTGTGATCCTTTCTGGGTCAAATAAATGACAAAATCATTCCTAATGAACAATCTCTGGGGGTGGGGGTGGGGGGCAAGAAATCATGTCCTTTTCTTGCTTTGTGTAATGATTTATGATAGGAAGCCATTTAGTTACAGCCTTTGATTTTGGTTTCAGACCTGTGCAAGGACTGTTAAAGTAAGTGGAACTGAAGATCAGACTGCAAGTGGTCCAGAAAGTTTATACTGAGCTTGTACTGGTATTGAATTTACCAATGTATAAGCAGAGCATCCATGGATGCAGACTCAGGAAAGCAGGGGTGACCCACTCCAACACGGTGTCCCCTCTGGAAAGCACGGGTCACCCACTCCAACACGGTGTCCCCTCAGTATCACTCAGCTGCATGGGAGTTGTATGGGAGATGGGCATGAAAAAAAAAAATCACCTCAGAGGGGTGACTTTGATCAAGATGCATTGTACGGGCTGGGAAGGTGGCTCAGTGGTAGAGCGCTTGCCTTGCATGCCTGAGGCCCTGGGTTCGATTCCTCAGCACCACATAAGAAAAAAAAAGCCGGAAGTGGCGCTGTGGCTCAAGTGGTAGAGCGCTAGCCTTGAGCTGAAGAGCTGAGGGACAGCGCCCAGGCCCAGAGTTCAGGCCCCACGACCGGACCCAAAAAAAAAAAAAAAAGATGCACTGTACTCATAAACTGACATGTTGAATGGAAACCCTTTTATAGAACTACTTAAAGAAAATCACCTTAGCATTGCAAGGAAGTGCTAAGTGAGCAGACGTTGTCGGGAGCCCTCAGACCGCAGAGGGCAGTGCCTGGGTCTCGGGAGGTGACAGCTGAGGAAGCCTGGGCTCTCTCTAGTCAGCAGGGGAAGGATGAGGAGTTCCAGGGAAAGGCAACACAGCAGGCTCCCAGGTAACGCCAGGGGGTTCAGATGGTTAGGAAAGAAATCGATTAGACTCATAAACATAGGCTGGAATAGGGACAGAGGTCAAACAGCCCAAGACCTCCCAGGCAGGATACCTGGTTTTATCTCAGCTGAGGAAGGGGAGTAGGTGAGCGGTGACAGACCCTGAGAGCCACAAGTGAGGGCTCTAGACCATGACAGACATGACAGCTCCAATCTGGCTCCTTCAAGCGCTGGCTGCATGTTACAAGTTGCTGGGTCTGCCTGGTCTGCAACAAGAACTGTCTATCTGTGACTGGAGGGAGGGAGTCAGTCAAGGGTCTGCCTGAACACACGCCATCCCAGGTGCTATGAAGGCCAGTCAGGCTTGGACCAGTGCTGGCCCAAATGACCTTTCAAGTTCTTCCTCAATATGAGGTTTCATAATTCTAAAGTAAGCCCGGTAGCTAAACTGGTGTCTGGGGCTGGGATTTGAGGCTAGGGGGCTGCCCTGGGCAGCAAATGGGTTAATGCTCAAATAACTTTTATATATGAATTAATGTGCAGAGTTGGGAGCCAAAATCTGTTCCATTAATTTTTCCATCCATTCCAGGAGCAGTTAGGTACACACAGTAAAGTTTATTTTGGTGCATGGTATACTTCACTCCATTAAAAATAAATTAATCAGCAAATTCCTGCCTGGCTCAGCTCTGGTTTATGTAAATAGTGCCCAGCTGTAATGAGTTACAAGGTGTTATTATCTCACATACACAGAGGAGGCTTCACTCGAGAGCTCTGCTTGCAACAAAAGCATCTTAAATAAACCGAGAGAAGGCAGTTTGATTTGTAATGTTTTCACAGAAGTGGGATATACCTCACCCGTATAGAGTTTCTTTATATGACTCATTTTATAGCAAGTTCAATGAAGGAAGCTGATGGGGGAGGGAGGGCAAGATGGTTCCCTTCCCCCTTTGCTCAATTAAAAAAAAAAATCCCCAAGAGATGACCCATACTGAGAGAGAGAGAGAGAGAAGGAAAGGGACTGATGTTTGAGTGCCCAGTTCAGGTGGCTCTGAACACATTCTGGAAGTTGGGGAAGAGGGTAGAAAGCTAGACATAGGGCTGGGTCCTGGTAGAGTACAACGAAGCCAGAAAGAACGTTCTTTTCACCTCAGTATCTCATATAGGGGAAGACCAAGAGAAGAAGGGCAGCATGTGCTTCTTGCCCAGCTTGCTGCGGGTGACAAAGGGTCCTTTGTCCTTGAGGCCTACTTCTAAATGGCTTAGGGTGTGATGAGACCACTGGCCACCAGAGGCCTTCTGGATCCCAAAGATGAGCCTGGCAAGCTGTGCTGCGGTCAGAGGGTGACCCCTCTCTGAGAAGTGGAGGCCAGAGCCTGACCTCGCCCTCTTCTTGTCACTGAGCTGGGCAGCGCTCTTAGCTTCCCACACCCATCACCTCACCTGAGTTCCAAAGCCCCTGGACAAAGAAGCGCCATGGCAGAGATGACATCTCTGTTTCTTTTAATGACCAACTCAGCCCCGTGGCTCAAGGCTGGGGACAGTGTGGCTACCCTGACTTGATTCTGCAGCATTGCCAACAGCTAGGTACAGCAGGCCTTTTTAGGAGCATCTCCCATTCCAACCTACCCAGCCTTTCTTCAGTCAATGTGGTGGCTGGAGGGAGTGTGTACTGGGAAGCTCTTGCTTGGGACTCCTCTCGAAGGAGAGGACACCTCCGAAGAGCTAGGGGTTCTCAGCTCTGCCCCACCAGGTCAGCCTCCAGGACACAGGAAGAGGAAACAACACAAATAGGACCAGGTATTTGACAGATGCTGTTCAAAGGTCAGTTCAGGCTAATCTCTATGGAATCTTGGATCAAACAGTACTTCTCTCGACCAAGGTTCCTCAAAGCCAGCTGGCCAATTGTCTGGAGGATCCGGCCCTCACAGACCTTCATCATTGTAAGTGGGAGTCTGAGGCTTCAGGATGCTCTGTGGATTCTTCTCCACCAGAGGGCGCCAGCTCACCTCCCCTGTCAGTAGCAGGTCTTCACCGTCTATGGAATCCAGGTATTGCATCTGTAGCAGAGAGGCGGGGAACAGAGTCAGGGGCGTACATATGAGGTAGCATAGAGTGCCAGCCTCGCCTGGGAGAGGAAAGAGAGGGGATCCTGAGGCTTCTGACCATCCAGCTAGCAGGCTAGGAGTCTCAGGTAGCCCAGATACTTCCTTTAGAGAGCTGGAGAGCAAGTCACTGGAGAGGCTCAATGAGGCTTAAGGAAAATCCTTATCTTACTCTGAATGGATACACACAGACCACCACCACCACCACCATTACTACTACCATGTCTATGCTAGCTAGCTGCACCCTTCCTACAAAGTCCTTGCGGGAGAGGAAGTCAGATCTTAACAGCTTACACTGGACTCGGAATCAGCGCCTCCTACTCCCCAGAGCTGAAAGTGGCTCTGATATTTGGAGACAGCAATCATGCTCCTGCGGGGCAATGCCAGCCTATGGAAAAGGCTGGAAAAGCTGAGCTCCAGATGACACAGCCTGTGTGCCCCTGGGGGCCCTGAGGCTTGTGGAGAAATTTGGGTTCAGGATTCTCCCTGTGCAGAGGGACGCATCTGTGGGCAGACAGATGTGGCTGTGGTGGGTGGAAGCAGTTCCAAAAGAGGCAGGTGAGCTAAGTAGCTGAGCCTCGGAAGAGAAGAGCAGCTCTGAGGATCCCCGGGGCACCTGTGAGGTGAGACACAGGAGAGGCCTGCAAGTGAAAGAGCACTGGACCCAAAAGGTGAAGCCCCTTCCCCCCCGGCCGGGGAGGGGGGAGGCCTACGAGCCTCCTCTTAGACCTCGCATCCCCTCTTCCAAAAACACATTCCTCCTGCCGCATTTTCACACTGCTACCCCAGTGGTCCACGCAGACCCCAGGGATAGCTGTCCACATGCTCTGCATCTCCCTCAGGGGAAGCGCAACAGAACTGCCATCTGCCCTAAGCCCATCTTTCTTTCCAATCACACCATTTTCTCCCTGAACATCAGCACTGTGCTTGAATCAACAGAACCTTAGTAACTCGGTTTCTAAACAGTACTGGACTACAGTCTGCATAAGCTCCACCTTCTAGTTTTCTCTGATTCAATTGGTCTTCTTCCCCTGGCCTTCCCAGTGCCCTGTCCTTCCTGGGACAACACAGACGAACTCCAGGGTGGCCGTGCACCTTCCCGGCTCCTTGAGGAACATTAGTGAAGGCCGCATTAATCTGCTCTCCCAGCAGTGCCTGGCACACCAGGTACCCAAAGGCTCACTGATAGAACTAGAGCCCTGGTTTCTTAAAAGCCCCATCACGGAGCCCAACTCTCATGAGTGCCATGTGAGGCTTCTTACAGGGAGCCCAACTTCCATTTGGGCCCTTGGAGAGAGGTCCCAGTTGTGCCTTGTCGTGGTCTCTGGCACAAGCTCCCCAGGGCAGATGGAAAAGTTGGGCAAGTCTCTTAGAAAACAGCATTTGCTTCTGCCAATTGCTATTCCAGTCTGAGGTCGAATCCAGTCAACAATGCGGGTCTCAGAATTCTCTGTGGGTGGAGCCCTCTGGCGACCTAGTGCTTTCTCCTTGGCTCACACACGTACAGAACATTCAAATGAAGAGCCCCGGCTTCTGGGGTTCTTGATCCTCTGGGTCTGAGGAGCCTCAATATGTGCAATCAAGGTACTCTAGTATTATGAGCCCTGTCAGCCCGGGAGCTGGGGTCTGGCTGTCTTTCCTTGTTTGTTGGAGGTGTGAAGGTCACAAATACAGGTGAACAAGAGAATAACTGAGAGGTGAGGTCCCTTTGGCTCCAAGGGTCAGGCCCCTGAAGCAAAGGGATGATTCACAGACAGCCGAGGCTGGTGAGCTGTCTGTCGCAGCTGAGGCCTCTAGTGGCTACATGAATCACCGGGCTTCGGGTCTGCGGCCAGCTGTGCAGACTGACTCACGAGGAGACCCTGGAAAAGCCTCCATGTTCCTCTTTCTGCCACTCAGCCCACTCATCTAGAAAGCATGCTTCCCCATCCATACAGGACGTGGGTCAGGGGTTCAAGGGGCCAATTCTGAGTGGGCTGGAGGAGGCCATGTATGTAAGCAAACCTTGCTGTGGGCTTGCTCCTGGAAGATTTGGTGTCAGGCAGACCTGGGGAGCCAGAGATGAACACTGAAGTGGGAGGGGCTCCCTTGACTGGAGAGCAGTTGTGGGGAGAGCCAGGGAGTGTGGTGTTTGTGAAATGCTGCCTGGACCCTGGACCTGGTCAGGAGTAGGAAATGAATTCACGAGCGAGTGGCCTGCGATGCCCCAAGCTTGTATCTTTCAGGACTCCAAGGGCTCACGATTTAGCATAGCTCTCAGTACAAGGAAGGAAACAACATAGGGAATGAGTCAATGAATAAATGATGGCAGCTTTCTGAAAGCAAGAGGCCACTCAGCGAGTCTCCTCCTTCTCTAGCCCTGGTCCACTTCCTGGCTGGACAAGAGAAGGTGCTCATTCGCCAGCAGTGCCTGCCGCTGTCAGTCAGCGTTTCCTGAGGCTGAGTCCAGTGCCCACCTCCTAAGGAGGACCTGCTCTCCACAAACCTCCATGTGTCAATGTGTCTGGGGAAGCTCACCTGTTTCCTCACGTATTCCACCAGCAACTCAAGCTGCCGAGGGTCTTCACATTGCTGGTTGAAGAAGGTTCTCCAGAGGGCAGCAGCCAGCCCGTGGTCATCGGAGAGGATCCCCTAGAACACAGAGCACAACTGGTCTTCAGGGAGCAGCGAAGAGCCACGGGGTAAACACTGGGGATATTGTGAACTGGCTCAAAAGGACCTCACTGACTGCGAGGGAAATGGGAGCTCAGCGGCAGAGCGGAAGGGGTCTTATGAGCAGCTCACTTAACCCCTTTGTTTTTATAGGGCAAAAAACATGGGGCCTCCAGGGGCCCATCACTGCCGAGGTGAGGCAGAGCTAGGACTCATGTCTGATATGACCTCTGGGCATGGTTTGAGAAATGGAAGTGGCAGTGCTGCGTTGCTGTCCACAGGGCCCAGGCTAGCAGGACGGTGAGGCTGTTTTTCTGGGAATGGAGGTGGGCATGGACTGTGCCCTCGCACTTGGACCAAAGACACACATCTGCACGGCAGCTGGCTCTCTGGGAAAGGCAGCCAGGTACCTACCCTGCGTTCACCATCACCCATCTCTGGGCTGGCCATGACTGGCCTGCTCTTTCTCTCTCTAAGCAGAGGAACAGCAGGACCGTCAAGGACTATGGAGAGCCACAAAGGGCAAGGTTCAGAGCGTGTGTGTGTGTGTGTGTGTGTACCATCAAGGATTATGGAGAGCCACAAAGGGCAAGGTTCAGAGCGTGTGTGTGTGTGTGTGTGTGTGTGTGTGTGTGTGTGTGTACCGTCAAGGACTATGGAGAGCCACAAAGGGCAAGGTTCAGAGCAAGTGTGTGTGTGTGTGTGTGTACCGTCAAGGACTATGGAGAGCCACAAAGGGCAAGGTTCAGAGCGTGTGTGTGTGTGTGTGTATGTGTGTGTGTGTGTGTGTGTGTGTCTACCGTCAAGGACTATGGAGAGCCACAAAGGGCAAGGTTCAGAGCGAGTGTGTGTGTGTGTGTGTGT
>NW_012267229.1:15979761-15994169 GCF_000151885.1 Dipodomys ordii
GTCGTGCACCCAACACTGCTTCTCTGGGCACAAAGAACGCTAGGTGTGTGTGTGTGTGTGTGTGTGTTGCGCACCCAACACTGCTTCTCTGGGCACAAAGAACGCTAGGTGTGTGTGTGTGTGTGTGTGTGTGTGTGTGTCGCGCACCCAACACTGCTTCTCTGGGCACAAAGAACTCCGCTAGGAAGTCCAGATATCACAAATGGCTAATGACAGCCATTTTCCATCTCAGACCTCTAGGGGATGGAGGATGAGGGCAACAAAAGGGAAAGGCCCTCAGAAGTTGCTCTGTCTGGGTGCCAAGGAAGTGTGTGGACCACAGTGCTGACCTGGAGCTAGGAAGCTGGATCAGGTCCTAGTTCTGCAGCACCTCGTTCAATGGTGGTAGCTATTACTATTGCAAAGAAATGAAAACATTTGCTCTGAGTATTTGCAATCACTACAGCTTCCTTGAACTTTAAAGGGAAGATAATTCAGCTGGGGATGTAGCTCAATGGTAGTGCACTTGCCTCACATGCTTAAGGCCATGCGTTCAATCCTCAATGCCAAAAAATAAAAACAAAACCAAAGGGTATTATAGAGGCGTTTTCTAAAGTGCGCTAAGTTGGATCTGAGGACTAGCACGAGCTTTGCCTGTAGCTGTGGAGACAGTCAAGGCAACAGCAGGATCTGGGAGGCAGCTGTCACTCATGGCTGTGTCACCCTAAAAAAGCAATTAGACCGTCACAAGCATTGGTTTCTCATGAGTTAAACAGAGTTGTGAGCATTAAGAAACAATGCCCCTGAAAAGTTCCTGGCAAACATCACAAAAGCCCCGGGGGCTAGGGTTGCATGTGACAGAATGGTCTGTCTATTGGGCACTGTGGCATGTGAGGTTTGGCTCCAAGGCCCACTGCCCAGAACAGCCATGTCCAGAGGTGACAACTGAGTGGAGGAGCATTCCGCCTACCCCAGACACCCTCTGCTAAATACCCACACAGCTCCACGGCTGAAGACTGTCCTGGCACAATGGCCGAGTTGGGAAATCCTGCTTCTTCTGGAAGATGGCAGCAGGAGCCAAGGACAAGTCCAGGCACATCATTCTCTAAGCCATTTGCTCACACAACAGCTTGCCTGTGTCTCAAGTGGCCTGGGCACAGGCCGAAGTGCTGTTGGCTGTGATCCATACATGTGACATGGGAAGGATGGAGGGGGTGGCTGTCACGGGGGTTCGGAGAAGGGGCAGGGGCTATGATAGGCAAAGCCTGGCACAAAATAAGCAGCCTCAGTGGTGGGCAAGGTGGCTGGGAGGAGACAAAATCAAAAGCAGGAGTTCCTAAGCAGTCAGAGAAAAGGGCTCAAGGCAAGTGAGCAGTGCTGACACCATGACTGTTCCAGACTGCCAGGGTTCCTCTACACGTGGCACCTCATAACTCTGCAGGCCAGGCAGCACAGGCATTATTTCCCCCACTGGAAGGACGAAGGCTCAGAGGTTAACTAGCTAATTAGTGATGGAAGAAGCAGCAGTCTGCACTGGTGAGGTCAGAGGACGGTGCCTATCTAGCTCTAGGCATGGCACACAGGCTGGTATGCAGTGCCAGTGGACTGGAAACGGCCGCAGTGGTCATTGAACACAGCTGCAGCCTTCCTTCCACCAGCCTGCTAGTAACTCAATGGAAACAAATGGAAGTCATGTCTGAGAGTGCAGAACAGGAATAAAGGTACCAAAGAGATCATTAGATTGCATGACAATTTTCCCATAATCCAATTGGTATCTAGCTTATTTCTCCTCATTATACAAAGAAAGCATTCTCCAGGCCAGGGACTGGTGGCTCATGCCTGTAATACTAGCTACTCAGGAGGCTGAGATCTGGGGATCCAGGTTCAAAGCCAGCCTGGGCAGAAAAGTCCCTGAGACTCTTATCTCCAATTAACCACCAGAAAATTGGAAGTAGTGTTGTGGCTCAAGTGGTAGAATGCTCACCTTGAGCTGAAGAACTCAGGGACAGCACCCAGACCCAGAGTTCAAGCCCCATGACAGACAAAAAAAAAAAAAGAAGCAAGAAAGCATTCTCCAAGAAATTAGGGTGTCTATATCTAGAGGAACTGAGAGGGAGGTACTAGGTATGGTGATAAGTTTGGAATGGCAGAGTTTTCACTCAATAAAGACTGATTTGACAACTGTTATCTTAACATGAGCTTAAGAACTTGGAATCACAACAGCCTGGGCTCAGTTCTCAGGAGCTTGCAACGTAGAGCACCAAAGCTCACCGGCACCGAACAGCAGCACAGAACCAACTCCTGGGAAGTGGACAAATGCTAACTTGCATTTACTATACATATATAAACTATAGGCTGCTCACGACTCCTCATTCCTCAGCCTTGGCTTTTGTGATGAGTCCTCAGAAAGACCTTTCTGTTCCACACTAAGTCCTTCCCTGTTATTCTCCATCACTGAAATTAAACATTTGTAATTAAACATTTGCCCTTTTACTTGTTATTTGTCTATTGTCTGTTTCTCAACTAGAAGTAAACTCAGTGGAAAAAGATGGGAGTGTCACAGACATTTCTCCCTGGGCGGGCTTCAAACATGATCCTCTAGATCTCAGCCTCCTGAATAGCTAGGATTGAAAGCTTAAACCACTGATGTCCAACTCCTGTGTGTGTGTGTGTGTGTGTGTGTGTGTGTATGTGTGTGTGTGTGTGTGTGTGTGTGTATGTTTTGAACTCTAGATCTTACACTCCCATTTGCCTTTTTCACCTATGGTGCTTTACCATTTCAGCCACACCCCCACTTCTGGCATTTTGTTTTTTGTCTTCATGGGGCTTGAACTCTGAGCCTGGGTGCTCTTCAGCTCAAGGCTAGTGCTCTACCACTTGAGCTACAGCTTCATTTCTTGTTTACTGGTGGTTAACGGGAGATTAAGAATCTTACAGACTTTCCTGTCTGGCCTGCCTTTGAACCGTGACCCTCAAATCTCAGCCTCCTGAGTAACTAGGCATGAGCCACCGGCACCTGGACTCTTCTGGTTTTTTAATGGCTAGATAGGTTTTTTGTT
The DNA here is from genome assembly GCF_000151885.1 of Dipodomys ordii. Taxonomy (NCBI): domain Eukaryota; kingdom Metazoa; phylum Chordata; class Mammalia; order Rodentia; family Heteromyidae; genus Dipodomys; species Dipodomys ordii. The sequence goes on from NW_012267229.1 coordinate 15,982,800, forward strand.
TGCCTGGGCTGGTTCTGAACCATGATTCTCAGATCTCAGCTTCTTGGGTAGCTAGGCATAAGCCACTGGAGTCCGATTTAAATTAGTTTCTGATTTTCATTCCATGGTGCATTTCCTTCATGTCTGTGTACCTACTACATGCCAAGTGCCATGCTAGGTACAGAAATATACACGTAGCAGGCATTGCCACTTCCCAGAAGAAATCTCCACCCAGCCAGAGTGACAAGGAGCGCTAATGTATTAAGCAGTGGGAGAAGTCCAGAGGCGGATGTAACCGCAAGCACATGGTGTGTCAAAAAAAAAAAAAAAAAGAGGCAGATGAATCCTGGTGGTGTATATACAGGTGTTCATTACAGCATCTTTCAACTTTTCTATATGCTTGAATTTTCCATAATAAAATGTTGGAGGGGGATGAAATTAATGCTATGACAGATGAACTTTAAGGACCTTCTAAGTGAAATTAACCAGTCACAAAAGAACCAATACTCTAAGGTTTCCATTTTCATGGGGTCTCTAAAGAAGTCAAATTCACAGAGTTAGAAGAATAGGAATTGCCAGAGGCTAGGGGACGGTGGGGTGTGGGGATGTGTGTTCAATGAGTAAAGTTTTAGTTGGGAAGATACATGCTCAAGACCTATCACTCACTGAAAAACAACAACAACAAAACCCCAGCAAGTTGAAAATGACTTTGCAAGGTTTAAGTCTCATTGGCATAAAGGAGGGAAAAACTGATGCTTGTCTATGCACAGATAACATCTATAAGGACATCTGATTAACTATGAATGAAGTTTTCTTCAGTGACAGAGAATAGGGCAGGGATGGAATGGAACTTTTTATTTTCAATTTCAATCTGTTACACAGTTTTACAAACTTTTAGTTATTTTTGTTGTTGTTGTTGGGCACAGTCCCTGAGGTTCTTTCACTCAAGACTAGCAGTATACCACTTTGAGCCACAGTGCTACTTCCGGTTTTCTGGTGCTTAACTAGAGATAAGAGTCTCAGGGCCTTTCTTGCTTGGGCTGGCTTTGAATGGCAATCATCAGATCTCAGCTTCTTGAGTAGCTAAGATTACAGGCATGAGCCACCAGTGCCCAGCAGCTTTATGAACTTTCTTTTTTTTTTGGCGGGGGAGGGGCGGTCCTGGGGCTTGAACTCAAGGCTAGGCACTGTCCCGGAGTTTCTTTTGCTCAAGGCTAGCACTCTTACCACTTGAACCACAGCCTACTTCCAGCTTTTTCTGTTTATATGGTATTGAGGAATTGAACCCAGGGCTTCATGCATGCTAAGCAAGCATTCTACCACTAAGCCACATTCCCAGCCCCAGCTTTATGAACTTTTAAAATGTATATGTATTGCTTTTATTGTTTTTTGTTGTTGTTGTTGTTTCTGGTGCCAGTAATGGGGCTTAAACTCAATGCCTGGGTGCTGTCCCTGAGCTTTCTGACTCAAGGCTATTGCTCTATCACTTGAGCCACAGTTCCACTTCTGGCTTTTTGGTAGTTAATTGGAGAGTCTCATGGACTTTCCTGCCCAGCCTGGCTTCAAATCATGAACCTCAGATTTCAAACTCTTGAGTAGCTAGGATTACTAGTGTGGGCCACTGGTGCCCAGCTTGTATTGCTTTTATAATAAGTAAAAAACAGTGTGTAATGTGTCTACAGACTATGCTTATCTATGTTAAAGTGTGTCTCTGGGAACTGCAAGCTTTGAGGTAAGATATGCTTTGCCTTTGTTTCTCTATCTAGCACCCATATTTTGGAGCATTCTCTTTCAAAAGCACTGGCAAACCAGTCAAAGAAGATGAAGAAATGACTATTAAGCTGTGGTGACAGGCAATGATGGTCTCAGAAATTTCCCTCACATCTTATCATCAAAAGTATTTGGAGGCGGGGCTGGGAAGGTGGCTCAGTGGTAGAGTGCTTGCCTTACATGCATGAGGCCCTGGGGTCCTTTCCTCAGCACCATATAAGTAGAAAAAGCCGGAAGTGGTGCTGTGGCTCAAGTGGTAGAGCACTAGCCTTGAGCAGAAGAGCTGAGGGACAGAGCCCAGGCAAGTACTTGGGGATGGAGGCAGGGCACAGAGGTAGAGTACCTGCCTAGCAAGTGTGAGACTCTGAGTTCAAATCCCAGTATAGCCAAAGGCTTAATGAATATCTTACCTCATCATATCCCAAGATTGATGCGTAGAAATTATTTGTCATAAGAAGCATATTCTTCTTCAGGATATAAGAATTAACCTACAAAAGAAATGACAAAAACAGAAGTATGAAAGAAAGGAAAAAAATGCTGAAAACTATGACTGTACGGTCTTAGTTGTCACAAGCTATTGGGAGGACAAAGAGAAAGGGGTGCTTAACAAGGCAACCTGACCATTTCTCTCATCTATCAGTATTTGTCCTAATTTGCCACCCAACATAGTTTAATGAACTGATCCCCCAACTATGTGCCTAGTTTTGTGCTAGATCCTTCACACACCAAGTAAGAGAAACAGTGTCTTGATTGGAGAAGCATACAGTAAACCAGCACTAAAAATGACAAAGCTGGGAACTGAGGGCTTACACTCACAATCTTAGCTTACTCAGGATGCTGATGCCTGAGGACCAGAAGCCAGCCCAGGCAGGAAAGGTGGAGAGACCCTTATCTCCAATTAACCACCAAAAACCTGGAAGTGGATTTGTGGTAGAGTGATAGCCTTGAGCAAAAATACTCAGGGGCAGCGCCAAGGCCCTGAGTTCAAGCTCATGACTGAAAAAAAAAAGCCTACTGCTCACCTGGTACCTCAAATTCTACTCCGAATGTGCTAAGAGATGAGTGGATTTCAGTGCAAATGCCCTATGGGTGGGGAGCGGGGGAAGGGTGCACTGAAGGAAGCCTGAGCAGAGTTTGACATGACAGAAGACTGAGAGGCAGAGAGGGTTTTCAAGACAAGGAACAAGATGCTAAGGAGCAAGGAGAGCCCCCAAGGCTTTGTGTATGGAGGCTGTGGGGGAGGCAAGATGAGCAGCTATGAAGTAGTAGAAACATCCATGCTAAGAGATTGTTTCACAGTGCAACTCCTAGCCAAGCCTAGTGGTGACTCACTCTTATATTCCTAGCTACTGAGGAGGCTGAGATCTGATGATCAAGGTTTGGAGTCAACCTAAGAAGACAAATTGGTGAGACTCTTATTTCCAGTTAACAAGCAAAAACCCAGAAGCAAATGGGTGGCTCAAGTGGTATAGCCCTAGCTTTGAGTGAAAAAGCTAAGCAAGAGCATGAGACACTGAATTCATGCCTCCAATATTGACACACATGCACATAAGCACACAGAGAGACAGAGAGACAGACAGACACAACATAATTCCTAGCCAGGCATTGGTGGTTCATGCCTGTAATCCTAGCTACTGCAGGAGGTTGACATCTAGAGTACACCAAAGCCAGCCCAGGAATTAAAGTCCCTGAGATTCTTACTTCTAAATAGCTGACAAAAAAGCTACTAGGAGGGGGTGTGTGCTTTATGGACATGAGCTCTTCTAATCCTCACCAGAACTTATAGAAGTGACTACCTCAGAGACTCTTCGAAGTGGTGTGGCCAGCCCTGGGTCATATAGTAATCTACTAATAAAGGTGAGATTAGCATTGGATCAGTCCGAATCCAGAGTCAGTGCTCATTATGCCCCACAGGTGCCAGCTTCCAGGAAAATCATTTTACTTTGGATCACAGGCCCTGGTGGCTCATGCCTGTAATCCTAGCTACTCAGAAGGCTGAGATCTGAGGATCGAGGTTCAAAGCCAACCCAGGCAGAAAAGTCTGTGAGACTCTTATCTCCAATTAACCACCAGAAAACTGTAAGTGGTGCTGTGGCTCAAGTGGTAGAGCCTTGCCTTGAGCTGAAGAGCTGAGGGACAATACCCCAGGTCCAGAGTTCAAGCCCCATGGCGGACAAAAAACAAAAAACAAACCCAGGTGATTTTATTCTAAGGATCATAACTGGTCTCTGTAGAAGTGAAGAAAAGGTACAATGATTAGATTTAGTCAGAAAACCCGGGTTCAAGTCATGGCTCTTCTATGGACATTGGATGGGATCTTAGTGACTGAGTTAAGCTGAGTCTGTTTTCTTGTCTTCTCAAGGCCCTGCATGCAAGGGCTGTTTTGGAGAGCAAATGAGTTAGTATATATTCATTCATTAACTTAACAACATAGCCTGAAACCCTTGTTGATGTGCAGAGTGCTCTGCAAATGGAAGGAGTTATAAGTAACACCTTCTGGTTTGCTTATATAAAATGAAAACCAGTTCCAATACTTTATAGTCATGGATAATTTTCAAAAATGAAGAGAGAATTGTGAAGCTCAAGGCTGGAAAATGTGAGATTGGTAGTACTTGGGAATGCAAACCATGACCTTTCCTGCCCACCTTCAACCCAGACCACATGAGCCATCCATCCTTTATGTTCTCGGAGCTGGGTGTACACTGCTCTCTCTAGGTACACAGCATAGTTTACAGAGTTCCAGTCAGCCTCTCCCACCTGTCTGAGAATTGCTCTAGTGTCATGGGAACCATGACTAATGAACATTAGCACCCCAACATCCTGGTGAGGGCCTGGTCCAGGGCAGAGGCTAAGACAGGCACATTGGTAACTAAATCCTATGGAGTACTACTCAAAGCATGTTTGTCCAATAACTCTAGTTATTTTGGTTTTGCTTTTGACACCTCCCTGTGTCTCTGAAATTCCAGACACAAATACTATCAAACATGTGCAACAACTTCCAAATGGGCTAGGATGCAAGAGTCAAGAACCCAGCTAGAGTTAAGAGTTCATTTCTTCTGTCATGTGAGGCTGAGACTTCAAATGGACCTCTTTGGTTTTTGTTTTTTTGTCAGTCATGAGGCTTGAACTCTGGGCCTAAGCACTGTCCCTCAGCTCTTCAGCTCAAGGCAAGCACTCCACCACTTGAGCCGGAACGCCACTTCTGGTTTTCTGGTGGTTTATTTATTGGAGATAGGAGTTTTATGGACTTTCCTGCCCAGGCTGGCTTTGAACCATGATCCTCAGATTTCAGCCAAATGGACCTCTTAATACTCATGTTAGGGTGCTCCTTTCCTCCCATTCCAGTTGTTTTTTCTTTTTCTTTCTTTCTCTCTTTCACTCTTTCTTTCCTTCTTCTTTTTTTATTTTTAAATTTTTATTTTTATTTTTTGTGAACATACTATACAGAGGGGTTACAATTACATGGGCAAGATAATGAGTACATTTCTTTTTTTCTTTTTTTTTTTTGGTCAGTAGTGGGGCCTGAACTCTGGGCCTGGGCGGCTGTCCCTCAGCTCTTCAGCTCAGGGCTAGCACTCTACCACTTGAGTGTCAGCCCTACTTCCGGCTTTTTCTGCTTATGTGGTGCTGAGGAATTGAACCCGGGGCCTCATGCATGCAAGGCAAGCACTCTACCACTGAGCCACCTTCCCAGCCCCAATGAGTACATTTCTTATCAAGCATTGCAGCCTCATCCTTTGTTTACCCTTTACATCTCTTCCCAGCCTCCCCCCCACCCCCCCCTCTTCTTCTTTCTTCTTCTTCTTCTTTTTTGTTAGTCATGGGGCTTGAACTCTAGGCCTAGGCACTGTGCCTCAACTCTTCAGCTCAAGGAGAGTGCTCTACCACCTGAGCCACAGCACCACTTCCAGTTTTGTGGAGGTTAATTGAAGTCTTACAGACTTTCTTGCCCCAGGCTGGCTTTGAACTGCGATCCTCAGATCTCAGCCTCTTGAGTAGTTAGGATTACAGGCGTGAGCCACCAGCGCCTGGCACCAGTTATTTTCTAACTATGCAAGCACAAAGGGACAATCCTAAGCAGCGCCTCTCTTAGGAAACATTCATTCAACACGTCCAGCAGAGGCAGCTTACAGGGAGCATCGCACCATTAACTTCAGAGTTGGACGAGTCCTCCAGATTACCTACTTCAGTACCTCCGAGGAAATGGCGAACTAAGGCCCAACATTGGGAATAGACTCATCCAAGGTCACAAATCAAGTCAGCGTCACAGTCAGGATTAGAATCTAATTTATGGGTGTTTTTCCTACTTCCCTATCTGTAGGGTTATTTCCAGAGATCACCAACAGCTTGCTCTACAAACCTTAGTTCTGACTTTCCAGCAAGGTCCAAGAACACACAAATGCATTTTCTCCCATTGAGGTGTACCTGCATCCTGGCTGGCTACTGCCCAGGAAGTCTGGGTACAGGAGTGGAGCTCCTTCTTAGCAAGGCTCTTCTGCCTCCTGATCCTCTAACTCAGTGACCTATAAGCGATCTCTTCCCTCTCACCTCTAGATGAGAGATGGCAAACGGCCACAGAAGGAATGGTTCTCAGATATCATCACCCAGGCTGGATTAGATCATGAAAAGGACCCTTCCTGGAACAGGCTGGAAGCTCCATCACTGCAGACACATGATCTGAGGGCAACAGGTGAGGGTAAAGTGACAGCAGCTTCCTGAACTGCTGGACTCACCCCACCAGGCCCTTCTCTTCAGCTCAGCAGTCAAGGATAGTCTGGAGCTTCCCTGTTGGATTTTACTCACTCACTTGGCCTTTTGTTCACTCGTGTGTAGGTTTCCTGTCTCCCCAGGGTCAGGCCTCTCTCTGTGGAGTACCCTGATCACGAATCCACAGATGCCCCAGCAGAAGAGAAACTCCTCCCGGATAGCGTTGAGCTGCTTGCTTATTAAACTCTTATCCTTTCCATAATGCTTTGCTATTTTATAAAAACCCATACATACTGCAGCACCACATGGGAAAAGGTTCCTTTTATATTAGTTACTCATATTTTCCCATTTATTTAAGCTATTAAAATTCATGCAGGTATTTTATAAGCCATCAGGATTCGGTGACTGGTATTACTGAATGTTTCATAATAAACTAAACAGAAGAAATCAGAGGGTTAAATGATGACTGCAATTCCTGTAATGACTTAATTAAATTTTTATTGAGAACATAAACCATGACGTAATTGCTAGCCAACCATGGCTCTGCTTTCCCAGCATGTCACAGGGCGGGAGTCCTCAATAGGAGGCTAGGCGAAATGATCAGCAGGTCTCGGCTGAAATGGGGAGGGGAGCAAGGCTCATGTAACACACTCAATAAATTATCCGTTCATTTTTAAACAAAGTCCATGAGTTATAATATATTTGCCATGCACTTTTTATGACATAATAAAAATGTTACCTTAAGGATTACTTAACACATACTACAAATGTTATAGCAGAGGCAGGCACAAGGGGCAAAGAAAACAAACATGAGCAGGCCAGGGACGGGTCCTGGAGTTTATGTCAGGGGTGGGGAAGGGAATGGCATAGTATATTAAAAGGGAATGCAAAAAAAAACGGGGTTGGGGAGGGGGAAGGGAAGCAAGAGTTCAGGGTTCCTAATCAGCAGATTAATGAATGAGACAGGCTACAGGGAACACAAGCAAGAAGGAATCTTGCAAGGCACATTTTAAATTAATGGAGTATTCTCAGAGAGGAATATTAGCTTTAAAGAGATGCCAGTTCATTTGAGGCCAATTCGCTGGCCTCTTTCCCTTTCCACTGTTGCAGCTCTTAAAGAGGTTTATGTGACTGTTTAACAGAGGAACCAGACTATGCGGATATAGGGACTGATAGGATATTGAGTTTTAACGTCTCTGTGAGCTCTAGAAGGTTTTTCAAGATGTATCCTTTGTTGTTTTCCTTTCCTCATCTCTAGCCTCCCACCTTCACCTCCCTCAGCCAACCTTGTGTCATTTCCACAGTTGTGTAATGCTCTCTGCCACATATCTATTGGATGATGATGGAAGGGATGCTACCTCCTTCTCCTCCTCCTCCTCCTTGTTCTTCATCTTCTTCGTCTTTGTCTTTTTGTCAGTCGTGGGGTTTGAACTCTGGGCCTAGGCACTGTCCCTCAGCTCTTCAGCTCAAGGCTAATACTCTACCATTTGAGCTACAGTGCATCTTCTAAGACCTAGATCCTGCATTACATTCTCCACAAAACCTCTCTTCTCCCTAGTCCACAGGTGCCACAAAAGTGATTCAAATCCAGAAACATGAGCTGGGTACTGGTGGCTCATACCTATAATCCTAGCTATTCAGGAGGCTGAGACATGGAGGATTAAGGTTCAAAGACAGTCCTGGCAGAGAAGTCTGTGAGATCTCATATCTAATTAACCAGAAAAAATGTCAGGCTGGAGGTATGGCTCAAGTAGTAGAGCACCAAGCATGAGCAAGAAAGTCAAGCAAGAGTGTAAGGCCCTGAGTTCAAACCCTGATACTGAGATTAAAAAAAAAAAATCAGGTGCAAGTCATGCAGTTTACTGCTTGCCAATTGCTAAGAATTGAAGCAAGAGCTTAATACGTATTAACTCAATAGAGTACGGTTATTTCTGTTTTAGAAAAAGGGAGCCAGATACAGGTGGCTCATACCTTTAATCCTAGCTACTTAGGATGCTGAAATCTGAGGATCACAGTTCAAAGCCAGCCCAGGCAGAAAAGTCTGTGAGACTCTTATCTCCAATTAACTACCAAAATGCTGGAAGTACAGCTGTGGCTGAGTGGGATAGTGCCAGCCTTGAGGGGGGTAAAAAATAGCTCAGGCCCTTAGTTCGAGCCCCAAGACTGGAACCAAAAGGAAAAAAGGGAGAAAACAATGTTTGTGTGTGTGTGGGGGGGGGGAGGCTGCACTAATGGTGAGGGGAGGGAGAATGGAAGAAAGCTGGTGCAGGAAGGCACAGGAACTGAAAAGCCTGAGGTGGGAATAAGCGAGAGATGTAGCTCAGTGGTTCAATGCTTGCCTGGCATGTGCAAAGCTATGGGTTTAATTCCTAGCACAACAAAAAAGTAAAAATAAATCATTTCAAACAGTTAATGCAACAGGAAGTTTTGTAGATGATGCCTGTTTTTGTTTTTGCTTTTTTTGTCGGTCATGGGGCTTGAACTCTGGGCCTGGGTGCTGTCCCTCAGCTCTTCAGCTCAAGGCGAGCGCTCTACCACTTGAGCTACAGCGCCACTTCTGGTTTTCTAGTGGTTTATTGGAGATAGGAGTCTCACGGTCTTTCCTGCCCAGGCTGGCTTTGAACCACGATTCTCAGATCTCAGCCTCCAGAGTAGCTAGGATTACAGGCGTGAGCCACCAGCGCCTGGCGATGATGCCTTTTTTTTAAAGTGTTCTTTTTTTTAAAGTGTTTGGGGGGAATGGAAAGGGTCTAGAGAAAAGAAGGTAGAAGAGTTTAGTACTGAGATTTAAGCTAAGATCCTTGTACTCACTAGACAGGAGCTCTACCACTTGAGCCATGCCCCCAGCCCTTTTTGCTTTCACATTTTTGCCCAGGCTAGTGTGGTCCACTAGACTTCTATTTCTACTTGCCAAGTAGCTAGAATAATAGGCATGCACCATCACAGCCAGCTTTTCCTGCTATTGTTAAAAAGGGAACTCATTCTTTTGCTGGGCTGGTCTGAAACCACAACTCTTCTATTTCTGTCCCCTGCTGCCCTAGCTGGGATTACAAGCATGAGCCATCATGCCTGACTGATATGTTATCTCTTTACAATAATACTAAAAAGAGGACATTACTGTCCTCATTTATAGAAAAGCTATCCCCTCATTTTTCTGTGGAGTTTTTCTTTTCTTTTCTTTTTTTTTTTGTTGGTCATGGGGCCTGAACTCAGGGCCGGGGCACTGTCCCTTAGCTTTTCAGCTCAAGGCTAACGCTCTACCACTTGAGCCACAGTGCCACTTTTAGCTTTTTCTGCTTCTGTGGTGCTGAGGAATCAAACCCAGGGCCTCATGCATGCAAGGCAAGCACTCTACCACTGAGCCACCTTCCCAGCCCCTGTGGAGCTTTTCAAGTCCTCCCAAAGCTTGTGTGGAGGTTCCCAAAGCTTCGTGGAGGTTTTTACATTTCCACCAGGAACATTTACTGGACTATTTTAAGTCTGTTTATAGGCTACTCGGCCTCTGCACAGTACATTAGACTGTGAGTTCCCTGAAGGCAAAAGCAGTACACTGTATAGTACACAACAGGAAAATTAGTCAATGTATTCTCATCATAATTAAGTCTCAAAGTATGATGTCCACGTATTTCCATAAGTTTCCAAAAAGCTCCCTGAGAACAAGAACTTGAAGAGAGGCTGAGCCAGTCCATACACCTGCTGCTGTTTGCAGGGTTTTCAGTATAACCCTACTCTAGCTGAGGAGGCCTGACTTCTGAAGTCTGTCCTACTTGTTATCTCTGAATTTCCACTTGCCTCTTAAATATATCTCTTTCACTGAAACTAGTCTCCAGACTATCTCCTATCCCACTATGACCACTTGCTAGAGATCTAGATTTGGAGCAAACATACTCATAAGGAAGTCCTAAATAAAGAGGACAGCTTCTGGCCAGGCGCTGGTGGCTCACACCTGTAATCCTAGCTACTCAGGAGGCTGAGATCTGAGGATCACAGTTCAAAGCCAGTCCAGGCAGGAAAGTCTGTGACACTCTTATCTCCAATAAACCACTAGAAAACCGGAAGTGGCACTGTGGCTCAAGTGGTAGAGCACTGGCCTTGAGCTGAAGGATAGCGCCCAAGCCCAGAGTTCAAGCCCCATGACTGACAAAAAAAAAAAAAAAAAGAGGATAGATTCTGACAGAGCTTCTGTGGCTGTAAGAGTCACCCTAATGAGTTAACAGCCAACCACTTTCAGAAGTAAATAGGTTAAACGTGAATTGGCCTTCCATTCTTATATCCCCTCAAGTGGGCCCTGGAAATATATTACAAAACATCCTTGGAATTAGCTTTTTGTTTATTCTTCCAAGTTTAAATGCCCTTGGTTAACAAGTACTAAGTGCATGAAAGTTTTGGTCAGGCTTTGGTTTTCTGTTGTTGTCAAAAACAATATTGGAAAGTAAAAAGTTTAATTTATTAGTGATCATTAATGGTCAATTATCAAGGTAGAACCAAACCTGAAATGTAAGCAAAAGAGAACTGCAAGGCGGGTGCTGGTAGCTCATGCCTGTAATCCTAGCTACTCGGGATGCTGAGATCTGAGGAGCGCAGTTCAAGGCTAACCCAGGCAGAAAAGTCCCATGAGACTCTTGTCTCCAATTAATCACACAAAAACTTAAAGTGGAGCTGTGGCTCAAAGTGGTAGAGCACTAGCCTTGAGCAAAAGAGCTCAGGGAGAGCACCAAGGCCTTGAGTTCAAGTCCTACAGCCAACAAAAAAAAAAGGGGGAGGGGGCTGGGAAGGTGGCTCAGTGGTAGAGCGCTTGCCTTGCATGCCTGAGGCCCTGGGTTCGATTCCTCAGCACCACATAAGCAAAAAGAAAAAAAAGCCGGAAGTGGCGCTGTGGCTCAAGTGGTAGAGCACTAGCCTTGAGCTGAAGAG
>NW_012267229.1:15994239-16016494 GCF_000151885.1 Dipodomys ordii
ATTCCTCAGCACCACATAAGCAAAAAGAAAAAAAAGCCGGAAGTGGCGCTGTGGCTCAAGTGGTAGAGCACTAGCCTTGAGCTGAAGAGTTGAGGGACAGCGTCCAGGCCCAGAGGTCAGGCCCCATGACCGACCGGACCAAAAAAAAAAGGGGGGGAGGGGAGGGAGATTTGCATTCACACCTACTAGGATGATTGTAATTCACAGTGCAAAGAAAAGGAAAGTTGGAAGATTCCTGAGGGAATGTAACACATAGCCACTGTGGGAAAGTTTCTCAAAAGGTTAAACATAGAATTAGCTTATGACCCAGAAACACTACTCCTAAGTTTATATCCAAAAGAAATGCAAGCAAAGAATGGAATGAATAAGGCTCACAGGAGCCTTATTCACAACAGTTAAAAGGGGGAAACAACTCAAGTGACCATTGAGAAATGAATGGATAAACAAAATGGATAAACACACATATTTGTATACATAGAATATTATTCAGCCATTATACTGCATGGTTTAATATACTGCATGCTACCAAATAGATGGACTTTTTTTTTTGTAGTACTAGAGCTGTGGTTCAAGTGGTAGAGAGCTAGCCTTGTTCATTTTAAGTCCTTGAGTTCAAACCCAGGACAGCATAAGAAAGAAGGAAGGAAGGAAGGAAGGAAGGAAGGAAGGAAGGAATTAATTGATGGTAAGGGGAAAAAAGAAAAAGAAAGAAAGGAAGAAAGAAAGAGAGAGAGAGAAAGAGAGAGAGAGGGGGAAGGGAAGGAAAAAAGGGAGGGAGGAAGGGAGAAAGGAAGGAAGGAGAGGGAGAGGGAGGGTGGGATAAAGAAGGTAGTCAGACACAGAAATACAAACATTATGTGGTTCCACATATTTGAGGTACTTAGGCAAATTCAGAGACAAGAAGTAGGATAGAGGCTACCTGAGTCTGAGGAAAGGGAGAACTGGAGAATTTACTATGTAATGGATAGAGTCTTTGTTGGGGATGATGAAAAGTTTTAGGTATAGATAGTGATGATGTTTGCACAATTTAGTATTCTTAAACTGCACATATACAAATGGCTAAAATCATAAATATCACAACGCATATTTTATCACAATAAGAGAAAATTTCTATAATAAACCATTTTCCTTAGATAGGTTACTTCAATCTGTGATTTAGCCCCGAGTATATCGGAGCCTCTCTTACTACAACCCCATTCTGCACTGTAGCTACAGGAAGTAATTTGTGTTCCTTACTAGACCACTAGCCTGCAAAATTCTGTATTATCTTGTTCAGGGTTGACATGTATGTATTGAGTATTTCAGGTATTGCTATGTGTACTGGAGGTGAGACAATGAATAAAATAATTCCTATCAAGTCATCATCTCAGGTAGAAAACACAGCATATGTGTATGTGTGTGTATGTGTGTGTGTGTGTGTGTGTGTGTGTGTGTGTGTGTATGTGTGTATAGTGTAGCATAGTGTAGTACAGGCTGGGGAATGAAAGGCTTCAGGAAGAAGTAACTTTCATTGTACTGCATAGTAGAGGGGAAACAGGTATTTCAGACTGGGTATGTGCAAAGTCACAGAAAGAAAAACAGGCAAAATATTTCCAGAGGAAAAGTCTACAGCAAAGAACACAGGATAGGCAGAAGCAGAAGGCGGAAGCCAAAAGGCACTTGGCACTTTCTGTAAATGGCCCTGAATACCACATGAAAGAGGGACAAGGAGGGATTCTAGGCACAAGGAAGTTTCGTGAACAGATTTTATTTTCAAAAAGTAACCCTAGTAGTTTAGACCCTAAGAGCTGAAGGAAGGACCAGAGGCAGAAACTCCAGGAGGCTGTGCAGTGGTTCACATGAGAGTCAGTACAGAAGTCAGTCAATGTAAGCTGCAACAGGATACAGAGGAAGGAATGTGTTCCTGAGAAATGATGGGAAGGGCAGGTGATCGATCACATGGATGCAAAAAGACAAACAGTGAAGCCATGACTTGCACTGAATCAGACTTCACTGAGGGAAACAAAAGAAAAGAAAGGTACTAAAAGAATGCAACACTATATGCAGTCACACACACGAATGACTTTGTGACCCTGGCAGTACTAAGTGTAGACAACCAGTCTTGCAGAGTTTGAGCAATCACTGTGCCCTTAATGTCTCCTAGATTGTGGTAATGGAAAATCTTACTTGGATAAGATGTAATATGAGCAAGATGTGTATTTAGCTTGAGCCCAGCAGGCATCACCAAGGGTGAGGGGTACAGCAGGCCAGGGTCTGGGGCCCGTGCCCTCCTTTCCAGTAATTTGTGCACTGCATGTCAGCAGATGTCATTCCTCTAGGCCTTCTGCGTGCTACTTGTAGCCACAAGGTCTGATGACTGACAGCGAGAACGTGCTGACACATTCAGGTTTTCAGAGACATTCATAGGCTCCTAATTGCACCCTGGGCCTCGTGACTACATTTATGAGTGCACAAAGCTGCAGGCACAATTTTCCTTTTTTAATGATTTTTTAAATTAAACATTGGCAGAGTGGGTACAATGGAAAACTACAAGATGCTTGTTCCCCATCACTACTGGCCACCTTAGATATACAAACAGGTAAAAACAGATAATCCACATTTTAGCAAGTTCTTTGCTAGTAGAGCCATGACAAGGCAATGTCACTTGTCATGGATGCTAAGTAAGGATCTAAACAAGTTAGGGGACCTTCAGGCAACACTGAGATCATGGACCCCAGATAGTATCCTTTCCCACTCACCAAACCTGAGGAGATACACATCACCTGGATGGCAACTTCTTCAGAGGATCATCTTAGCCTTGTCTTCTCCAGTGACAGGGAATAAAAGAGGCAGAGTGGCCCCAATGAACCAAGTTATATAAGTTAGCTGGGAACAACAGGCCAGACCAAAATCTACAGCCTAAACAATGAAGTAGACATTTCCATTGTTTCCTGTAGACCACACAAAATGATTGTCTGTCATTGCCATGTCTTAATTACTGTTCAGAGCGATAAAGATCCCCAATATTGATCCCCATGATAATTCAAGAAAAATGCCATTCTTTGCTATAGAGACAAGGAAATAAAGGCTCAGAAAGGTAAAGTATCGGGCTGGGAAGGTGGCTCAGTGGTAGAGCGCTTGCCTTGCATGCTCGAGGCCCTGGGTTCGATCCCTCAGCACCACATAAGAAAAAAGCCGGAAGTGGCACTGTGGCTCAAGTGGTAGTGCGCTAGCCTTGAGCTGAAGAGCTGAGGGACAGCGCCCAGGCCCAGAGTTCAGGACCCACGACCGGACCCAAAAAAAAAAAAAAAAGAAAAGTAAAGTATCAAGGTAAATTATCAAGATGTATGTTCACAGAGGGTTTGGAGGGGTGGCTCAAATGGTAGAGCATCTGCCTAGCAAATGCAAGGCTCTGAGAGTTCAAACTCTAGTATTGGGGGGAAAAAATCTCACAGAAACATGGTCTTCTGACTCTCAATCCAGCATCTTTCCTGTGACAGTGTATTGTCTAGACTGGTCTTGAGATTCTGGTCTTCAACTCTTGGGTTCAGAATTCAACCTCTTGATTTCTAAGACAATCTTTTAAGACTCAGCCTTTCCATTCAGTAGATAGCTCACCCTGAGAACGTGTCCTGGGAATGGCTAGACTGGAACTCCTGCGTTCCACTTTCATCTGAGGGTTCCCTAAAAGGGACTCACTAGTTGACTGTGAGCTCTGACAGCAGTCCCAATGTCTAAGGTAACTCTTTTCTTGTCCTCTATTTTCATTAAAATATTTTTTAGAGGGTATTTTATCCAAAGGAAGGAGAAAACCTCTGCTAAAGCTATGTGTATTAAAGAGTTATTTTGTTTGTTTTGCCAGTCCTGGGGACTAAACTCAGAGCCTAGGCCTTCCCTGAGCATCTTTTGCTCAAGGCTCACTCTACTACTTGAGCCACAGCGCCTCTTCTGGCCTTTTCTGTTTATGTGGTATTGAGGAATCAAACCCAGGGCTTCATGCATGCTAGGCAAACACTCTACCACTAAGTCACCTTTCCCAGTCCCAGAGATCTCTTTAGTGGTCTGTATTCAAGTCCCAACGAAGAAAAACACATTATCTAAGTAACATTTAGGCTCCAGGAGCCATTTTCCCACTTCATGACTCTGGAAAACAAATCACACTGCGTCTCAGTTGTCACATCAAAACTTTGCCGAAGCCGGGAGCCGGTGGCTCATGCCTGTAATCCTAGCTACTCAGGAGGCTGAGATCTGAGGATCAGGGTTCAAAGCCAGCCTGGGCAGGAAACTCTTATCTCCAATAAACCACTAGAGAACTGGAAGTGGTGCTGTGGCTCAAGCGGTAGAGTGCTCACCTTGAGCTGAAGAGCACAGGGACAGTGCCCAAGCCCACAGTTCAAGCCC
This sequence comes from Dipodomys ordii, assembly GCF_000151885.1. Classification (NCBI taxonomy): domain Eukaryota; kingdom Metazoa; phylum Chordata; class Mammalia; order Rodentia; family Heteromyidae; genus Dipodomys; species Dipodomys ordii. The sequence goes on from NW_012267229.1 coordinate 15,998,620, forward strand.
CACAACCGACCAAAAACAACAACAACAACAACAACCAACTATGCCAGATACTGCCTTTCCTTTCCTTTCTTCATTAACAATAGAGGCAAAAATGTTAACAGTAAGTAACACTAACAATGGCAGTAAGTATCTATCTAGCTTTCTAGCCCTGCTTAAAGAGCCCCACACTCAATTACACGTTAACTCTCACAATGCTTTAAGATACGATGTGGGTAGTACACTTATCCCTTCCTATGTTATAGAGGATTAGCTGACCTACAGATTAAAGTCCCTTAGATAAGGCTGCATGGCTGGGGTGGGATCTGAGCTGCCTGGCTTTTGTGCCCAATCACTCCTTAACTAACCCTGTGACCTGCCTTGGAAAGGAGGTTCCAAACCCAATCTGTCTCTCCCCTCTCTCCTTCTCTCTCTCTCCCTCTCTCTCTCTCCCTCACTCCCTCCCTCTCTCTTCCCTCTCTCTCTCTCTCTGTCACACACACACACACACACACACACACATACACACACACACACACACACACACACACACACACACACACGCGCGCGCGCGCGCGCGAGTGCTGCCTCTCCCCTGAGCCCTGGAACTTTGCCTGCTTTCTTGCCCCTCCCTCTCTTCACAGCCTAGCTTGGGACAGCTTCTCTAGGAAGCTTGTAGCAAAAACAAAACAAAAATAGTGGGTTAACTCTTATCTTATTTGTTCATCGCTTTAGTTTGGAAATGAACCTAGGAAAGACTCAACTTCATTTCTCCTGTTGGCATTAACTAGATTGTAAACCCTGTAGGGTCATTTCTTCCTGGCACTTTGGGATTAGCACATGGTAAGAGACAAAGATATTCTTTGAATAAATAAATGAATCAGACAATCCTTAATGGAGACACATAAATGAATGATGATGCTGGATCAAAGGGAAATATTCACGCCTTCATCAAGTGGATATTCAAAACTAACCATAAACCAAGTACTGTTCTAGAAACAAAGGCAGCAGGGGTGAACAAGACAGTTTCAGAAAGCTGAGGAAGAACAAGAAGCAAAATAAGTAAACATATAGAATATATATAAGAACATATATAGATAGAGAATATAGAGAACAGATAGATAGATAGAATGATAGGTGGCACGATACTTTATTGCCATCTAAGGACTCAAATGGGCAGTGCCAGGTGTGATGCATGGTTCATACATGTGGAAAAGGTTAGGAGCCTACTGCTAGCAACTGACCAGCACTGACAGGCCTTTGCAATGACTCACTCAGTGACAGAACCAGTGGCATTTACTGGAGGTTTTACTATAAATTCCTGGAGGCTAAAACTGCATTTTGTGACCACTCCCACTCCCTACGAAAATGCCTTGCACATAGCGGGCACTGAGTGAGCTCTTCATGGCAGTGCAGCACCTGGGATTGTGAGAGAAGAAGCATTAGCAACAGGTCCTCACAATCATCGCTGCTCTCCACTTCCATGCTAGGCCAGACCCAACAAGCCTTACTTCCTACAGGGAGAATCATGGTTGGCAAGCAACTTACCTTGGGTCTCAAAGCATAGTAGATGATAAACATCTTCTGACTTTGAAAAAGGGGATAGACATAAATATCTGTGCTCAAAATGCCCAAGACAACTGGGTTCATTTGAAATCCAAAGGATTTTAGCAAAAGGGCATGGAGTTGAAAAAAATGGGGTAGGAGATATTCAGGCCACTGAGGGCTCATTGGGAGTTATCTTTATTTTTCTTCTAACCACACAGGAACCACAAAAGTCTGTCGATTCTTAACCTCAACAGCTCAATTGCCCACAGCCTAGAAAAGGAACAACACACACTTTACACCTTTTATTATTCTAACAGAATTTCTCTCCTGAGAGTAGAAAGGGTCAAAAGTCCAACACCCCAAATATATATCTTTATAAGTCATGAGCAAAGAAGCATTACACCAGACAGTTATTTTAAAAAAAAGTCACAGTGAACAGAGCTGAGTAGGAGGTGTTAGAAAACTCACTCCAAGTAATTTATTCACTGGGAACCACAAAGGGCTTTCCCAAGAACAGCAAAAACACCATTAATTTCTCCAATGCCCTTCCTTTCAAAGGGCTCCAAACACTTCACACGTTTCATTTTAACTTGTCCTCAAAGGCTCCAAAATAAGAGGTTACTATTTCCCCAGGTACAGATGGAGAAACTAAAGCATCTGCCATCCTGCTGTGCCCAAGTCATCCTCATGAACTGAGCCAACACCAGCTCAATGCCTGCCATGGGCTTCCCCCAGGCCGTCTTGATCAGGAGATCAAAAGAGGAAAGACATGATCCCATCCTTCAAAAGGCCAGAATCTAGTGAGGCATCAACAGATACATCCCTTTATGCTTATGTGAAATGTCACTGAAAAGGTCTATACACAGCAACCTGAAAGTACCCATTTATCACTAACTAATATGTACCTCACTCTTTGCTGTCATGCTATTTATATAATTCAATAATGTGAGCGCTATACAGAAAGTAATGGAGATAAAAAAAAATTGCCCAGGATCCTACGGTCACATCATGGCCAAAGTGGGATTAGAACCTAGTGTATCTAGCTGCAAAGTTAATGTGATGGGAAGTGGTTGTTTGGGAAACTAGGAGTTAGCCTCTGGACTCGAGTGTGTGTGTGTGTGTGTGTGTGTGTACATGGGCTTGGACTCAGTGTCCTGGACTCGAGTGTGTGTGTGTGTGTGTGTGTGTACATGGGCTTGGACTCAGTGTCTCACACTCATGCTCTTCTTGATTGCTCCTGGCTAGTGCTCTACTAGCTTCCAATCTAGAATTTCCTGGGTTAAATGGAGATGGTGCCCTGTGGACTTTCTACCTGGTCTGGCTTCAGACCTCAATCTTGAGGTCTTAGCCTCCTGATTATACCTAGCATTGCAGGTATGAGCCACAAGCACCCCACTGACCTCTGGACTGTTTTCATCTTAGCGGTGGACAGCAGGCATACATGGGAGTCTTCACTACATCTGAGTGGATGGGCTTGTTTCCCTGACCCAGAACTGCATATACATATACCAATTTTATTCATTTATTATTTATTTTTGTGCTGGTCATGGGCACGGCCGCTGAGCTATTTTAGCTCAAAGCTAGTGCTCTACCATTTGAGCCACAGCTCTACTTCCTGCTTTTTGGAAATTAATGGAAGAGTCTCAGACTTTACTGCCTGGGCTGGCTTCAAACCATGATCCTCATATATCAGTCTCCTGAGCAGCTAGGATTATAGGTGTGAACCATCCGTATTAATAGATTCTCCATCACAAGGACAAGCTCTTGAAGTCAAGAAGCAAAAGGCAAGTGTGTCCTGCAAAGGAGAACAGAACTCTTTCTGGGCAAAAAAAATCTGTAAAGTCCTGAGTGCATCTTGTTCCTTTGGTGAGCATGTGGAAGCATATATCAGGACACAAGGGTACAGGATTGTCTGGCATGCTTTAACAGAAAGCCTATAGCCTGCAGGAACAGTCACAGTGGCCCTGGTGCAAACTCCTGCCGGGAAGGGTCCTCTGCTAGAGATCCCTGAAGAAGGACACAGCTTGGTGACAGCTCAGTAGAGCTAACCTGGTAAGCCTAAGTTCTGCAAAGCTCTCCCTTCATTTTGGAGACAGAGGAAGAAAATGCCAGACTGAGAGGAAGGAGGGCTTATGGGGCAGCAGGCTATTGTTCTCAGGCTAGATTACAGAAAACATGGCCAGCTGGGGCTGGGAAGGTGGCCCAGTGGTAGAGCGCTTGCCTCGCATGCATGAAGCCTTGGGTTCCATTCCTCATCACCACATAGGCAGAAAAAGCTGGCAGTGGCCCTGTGGCTCAAGTGGTAGAGAGCTAGCCTTAAGCTGAAGAGCTGAGGGACAGCGCCCAGGCCCAGCGTTCAGGCCCCACAACCAACAGAAAAAAAAGAAAAAGAAAAAGAAAACATGGCCAGCTCTGGGGATGCCTGGGACTTATCTAAGGCCAGGTTACTAAGCAGCTCTATTTGAAGCTCACAAATCCTCAAACATATGGAGAAAGGAGAAGGTTCTCCAAATTCTGGGAGTAAAGTTGATCCTGAATCTCTTTAGAACCTAACCCTCATTCTAGCATCCTTCCTGTTTTAAAATCTCAGTTGCACCTAACAAAAACCCTTTGATGGAACCAGCTAGTAATTAGCTCATTTAACCCAAGTGGTTTGTGTTCCTAGAAACATAGAGGTTAATTTATTAGTTCTCTCATTGTCACTTCAAATTGGCATAAAGCTAAAACTGTACATTATGGCCAAGAGAACAAAGGTTTTGAAATCAGCTTGAGCTGGCCTGTGACTTACTATGGTGGCCACAGGCAAGTGCTTCCCTCTCTAGCCCCTCAGTTTTCCTCAGCTGTCAAATGGGGATACACTCTACTCTATCCCAAGTTGATATGTAGGGATTAAATGCCTGGCACAGAGTTTGCCCTGTAAATAGAATGCATTCAACCAAAACCAAAGTCAAAGAAAGCAGTTAAGAAAGTATGTGTAAGACAAAAGGGAGATAAAGAAGGACTCTATCAAAATATCTAAATAAGGGAAACTCTGTGCTAGTTGGCAGTCATGGCAAAAGGAAAGCAGGAGTGTTACACCATTCTCATTGTTTCATGAGAAGAAGCACATAAGCTCATCAGGACAGGGTTTTGATTCCCACTGCACAGAGGAATGTGTGTGCACTGCATGTATATACACAAACACAAACATCCGCATATTCATTTCAATAGGAACAGAGCAAATAGCTCTCCAGGGCCCTGCTGCCTCCCAATACCATACTACTGCTGCTTGCGGTGAGGTACTGCAAGAGTTAAAACATTTTTGTGCCAATATTTTAAGAGTGCAGAAGGTTCCAAATTACATGTAAAATAAACAATGCCAGACTGTGAAAACTCTTGGCTGCAACGTTCTCTGATGTTAACAAGAGTTTCTTTATTACTGTAACCTTTCAGAAGTGAATAAAAATTATTTCTCTGCCCTAGTTTTGCCCTCCAGTAAAAGGGAAGAGAACAGTGACCATGGAAAGAGCTGTACAATGACCCCTCATGAAGGCTGGTGAGTGGGGAAGGGGGCAGTTGAAAACACAAAGCCTTCCATATATGTTTCTAGACAAACGTTAGACATTTAGTTTGGGCTAATGCTGATCATATTGTAAAACTTTACATTTCTAATATTTTTATGTAACTAAACTCTCAGAGGGACAACCAAGCATTTGCAAAAGCCCAATCTGAGCTGGTGCTATGGAGAAAGCCCAAATCTTGACCAGCTCTTCAGAACAATTCAGTGAATCCCTTCACTCAGAAATGGACTCTGAAGTGCTCTCCAAAAACAAGGAAGAGGCTGGGCACAATGGCTCATGCCTGCAATCCCAGGCTTTTTGTCAGCAGAGATGAGGAGAATTGGGGTTTAAGGCCAGCCCACACAAAGAAAGTTAGTGAGACCCTAGCTCAGTCAGTAAACCTTGTATTGTGACATGTACCTATAATTCCAGCTACATAGGAGGCTATAGGTAAAATGATCATGGTCAATGGCTGGTCCAGGTAAAAACATAAGACTCTGCCTGAAAAATAACTAAACCAGAAAAACTCCCGGGATATGGCTCAAGTGACAGAATACCTGACTAGCAAGCACAAGGCCCTGAGTTCAAACCCCATCAACACTAACACAAAACAAAACAAATAGAAAAGAAAATCTACATGTGGCCAGTACTTTGAAACAAAATAGGTTATTCTGCAGTGAGTCTGTAAATATCAAACATGTAGAAAGATCTAGGAGCTAGTTTCAATAAAGAGAATCTGCTTGTACTATTGCAGGAAAAGAAAAAAAGTCACCAAACAAAGCCAAACTTTCTTTGTCCTGTCACATCACTGTGACTTTATCCACATTGGTCCTCTGCCTGGAATGCTCTTTTCTAACCAACACCTACTTATCCAGAAAGATCCAAACAAATGTCATCCATTCCAAGCTCCAAGAACTATATATCCTTAGCAATTTAAAACACTGTAGTTACTGAATATTGAAATTATTCGTTTGTATGCTTGTCTCCTACACTCAAGAGTCAGGGATAATGTCTGATACTTAGTGTAGTACCTAGAAGCTAGTGTGTCACAGTAAAATGGATGAGTAGACTGGTAAAACGTTGTTTGTGTCTGAGAACAGAAAGCAGACAGAATGATGAACTGCTAAAAAAAAAAAAAAAAAAAAGAACACAAGCTCTGGGATTTAACACAAGGCTAGCTTTTTAGACTTTCACAGAGTTGCCGAATGTTAAGTCTGGAGCAAATGTAGAGATCGCCCTACTCACTTCCCCAGAGAGCTCAGGTGATTTGATTTTACTCAAGCTCCCCCAGGCTGGCCAAAATGCCTTCCACTGTTCTCCCCTGTCCTTCGTACTCCAGTCTAAAATGGCAGGTGTAAATGTTTACTTTGTGGCAGGACAAGATATGTGATTAATTCCATATTGTGAGACTGTTATTTTACTGTAAACAAATAAAAATTATGCTAGGAATTTAAATCACTAGATAAAAAGATACAATTGTATCTTTTTATAATCGTACTATAATCCTACTACTCGGGAGGCTGCAATCTGAGGATCACAGTTTGAAGCCAGCTCAAGCAGAGACTCTTATCTCCAATTAACCACTCAAAAAACAAAGTTTAGGTTAGTGGTAGAGTGCTAGCCTTGAGCACAAAGAGGCTCAGGGACAGTGCACAGGCCCCTAAGTTCAAGCCCCATAACTGACAAAAAAAAAAAAAAAAGTTACCACGGTTACCACAGTTACTATAAGGACTTAACAATTACCCAAGAGAAAGGAAAACATGGGCAGACACATACCTTTATGGAAATGTTCACAGCAGCATTATTCCTAAGTGCCCAAAGGTGGAAAAACTCAAATGTCTAATACTTAAAAACAGACCATTCATAAAAAATGAATAAAAAGTGCGACACCATGGATGAACCCTGAAAAACGCGATGATAAGTGAAAGGAGCCAAACCTAAAAGGCCGTATATTGTATCATTCCATTTGTATGAAATGCTCAGAATAGGCAAATACACAGACATGGACAGGAAAGCAGCGGCTCCCAGGTCTGGGGGAAGGAGGAACAGGGAGTGCCTGCCAACGGGCACAGGACTTCTTCCTGAGGTGATGAAAATGTTTTGGAATTAATAGTAATGATGGAGGCATAACACTGTGAATTTGCTTAAGAAAATTAAAATTATAAATATTATGTAAATTATATCTCTTTTTTTAAATAGAAAAAACAGACTCTCTACCCCATCGGGGATGACCAATCTAACTGCAAGAGCCAACACCAGAAAAATGAGATGCTTAAAGAACAACAGGCTCAGTGCCACACGGCATGTGAATATTAAGTAAATGGGAAGAGAAAGAAAACAACACTTGGATGCTAGCACAAAAGCTTTAGTGTTTAGTAATAGATCAAGAGCAGGGACCTGCAGTTTGGCAAGTCTGGGTTCCCATCCAGACTGCCATATTCACTGCATAAGCCCTATTACATTACCCAAATGAATAACGAATAATAGCTTCCTGAAAGTTATCTACAACTTAACTCCTAATATAGTTAAATAAATAAACAATGTTGTAGCTGTGATATTAATGTGATATACAATCACATATATCTTATGAGATACACGAGGAAGAGAGATTCAGTGCAGAGGCAGACACTGGAGTGAAGCAGCCACAAGCCAAAGAATGTTGGCAACCACTACTAGCTGGGAGGGGGAAAGAACAGATTTTCTCCTGATGCCTCCAGAAAAAGATAACCCTACCAACACTTCATTTTCAGCCCAGTGAAATTCACTTTTGCCTTTAGTACTGTAAGAATAAATTCCAGCTATTTAATCCACCAAGTTAGTAATAACTGCTATAGAAACAAATACACTAATCGCTGAGCCTTCCTTCCCTCATCTGTGGAAATAGGCTAGAAATACCTCACAAGTAAGATTATTTCAGGATGTTTTAAATTTCAAATGGTGCTTGCTAATGTGTGTAGCAAAAGGAAAGCACTTGATTAATGTAGCTATTACAAATGGGGAATTTTTTCAACTTTTACATGGCATATATGGCATTAGCATATGCTATACTCCTTTTACCAAGGAGCGCTGTAAGAGCTGGTACTCAGAAGACTTCTGTTGGTTTCTAGATTATACTTAACGCTCTCTATTTCTATTAGTTAAAAGACAGGGTCAGACTATGAACAGTGGAAAGGAAGGAAGGAAGGAAAGGAGGGAGGGAGGGAGGGAGGGAAGGAGGGGAGGAGGGGAGGAAAGGAGGGATGTAGGGAAGGAGTGAAGGAGGGAAGGAAAGAAAAAGAAAAGATTGTTAGAGCAGGGTACCGGTGGCTCAGGCCTGTACTCTTAACTACTCAGGAGGCTGAGATCTGAGGATCATGGCTCAAAGCCTGGTTTGAAGCCAGCCCAGGCAGGAAAGACCATAACACTTTATCTCCAATTAACTACCAGAAAACCAGAAAGGGTGCTGTGGCAGAGTACTAGCCATGAGCAAAAAAGTTCAGGGACAGTGCCCAGGCCCTGAGTTCAAGCCCCATTGATCACTGATCTATCCCCCAAACTTTGGAAATATGATCCTGGAACTTGCATTCTTAATAAATTCCCAAATGATATTGAGGCTGCTGGCCTGAGGACCATAATGTGATTGTATAAGCTTTTTTTTTTTTTTTGGTCCCAATACTGAGTATTGAATGCAAGCAAAGCTTTTATACTTTTTTGTTTAGCTTTTTTATTCAAGGCTGGAGCTCTACCACTGAAGCCACATTACCAGTTCAAGGACCATAATTTGAGAATCCCTGAACCAGGTTACTTTATGATTCCTTTTCACAGTAGAACAGGCACTGTTGGAGCAGCAATAGGAGCAGGGAAGGCTAAGGAAAGGAATAAGGATAAATATGGTCAAAGTGGTATATTTGCACATATGAAAATGGAATAAGGAAACCTGCTGAAATTGTTTTAAGATAAGACAAGGAGAGTGACAGAGGGGTAGACCGATGAGGAGACATTGTATATTTGTATGGAGCTGTCAGTGGATTCTCCTATACAGCTAATGAATGCTAATTTTAAAAAGATTCCTTCCTAGTTTCGTGTCTAAGATTGCAGAAAGAGCCATAATGCCATGCTGGAATGGCTGTAAAGATGACGTCTTTTCCTAAGTAAGAGGAAGGGTTGGAAGGGTAAATACGAGGCACTGGATAAAGACTATAGTTTTTAACTTTTCATTTAAGCAGAATGAGAACTCTGAAGCAATGGTGGAGACTGAAAGAGGCTGTCCCCTTGTCCAACATGCTGGGCCCATTTTAATTTATTTTAATCCCACCTTTCTGCCTTCTCACCAGACCCCTCCCTCCTCTCATGCCCTCCTCTAGAAACACATCTAGGTGTCTCCTGAATTCATTTATTGGCTTTGCTGTACACAGTATAATGCCACCTTTGTTAGGCTCCCAGACCAGCCCCTCTGTGCACCATGTTCAGTCTCAGTGTTCCTCTGCTCTTAAAAAAACACAACCAAGAAGTCTGAAAAATAATTGTAAAATCAACTAAGGCAAATTCAGCCAATGTGGAAACATTCAGACTCTAAATGCCAGAAAAAGAAGTAAATTCACAACATTGTTAGCATTCGCATGTCTTTTTTTTTTTTCTGCCCTTAATCTCTATTAGTCTTGCTGAGTAGGAAACCTCTGCCATATTGCACTAGAAATTCTGAATGAAAGGGGCCTCAGACTTGGGGCTAGGCCTAGGGAATGGAAGATCTCGAGATTAAAGAAAAGCTGTCCCTTGATCTATGGCAGTCTTTTATTGCATTTGCCAATCCTGGGGCTTAAACTCAGGGCCTGGGTACTGTCCCTGAGTTTTTGTGTTCAAGGCTCATGCTCTACCATTTGAGCCACAGCTCCACTTGCAGCTTTTTCCTGCCCCAGCTGACTTCAAACTGAGATCCTCAAATCTCAGCCTCCTGAGTAGCTAGGATTACAGGTATGAATCATCAGGACCTGGCATTCTTTGGAAGTCTTTAGTAGTAAGATAGAAGAAAGGCTACAGAACAAAGGATATCAAATCAGCAGGGGGAAAACAAAAACAGAAAGGTTTAGAGACATAAGGGGTTCTGAAAGTGAGCTAATCTGGGAGCATTCAACATGAGGAATACTTGAGAGAGGCATCATGGAAAAGCAGGGCATCCCAAGTGCCCTGAGGGGGCCAGGGCTTTGAAAAATGGAATCAGGTCACTGCCTTTCTCCTAAAGAAATTCTGCAAGGTAACAGAAGGCAATAGAAGGACACCAAATGCACTCATTTACTCATCCAGTCAAGAAACATTTACTGAATGTCTGGTATGTACAAAGCTCCATTTCTGGAGGTGTAGAAATTTAAAGACAAACAAATTAGACCTCGGTAACTCACAATCCAAACCTGAAGGGAAAAATGATCAAGTGCATGGGAAGTTTCATGTTTCAATTCATTTCAAAAACAGAAAGGTTTACCATTTCTCTTTCAGGGACATCTCCCAAAATAGAGTAAATCCAGTGAGCCACTCAGAAAGAGGCAACTGAGCCATTAGTGACATCCTGCCGCATATTCCTAAATTGGAAAGCTGCCTAAACACCTACCTACTTCATACTGTCCTGCCACCTCTTCAGGCCTGGAATTGTGTGTAGAGAAAGGAATGCAACCAGTAGAGGTACATCTTCAGTTGGACTCAATATAAATTCATGAGCCAACCCTTAAATGGAGTTATTTTGCCTTCTCTCCTATTAACTGAGTATCTACTCCAATAGCTCAGGCCATTTAAAAACTTCAAAAGAACTATTGAGCCAGGTGCTGGTGGCTCATACCTGTAATCCTAGCTACTCAGAAGGCTGAGATCTGAAGGATGTGGTTCACAGCTAGCCAGGGCAGGAAGAGTACATGAGACTCTCATCTCTAATTAATCACCAAAAGGCCCTAAGTGGAGCTGTGGCTCCAGTATAGAGTGGTAATCTTGAGCAAAAAAGCTAAGAGACAGCACTCAGGCCCCAGGACAGGCACAAAATAACAAACTATTGATACCTGAGAATAAACATATATTGTTTTTCTCATGGCCTTGAGTCTAAGGAATTGTTCTTCATGCTACTCAGATCCATGGCCACAAACCTATGCCCTAAACATGATCCTTGTCTTTCAAAATAGTATCTTTGATTATAAGTTTCAATTATACCTACAGTGTAGAACATAGTAAAATTTTGCCTCATCATAAAACAGATTGACATTTTTTTTAAATGCTGAGGATTGAACTTAGGCTGTCAACATAAGCCAGCCCAAGCACTCTACCAACCCTGTTAGAAGACTGTGTGTGTGTGTGTGTGTGCTCAAACTCAGGCTTGGGCACTGTCCCTGAGCCAGTCCAAGCACTCTACCAACCCTGTTAGAAGAGAGAGAGAGAGAGAGAGAGAGAGAGAGAGAGTGTGTGTGTGTGTGTGTGTGTGTGCGCACGCACGCATGTACGCGCGCGCGCTCAAACTCAGGCTTGGGCACTGTCCCTGAGCTTCTTTTAGCTCAAGGCTAGAGCTCTACCACTTATCTGAGTAGTTTGTTGAAGATAAAGAGTCTCATGAATTTTCCTGCCGGGCTACTTTCAAACTGTGATCCTCAGATCTCTGTCTCCCAACTAGCTAGGATTACAGGCGTGAGCCATCAGCGTCTAGCTTCCAGTTTGAAGATTTTTATCAGGGAAGCATCAGATCAGATGGGTATTTTGAAAACATAGAAACTTTTCAGAAAAACTTACGCCTTTGTTAAAATTTAAAGCCTCCTAGTTCGAAACATAAAATATCCTATGTTTAAATTGTCTAATTTTAAAAAATCAAACAATTCCATTAGAAAATAGGAACTCATGGAACGGAGAAGCAGAAATTGACAGCAGAGGAAATAATTGCTTTTTCTTCCAATATTTAAGGCCAATACAGCAAACAAACATCGTCAGAATAAAAAATTTTACCTCCCTGCCACACTTTTCTAGTACTTATCCTGGGCCTCCAGACCTGTCTTTCTTCATTTTTCTGATACTTAGTGGGCACCTATTTAGCCAACGGGCAATTATAATCATTTTGGACAAAAATAAAGACAGATACATGAGATCCTTGCACCCCCAAAATTCATTGGAAGACAGTCAACAGACATAAACAACCATGATACAAAACAGAGTAAGAGCCCAGAGAAGGGTTCACATAAAATATGATGATTCTTCCAGGGGGACTGAGACTTGCTAGCAGTCTGGTAAAGGGGTTGGGAAATCTAGGTGAATGCCTCAATGAGGAAAGACATAAGACAGAAACAGCTAGTCATTTGCTTTGGCTGGACGGAAAGATATGTGAACCAAGGCTGGAATAAGATGTTCATTGGGTGTGCAGGAAGTGCCAGACACAGGTGCTAGAAGGTTTCACATACTTAAGGTTCAAGAAGAACTAGGGGAAATGAGTTTAGAGTGGCAGTCTGGCATGGGATCACAGAGGACCTTACAATGCAAAATACTGGTTCTTTTTGAAAAGCAAAGCAGAAGTTTACAAAGGAGTCCAGTTTAGGCCATAGCTCCCCCACCTCATCCCTCTGCACCATCCCTGCTACAGGAGGTGACTGGGGTTCAATCCTTATTCTGGAACTACTTGCGAGACATCATCAGAAGTCTTGCCGAGGGAACTGATAAACTGGAATTTCTTAACTATGGCCCTCTTGACCTCTTCCTGCCAATGTCTCCTGCTCATTGTAAGCCTTACAAGGTGGAGATGTCTGGCAAAACAGAACTGAGAGGAAGTCATTTAGCCAGCCTAAGGTTACCATTAACACTATGTGCCACTGCCTTGAGCTAGTTTTTATGTTTTTTAAGTTTGGTTGAAATGTCACAAATGGAAAAATGAAGTAAAGCACCCTGGTTAGCCACAAGACTGGACACACCTGGCTGCAAACCCAGCAAAAGAAACTTACTTCATTAGTAAGAGAGGCAGGGTAAAATTTACATCTGAAATCTGCCTGCATCAGGAGAAAGTGCTGAGGCCAAAGGCGCTGTCTGTTTTTACAGCTGTGTCAGGTCTCAGTTCTTGCTCTTACTAACACTCAGGAGTGCGGCAAGGGCCCAAGGAAAAACGGTCTCCAACCTCTTCAGCTGCAACTCAACTCACAAAGGTTTGTAAGAACTGGTTAATGAAATAAAACAAGACCAGATGAGGTGATATAATGAACTTTATTTCCACAGCTAATTCATAAGCTTAAATCACAAATAATGTTTTTTTTAAAGTCAGAACACTAAATTATTGATGTGATTTTTTGTAACTTCAAATTTAACACATGCTTTTTTACCTGCCTCACTAATGACATATGAATCTACCCATTTTTCACAATAGTTGCATACCTAAAAAGCTGAGAAAAAGGAAAACTTGTAAAGTCAAAATTTTCCCACCTATGAGAAATCCTAGTGTCAAAGGAGTGCTTGATTGGAATTCTAATTTCAAAGACATTCCTCATTCAAAGTTCTGATTCAAGAACTTGCTAGTGGCCTTCCTGGTCTTGGATCGGTCCCAGACTAATCCATTTAAAGTAACAGCCTCCAAGAATTCTTTGGCATGAAAAAAAAATTATCACTACAATGATTTGATTGGATTTATAAAATTTACTTTTTATATGAGTTTTCTTTTAGAGGCACACCTGGGATGCCAAATAACACAGAGATAGATTTGCAAATTACCACCTTCAAATCATAGGCTTTCAAAGCTATAGAAAGAAACTTGGAAACTGCATAGGTACCCCACTACCACTACCACCTGGTTTTTGTTTTTAATAAAGAAACTGAAGCTTAGAAGAGGAAACATTTGCCAACCACTGTCAGAAGCAGCTCAGACCAGTTCCATGCTGCTTACTACTGTTCTCTAGCTACATGTCCCACTGGTTCAGATTGTTTACTTACAGAAGACTGAGATCCCCTACACACACACACACACACACACACACACACACACACACACACACACAACAACAACTAGTTACCACACAACTGTCTTTCCTATACAAAGGAGGTCTATTTATATTTTGAGGTTGGGAAGGAGGATCAAGTAAAATATAATTGAAAAGTAGTAACTGTAATCCCCCAAATTACTTTTAACTTTTATTAAAAATTCCTTTTTTTTTTTTCTGATGGCTGTGGGGCTTGAACTCGAGGCCTGAGCTTTTGTGCTCAAGGTTAGCACTCTACCATAGCTCCATTTCCTAAAACTTCTATCTTTAAATCATCATCTTTTAAAATAATCAGTGGGACTAAACCAAAGCTTATGCCTTTCTCTTCGATAAGGCAGTTTAAAAAGCAATATTAGCAGAATCACCTAAAACTTTGCATTTGTGTGGCTGCCCCTTCTCCATGTTGCAGCACTAGTAACACTGGCAACATCTAGAAACCTGTTAGAACTATAGACTCTCTGGTTCCATCCCAAACCTACTGAACCCCAATCTATAGTTTAACAAGATCTTCAGGTGAATTGTAGGCACATAAAATATATTAGACACTTACGTAGCACATTCCAATAGGGTAGCACCCTACCTAGAACAACCCAAATTCTAAAAATGACTGGCTAGAATGGGAGACCAAAAAAAAAAAAAAAAGACTCCTGTAGGACTGCCCTAGATGTACACCTGGACAGGATCCTAATCAAGTAGGGTTTATGTGATTAAATAAGTTAGCTTTAAAACAGAATTCTAAGCCAGGCGCTGGTGGCTCACACCTGTAATCCTAACTACTCAGGAGGCTGAGATCTGAGAATCGGAGTTCAAAGCTAGCTTGGACAGCAAAATCCATGAGACTTATATCTCCAATTAACCATCAGAAAACCGGAAGTGGCCCTGTGGCTCAAGTGGTAGAGTATTCACCTTGAGTTGAAGAGCTCAGAGACAGTGTCCAGGCCCAGAGTTCAAGCTCTAAGACTGACAAAACAAAACAAAACAAAAAAACAGAATTCTAGAGGCTAAATAGTTCATTGGAAAAGTAGCAGTTACCAATTAATGTCTGTCACATAAGCAAAACACTGAATCAGATAGTTTCTTGATTTTATAAAGCTTATAGTTAAGTAAAAGAAACATTACATACAAAGTAACCCATAGGGTGCTGACTGTTATGATGGCTACACAGAGGTCCATGAGAAATTCATGGGGGAGGGGAGCAATTGAAAGATTATTGTGGTCCAGAAGTCAGAAATTTATGGCTTACTAAGTTATTTAAGATGGGACAGCTGTAGCCCATGTGGTTCTAGTGGCCCCACTTCTAGGAGAGTTTAGTCAACAGTGATAAGAAAAACAGGTTCACCGCATAACTGCCTGGCGGTCAGACAAGGCTTTGGCTAGCTAGAGGGTATCACTGGGTCATCATTAAACGGGATGATCTGAGACAGCCAACCCTACCCTATGTCTACTGTGTGCTGCCACAAAATTTGGGTAGCAAATACTGAGGGCATGGAGAACACCAGCTGTGTGAACAGCTTAAAGGTTGCTGATCTCACTCAGGGCAACTAAGACAGCCAGCAGGCACAGCAGTGAGAAAAATGAAACAGGAGCCAAAGAAGGCAATTACAAAGAGAGCTCAATATTGACTTCAAAATGAATGATAATGATGATGATAGCCAATGAAACTTCAATACATTTCCTTTTCCTTGAATGAAATGTCACTGGTCTGTTGTCCCAGAGAACGATGTGTAAATGTCAACAGAGATACTTAAAAGACAAATTCATGCCATTAGCTTCCTATATACCAGTTCCATCAGAGATATTAGGAAAATATGAAAAAAAAAAACCCTCAACTAAGGTTCCCAAAGGGCAACTATCCCCTCCCATGATCATCTCAAAGATTACAATTTATACAGAAAAAGCACATGATGCCAAGAGGCAATGGCACAAGCATATGTGAATTATAAAAGTAAAAGTAAAAGTAAAACATAGGTTTTACTTTTTTTTCTTTTTTTTGTCGGTCGTGGAGCTTGAACTCTGGGCTTGGGCGCTGTCCTTGCGATCTTCAGCTCAAGGCAAGGGCTCTACTGCTTGAGCCACAGTGCCACTTCCGGTTTTCTAGTGGTTTATTGGAGATAAGAGTCTCACGGACTTTCCTGCCCAGGCTGGCTTTGAACCACGATCCTCAGATCTCAGCCTCCTGAGTAGCTAGGATTACAGGTGTGAGTCACCAGTGCCTGGCATAGGTTTTACTTTTAAGAAAAGGTCCAGGGACCCTTTCTGTCCCTCTCTGTTCTCTGTCCACCATGAAGGGAGCAACCTGCTCTGCCACACATTCTTGCTGCCATGATCTTCTGTTCCACAGCTTCATGGAGCCAAGCAACCATAGAATGAATCCTCTGAAACCCTGAGGCCAAAATAACCCCTTCCTCCTTAAAGTTGTTTCTTTATCAAACCCAATACTACAGTTTAGCGATTTTACTAGTGTTATTTGAGTTTGTTGTTGTTGTTGTTTTGCTTCAATGAATAACATAAGGAAGTCTTAAAAAATATACACCAAAATGGAAAAAATGGATTCTTCTTAGAAGAAAGTCAATAGTAAGGACTCAGAATGATGATTAAGGGATTTCAGATTCAGTTGGACATATCTATTATATATTAAGTGAATGAAATATCAAAGACTCAGAATAATGTGCATAAGATAAGTTATGTTAATACACTTTTGTTTTAGTTTGGGGGCTGGTACTGGGACTTGAACTCAGGGTCTCATACCGTAGCTTGGTTTTTTCAATGACTAGCTTTTTCAGTGATACTCAGATCTCAGCCTCCTGAGTAAATAACATTATAGGCATCAGCCTATAATCAAGAAGTTAGTGATCAAGAAGTTTGCTCTGGGGCCAGGTATTGAGGGCTCATGCTTATAATCATAGCTTTTCAGGAGACTGAGGATCATGGTTCAAAGTCAGCCCAGGCAAAAAAGTCTATGAGGCCCTTATCCTCAATTAAATACCAAAAAGCCAGAAGTAAGCTGTGGCTCAAGTGGTAGAGAACTAGCCTTGAGCAAAAAAGGCTCAGGGGCAGTGCCAGGTCCTGAATTCAAGCCCCAGGACCGGTACACATGCACACTCATGTGTGTGTGCGCGCACACACATACACCCCACACAAAAGTTTGCTTTTCAGGTCTCAATGACTCAAATCTTCATACCAAGATATTTCCATTAAAACTAGACTAGTTCAAATATTAAATTAGTGTCAAAAGCATAGTGTCCTTAAACCAGATTCTGATTCCTTCCATTCACCCTTTCCCTTACTCCTATCACCATGGGTTAGGCTTTATAATCCCATCTACACACACACACACACACACACACACACACACACACACACACACACACACACACACACACCCTCATGCCAACAAGCCACAACCATGTGTATAAACACATAAATTATCAGTGACATGTCAGTCTCCACAGAGGCAGAATTACTCCAGCTAAATGACCTCATGACACAGGCAGCCTCTAGAGAAACCCCAAAGGCCATTCTAAATCAGAAAAACCCCAAACTCAAGGCATGCAACTTGTCATCACAGCTGTCCAGGACCAGAATGTGATGGCAAGCACTTACCCCCATGATTCTACCACGCTGCTCCACATCTTCCCACATAAAATGAACGATGATGCGACACATATATTTCCCACTCCGACCTTCCTGCTTCATTCTGACTAGACACATCCTAGGTGGGAAGAAAATACAGTCACTGGTTGGTTGTATTTTCATTATTATATATTTTCACTGAAGAATGGTTTTAGCAAAAGGTACTGAAACAAAAAACTCTAAGTAACCTTATTTTTTTTTTTTTTTTGTCGGTCGTGGGGCTTG
>NW_012267229.1:16018184-16038723 GCF_000151885.1 Dipodomys ordii
ACTCCTATCTCCAATAAACCACCAGAAAACCGGAAGTGGCGCTGTAGCTCAAGTGGTAGAGCGCTCGCCTTGAGCTGAAGAGCTGAGGGATAGCGCCCAAGCCCAGAGTTCAAGCCCCACGACCGACAAAAAAAAAAAAGAAAGCCAGAAGTGGTACTATGGCTCAAGTGGTAGAGTGCTAACCTTGAGCAAAGGAAGCTCAGGGAAGGTGGGCACTTTTTGTGGTTCACGCCTGTAATCCTAGCTACTCAGGAGGCTGAGATCTGAGGATCACAGTTCAAAGCCAGCTTAGGCAGGAAAGTCCATGAAACTCTGATCTCCAATTATCTACCAGAAAACCAGAAGTGGCACTGTGGCTCAAGTGGAAGAGTGCTCGCGTTGAGCTGAAGAGCTGAGGGACAGTGCCCAGGCCCAGAATTCAAACTCCATAACCAAAAAGAAGAAGGAGGAGGAGGAGGGAGGAGGAAGGAAGAAGGAAGCAGCAGCAGCAGAAGCAGCAGCAGCAGCTCAGGGATAGTGCCCAGGCCCAAAGTTCAAGCCCCATGACCAAAAAAAAGAAGCAGCAGCTCAGGGATAGTGCCTACGCCCTGAGTTCAAGCCCCAGGACTAGCACAAGAAAGAAAGAAACAAGGAAGGAAGGAAGAGAGGGAGGGAGGGAGGGAGGGAAGAGAAAACTTCAATAATAAGCTGGGTAGTGGTGGCTCACCCCTGTAATCCTAGCTACTCAGGAGGCTGAGATCTGAGGATTACGGTTCGAAGCCAGCATGGGAAGAGATTTTTTTTTGGGGGGTCAATCATGGGGCTTGAACTCTGGGCCTGGGCACTGTCCCTCAGCTCTTCAGCTCGAGGCTAGTGCTCTACCACTTGAGCTACAGCGCCACTTCCGGGATTTTCTGCTTATGTGGTGCTGAGGAATCAAACGCAGGGCCTCATGCATGCAAGGCAAGTACTCTACCACTGAGCCACTTTTCCAGCCCCTGGGAAGAGATTCTTATCTGCAATAAACTACAAAAAAGCCAGAAGTGGAGCTGTGGCT
The DNA here is from genome assembly GCF_000151885.1 of Dipodomys ordii. Taxonomy (NCBI): domain Eukaryota; kingdom Metazoa; phylum Chordata; class Mammalia; order Rodentia; family Heteromyidae; genus Dipodomys; species Dipodomys ordii. The sequence goes on from NW_012267229.1 coordinate 16,019,221, forward strand.
CAAGTGATAGAGTGCTAGCCAGCCTTGAGCAAAAAAGCTCAGGGGTAGTGTCCGGGGAAAGCATGCACGTGCGCATGCGTACATGCATGCGCATGCAAGCAGATACACAGACAGAGGCACACAGACACACAGACACACACACACACAAGCAATAAAGTTCCAAAAGATTACTTCTGGCTAAGTGAGATCAAAGAGAGCCTCATGGAAAAGGAGACATGAAACCTGAGGCATAGAAGGATGAGCTGAAGTTGGACAGGTAGATAAAGAGACTTGCCAAGCAGATAGAACACTAAACGCAAAGGCAGACTCACAGAAGAAGCGTTAAACAAACAACAAATATGTAGATTTGTGAAAGGGCAGTGTAAAAGAAGCAGGAAAATGAAGCCAGAAAAATGAAAATGAAGGGCTTTGAAATGGCATACTAAGAAAAAGTCTGAACGTTCCTGAACTAAGTAGACAATGGTAAGCCACCATGAAGAAGAGATGTAATAAGGTGAGTACCCTGGCATTCATGGCAGATGAATCTTAGAGAAGATAACTCTTTCTTCCCATCCTCAACAATACTGTCACCAGAATTGGAAAATGACAACTTTGGTGAATACTTACTTTGTTAGAACTATGACAATAAGATGGCACCAGTGGCTCATGCCTATAATTCTCACTACTCAGGAGACTGAGATCTGACAACTGCAGTTTGAAGCCAGGCAGTGCAGACTCTTATCTCCAAGAAACTACCAAAAAGCCAAAAATGGAATTATGGCTCAAGTAGTAGAGTGCTAGCCTTGAGCACAAAAGCTCAGGGACAGTGTCCGGGCCCTGAGTTCAAACCCTAGGACCAGCACCAAAAAAAGAATTGTCTGATCTAAAATTCAACCAAAGACTGCAATGCCTTTTGGGAAATATGTAACCAACAAAGTTTGTTCTAACCTGCACCTAACTAACCAACTAACAGTTTAGAAAAAAGGAAGTTTTTATTAGCATGTATTATTTGTATAAAGGGGTTTTACTGTAATATTTCCATAAATGTATACAATGTACCCTGATCAGATTTACCCCCCTGCAGAACTTTTTCAAATAAAAGGCTGGACACCAAATTTCATCGTATGGAGCTGATTATACAAACAAACCAAGAATAAATTTTCCTATCATCAGCAAATGTACTAAGAATTCTCATGAGTTCTATTTGGAAAATAAGATTCTGATACACAAGGCTATGTAATTAACAGCACCATATTTGACTAACCAAAACCTTGAAGGCTCGATTTTTGTCCTAAGTTTGTGAGTCATTCTTCATGTAGCTAAGAACAGAAATATAGTACTGTCATAAAGAACTTTTGTGTTCATCTTCAAGAGAACAACAGAGGTGAAAGTTGGACCCACATCTTAGGTAGTCAACTGCCTTGAATGTTCAGAAAGAAGCTGAGTGCCAAATCCTAGGTCACCTGACCTGGAATCTTATCACATTCAGTATACACCTTCTGTTTAGTACTCAATAACTAAAATTAAGTCTCCTTCCTGTCTTCACTATGGCTTACCAGGACAGAGTAAACCTGCCCGGTGAGATTCAAAGACAATAGTCTAGAAAAATACAGCTAAGAGGTTCCAGTACACTTTGAACCATCCAGGGAAAGAGAAGGTATGTTAGAAGGCAAAAGAAATGTCAGATGCTGGTGGCTCACACCTGTAATCCTACTACTCAGAAGGCTGATCTGAGGAAGGAGCTTGGAAGCCAGCCAGAAAAGTCCATGGAACTCTTTATCTCCAAAAAAGCCAAAAGTGGAGGTACTGCTCAAGTAGCAGACACAAGCCTTGAGTGAAAAACCCAAGTAAGAGCTCAAGATCCTGAGTTCAATTCCCAGTACCAGCATGCACACACACACACACACACACACCACACAAATAAAACAAATTCAAAATAGCTAACCCAAAGGTAGAATAATCTTAGCATTTTAGGCAAAACAAAACCAATATATGTCACATCCTATAGAATACTGGTCAAACAAAAGAATACAACAGCTTTACTTCAGCTCACACGCTGAATGCATTTCTCATAATAAATGCTGATGTTAAATGTTGAAAAATAAAATCATATTTTATCACTAATTTGACATGACTTTGGGGCTTTTTGGGGGAGGGGGGCAGTTCCATGTTAAAATATAAAATTTATTCTTAATACAAAGTGAGGGGGTAATAGCTGAGGAGGTGGGAGGGAATGGAAGGTAGGGGAAAAATAAAGGAAGAGGCAACAATGCTGGATAATAAATGTACTCACTACCTTGCTCATGTAACTGTAACCCCTTTGTACAGTATTTTCACAATTAAAAAAAATACAAAGTAGGCCAGACAACCAGTGGCTCATGCCTGTAATCCTAGCTGCTCAGGAGGCTGAGATCTGAGGATCACCGTTCAAAGCTAGCTAGCCTAGACAGGAAAGTCCGTGAAACTCTTATCTTCAATCAACCACCAGAAAACTGGAAGTAGTGCTGTTGCTCAAGTGATAGAGTGCTAGCCTTGAGCTGAAGAGCTGAGGGACAGAGCCCAGACCCAGAGTTCAAGCCCCACAACCAACAATAAAAAATAATAATAATTTTTAAAAAAGGAAGAGGGTATAGTGGCATACATCTGTAACCCCAATATTCTGAGGCAGGCGGACCAGCTACACATTGAGACTCTTTCTCAAAAAAAATTTCTTAATAAGAAATCCCTAACTAGTTGGACTCTTGTGGCTTATATCTGTAATCCTAGCTACACAGGAAGCTGAGCTGTGATAGTCCCAGTTGAAGCCAGCCCAGGCAGGGAAGTCTGTGAGACTCTAATCTCCAATTAACCACCAAAAAGTCAGAAGTGAAGGTGTGGTTCAAGTGATAAGAGTGCCAGCCTAAGCTGGGTGCTGGTGGCTCACACCTGTAATCCTAGCTACTCAGGAGGCTGAGATCTAAGGATCACAGTTCAAAGCCAGCCCTCGCATTATAAGATTCTTACCTCCAATTAATCAGAAAAATCTAGAAATGGAGCTGTGGCAAGTGATAAGAACACTAGCCTTGATCAAAAAAGTTCAGGGACAGGGCCCAGGCCCTGAGATCAACTTCCAGATGCAGCTGCAACTGCAGCAGCAGCAGCACCACCACCACCACCACACAAAAAAGCAAAGTAAACATTAAAAAGAGATTATCTAATAATAAAATACTTTTTTTTCTTATTTACTGGAAATGAGAACCTCTCAGATTTGTCTTCCTGGGTTGGCCTCATTCCATGATACTGAGATCTCAGCCTCCAGAATAGCTAGGATTTCAGGCATGAGCCACTGGTACGTGACCAAAAAAAAATTTTTTTTTTTTTTTAACTGTGGGCCTTACATAAGCTAGTCAGGCACTCGACTTCTAAACCATACCCCTTCGGTAGTCTTACTGCCCTGGCCCACACCTAAAATGCAATCCTATTTTACGTTTCCTGTCGTAGTTGAAATGATGGGCACATACCATGCCCAGCTATTGGTTAAGAAGGGGGGTCTCAAAAAGATTTTCCTGTCCAGACTGGCCTTGAACCACAATCTTCCTGATTTCAGCTTCCTTAGCAGCTAAGATTAGACTAGAAAATTCATATATTATATAACTAATCATTCACTTAACAAGAATTTACAAACCACCTACTCTGAATATAGACTCAATCTGTATATAAACTATTTTCTGTTTAGGAGTCGTTCCAATTGCTTGATGATGTTCTTAAAACCCACAATTTATTATCAAGGTTTTAAGCTTCACAGTACTATCCTTGTCTCTCAGTGATTCCAGGGGCTCATAAATAACACTGATTTCTTTTACATATAAGGAAGGAAAATAAACCCAGCTAGCAAAGTAAAGGAAAAAAAAAAAAAAAAGGAGCATTCAAGCCTTCACTTGATGGGCTTCCTAATCTCTCTAAAAGGCAAGCAGAGACAGAAGACAAAGGTGCCTCAAATAACAAAGGACTACATATAGTGACTCTACCTTATGGTCTGTGTTCTACTGTTTATTATGTCCTTTAAGATAAGACCTGATTATTCTTATTCATTATCTTTCTGAATTTACACCATCATTTTATCCACTGTATCTGTCCCTATTCCACGGAAAAGAAACCAAGGAGGTTAAGTAACCTGAGGCTACACAGCAGAGAAAAGCTCCCCGCCCCCCCCCCCCAAGCTAGTGAGTCTCGCATCCTATTTCCACCACTCAGTGAAAGCACAACACCAAGAGAGCCTCCTCCCACTAAGAAAGATAAGCAGGAAGACAACTGCACTGTCTGGAGTGTTCAAAGGAATGGGAGAATTTCCTAGCCATGACTTCCTCCACTTAGCTTCATTCTCTGACAGGGAGAATTTTTGTTATTCTTGATACTGACCTCCTGCTATGTACTGGTAGCCCTGAACATCCTGTTTCTCTCACCCTATTTGGGCACTCTGACAACGCCAGTTGTGTTTTGGCTTTGTTTCGCCACATGATAGTTCAGTTCATAAGCTACTCTTAGGGCATCTGACTTTGAATTCAATGAAGATTAGTGGGCACTTGGGCAGGTTTGTCACACAGGCTGCTATGAAGGAATCCCAAGGGGGACTTTTGTGAACCTTGTTTCCTTTTCTCTGTCACTAGCTGAGGCCAAGAAAGCAGAGCTCATGAGCCACACTCAGGCCCCAGCAGTGTGCTAGTGAATGGTTCATTCATTTGTGAGCTGGCACACTGACCCTTTCCCAGGGCTATGTACATGGCTATCTCCACCTGGTTTCCTTAACTCCCTCCCTATGAGGTCTAATCCTTTTAGGGTAGCATGGGGATCGTAAGGTAGTCTGTAGCAAACAGTCAAGAAGGGTGAGGCACTTCCTGAAGCAATCTCACTCAACAACGATCCACATCCAAAAGCCTCACATGGTGTACAGCCTGCCTGTCAGATCTACTGTAAAGAACACACTCCTGGGGGGCAGGTACTAGTGCACTTAGGTTGTACAATGCTGAGAAAATGCTGCTGCACAGGCCCCTGGCTTGAGGGGATTGAAAAACAAAACAAAACCTGTGTGGGTGTTCAAGCAGAGCAACTCTGCCTAGGGGAAGGAGAAAAAGGATGTGCAGACAGCCAGGGCACACCATATATAGCAGGTCTAGAGCTGATGGAATCCAGCAGGAGCCCAGATGCCGTATAGCTACATCAAAACTGCCATGGTGGTTTTAAAGAGACTCTTGCTGCCAGTGTCTGCCAGGGAAGTTCACTGGCTGGACTGAAAAAGGCACTGGTCTCACTTTGCTTTCTTTTTCTTCTTTCCCAGAGGCTTTTTCTTCCAGAGTTTTCCCATCTCAAATTTTAAAAAGCAACAAAATGCTTCCCTACCATCCTGTTCTTCCTCTGGTTATCATCCTCCCATCTTTCTGTCCCTGAACTTGGTGAGCAGTAGTTTACAATGTCTTCTTCCCCTCTAACACTTCAAGCCAATGTTCTCAGGGTCCAGTCCCCAGAAGGCCATTGTAACTGTTCTTGACCATTTCCAGGCAACTCCTATTCCCCTATGCTCAGATATAACATATACATCATAATCCCTGTACTATTTTAAGAGTTTACCAAAACACAGATAGTGAATTGCCAAGTTTTACCAAGACACAGATAGTGAATGCCAAGTAATATATATAGTGTCCACCTTAAACTGGTGATCATAAGGGCTTACTACGCTGTTGACATTAGGATGAGACCCCTATTCCCATGGCCAGCCAGAAGGGACACTCAAGCAGGAAGCAAAGAATTGCACAAGGGGCAGTTCACATAATCAACTTTGGATTTGTCTCACTTGGCTTTTTTTGCTCAAAGTTAGTGCTCTACTACTTGACCCATGCCTCCACTTCCAAGTTTTTGCTGATTAATCAGAGATAAGAGTTTCAGATTTATCTGTCTGGTTTTGAACCATGATCCTCAAATCTCAACCTCCTGGTAGCTAGAATTATAGGTATAAGCTACCAGCATTCAGCTCAAATTTTTTATGATTGTTTATTTGTGTGTGTAAGAGTGTGTGTGTAAGCACATGTGCATATGCCAGTCCTAGGGCTTGAACTCAAGACCTGCACACTGTCCCTGAGCTTTTATGCTCAACTATAGTGATCTATCACCTGAGCCACAGCTCTACTTCTGACTTTTTGTGGGTTAACTGGAGATAAGAGTCTCACAGACTTTCCTGCCCACTCTGGCTTCAAACCATGACCCTCAGGTCTCAACCTCCCGAATATCTAGGATTACAGGCATGGTTCACCAGCACCAGGCTCAGGTTTATTTTTTAAATGACTCAAGCAGTATGGCACCTGCCTAGCAAGCACAAAGCTTTGAGTTCAGATCCCAGGACCACCAAAATCAAATGAAAAAAGAAAAAAAAATACTAAGGTAACACTGAGGAGAGACTAAACTGTCTTCAGAGGGAAGAGAAAGCTTTAGAGAGACAATACCTTAACTAGATAATCAAGGAAACACAGGAGCTTGTCAGGTAGTGTTCTGTTCTACACAGAACATACTTTGTATATATGGCCTATGCCATATATAGTGACATAATATAGGCCATATATAGTGACATAATGAATGCCATGCAAGAAACCTAAGGAGGAAGATCCAATTTATATTGGAAAGACCAATGGAATGGACAGGAAAATCAGAGGCCAAAGACCATTCATAATTCACTGAAATTAACCTAGTAGGTGACAGCATCAATTTCTGTTTAAAATGAATTCAAATAGAATAAGAAGTTTCAGAGATTATCTGACACTGTTGTACTGGATACCTGTTTGCATACTAGGTAACAAAGTAAAATGTGCTAGTTCCTTGGCTCACACCTATCCAGATCTCAGGAGGCTAAGATCTGAGGGTCACAGTTCTTAGCCAGCAGAGACAGGAAAGCCCATGAGACTCTTATCTCCAGTTAACCTGCAAAAAAGCTAGAAGTGGAGCTGTGACTGAAGTATAGAATGCCAGCTGACAGTGCCAAGGACGTGAGTTCAAGTTCTAGTATCAGTACACAAAAAAGTAAAATGTTCCCATGATTAAAAGTTAAAAAATTTTGAGTTAGATGACTAGCAACTGACCCAGTGAGTGAAGAGAGTAAGGGAAAAGTCCAGGAGAACTCCTAAATTTCTGGTGTGAGTGCCTGAATGGATTCACAATGACACTACCTGAGGTAAAGAGGAGAAGGGCTGCTATTCTCAAGTGCATGTAGGGATTATGGGTAACTCAGCAGCCTCTCAGCACTTTTCAATAGCTACAGTAAATATTCTCATCTTTTTCAGCAAAGACAATGGACGCACAGTCATCACAGCTGTAAGCTCAGATGAATGCTTTGTGGGTACTGGGGGCTGAGGGGAGGTCCCCAGTCCTAAATACCAATCCACTGTGGAACCAGAAAAATCATCTAGGGTAAGTGAAACAGGAATCATCATCCTTGGGAACCCAAGCAAGCTGAAAAGTCTGCCTTCTCTGAATATTTTTATTAGGAGTCAGGTTTTGTTGACTTTTTTTTTTTTTTTTTTGGCAGAGGCAGGGGGAGGTGCGCAAGGGGGTTATGACTATTTTGTGATTTTTTTTTTTTGGTCGATCATGGGGCTTGAACTCTGGGCCTGGGCGCTGTTCCTCAGCTCTTCAGCTCAAGGCGAGCACTCTACCACTTGAGCCACAGTGTCACTTCTGGTTTTCTGAGTGGTTTATTGGAGATCAGAGTCTCATGGACTTTCCTGCCTGTGCTGGCTTTGAACTGCAATCCTCAGGTCTCAGCCTCCTGAGTAGCTAGGATTACAGGTATGAGCCACCAGTGCCTGGATTTGTGATTGTTTCTAAGCCTCCTCCTACCTCACAGTTCTACCTCCAAGAAGTATTTCAATCCTTGTATCTAGAGCAAGTCTACCAAGCTTTTGAGTTTGGGATTTGGCCATCCCTAAGACATAGTACTGGAGTTTCATGCTAAAAGAACAGAACTAAAGGAACATAATTTCTCCATAGATTTGAGGCAGCTCTGTGACTCTTCCTAATCCTCTCTAGAAGGAAGACTTGTTTAAGTCTTGGAGGATCATATAGCATCAATGGGCCCTAAGTGACCCTTTCTACATCCCTCCACAATTCTGCCCAAAACACTTCAGACAACTGGCTGTCTTCAAAGGCTCCATGCTATGTACAAGTTCGGTCTTTTGCTCCTGATAGCTCTAGTGTAATCTGTCTACCTTTTGTCTGAGAGTAATTCAATTCACCCTTCATGGCATACCTCAAATGTTACCTCTACCACAGAGCAACTCTTTAACACACCGCTCAGCCCTGTCACCAAATTTGGAGTTAGTTCCACCTTTATGGGTTACCATAGTACCTGCTTGTGCCGTGGGCACAGCATTCCACTACCATCCATTATAGGGATCTGTATTTACATCCATTTTCCAGTCAAGTTGCCTGAACGTCTAGATCATACCCTAGCCTTCCCTCCAACATAGTACAATCCTGAACACACAGTAGGTCCTCAATTAGAGTTTGTTCATTCTAATCAAAGAGCTACTGATTCAGTCCACCAAAACCTGCAGATCAACAGAACTAAGAAAGAACAGGGTGGAGGGGGGACCCAGATGACATTCCTCCTCTCCTTAACTGGTGGTACATATACTCCACTCCTCTTGAGAAATGTAACCAGCCTCAACAAGGAAGGCTCAGTAGGCATACTTTGGAAACTTGAAAGAACTACAAGTAGTTTCAAGGCTCTCCCAGCTGCTATTAGTCAGGTATTGACCTTGGGATGTGGTCACAGGGATTATATGTTTTATTTTGCCATCCACTCCCTCTACCACTCTGATACCTCTAGCTATATAGGTAATAAAGAGTCTTTCATACAGGCTCTGAATATTATCTTTGAGCTCCTCTGGGAACAGCTTAGCCTTCTCTCAACCCTCCCACCTTTCCAGTGAGTAATTCTACAGTGCCACCTCTGCAGTCCTCAGCTCTTGAAAAAGTAGTTTTCCTCAATATATCCAGTTTTCCTCTCTGCACCCTCCCTTCTTCACAGTGACAACCAAAGGAAGGTAGTATGGATGTCTTTTCAGCTGCCTGACTGAAAGCCACAGCATATTAAGAGAACTAACAGGTAGCACTAGGAAGGGCTTTGATAGCTGCAGCTTCCCCTCTGATCCCATAAACTCGACTTTCATCACTACAGAACTCTGCCATCCAGACTTATTAACTGTCCATTTACCCAGCTTATCTCTCTCTAATATTAGGCCACAGCTTCTTGAGGACTATCCCTAGATCCCAGCAAAGTGCTAGAACATAGCGTGCACTCAATAAACTAGTGGCTTAAAAGGAAAAAAAACAAAACAAAAAACCCATAAAATAACTGCCACCTAAGGGCCCTCAGCCAAAGTCAGTGATGATGTGAGTTCAGAAGAAACATTTTAGAGGTGATCAAGACCAAATGTCTTTATATAGTAGTCAGTCCTGTGATGCAAGGCTCAGCCGAAGGCAGCCTCAAACAAGGGATCTTTTGAGAGGGCAGCCATTCCCCACGTTCCTCAGATACTCACTATGGTTAAAGTAGTAAACCTAGTTCTCTTGAATTTACTTTCCCAAGATTGGGCAGTTCAAAAAATACATTCCCCAACCCCCACTTTAACAACTCCTCTATCCCTCTGACCTTTAATACTGTGTAACAGTAGATGAAAAATAGATTTTTTTCTTTTGCTACTTACATCACAGCTGAAGAAAAAATATACTGTCTAAGGTGTTAAATATTTTTACATGCAACAAACCTGGCATGACTCTAACCTGTATGCACATCTTAAGAGAGAGGTACAGGAGTAAATGTCAGTGCTATAATTTGTTATAGGTTTCTGATGACCAGCAATGAAAATGACCACGGATTCTCACAATTCAAACCACTTTTACGTAAATGTGAACTTTCCTAAAACAGCCCCAGCAAAGAACTTTCCATCTAAATGCAGAGTCTCTGAGAGATACTGATAGCATTGTTCACTTACTTAGGTGTTTTTTGGAAAAAAAACAAAATCTTACAAATATTAGTTTCTTTCTGAGCCTGTGCTTTGACCTTTAATAAAAATATGCTTCAAGACCCCAGTTATTAAAATGAAAGGAACAGTTTTTATGCCTGAACAACTGCCATTTCATATACTGAGCCCTGAGGAAGGCTCTATCTTACAAGTCAACAGTGTTTAAACACACACACACACACACACACACACACACACACACACACACACACACCATACTTAGCAATCTCACTTAAATTGCTCACTTACCAGACATGAAGCAGGGTTATAAGAAACCATGAATTGAATGTGTCGGGCATCTGACACCCTAGAAAACAACAATAAAGTATAAATATGTGAAGATTTAAAGGCATACTGGCTCTATTTGAAATGCTGGTGAGAATTTGTTCAACTACTATATATGGCAGTAAAATGCTATCTGATGATGCTATCACAAAGAACAAGGGCAACCTAAGGCAAGACCATGGGTAAAAGAACATGGAATATAATCAGATGACCACCCTTCTAGTTCCAGCCTTGTTATCCTAAGACCTTGTGGTCTTGAACAAATCATTTCTCCCCTGAGTCTCAGTTTTCTCATTTTGTATAATGTGGCTTAGATGATCCCAACGATTCCTTCCAACTTCCATGTCATTCCATGGTATTTTTCCCTTCCTGGGCTTGAGTTTTAAAAACCTAACCAACCTCACCTTGCCTGTTCTTACATGTCAGCTTTTTTTTCTTTTTCATTTAAACTTTTTCCTATCTTCTTTCTTTAAGATGATCCAATGTGGTATAGTTATGGGTATGCTGAATAATTCAAAAGTTGACTAGGAGGAAAAAGTTGGAGCTGCAGCTAAAGAAAGCAGACTACCCAATGAATGCCCATTCATCACCCCCAGTAATGACAAAACCTGGTAGCACGTCTTCATTTCAGATCCCACAAAAGTTCAAGAGGATGAAGAAAAAGAAAATGAGCAGGAAATTTGGTATGACAGAATCTGTGTTTTGGAACAATGACTCAAGAAAGAAATGGGAAAGCTGCTTTTGGAGGTTTACAGCTATAATCCCAGAAGTTGGAAGGTAGAGGAAAGAGGATCCAGAGTTTAAGGCCAGCCTGGGGTACATAGGACGACCCTATCTCAAACACATAAAGAAAGAAGTGGAATCTTCTGCCATTCAGCCAGTTCTATAGTACATAATTACCAAATTATAACAAATGGACTCACTAGGAGATAAAACATAAATAAATTTATATGTGAGGGAAACAACACCATCAGTACTAATAAGGAGTTGCAATTCATAGTGGACTTAACAATGTGACATGTGTTATAATAGCAGCTTTGCATGAAATAAGTTCAGTGAATCCTCCCTATGATACTATCCCCATAATATGGATCCAGAATCAGGTAAGAAAACTAGTTCTTAAATGTATCAGCACAATCTCCCATAGAATTCATAGAACTAGGAAATAAGATATCTAGGAGCAAATTCAGATTCGCTTGATTCTGCATTCTTCATTATGACTCCAACTGTCTCTCTAATCCTAAGAATAGAAACCAGTCCTAGAAGGGCTGTATTACTTGCCGAGTCCACTATCAGTAATGTCAATACATTATCTCAATCCTCATTTTAACCCTGGAAGGCAGCATTATGATCCTATTTTGGAAAAGAAGAAACAAATCCAAAAGACCAGGTAACTGGCAGCCATCTACAGTATTACCAAGTCTGTGGCAGGTCTGGGGTTTGAATCCAGGTCTGTCATAAAATGACAGCAAATACTCCACTTAGCCTACTGGGAGGTGCCCAGCAGCTGTCAAGTGGACTTCCTCTCTGAGCCCAGCAGGAGAGAGCCCAAGGCTGGCCTGGCCAGTCAGACAGCTATTAAGACACATGCCATCTGAGAGTGGGCCAACCACCCTCCACCTAGAACGAGAATAGCCCTGAGAAACTCTTAAGCCGGATCTAAAGCTGGGTCTTTTTTTGGATGCTAGAACAAAACATTAAAACGAAAAGTTTTCTTGGAAGTTTGTCTTTCAATCTGGAAAATGCAATTTGGCTACTTTTAAAGGACAATCTGTCCAACTGCTACCTCTACATCAAAGCTTCTCAGGAGCCTTCAGGAGCCTGTCCAATTTCCTCAGAAAGGGAATCAGTTCTCAGGCTGGAAAGTACAGACAGACATATAGGCCAACAGCTGGACCTAGGTCACAAATTTTGCCTTCTGGGGGTCAGCTCAGGGCTGAGCATGAGAAAAGAGCTGGCATATGAAGGAGTCCCTGCTACCCACAAGGATCAGAATAGAAACCTACACAATAAGGCCCTCAAAAAATAATAAAACCAACAAATGTTGACTATGAGAAACAGAAAAAAACACAACAGATTCTTTACCTCGGTGAAATGTGTTTAAATAGTTCAAAGTTAAACCTGCAATAATCTTTTGCCATGACCACACTCTTGTTCCAGCGCACATTTGGTGCATTATTTTTTGAGGATAGGCACTTTCTCAACACTAAATTTGATCAAATTAATTTATTATTGTGATTTTAATATGGCTTCAATCAAAACCTTTACTCCTTACTTGTTACACAACTCTGGACCAAGTTACTTAGCCTCTAAGTGGTTTGGTTTTTTTCTCTGAATAAATGAGAGAATAAGACTGCTTACATTATATAATTTTTGTGAAGATTAAGTGAGATAAGGCCTGTAAAATGCTTAGCAAAATGGCTAGCATTTAATAGGTACTCAAACTTTTCAGTGAATTATTTAAATTTTAGGATTTAAGTTACTTTATGAGTTATTTAAGATTGCATCATATGAGGCAACAGCTTTAATGATTGTCTACCTTTGCTCCAAAGTGCTCTTCAAGGTAGAACTCATCTCCAAAGGACCAGTCAGCAAATGACTGTGTCCACAGTGGGCACACTCATTTATGACGACACAAAGAGATCATCAAAGCATCTTAGGAACAACAGGTGCTGATTAAAGTATCTTTCTTACAAGATCTATGAACACTTTGACTCTAAAATGATGGTCTACAACTTTGGCATTTTGTTCAAGACGTTGATAAGTACAACATACTGTGAGTATACAAGTAACTCACATACCACTTTTGGGAAATGTTACCAGCCTCACTTTTGCTGGGGAAAGATGACACTGGTCAGGTGCTTGAGGCTTGCTATCCTCAGGACTATTAACAGTCAAGCCCTACAATATAAATATCCAAGTAAGCAATGTCCACTTTCAAATATGATCATGGGAAGATCTCTCTCTCTCTCTCTCTCTTTCACACACACACACACACACACACACACACACACACACTTTTCTTTTTCCAACTGTATCCGACATCTCTTTAGTATCCAAGTCATAAGAAAATTGGTTTCATTACTGTATTTTTTTAAAATCTTTTGCCCACCCCCCTCCCACACAGTACTTTCCAAAGTTGCTTCTTTTTATTCACTAGTTACACTTCGGTTTGATTTTAAAACTTACTACGCTCAAGTGACAAGGATGGGTCGTAATGAAGCATAATTAAAAAAATCTGAAGTAAGTGTGGTATCACACTTCATTTACATTTAAGGACAATGCTAGGACAAATACACTAATACACACACACACCATAGTATGTATAGACATCAGTTTATAATACTTATATATTATCTCACAGAAGGAATTCTCATATAACAAAGCACACAAATACTAACATGATTGCAATTTCAAATCTACAGTTACATTCAATTATGGGCAATATGCTACAGTGGGGAAATCCCTAGATTTTAAGCCAGACAACACAGGTGCAAGGCTTGGCTAAGTAATCCTGAAAAAGTCACTTAGTCTCGTTTAAGCCTCAACTGTTTTTGAAAACAAAACAAAAATAAACAATAATAAAAGCCCTCCCCATCCCATAACATTTGTAACTCTTAAAAGGATCAAGTATAAAAGCATATTGCCCAAATGTGAGTTATGAGTATTATAATTTCTTTTAGTTATACAACCAGCTTTGAGCTGAAACATGATATATGTTAAAGACTTAATTAAATACTTCTTGCTATATGATACAATAATATTAACTTAAAAACCTTCCATAATAAAGTGGGCTTGGCATGTGGCACAATGGTAGAGCACTTACTAGTAAGAGGCTCTAAGATCTAGCCCCAGTATCAACAAAAATAAAATACTTAGAAGTTAGGTAAGACAACTATAGCTAGCAAACATTCTTTCAAAATAATTACAATAAATGTCTGGGTTATTTACTAAATAGGATATTACAAATATCTGAGGGTAAAGTTGTTATTAAAATGACCCAATTTAGGGCTGGGAAGATGGCTCAGTGGTAGAGCGCTTGCCTTGCATGCATGAGGCCCTGGGTTCGAATCCTCAGCACCACATAAGCAAAAAGAAAAAAGCCGGAAGTGGCGTTGTGGCTCAAGTGGTAGAGCGCTAGCCTTGAGCTGAAGAGCTGAGGGACAGGGCCCAGGCCCAGAGTTCAGGCCCCACGACCGGACCCAAAATAAAATAAAATAAAATAAAATGACCCAATTTAGCTGGGCCCTGGTGGCCCACACATGTAATCCTAGCTACTCAGGAGGCTGAGATCTGAGGATCGTGGTCAAGCCAGCTCAGCTAGAAAAATCTGTGAGACTTTCATCCCCAAAAAACTATTCAGAAAAAGCTGGTGTTATGGCTCAAGTGGCAGAGTGCTAGCCTTGAGGACAAAGAGGCTCCTTAGGGACAGCACCCAGGCCGAGTTCAAGCCCTAGGACAAGCAAAAATAAATAAAGACAGACCTGATTTATAAAAATCTGATAGAGGGGCTGGGAAGGTGGCTCAGTGGTAGAGTGCTTGCTTTGCATACATGAGGCCCTAGGTTCGATTCCTCAGCACCACATAAGCAGAAAAAGCCAGAAGTGGGGCTGAGGCTCAAGTGGTAGAGCACTAGTCTACAGCTGAAGAGCTGAGGGACAGGGCCCAGGCCCAGAGTTCAGGCCCCAAGACCAAAAAAAAAAAAATCTGATAAGAGGGCTGGGAAGGTGGTTCAGTGGTAGAGTGTTTGCCTTTTATGCACGAGGCCCTGGGTTCGATTCCTCAGCACCACATAAGAAGAAAAAGCCAGAAGTGGTGCTGTGGCTCAAGTGGTAGAGTGCTAACTAGCCTTGAGCTGAAGAGCTGAGGGACAGGGCCCAGGCCCAGAGTTCAGGCCCCACAAACGACCAAAAAAAAAATCTGACAGAATATACTTGAGTACATAAATTCAAGAAAACACTTAAGGGGGGGTAGGAGGGGAAGGGAGGGGATATGGGTGGGGGGCAGGATATGGGAAGGGATAGGAAGGGCAAACAGAGGAAGCAACAATGCTTGATAAGAAATGTACTCATTGTCTTGCCCATGTAATTGTAACTCCTCTGTACAGGATTTTCATAATTAAAAAAAGAAAACACTTAAAAACAGCTTTTAATTTTAATAATTTATTCATCATATAGAAAAAGTCTATTTCGGGGCAGGGGGAGGATGGGAAGGGATGGGAAGGGGAAACAAAGGAGGAGGCAACAATGCTTGATAAGAAATGTACTCATTGTCTTGCCCATGTAATTGTAACCCCTCTGTACAGTATTTTCACAATAAAAAAAAATATTAAGTGAAAATAAAAAAGAAAAAGAAAAAGTCTATTTCTCAATTTGGACTAATTTTTCCCAAAATGAGAAGAGAGCTCATAAAGAATCAGGAAAGTTTTCTTTCCTGGTTATAATTAAGAAATAAAAAATACACAATAAAATGGAATTATAATTTAGTATGGTTTTTTTTTTTTTGGTGGTCACGGGGCTTGAACTCTGGGCCTGGGTGCTGTCCCTGAGCTCTTCAGCTCAAGGCTAGTGCTCTACCACTTGAGCCACAGCGCCCAGCTTAATATGGTATTTTCTAACATCAACAGTACTACTAACATTCTAGTCTCAGTCTGCTTCAAGAGTGAAATAACAAGCAGGGCACCAGTGGCTCACGCCTGTAATCCTAGCTACTCAGGAGACTGAGATCTGAGGATTGTGGTTCAAAACCAGTCAGGGTAGAAAAGTCCCTGAGATTCTCATCTCCAATTAACCAGCAGAAAACTGGAAGTGGAGCTGTGGCTTAAAGTGGCAGAATGCTAGCCTTGAGCAAAAGAGCTCAAGGACAGCGCCCAGGCACTGACCAAAAAAAGAAAGACTAAAAGAATAAAACAATTTGTATTTGATTTCTAAAATACAGAAACTACCCAATAATAAAAGCAACATCCAATATTCTTCACTGTTGTTATAACTATGTGAAAATATCTGAGAACAATACCAGTATATAAACCTATTAGAAGTTGGCTGCTTCAAGGATATATGATTACTGCCATGCAAGTGCAGAATGAATTTGGAAATGTCTTCAATTCTCCCAATCACCCTACAAGTACCGATTCCAATTAATATAATCAACTACTACTAGTGGTGGTCTAAAAACTTTTGACAGTAACTTATCAATGGTAAATAAAATTAAATGATGTTTCTGATTCAACATTCCTTTCTTTAATAGGAAGAAGGCTTATTTCGGGATTATCTAAAACAATTAAAAACTACAAATCTTAAAAAAGAATGCCTGGCAAAAAGTCCATATCAAAACGCTAAGCAAAGCCAGGCGCCAGTGGCTCACACCTATAATCCTAGCTACTCAGGAGGCTGAGAACTTAGTATCTTGGTTCAAAGCCAGCCCAGGCAGGAAAGTCCATGAGACTCATCTCCAATAAACCACCAGAAAACTGGAAGTAGCACTGTGGCTCAAGTGGTAGAGAGACAGCCTTGAGCTGAAAAGCTGAGGGATAGCGCCAAGGCCCAGAGTTCAAGCCCTACAACTGACCCCTCCCCCCAAAAAAATGCTAAGCAAAACATTGCAAATGTGAAATAGGTATTGTTTACTAAAGTGCATGTGTATATAATATAATGTCAGAGTAGTAAATTGGTTAAACTTCAACATGACACAGGATTCTTTGGGGGTTTTTCCTACTAAAAGAAAAGAAAAAAAAGCTCATTTACATTTGTTTAGGATAAATAAAAAGTAGATTCATTTTCCTTTTCAGAACTAGCAGAGAGTAACTTACTTAGAAAGAATTCCTCGAAGTCAGTTTTCTCCACACAGCTAGTATACATGCGCAGGGCTGCAATCTTAATCTTCTAGACAAAGAGAATAAAACCAAACTCAAGACATGATCAAGTAGATGTTCTAATGTCATTAGACATGAGTCCCAGAATCCTACATTTTTTCAGGATCCAAACCTATCTCTAGGCCATTTAAATTAACACAGATATTTGGCCATTTTTTTTAAGCTACCAATATCACACATTGTTCACATTTTAGGATTTCAGCATGAAAAGGTAAAAGAGGTTTTTCTTTTCTCTCTCTATCTCTCTCCTACCTCTTTCTCTCCCTCTTTTTTTTTCTCTCCCTCTGTGGTTATATGTATGTATGTGCCAGTAGTGAAGCTTGAATTCTTAATGAGCTTTTTGCAATCAAGGCTGGTATTCTACCACTTGAACCACACTTCCACTTCCAGGTTCCAGCTTTTTGCTGGTTAACAGTCAAGGATTTGTCTGTCTAGGCTGGCTTTGAACCAAGAATTTCGTATCTCAGCCTCCTATGTGGCTAAGATTGTAGGGATGAGCAACAGCACCTGGCTCAGAGGTTTTCATAATTTTGAAATTAAATCTTTCTCTCAACTCCGACTCAATTTATCACATTTCAACTTCTCTATATTGTTCACCATTATCCATACTAACTCTATATTCTGAAATCCTTTATATTAAGAAAATCACCAACAATTTATAGCTCAAGTGGTAGAACACCTGCCCTAGTAAGCATGAGGCCCTGAGTTCAAATCTTAGTATTTTCCAAAAAATTTATTCACTGTTCTTATAGAAATTAATCTAATAAAAACTTTCAAGCCTAAATCTTTCCTTAGAGGTTCTACAAACTAACAATGATTCTTTTGAAGGGAAGAGGCACATGTCTATGTTTTTCTATATTTTCTTTAACTTTAACAGATTGCAGATGAACAGAACACTGTGTGTCTAAACAAAAGTTTCTAATGAATATATAGAAGCAGAGCCAGGCATAGTAGAACATGTCTGCAATCTAAGCTTAGCATTCAAGAAGCAGTGGTAGGAAGGTCAAGAATTTGAAACTAGCCTGAACTATATAGTAAGACCTTGTCTCAAAAAAAGTAGCAAGCTCAACATTTTATTCTTTCCAAGGCACCAGGAATTCTCTTGGAATCTTGATATACCACATACTAATTTACCTAACTGCCTCTGTGTGTGTATGTATGTGCCTTGACTTGAAGTCAAGGCCTGGGTGCTGTCCCTGAGATATTTTCCCCCACTTAGGGCTAGCAGTCTATCACTTGAGCCACAGCTCCACTTTTAGCTTTTTTGGAAGTTAATGGGAGATAAAGAGTCTCACAAGTTTTCCTGCCCAGGCTGGCTTCAAACCTCAATCACCAGATCTCAGTAATTAGGATTACAGATGTGAGCCACTAGCTCCTAGCTACAAATTATATTTTAATAAAAATAAATTTAATAAGTTCTATAACTCTGAAGACCAAATCACACCAGACCAAGTATTTCAAGGACTTTCAAAATATTTCAAAAAAGTTACAAGTAAGTAAATTAGCACATCAACAAAAGATTTATAGCTTATCTTTCATAAAATGATAGGAAAATTTACAAACATGCTATAAACAAATACTATGTCATAGCAATTGATGAAACCAATGTAGAATTTAGTAGATCAAAGTCATAAGGAATGTTATATAATGTTTGTGCATATCTATACTCTCTAGAGGCAAAAATAACAGCGCCTCTGATAAGCAGAAATATCTACAATAAAGAAGGATTTTAGCCGGCTGCCAGTGACTCACGCCTGTAATCTTAGCCACTCAGGAGGCTGAGATCTGAGGATCATGGTTCAAAGCCAGCCCAGGCAGGAAAGTCTGTGAAACTCTTATCTCCTATAATTCACTAGAAAACCCAAAGTAGTGTTGTAGCTAGTGGCAGAGTGCTTGCCTTCAGCTGAAGAGCTCAGGGACAGTGCCCAGCCCCAGAGTTCAAGCCCCACAACCAACAACAACAACAACAACAACATCAAAAAAAGATTTTATCTCTGACTATATGTAATTAAGATTTGCTAATTTATCTGTTATATCCCCAAAGTTTTTTGCTCCCACAGAGAGCAAAACAATATATCTAATCAGACATGCCTACCAGAAATTTATCAGCACTTAGAAGCCCACCTTTAGAGGTGGGATATAGCTCAGTGGCAAAGTGTTTGCCTAGCAAGTACAAAGTCCTGGGTTCAATCCCTAGTACCAAGAAGAAAAGACAAAAAAAAAAAAAGGAGGAGGAGGAGGAAGAAGAGAAGGAGAGGAAGAAAAAGCAGTGGGCTGGGAAGGTGGCTCAGTGGTAGAGCACTTGCCTTACATGCCTGA
>NW_012267229.1:16039983-16116886 GCF_000151885.1 Dipodomys ordii
GCCACTTCTGGCTTTTTTTCTTTTTGCTTATGTGGTGCTGAGGAATCAAACCCAGGGCCTCAGGCATGCAAGGCAAGCGCTCTACCACTGAGCCATCTTCCCGGCCCCCAGCCTTTGATTTTCAACTGTCACTGTCCACATTACATTGAGCAAATACCCAACATCTTTCACAAGTTCAGGGACACATAGAAAGTAGAAGGAGAAAATAATAAATGTGACACTGTTATGTCCTTTTGTTTTGTTTTGTTTTTGTTGGTCATGGGGCTTGAACTCAGGGCCTGGGTGCTATCGCTGAGCTTTTGCACTCAAGGCTAGTCTCTATTACTTTGAGCCACAGTATCACTTTAGGTTTTCTGGTGGTTAATTGGAGATGAGAGTCTCATGGACTTTGGAAGCTAGGGACTTAGAAGTGCAGTCCTCGGATCTCAGCCTCCTGAGTAGCTAGAATTACAGACGTGAGCCACTGGTGCTTGGCTTGAACTTATGTTTTTTTTTTTGTTTGTTTGCTTTGTTTTTGGGTCTGGTCGTGGGGCCTCAACTCTGGGCCCAGCGCTGTCCCTCAGCTCTTCAGCTCAAGGCTAGCGCTCTACCACTTGAGCCCACAGCGCCACTTCTGGCTTTTTTTTCTGCTTATGTGATGCTAAGGAATCGAACCCAGGGCCTCATTCATGCAAGGCAAGCACTCTACCACTGAGCCACCTTCCCAGCCCAAGAGACATGTTTTAATTCTGCTAACACCTGTAGTTCTTAGAACTACTTAACCACAGAACATATTTCAGAAAGCACTGATCCATACCATCATCAACCTAATGGTATCATTATCCTAATGTTTTGGCCTTGGAAAGTCTATTCTTATACTCAAGACAAGAAATTTAAGACACTTCATATCTCTTTACTTTATCTGACAAAAAATTTACTGAGTGCCAAAACTCAATGCCTGGTATTGGTCTAGATGCTGAGAGATCAACAAAATAAGACAAAAATTCCTGCCCTCAGGGAGCTTATAGCACAGTCCAACTAAAGACAATTTTAAAATTAAAACTGAAATTCCTAACTTCTTATTTCCCAACTTGTCCTTTATCCTGTAGTTGCCTTCAGGTTCCTCTGTATAAACAAGGTCCTCTAGGGTCAAATCACCCAGCCCTCAGAAAGGCAGACCTGCCTCTTCTAATGCCCAAGTTTTGCCTCGAGTAGAAGTTTTCCCCACAAATATGTTCGTGAAAAAGCATTCATTATAAATAATGAAGACTTTCCTCAGATTGGCTGGTGTATTTGTACAGTGCTCATACTGTGGCAATCAGGAGCATTTTATAGTTCTTCACTTTTCCTGAAGCAAAGCCAAACCTTTATACTTGGGTGAGCCATTTTCCTGGACAAATCTATAAAGCAAGTCCCAGAAGACCATCACATAGAGACTGGAAATAACAACTGGAAAGAATCTCTTTGAGAATCGTGAATTAATATAAGTTAAGTAGGGAGATGGACTAAGTTTCCACCCAGTCAATACAAGTTGTTCTGGTCCTTGGATAACTTCATGTTTATTTCACTCTAACTTGGGAAGACTTCATCAGGCCACTTGACTATAAAACCGAAGCACCTAGGACTATCCTCCCTCCAACTGATGCGTTCTGTGCCCTCTTACAAGAGAAAAACAAATTAGTAATGGGCTTGCCTAACAGCTGTGTGAGAGTTAGTAGGGGCTTTTTTGTCATTTGAACCTTCCATTCTGTACTAGAATTCTTTCTACAACATTCTTGACTCATGGTCAACAATCTGGGCTCCTATTCAAGCAAGATCAATGACCTTGTAAGGCTACCTATCCTACTGGAGGATAATTCTTGTTAGATTCTTATTTAACTGAACCAAAATATGTTTCATTAAAAATTCTGCACACTGGAATACTTGAGATTCTCATTATTATGATTATGACTATGATTATGTCTTCTTTTTCTTCTTGTTCTCATTATCATAACTGATCATTTCTTATTATTATGATGATGATTATTTCTTCCTTCTCTTCCTTTTCTTCTTCTTCATTTCTCCTCTTCAAATATTGAGAAGAGCCATCATACCTTCTCTTTTCTAGGCTAAGCTTCCCTATTTTCTTCAACCATTCCTCATTCAAAACAGTTTCTGAAGCTTCCACAATGTCCACTGTCTACTATTTAAAACATTCTTGCTTTACCATATTTAAAACATTCTTTGCTTTCAGAAAAGGTAAAATTTTATCTTAATACAAATATGGAAATTACCAATTCTATAGCATATGACTGATAAAAAGCTATCCTTTCCTTATATGATTTTACAATACAAATAAATTGGAAATGATTTTTTTCAGAATATTCAAATAGCTAAGAAAAAAACTACATTTAAAGTCCTTACTACATCAGAGAGTATAGGGATACAGACCTATAATCCCAATACCTGGGAGGCGATGGTGGAAGGCTGAAAACTCAAGGTGGGTCTGAGCTACATATACGTTCCAAGTCAGTCTAAGCTATATAGTGAATCTTTGTCTCAAAAACAAAAAGTAAAAAAAAAACAAAAAAACCTTTGCTTGGGTACCAGTGGCTCACTCCTGTAATCCTAGCTACTCAAGACACTAATATCTGAGGATCACAGTTCAAAGCCAGCACAGGCAGGAACATCTGTGAGACTCATCTCCAATTAACCACCAGAAAACTGGAAATGGCACTGTGGCTCAAGTGGTAGAGTACTCACCTTGAGCTGAAGAGCTCAGGAACAGTGCCCAGGCCCAGACTTCAAGACCCACAACTAATAAAAATAAAAAAACAAACTTTATGTTGAGTGCCAAAAGCTCATGCCTATAATTCTAGCTATTTAAGAAGGTGAGAATAAAAATTCAAAGCAAGGGGCTGGGAAGGTGGCTCAGTGGTAGAGTGCTTGCCTTGCATGCCTGAGGCCCTGGGTTCAATTCCTCAACACCACATAAGAAAAAAGAAAAAAGCCAGAAGTAGCGCTGTGGCTCAAGTGGTAAAGCGCTAGCTTTGAGCTGAAGAGCTAAGGGACAGCACCCAGGCCCAGAGTTCAGGCCCCACAACTGGACCCAAAAAAAAAAAAAATTCAAAGCAAGCCTTAACAGGAAGGCCTAAGATTCTTATCTCCAATTAACCAGCAAAAACCAGCAGAAGGGGCTGGGAAGGTGGCTCAGTGGTAGAGGCTTGCCTTGCATGCATGAGGCCCTGGGTTCCTCAGTAGCACATAAGCGAAAAGAAAAAAGCCGGAAGTGGTGCTGTGGCTCAAGTGATAGAGCGCTAGTCTTGAGCTGAAGAGCTGAGGGACAGCACCCAGGCCCAGAGTTCAGGCCCCATGACTGGACCAAAAAAAAAAATAAAAAAATAAAAAAAATAAAACCAGCAGAAGTAGAGGTATGGTTCAAGTAGTAGGGCACCAGCCTTGAGCAAAAAGCTAAGGGGCAGTGTCCAAGCCCTGAGTTCAGCTCCAGTACTGGACAAACAAAAAACAAAAACAACCTTAATATGATTGCACAAGAAAATGAGAATTATACATGAAAATACTAAAGAAAAATATAGGGCTAATATAGTACATATTATTGAAATGGAAAAAATAAGCAGGCATTTCACTCCTTAATCAAATAATTATGAAAATAGAAAACCAAGAATTTTGCCATAACAATTGAATATAAATATCAACATTGTCAGAGGTGACATCTTTCTAAATAAAAGCCATACTTACATTTTCCTACCAAAATCTACTAGAGGCACCAGCACCTGCTGGTGGCTCAGACCTATAATTCTAGCTACTTGGGAGGTTGAGATCTAAAAGTCATGGTTTGAAGCCAGCCCTGGCCAAGAAAGTCCTTGAGATTCTTATCCCCAACAAACTACCAAAAAAGCTCGACATGGCGCTGTGGCTCCACTAGCATTAAGAAAAATCTCAGGGAGATGGGCACTGGTGGCTCACACCTGTAATCCTAGCTACTCAGGAGG
The DNA here is from genome assembly GCF_000151885.1 of Dipodomys ordii. Lineage (NCBI taxonomy): Eukaryota > Metazoa > Chordata > Mammalia > Rodentia > Heteromyidae > Dipodomys > Dipodomys ordii. The sequence goes on from NW_012267229.1 coordinate 16,043,955, forward strand.
CTGAGATCTGAGGATCACAGTTCAAAGCCAGCCCAGGCAGGAAAGTCCAAGAGAGTTTTATCTCCAATAAACCACCAGAAAACCAGAAGTGGCACTGTGGCTCAAGTGGTAGAGCACTAGCTTGAGCTGAAGAGCTGAGGAACAGTGCCCAGGCCCAGAGTTCAAGCCCCATGACCAACAAAAAAACAAACAAGAAAAGCTCAGGAAGCTGTGGCTCAAAGTGGTAGAGTGCTAACTAGCCTTGAGCCACAGAGCTCAAGAACAGTGCCTGGTTCTGAGTTTAAGCCCTATGACCAACCAAAAAAAGAAAAGCTCAGGACAACATAAAGGTCAAGTTCAAGCCTCAGGACAGGCACAGGTATAGGCACAGGGACAGACACACAGACACACACACAGACACACACATACAAAACTATAATGTCATATTTTAATGTTTTAATGTCACAAATTTAAAAGTGAATATTATTCAAAGTAGGTAATTTTAAACTTAAAATGAAAAAAAAACATCAGGTACTTGATTAAAGTCACTAAAATTACCAAGAAAAATCAGAGTAAAGGATGCTAGGCACTGATGACTCAAGCCTGTAATACTAGCTACTGAGGCTGAGATTTGAGGATTAAGGTTCAAAGCCAGCCTGGGAAGGAAAGTCTATGAGACTCTTATATCCAATAAACCACTCAGAAAACCGGAAGTGGCTCTGTGGCTCTATGGCTCAAGTGGTAGAGTGCCAGCCTTGAGCTGAAGAGTTCAGGGACAGCGCCCAGGCCCAGAGTTCAAGCCCCACAACCCCCCCCCACCCCCACACACAGAGTAAAGGAATCTTCCTGATGATTTAGCAATCCTCCAAATTGTGGCCAATTTTCTCTCTAGAATCATAAAAGAAATATCAGACTAGACAAAGAATATGATAGCAACTTAATGGAACCTAATCACCAAAAAATGAATACAAAAATAAATTTTTCCATTTCTGCCTTCATTTCCCTCTAGAGTGTGTGTGTGTGTGTGTGTGTGTGTGTGTGTGTGTGTGTGTGTGTGTGTGTGTGTGTGTGCGCGCGCGCGTGCGTGCGTGTCTGAGGCTTTATCTCAGGGCCTCTCACACAGCTTTTTCACTCACAGCTGACCTGCTATCACCTAAGCCACATCCCCAGGCTAGTATTCTGCTTATGGAGATGGAGTATCCAAGGAACATTTTTTGCCTTGGATGATTTCAAACCTCATGCCTCCAGGTCTTAGCCTCCTTGGTAGTTATGATGATCTGTTTCTGACTTACAAGTGAAACACATTTTTTAACATTTTAAATCCAAAAACCATAATAACAATATAACCCTCCCTCCTTTTTTTGTCAGTCATGGGGCTTGAACTCATGACTGGGCATTGTCCCTGAGCTCTTTTGCTGAAGGCTAGTGCTTAATCATGTGGAGCCATAGTGACACTTCTGGTGTTTAATCCGAGATAAGAATCTCATAGACTTTCCTGCCTAGACTGACTTTGAACTGCGATCCTCAGATCTCAGCCTCCTGAGTAGTAAAGATTACAGGTGTGAGCCACTGGTGCCTGGCTCTCCTTATTTTTATAGGGAAAAAAATTATGGTTCATAACATTATCAACATTTTATCAGTTGTCAAAAAATTTCAGATGTAAAAAATAACTTTAATGACCATTAACATTTCTTTGATGACTCAGAATGGTCTCAAGACTATCACTGTGAGGATGTATTTTCTCTATAAATTTCAAAGCCCCTTTTAGGGCTTATGGACTCACAGTTGAGTTTGCTGAATTCATATAAAAGAGAAACTTCTACTTCTTGCCATGAGAACTGCTGATAAGAAAAGCAATCAAAAAAAGAAACCAGCCGGGCGCTGGTGGCTCACGCCTGTAATCCTAGCTACTCAGGAGGCTGAGATCTGAGGATCACGGTTCAAAGCCAGCCCAGGCAGGAGAGATTGTGAGACTCCTATCTCCAATAAACCACCAGAACTCTGGAAGTGGCGCTGTGGCTCAAGTGGTAGATCGCTTGCCTTGAGCTGAAGAGCTGAGGGACAGCGCCCAGGCCCAGAGTTCAAGCCCCACAACCGACAAAAAAAAAAGAAAACCAAAGGTAAAATCCATATTAAAACTGAAATTCTAATTTCAATCCAGCTAATTAAAATGGTATAAATGGTTGTATTACTTTGTTGCTCTCATAAAAGTTGCAATATTTTCTAGAAAAGTCTTCCCTACTGCTTTGTGTTAATTTGCTTTGATTATGAATTATTAGGCCTATTCAATATGCTAGCAACCCTTAAAAGCATTCTGAGGCACTATGCCATGATAGAAAGAAATGGTAGTAATAGCTGATAACAGGACTAAGAGAATTGAACCTCTAACATTTGTTACTATGCAGAGAAGGTATACAGTCATTTGTAGCCACTACTGTACAACAGATGACATGCCAGGCTATGAGTTGATTAGGAGTGGTAGAGCTAATTAGTTAATTATAGTAAATCACAAGATCAGTTTTAATAAAAAGATCATTATTTGTAAAATTCCAAAGAAAGTTTTAATGACCTAGTGAAAATTACATATGAAAATGAATTCAGAGACTAATGCTTCCTTAAGAATATTATCCTCACTAGACACCATTTTGAAAATGAACTATACAACTTGTGGATGGGGACAGAAGGGAAAAACTGGGTGAGAGCAAGGGAAGGGGTGACAGTGTCCAAAAAGAAATATACTCATGACCTGACTTACATAACTGTAACCCCTTTGTATATCATCTTTATAATAACAATTAAGAAAATTAGAAAAAGAATGTTATCATCCGGACATCTGGCTCTTTCCAACTTATCTACATGGGATACTGGGAAGTAGAACCTGAAAAGCCCAGTTTCTCTGTGTGTGTGCATGTGAGTGTGAGTGTGTGTGTGTGTGTGTGTACATGCACCTAAGCGTGCGCATGGGTGCTTGAACCAAAGACCTTGAACTCTCAGCTTTTTTTGCTCAAGGTGGGTGCTCTATCACTTGAGCCATACCTCCACTTCCAAACTCCTACCTTACTGCCATGCCTTCTACTGCCAATCATTCTAAGGAATCAGGTTGAGAATTTTAATTGCATAAATCTGACTTGGAAGTAGAGGTTGAGCAAGTGCAATCTGGAGAAGACTCTCAAAATAATATACACATTTCATAAAAGCATGAGCTTTAATTTTAAAAAAAATCTATTACCAGCAGAAAGGACAAAGCCTCAAAGGAAAATTAAGAACTTGTAAGACTTTACCCATTTACTGTATTTCAAAGGTCCTGTAAATCCCATGGCTTCTATTATCTTTGTGAAGATTCCAACCTTTTCCTCCACAGGCTGTGGGAAATCTTTGATCGTAGGAAGCTATTTAATCAAAGAGAAATAAACTAAAATTAGTTGCAAAAAATTTCATTTTTCTTTTTGTGGTACTGGATTTTTTTTTTTTTGGTCCGGTTATGGGGCCTGAACTCTGGGCCTAGGTGCTGTCCCTCAGCTCTTCAGCTCAAGGCTAGCACTCTACCACTTGAGCCACAACGCCACTTCCAGCTTTTTTCTTTTTGCTTATGTGGTACTAAGGAATTGAACCCAGGGCCTCACACATGCAAGGCAAGCGCACTCCCACTGAGCCACCTTCCCAGCCCAGTGGTACTGGATTTTGAACTCAGGAAAATGAAAGAAAAATATTGCCTAGAAGCAGGCAAAAGTCATCTAAAACAAAAAGTACCAATTGAATGATTTTTATGTTCATATATTCTGTTGGTTTATTACTTACCATCTTTGGGAACTTTAGGCAAGTCATCTTCTACATTTGCTTAAACTCCTTGCCTCATCTAACTCACAATTTTTTTGAGAACCAAATAAGATCTGTCTGAAAGCATTTGATAAACCTAGAAGTACAAAGAAATCTCACCTTATTTGGGGTATAATACTTCCTGCTCTGTTGTACATCTATTCCTGGAATCTCTTCTGCTCCACTGCAGGTTTGGGATTGGCTCATCTGGGGCCACTGAGAGATGAAAAACAGATGTAAGAAACACTGGACACCTGAGCATGTCTCAAGTGATAGAGCACCCACCTAGCAAGGGCAAAGTCAAGCTCTACAACAGACAAAGAAAAATGAAAGGAGAAAAGGACTTACTACCCTGAGATACCACCTTACCCCAGTCAGAATGTCCCACATCCACAAATCAGCCAACGACAAATGCTGGAGGGGATGTGGAGAAAGAGGAACCCTATTATACTGCTGGTGGGAATGTACACCTATACAACCACTTTGGAAAGCAGTCTGGAGGGTCCTTAGAAAGCTAAAGATTGACCTCCCTTATGACCCAGTCATACCACTTCTAGGCATCTACCCTGAACAACAGGAACCAATCAATATACAAGGACACGTGCACCTCCATGCTTATTGCAGCACTGTTCACAATAGCTAGGATATGGAAACAACCCAGATGCCCTACCACAGATGAATGGATCCAAAAATTTTGGTATCTATACACAATGGAATATTATGCAGCCATTAGAAATGACAAAATAATGGCTTTGCAGGGAAATGGATGGGGCTAGAAGGAATCATGTTGAGTGAGATAAGCCAAGAGCAAAGAGACAAACGGTACATGGTCTCCCTGATAAGTGGATGCTAAATCCAAAATGTTAGGTGATACGACAAAACTAACAGAACTCAAGAAACAAAGAACTCCCACTCATCTGGTCGAACCACTACTAACTATCCCCATGCTGCTGATCATATGTATGGTATATATGTGTACACCGTTACATGTTATAGACTGTGATAGACAATTTGCTCCAGGAAAGTTAGAATGAACTTGTGACTTTAAATGAGCATCATTATTCTACAACACTGAGAAATCTGGGAAATTATGTAATCACTTAATCACAATCAAAAAAAAAAAAAAAAGAACCTCGGGGAAGGTAGGGAGGGAAGGGATGGTAGGAGGAAAACAATGGAGGGGGTAACAATGCCCAATAGGAAGTGTACTCATTACCTTACTCATATAACTGTAACTCTCTGTATAGTATCTTTACAATAAAAAAAAAGGACTTACTTATGTAAAGTGCTTCTTACAAAAAAAGATAATAAATAGAAGTTTCCATTCACCATCATTGCCTTTCATGTTCACACTTCATCAGAAGTAATTTGGCAATATAATAGCCACTATTATAAATAACATATATTATATACTTATATTAATAAGTAATTTTAATCTTCACTCCAACTATTAGTTTGGTGGGGATTGTTTGTTTGTTCTGCCTGTCCTGGGGCTTGAACTCAGGGGCTGGGTGCTGACCCTAAGCTGCTTTTGTTGAAGGCTAACACTCTACCAATTGAGCCAGAGCTCTACTTCTGGCTTTTTTAGTAGTTTATTTGGTAGTTTACTTCCTTCCCAGGCTCACTTTGAACCACAATCCTAGATTTCAGCCTTCTGAGCTACTGTCACCTGGCTAGATTGGAGATTTTACCATTAAGAATCTTTTGTTTTTGTTTTAGTATTGCTGTAGTGGGCCTTAAACTCAAGGTCTAAGGCTAGCTCATCTTTTATTTTTTTTCTTTTTCTTTTTCTTGGTCAGTCATGGGGCCTGAACTCAGGGTCTGAGCACTGTCCCTCAGCTCTTCAGCTCAAGGCTAGCGCTTTACCACTTGAGCCCACAGAACCACTTCCAGCTTTTTCTGTGTATGTGGTGCTGAGGAATCGAACCCAGGGCCTCATGCATGCAAGGCAAGCACTCTATCACTGAGCCACCTTCCCAGCTCCTCATCTTTTTTCACTACAGCTGGTGCTCTATTACTTGAGCCTCACTGGATTTGCCTGCCTAGCTTGGCTTTAAACATCAATCCTTCTTGAGTAGATAGGATTATAGGCAAATACATTGTTTTGAGAAAAAAATTCCTAAAGAAAAAAACATATGCAAGACATCTTCACTGTAGGATTACTCAGAAGAGTGAAAACTGAGAGAAATGACCAAGACAGACATGGTTAATTAAGGTAGAATCCCTCAATAGTCAGATAACCATTAGGTTGTTTATTTGCTTGTCTGGTGCTAGGTCATATCCAGGATCCTGAACTTATTAGGGAACCCCACTACCTTTTTGTCTTTTGCTTTTAAAAAGATTCTGAAAATTAGAGGTCCTTTGGATATGAGAGATGGGGGCAGGAACAAACTCAAGCTGTTCTTATGTGTCTTTCTTTATAATTAAAAAACAACCTCTATAAGCTCCACTAGGACACGATGCAATTACACTTCTTTTATTTTCTGCCCCAATTCTCAACACCATTCTGGGCATGGAGTTGGTACTCAATAAAAACTAGGTGGATACTTTTACTATTTTTTTTTTTCAAAGAGAAGGACAACCTGGAGAAGTTCCAAATAAGAACCACAGGAATGATCAAAGGGATGAATAAAAGGTCCTAGTGGAAAGATTAAAATGAATTGAGGCTGTTTAGTTTGGAGAAAAGGCAACTAAAGAATTAAGGAGTAACTTAGAATAACACTTGAGCTGGAAGTAATCTCAGAGATCTTCTAGTCCAACCTTTTCACTTCACAGATGAGGAAACTAAAACCAAGGGAGAGGTTGCAACTAAATGAAGGTAGTTTTAGGACAATTTTTATTTAAGTTCCACTTTATTCAGTGAGAAGAAAATCTGCTCATGGCATGAATGTTAAGTAAAAACAAAGATGGCGGTTACAACTTATTATTGCATAGCTCCTATGTGTCTACCGGGTAAATGCTTATGTCTTAGATGACCTCACAACAATCTTGTAAAGCAGATGCTGCTGTTTCTTTCCCATCTTGAAGACTGGGGCAAAAGGCTCAAGGTAGCGTTAAGGAGTAAAATATATATTTAAAATTATGCCTATTCCAAGCCAGGCACTGGTGGCTCACGCCTATAATCCTACCTACTCAGGAGGCTGAGATCTGAGAATCACAATTCAAAGCCAGCCCAGGCAGGAAAGGCCATAAAACTCTTTTTTTTTTTAAAGAGGTTCACTTTATTTATTTAATTTACTTAATCTATTTTTTTTGGTCAGCCATGGGGGCTTGAACTCTGTCCCTTAGTTTTTCAGCTCAAGGCTAGCGCTCTACCACTTGAGCCACAGTGCCACTTCCGGCCTTTTCTGCTTATGTGGTGCTGAGGAATCAAACCCCGGGACTCATGCATGCAAGGCAAGCACTCTCCCATGGAGCCACCTTCCCAGCCCTGCCATGAAACTCTTATCTCCAATAAACCACAAGAAAATGGGAAATGGCACTGTGTCCCAAGTGGTAGAGAGCTTGCCTTGAGCTGAAGAGCTAAGGGACAGTGCCCAGGCCCAGAGTTCAAGCCCCACAACCGAAAAAAAAAAAAAAAAAAGTCTATTCCTATACCACATTACTTCAAAAAACAGAGTAGACTTCAGGTCCAGGCACACTAGCACCCACAATCTAATTTGTTTGGGCTTTATTTGTTTGGTTTGGTTTGGTTTTGGGAGTTTAGGAATCAAACCCTGGGCCTCACAATACTAAGCAAGTACTCTACCATTCTACAGCTAAGCCACAGAGGTTGAGGGCTTTCCAGCCAACACATCTTGCTTTCTAAATAACGTTCTCCAATAAAAGAAATGAAGGCTCCTTGGAGAAATTACTGAATCTAGAGCTAGAGCAATGAAAACACAACATGAACCCAACATACTTTGTAGTGCCAGGAAATAAGGGAGGTTCAAAAAATAATAGGAGTACGGATACAGAAAGAAACTTAAAGGAGTTCTCAATAACCCAAACTGGGACAATATGATCAACAAAATACCTAATCAGAAAATGCATTCTAACTCATGGGAGAAAAGAGTTCATACTGACATAAATAAATAATTGAGGAAATAAACAAATGGGGAAGAAGAGACAACTCTTCCTAACACAAGAATTCCAATCAAAGCCAGGTGTGGGGGCTGGGAAGGTGGCTCAGTGATAGAGTACTCGCCCTGCATACATGAGGCCCTGGGTTCAATTCCTTAGCACCGCATAAGCAGAAAAAGCTGAAGTGGCTCTGTGGCTGAAATGGTAGAGCACTAGCCTTGAGCTGAAGAGCTCAGGAACAGTGCTTAGGCCCAGAGTTCAGGATCATGACAGACAGACAGACAGACAGACATAAATTAAATAAATAAATAAATGTAGTGAAAAAGGGCTGGGAATGTAGCTTAGTGGTAGAGTGCTTGCGTAGCAGGCACAAAGCCTTGGGTTCAATTCCTGAGTACCACATAAACAGAAAAGGTCAGAAGTGACAGTGTGGCTCAAGTGGTAGAGTGCTAGGCTTGAGCAAAAGCATGACAGTACCCTGATTTCAAGCCCCAGACCTGACAAAAAAATAAATAAATAAAGGTTCAGGGACAAGGCCTAGACCAAGGGGCAGGATGTAGGAAAGGTGGAAAGAGAAAATCACCAATAGGCAAAAGCCTTGTATAAGTGTTGCAGTCAAGAACTGAAAATCCTTTGTACAACTACTTAAAAGTTAAAAAAAAAAAAAAGAAGAATCAATGGAAGTATTGTAAAATACAGCAATCCAATTTTGAGTATATATCTAAAAGAATTCAAAGATGACTCTCAAAAGAGATATTTACACACGGTTATTACAGCCAACTCATGTTCATATAAGCCAAGAGTAGAAGCAACTCAAATGTTCACTGAATCAACTGAATAAAGAAAATATGATCTATGATTATCAGGCTTCTTTTTTTTTTTTTTTTTTTTGGTCAGTTGTGGGGCTTTAACTCTGAACCTGGGCACTGTCCCTGAGCTCTTCAGCACTCAAGGTGAGGGCTCTACCGCTTGAGCCACAGTGCCACTTCCAGTTTTCTGGTGGTTGATTGGAGATAAGAATCTCAGGGACTTTCCTGCCCCGGCAGGCTTTGAACCGTGAACTGTCTCCTGAGTAGCTAGGATTATAGGCGTGAGCCACCAGTGCCCAGCTTATTAGGCATTTTTTAAATGAAGGTATCTGGATTAGTGTTGGTATACTCCTGTACTCCATTCTTGAGCTGGTCTCAAACTGAAAATACCAAAAGGAAAAGGAAATACCAAAACACGTATAAGAATCATTAACATGACTTGGAAAAGGCTGGGTACTAGCGGCTTATATCTGTAATCTTAGCTATTCAGGAGGCTAAGACCTGAGTATCATAGTTCAGAGCTGAAGGTCTCTGAGACATTTGCCTCCAATTAAACAGCAAAAAGCCAAAAGTAGAGCTGTGGCTTAAGTAGTAAATTGCCAGCCTTGAGTGAAAAAGCTAAGGGTCAGTCCCAAGCCTGAGTTCAAGCCCAAACACACACACACACACACACACACACACACACACACACACACACACACACACACACACACACACACACACACACACACACACACACACACACACACACACACACACACACACACACTAAAAGGCTTTTGGGGGAAGGGCAGTAGTGGCATTTAAACTCAGGGCCTTTACTTGCTATATCAACACTATACCATTGAAACATACCTCTAGCCCCCAAAAAAGGCTTTCTAAACATTAATAATGCCTACTCTAATAAGTGAAAAGGCACCAGAATATAAAATTCTGTATATAGTTGTTAAGGTACTTAAGGAGAAAATTGGCATATACTCACACATACATACATAAAAGCCAGAAAAGAACCAGTAGAAATAAAAATATTGATGTTTTCAGATGTGACGTCATAGGTGATTTTTATTTCCTTTATTACAAAAGTTATTTGTATGACTAATGATAAAACCTCTCAGAGGGCCTAAAGTTAGCTACACTGTAATGAATCATATGTTGGTGGTAAATTAAGGCCTCCACTAATTGTTTCTTGATTTTCCCTTCATAACAGGAAAAAAAAAATTTAAACCCAAATAAAAGATACATTCATTGGGGGTAGGGAATTCAGGAGAGGAAAAACTGGGAGAAAATGAGGAAGGGAGTGATACTGTTAAAAAAGAAATGTACTCATTATCTGACTTATAAACTGTAACCCCTCTGTACATTACCTTTACAATAAAATAATAATATAGCATACAGTAAAATAGTCACATACAGTAGCCAAAAGGAAAACTGAGGGGCTGGGAAGGTGGCTCAGTGGTAGAGCGCCTGCCTTGCATGCATGAGGCCCTGGGTTTGATTCCTCAGCACCACATAAGCAGAGGAAAAAAAGCCGGAAGTGGTGCTGTGGAGCTGAGGGGCAGTACCCAAGCCCAGAGTTCAGGCCCCATGACTGACAAAAAAAAAAAAAAAAGGAAGGAAGAAAGGGAAGGAAGGAAAGAAAGGAAGGGAGGGAGGGAGGGAAGGAGGGAGGAAGGAAACAAAACTGAAAAAAAAAGTTAACTCTGAGATGAATATTTGGAAAAACTCCCTAACAGTAAAAACCATCAGACTGTAACAAGGTCTCTTAGACTAAGTTCCACTGTGGGGACCTACAGAAGCAATGCTCAGACACCATACTGCAGGAATCAGTCCTGCCCTGGTACCAGAGAGACCCAGAGCAGTCTCATGAAGTTTTTCCACTTTCCTTTCCAACACAATTTGGTTGGCTAATCTATAAATATATGACATTTGCACATAAACACTAAGGTTTTCATACTAAGCAAAGGAACAACAAATCTTACCTGGGAAGTGCCAGACAGAGTCCTGCCCCACTGTCCTTGAATAGGACACACTGGAAACAATCTGCTGCATACTGGAACCCACTGGGAAATGTTGGTGTAGTTCCTCTAGAAAAAGAAAAACATGGTTAGTAATCTCTAGCAGACTCAGTACAGTGTACCTGTGACACTGTGACAAAGTATGAAATATGCATTCATAACTACTTGCTGAAATAGAGCTTCTAAAATCCTGCTGAGATGAAGGTGACCCTTAGAGGAGAGGGAACTAGCTGGTTGCCACGGGAACAAATGATGCAAGGAGAGGGTGGAATTCTCAATATTGAAGCTTCACAATCACCACAAAGTGGCCTAGATATATTGATAATACTTCACTTATATTGCAGAAACATTTCCCAATGTCAGAGTTAATAAACATCTGCTTTACAACAGGAAACCCAGTGATCCAACTCCAGAATCCACTTTTTTTTTTTTTTTTTTGTCGGTCATGGGGCTTGAACTCTGGGCCTGGCCACTGTCCCTGAGCTCTTCAGCTCAAGGTGAGCACTCTGCCACTTGAGCCATAGTGCCACTTCCAGTTTTTTTAGTAGTTTATTGGAGTCTAATGGACTTTCCTGACTGGGCTAGCTTTGAACCGTGATCCTCAGATCTCAGACTCCTGAGTAGCTAGGATTACAAGTGTGAGCCACTGGCACCCAACTGAATCCATATTCTTTTATAGAATGAAAGGGTAAAGGGATTATCTCCAAAGTTTCTTCTAGATCTAACACTACAGATAAATTCACTGGTAGAGTCTGGAGCAATTAAAACATACACATGGAGTCAGAAAACACTGAGTTTGGGGGAAATAGCGCTGTAGCTCAAAGTGGTAGAGCACTAGCCTTGAGCCAGAGCTCAGGGTCAGTGCCCAGGCCCTGAGTTCAAGGCCCCAGACTGACAAAAACAAAAACAAAACCACGGAGTTGACTGTTGGCTAAAAATCAACCTCTATGAAGCGTGGTGGCCTTTCCTATATAAAATAAAATCACTACTTTCCACGATTAAAAAAAAAAACAAGCCGGGCGCTGGTGGCTCACGCCTGTAATCCTAGCTACTCAGGAGGCTGAGATCTGAGGATGGCGGTTCAAAGCCAGCCTGGGCAGGAGAGACGGTGAGACTCCTATCTCCAATAAACCACCAGAAAACCGGAAGTGGCGCCGTAGCTCAAATGGTAGAGCGCTCGCCTTGAGCGAAGAGCTAAGGGACAGCGCCAAGGCCCAGAGTTCAAGCCCAGTGACCGACAAAAAACAAACAAACAAACAAACAAACAAAAATGTACTCCCCAGTGTGCCTAACTCCTTATTAAGCTGAATTTAATCTCCATCCTTCTTGGTAGTCAGAGTGAGGTAGGGAAAGGCATTAGAATTCTACCTACAGATACTAAGACTTACTAAGGTGTTTCAGAGTTATAAAACTATATAACTTTTTATAATAAGTCATTCATAGCACTTTTTATTTCAAATGAAAAATAAAAGCTGGGTGTGTTCACTCACATCTATAATCCAAGCTATGATCTGGATGCTGAGGCAGCCTGGACTATGTAGTGAAACTGTCTCAAAAAAATAAATAAACAAAAAGTAAAGCTAAAAATACTTTTTCCAACTGAGGTTTGATCTGGTGAAATTGTTTCCAAGTAAGAGATAGTTACTTATGTTTTATTAATGACAGATTTACCAGAATCACTCAATGGCAGGTGTTCCTTTCCTAAAATATAAATATAAGTTGAGATTAAAAAAAACTTTTACAGAGTCAGAATGGAAGCAGGAAGAAATTACAAGTAGAAATAATGCAAACTTAGAAAAAAAATTCTTAAGAATTTCATCATGTTATTTCCAATGTCAACAAAATCTTTCTCTGTTTTTAGCTCTATGTGGTGTCAGGCCAATACTTGAAACTAGTTTGTATTAGAAGAAAGGAGTAATCAGCAGTGTTCTTTCCCTCTCCAATCCCACAGTAATTCTTGTCCAAATCCTTCACTGAAACTGCTGAGGTACAGTGGAACGATGCTTGAACCCAAGCTTGTCATTAAATAGCTATGTAACCCTGAACTACTTAACAGTCAGGTCTCCATTTACCCATCTGACAAAAAGAAATAGTAAAAACTACCTCACAGGAGTGTTCCAAGGAACTTTTTTTTTTTCCTGGCAGTTCTGAGCTTTGAACTCAGGGCTTCATGTTCACTTTACTGGCACTCTACCACTTGAGCAATACTACCAGCACTGCTTTTTAACAATTAACTTACTTTAGTGCTATTATAAAAGTGATAAAAAGGATTATAATTATGTGAGTCAGGTAATGAGTATACTTTCTTTCACACAGTGTCTCTTCTGTTCTTGCATTCTCTCCCAGTCCCTCCCTCCTGTCTCCATCTACAAGTTATATAGTTCACTTTCTTCAGTGTCCCACAAGTTCCCACACACCCCAACACTGCTTTCTGTTGAGTATTTTGGAGCTGGATGCTTGAGAACTTTTCTTCCAGGAGTGCTTTCAAACCTACATCCTCTGGATCTCAGCCTCCTAAGCTAAGATTATAGGTGCAAACCACCAGTGCCAGACCCCAAGGAAAATTTCTTTTGTGTGTATGGGTGGGAAGTTGCTGGGGCTTGAACTCAGGGCCTGGGCACTTTCCCTGAGGTCTTTTGCTCAAGACCAACACTCTACCACTTGAGCCACAGTTCCACTTCAGGCTTTTTGTGGTTAAGTGGAGATGAGTGAGTGTCTCATGGACTTTCCTACAAAGGCTAGCTTTGAACTATGATCCTCAGATCTCAGCCCCCTGAGTAACTAGGATTACAGGCATGAACCACTGGCACCTGGCAGCATTATTATGATAGTGAACAACTCATTACTGATATATATAAGCATACCACCATAGCAGAAAGAATCATTTTCTTTAAAATACTGGGTTTTTGTGTTTAAGTTCCTGCAAGCCTCTGAACACATTTTTGTCAACTAATCAATACACAACCTTGTTTTGTATATCTTTTGTTGAAACATGCCTTACTTAATATTCTGATCTCCCAGCCACCAGCAAATCACATACCTAATAAAGGGTTAATATCCAAAATGCATAAATAACACTAACACCAAAACCAACTTAAGTAAAGGATAGACAAAAAAATTGGACATTTCTCTAAAGGTATCTAATAAGGCCATGAAAAGATGATCAACACCACTAGTCATCAGGAAGCTACAAATGGAAAGAAAGCACAATGAGTTATCATTTCACACCCACTAGAATGGCAGTTATCAAAAACAAGGCTAAGCAGGCCCTGGTGGCTCATACCTGTAATCTTAACTATTCAGGAGGTTGAGATCTGAGGACCGTGGTTCAAAGTCAGCCCAGGCACAAAAGTCTGTGAGACTCTTATCTCCAACTAAATCACAGAAAAAAAAAGTGGTGCTGTGGCTCAAGTGGCAGAGCACTAGCCTTGAGCTGAAGAGCTGAGAGACAGCGCTCAGGCCCAGAGTTCAGGCCCCACAACCAGACCAAAAAAAATAAATAAATAAACAAGCTAGACATGGTGGTACATGCTTATAATCCCAATACTCAGATGGCTAAGGTAAGAGGATTATGAGTCTGAGGCCATCCTGGGCTACAAACAAGCCAGCAACTCCATTACTGAGTATATACCTAAAAGAAGTGAAAGTAGGGACAGAAACACTCATGTTGATGTGGAATCAACCAAATGATCAATAAAAAGATCAATTTGGTACACACAAGCAATGCCATTCAACATGGATGAACTTTGAGACCAGTCCCAAAAAGTCAAACAAACACTGTAAAGTCCACTTATGTGGAACCACCTATACAGTAAACCCAGAGACAAAAGTAGAATGTGGTTACCAGAAGCTGGGAAAAGTAAACTTATGCAAGTTACATGTTTTACAGAAGGACCTATTTTTCAATAGGTCCAGAATTCTACAGATGAAAAGAGTTATGTGGATGATGGTAATGGCAGCACCATGACAAGTGAAAGTACTTAATGCTACAGAATTGTACCTGTAAAAATGGTTTAAAAGATAAAAAACAGGGGTGAAAGTGTAGCTCAAGTGGTAGAATACTTACCTACCAAATCTGAGACCCTGAGTACAAACCCTAGTACTGCCAAGAAAAAGGGAGGGGGCAGAAACCACTTTAAGTAGTAGTACTAGGGTTTATTGTGTGTGTTTGTGTGTCTTGTTTTTGTTTTTGTCAGTTGTGGGTCTTGAACTCTGGACCTGGGCACTGTCCCTGAGCTCTTCAGCTCAAGCCTAACACTTTACCACTTGAGCCACAGTGCCACTTCCACTTTTCTGAGTGTTTTACTGGAGAGTCTCACAGACTTTCCTGCCCAGGCTGGCTTTGAACTGTGATCCTCAGATCTCAGCCTCTCGAGTAGCTAGGATTACAGGTGTGAGCCACCGGCACCCGGCTAGTACTAGGGTTTTTAATTCAGAGCCTTGTGCTCACTAGGCAGGGACTTTGCTTGAGTTATACCCCATTTTTTGCTTTGGATATTTTTGAGACAGGGTCTCAAAATTTTCCCCAGACTCACCTGAACCACAATCTTCCTATTTATGCTTCAAAAGTATCTGTGATGATAGTTACATACCACCATGCCCAACTTTTTATTAATTGAAATGAGAAAATTTCAGAAATTTTTGACCAGTCCATCCTCTACCCTTTGTCTTCCACACCTCTACCTCGAAAGCAGACTTTTAGACATGAGCCACTGTACCTGGATAAACTTATCAGGTGATCTGATCACCAACCCTAACACCCTTACTGATCAAGAACATTGGAAGCTCAGGAAAGTTATATAATTTGCTCATGGTTCCACTTGTAGGAAGTAAAGCCAACTTGTCCACTAAATATCTTTACTCTTAAAGCAATACACTTTACTATATCACTAAACTCTTCAGTACTTAGCCTAAATGCCTCTTCAGAGTAAGTGAACAAAAACCTGCTGTTTTCATGTTTACTGCCACTTTCAACTAGTCCTAAGGGACTTTCAATATTCCAACACAACTTACATTATAAGGTCTGTTAAGACAACCTGAGGAAAACAGAGAAAAGTAAAAGAGATTTTCCTTACCCAATACTGCACTGTATAAAAGATTCAACAGCCAGGTGGCTCATGCCTGTAATCCTAGCTACTCGAGAGGCTGAGATCTGAGGATCACAGTTCAAAGCCTGCCCATGCAGGAAAGTCCATGAAACTCTTATTTCCAATAAACCACTCAGAAAACTGGAAGTGGCACTTAGCTCAAGTGGTAGAGAACTCACCTTGAGCTGGAGAGCTGAGGGACAGCTCCCTGGCCCAGAGTTCAAACCAAACGACCGACAAAAAAAAAATTAAAATAAAAATAAGATCCAACTAGCCAGGCACCAGTGGCTCATGCTTATAATTCTAGCTACTCAGGCAGCTAAGAACTGAGGATCACAGTTCAAAGCCAGCCCAGGCAGGAAAGTCTGACATTCTTATCTCTAATTACATACCAAAAGTGGAATTAAACACCAGTAGTAGGGCTATGGCTCAAATAGTACAGTACTAACCCTGAGCAAAAGAAGCTCAGAGACAGCACCCAGGCTCTGGATTCAGGCTCTAGGACTGTGCGTGCGCATGCGTGGGACTCATCTCCAATAAACTACCCAGAAAAAGCAGAAAGTAGTGCTGTGGCTCAAATGGTAGAGCGCTGGCCTTGAGCCAAAGAAACTCAGGGATAGTGCCTAGGCCCTGAATTCAAGCCCCAGGACTGGTACCAGTGGAATGGGGGAAAGAAAGTCAATGGTGGTCCAGGACAGCTTGGAAAAAACAACCAAGACTATTCAAACCCCACAATCGTCGGGCACCAGTGGCTCACGCCTGTAATCCTAGCTACTCAGGAGGCTGAGATCTAAGGATCACAGTTGAAAGCCAGCCCAGGCAGGAAAGTCCATGAGACTCTTATCTCCAATAAACCATTAGAAAACCAGAAGTGGCACTGTGACTCAAGTGGTAGAGCGCTCCCCTTGAGCTGAAGAGCTGAGGGATAGCGCTCAAGCCCATAGTTCAAGCCCCACGACTGACAAAAAAGGGGGGGCTGGGAAGGTGGCTCAGTGGTAGAACGCTTGTCTTGCATGCTCAAGGCCCTGGGTTCGATTCCTCAGCACCACATAAACAAAAAGAAGAAAGCCGGAAGTGGCGCTGTGGCTCAAGTGGTAGAGCGCTAGCCTTGAGCTGAAGAGCTGAGGGACAGCGCCCAGGTCCAGAGTTCAGGCCCCACGACCGGACCCAAAAAAAAAAAAAAAAAAGTTTCACAGACTTTCCTTCCTGGGCTGGCTTTGAACCATGATCTGAGGATCAGCCCCTGAGTATCTAGGATTACAGGCCTGAGCCACTAGTGCCAAGTGTCTCCAAGACTCTTATCTCCAATTGACTGCCAAAAAACCCTGAAAGTGGAGCTGTAGCTCAAGTGGTAGAGTTCTAGCCTTGAGCAAAAAAGCTCAGGGACAGGCTAGGAATGTGACTTATTGGTAGAGTGCTTGCCTAGCATGAATGAAACCCTGGATTCAATTCCATAATACCACATAAACAGAAAAAGCCAGAAGTGGCACTAAGGCTCAAGTGATAGGGCACTGCTATCCTTGAGCAAAAGCAGCTCAGGGACAGAGCCCAGGCCCTGCGTTCAAGCTCCAAAACCCCCACCAAAAAAAAAAAAAGGCAATTAGTTAAGGTTATAAATTAATTGTAGAGCACTACCCTGGTATATATGAAGACTGTGTTTGAATCCCAACACCACACACACAGAGACATACCATTTAGAACATACTAGTTGCCATTTTCCTAGCTGTCCTCACATCTGAATCAATTCCTTTTTGTTTTGTTTTGTTTTTGTTGGTCATGGGGCTTGAACTCTGGGCCTGGGTGCTGTCCCTCAGCTCTTCAGCTCAAGGCTAGTGCCCTACCACTTGAGCCACAGTGCCACTTCAACATCTGAATCAATTTCTGCTTTGGCATCAATAGTTAATTCACCAAATGAATCTTTCTTTAGATTACAGGAACTATTCCTCAAATATGTATTTTTCTGAGTAGCAATTAAGGGTTCTGTACCAGCTAGGCTAATTAGAAAAACTGCTATCTTTGAGTCAAGTGCTGGTAGCTCATGCCTGTAATCATAGCTATTCAGGAGGCTGAGATCTGAGGATCAAGGTTCAAAGCCAGGCCAGGCAGTAAAGGCAGAGAGACTCTTATCTCCAATAAACCACTCAGAAAACCAGAAGTAGGGCAGTGGCTTAAGTGGTAGAGTGCTAGCCTTGAGCTGAAGAGCTAAGGGACAGCGTTCAGGCCCAGAGTTCCAGCCCCAAGACCTACCAAAAAAACAAAACAAAACAAAAACAAACAAACAAAAAAAACCCTGCTATCTTTGTAAGTCACATATAAAAAGATTAAGAGTGGGCTAGGGAAGTGGCTCAATGGTAGAGTGCTTGCCCTGCATGCAAGAGGTCCTGGGTTCAATTCCTCAGTACTACATAAGCAGAAAAAGCCAGAAGTGGCACTGTGGCTCAAGTGGTAGAGCACTAACCTTGAGCTGAATTGCTGAGGGACAGCACCCAGGCCCAGAGTTCAGGCCCCACGACTGACAAAAAAAAAAAAAAAGATTAAAAGTGTTCCAAGAATAACATAATCACAACTCAACTGGTAGCAGGAACAGGCTTTAGTTGTTTTGAAAAACACTGCTCTAGATGGTTTTTGAAAAGCCTGCTAAAATTATAAACTGTCCCACAATGATTAGGAACTAAGTTCTGTATTCTCCTAAACCCTTTTCCTGCCACATTCTTTCTCCTTAGTTCCTAGAGGTCAGAGTGCTAGAAAGAGTGCACTTCAAGAGGATTGGGACCAAATCTCAGGAGGCAGAGTAGCTTCCCAAACGGGTGCTAAAGAGTCTGGCAGTCTTCTTTTTTTTTTTTTTGGTGGGTCCTAGGGCCTGGGCATTGTCCCTCAGCCCTTCAGCTCAAGGTAAGTGCTCTAACACTTGAGCCACAGCGCCACTTCTGGTTTTCTGAGTGGTTTATTGGAGATAAGAGTTTCTTGGACTTTCCTGCCCTAGCTGGCTTTGAACCTCGATCCTCAGATCTCAGCCTCCTGAGTAGCTAGGATTACAGGTGTGAGCCACCGGCGACCGGCTCTGGTAGTTTTGTTGTGTGTGTTTTTTTACTTCATTCATTCATTCAACTACTATTACCTGAACTCCTAGAATGTGCCAAATACTATGCTAGACAAAGATGCTTTCGACCTGATATTGTCTATATATCCCACTTAAAAGTGTGCAAGTAAGAGTTGATTTATGACCTCTAAAATAAACTCAGAGAACCTCAGAATCCAATGGAACTGCAAGGAGATAAATGTCCTCACTTTTCACGTGGGGGCAGAGATTCAAGTGCCACGTCCAAGGTCACAGCGCATCAGTGTCAGATGAGAGCTAAAACCAGGGTCTCCTGCAGCTCCAACCTGGGCCTGGCGGGCGCCTCTCCCGGAGGAGAACGGGTGACAGACGGTGACAGGGGAAAAGCAAACCTCACCAAATAAGGCTCAACTGGCACGCCCTCCTCCAAGACAGCGAGAGGGGACCAGGCCGAATCAGGGGTCAGAGGAGACAGGCAGCTGCTTCCATTTCCCGGCAGAAATGGGCAGGGCAGCCCAATGGCCTCGCAAGCTCCCCTCTAGCACCTTCTTCCCGCTCCGCCTGACCCGCCTCTCCGATTCCAACCCGGAGACCCGGCATGCGACCCCCGAGAATTACTCCTGCACTCACAAGGACTCGCACCAGCAACGCCATGTTCCTCAGTAACCATTTCCGGGTGAAGGGTGGGCTTCCGGAAGACCCGCCGCCGCCACTACTTCGTCCTCGGCTCAAAAGACGTCGGGCGAGCACTGCGCAGGCGCGCGGCCGTCGCTGTGCGCCTGCGCGCACGCCCTCTGCCTAGGTTGCACTATTAGCTCCGCTTTTTCTTCTAATCCTGCCGCGCGTCACAGAGGTTCGAGTCCTCTCCCGGCGCGCGCCGCCTCGGTGACCTCGTCCTTTCACGTGCTTTTCCGTGTCCTCATCGGCTGTGCCCCTATACTCTGTAACCCCGTGTTAGTGCCACTTCTTTCCCGACCCCACGCACAGCACTCGTGTTTTCAATGAGGGCTGAAAAGAGCAGGATCTTGAAAAATCCCAATTTAAAAAAAGCGTGAGAAGAAGGCCAAGGATGTAAGCCCGCAGAGTCCTGAAAGTCAAGGGAAGAGGCTGCCACAGGCTGACCTGAAGTCTGACAGAATTCGGAGTTTGTGATTGGTTGGTTGGTAGTTTAATACGAGCATCTTTGAATGTTGGTCAGAAAGGGTTAAGAAAGATGAGCCTGCAGCAGGGCACGGTGGCTCTGCCGCTAATCTAACTACTGGAGCTCAGGGATGGTCGGATGGGATGGTCCTTTGGAGGTCAGCTTGGGCAGAGAAGCCCAACAGACTCAATCTCATGCTAGATACTAGGGAATCCTAAAATAGGAGGATTGTGGTATCCTGGTCTTGGTGCAGTGGTGTCAGAAGCTAGACCTATCTCAACCAACTCAAAAGGCTGGAGGCATGGGTCAGCCATAAATTCAAATCTTAATAGCTCCACCGAGGGGGAGAGGGGTGGCGGGGGAGGAGAGAACATAGTACAAAGAATCAAGAATGTGAGGAGTTTCCTGCTAGAGATTGGCCCTGGCCAGAGAACTCCTATTGTATTCCAAGAGAATCAAAAGAGAGAAGGTATGGATGCTGCAGGAATCTATCTGGAGAAGAGGGCCAGGATATTTCAGGGCTTCCTTTCCAAACTTAGCGAAGCCTCTGGAAAGGGTTTATTATGTATTCGACACAAGACACATGGACATTGGCTTTGTGGAACTCTTAAACCAGTGGGGAAGAGGGGTACTGGAAAATCTTTTCAACCAGTGGGGGGGAAATGAAAACTGTGAAAGTTGCTACAAGGAAAAACAATAAACACTGCATATACAGAATATTATGGGGTACTCACCACTTCTATGAGTTCAGCTTTTTTAAATTCCACATATAAACCGGGCATCAGTGACTCACACCTATAATCCTAGCTACTCAGGAGGCTGAGATCTGAGGATCATGGTTCAAAGCCAGCTTGGGCAGGAAAGTCCGTGAGACCCTTATCTCCAAAAAAATAAACCACCAGAAAACCAGAAGCAGCATTGTGACTCAAGTGGTAGAGTGCTAGCCTTGAGCTGAAGAGCTCAGGGACAGTGCCCAGGCCCACAGTTCAAGCCTCATGACCAACAAAACAACAACAACAAAATAAATTCCACATATAAGAGAGATGCAGTATTTGCTTTTTGGGGCCTGATTTGTTTCACAACATAATGTCATATGGATTCATCTGTGTTTTCATAAATGACAGAATTCCCTTCTTTTTCAGGCTGCAGAGTATTTCCTTATTAATGTAAGCAACATCTTCTTTATCCATTCATGTGGATAAACACTGAGATTGATTCTCTATCTTGACAACTGTGAACGTGGGAATGCAACTATTGCTTCAACATACAAATTTCATCTGTAGATATATAGTCAGTAGTGGTCAGGTAGTAGTTCTATTTTTAATTGTTTTAGGGATTTTCATATTTTTTCCATAATGACTGTACTCATTTACCTTCATAGCCACAGTATACAGGGTTCCTTTTTTCCACATCTGCATCAACATTTTTTGTTGTTGGTCGTCTTGAGGCATGAACTCTGGGCCTGGATGCTGTCCCTGAGCTCTTTAACTCGGTCAAGCCCTCTACCACTTGAGCCATAGAGCCACTTCTGGTTTTCTTGTGGTTAATTGGAGATAAGAGTCTCATGGACTTTCCTGCTCATGCTGGCTTTGAACTGTGGTCCTTAGATCTCAGCCTTCTTTTTTTTTTTTTTTGGGTCCGGTCGTGGGGCCTGAACTCTGGGCCTGGGCATTGTCCCTCAGCTCTTCAGCTCAAGACTAGCGCTCTACCACTTGAGCCACAGCGCCACTTCCGGCTTTTTTCTTTTTGCTTATGTGGTGCTGAGGAATTGAACCCAGGGCCTCAGGCATGCAAGGCAAGCGCTTTACCACTGAGCCAACTTCCCAGCCCCTAGATCTCAGCCTTCTTAGTAGCTAGGATTACTGGCTGAGCCAGTACTGGTGCCCAGCTTCAACATTTTTGTAGTAGTTTTTTTCTAATAGGTATAAAGTGATAGCTCATTATATATTTGTTTTTGTCTGTACTGGGGTTTGAACTCAGGGCCTCACATTTGCTAGGCAGGCAGTCTAATATTGAACTACCCCTCCAGCCCTTTATTGCATGTGTGTGTGTGTGTGTGTGTGTGTGTGTGTGTGTGTGTGCGTGTGTGTGTGTATGCTGGTCCTAGGGCTTGAACTCAGGACCTCTGCTCTACTACTTGAGCTACAGCTCTACTTCCAGCTTTTTGGGTACTTAATTAGAGATAATTGTCTCACAGACTTTCCTGGCTGGATTGGCTTCAAATTATGATCCTCAAACTATGATACTCAGCCCACTGAGTAGCTAGAATTACAGGCATGAGCCACAGGTGCCTAGCTCAGAACTAGTTATTTTTGAGATAGGATCTCACTTTCTGTCCAGGTACACATTAAGGCTGTGATCCTCCTCTTTCACAATTCCTACTGTACCTGGGTTGACAGGCACACACCACCATTCCCAGCTTATCAGTTTGAAAAGGACTCTCATACCAATTTTGTCTAGGCTGGTTTTGAACCAAGATCCTCTCAATCTCAGGCTCCCAAGAAACTAGGATTTTAGGTGTTAGCTACTGCCTCAAACTTCATTATGATTTTAATATTCATGTCCTTGGTGATTAATGACAAGCATTTTCCCATATGTATGCTGGCTATTCATATGTCTTCTCAAAGGAATGTCTATAATTTTCATGGATCTTTTTATCAGTTTTGTTTTTTGTTTTTGTCATGGGGCCTGAACTCTTCAGCTCAAGGCAAGCACTCTGCCGCTTGAGCCACAGCTCCACTTCCAGTTTTCTAGTGGTTTATTGGAGATAAGAGTCTCACAGACTTTCCTGCCCCGGCTGGCTTTGAACCATGATCCTCAGATCTCAGCCTCCTGAGTAGCTAGGATTACAGGCATGAGCCACCAGCACCCGGCTTTTTATCAATTTTAAATTGAATCATTTATTTTCTTGCTATTGAGTTATTTCAGTTCTTTTTATATTTCAGTATTAACTCCTTACTAGATACATGGTTTGCCAATATTTTCTCAAATTTCATAGGTAGTCACTCTGTTGATTGTGTCCTTTGTTGTACAGCTTAATGTAATCTAATTGGTCTATTTTTGCTTTTGTCACTTATTCTTTTGTGATCGTTTATTTTTTTAATGTCATGTAGCTTTTCCCCTACTCTTTTTTTTGTTTGTTTTGTTTTGCTGGTCCTGGGGCTTGAACGCAGGGCCTGCCTTGGCACTGTCCCTGAGCTTTTGCCCAAGGCTAGTGCTCTACCACTTGAGCCACAGTACCACTTCCAGCTTTTTCTGTTTATGTGGTGCTGAGGAATAGAACCCAGTGCTTCATGCATGCTAGGCAAACACTCTACCACCTCTACTCTTTTTTCTAGAAGTTTTAAAGTTTCTGATGTTTAAGTCTTTAATAAATGTTTATTTTAATTTTGTATGTGGTATGAGGTAAAGATCTACTTTCACTCTTCTTCATATAGGAATCCAGTTGTGCCAGCACTGTTAAAGAGACTTTTCTTTTCTCATTTTCATATTCTCGCACCCTTGTCAAAGATCAGTGGATGGAGCCAGGCACTAGTGACTCACAGCCACAATCCTGATAACTCAGGAGCTGAAATCTGAGAAACTTAAAGTCAGCCCAGGCAAGCTAATGGGAACAATCCTTTTCTCTCTCTCTCTCTCTCTCTCTCTCTCTCTCTATATATATATATATATATATATATATATACACTCTGGGCTTGGACACTGTCCCTCAGCTCTTCAGCTCAAGGTGAGCACTCTACCACTTGAGCTACAGCGCCACTTCTGGTTTTCTGGTGGTTTATTGGAGATAAGAGTTTCCTGGACTTTCCTGCCCGGGCTGGCTTTGGACTCTGATCCTCAGATCTCAGCCTCCTGAGTAGCTAGGATTACAGGCGTGAGCCACCAGTGCCCAGCTGTTTAATATTTTTTTATTGTAAAGATACTGTACAGAGGGGTTACAGTTACGTGAGCAAGGTAATGAGTCCATTTCATATCAGGCATTGTTACACCCTCCTTTGTTTTGGGAAAGATCCTTATCTCTAATTAATGAGCAGAAAGTCAGAAGTGGAGATGTGGTTCAAGTGGCAAATCACCAGCCATGATATGAAAAAGCTAAGCAGGAGTGCAAAGTTCAAGCCCCAGTATCAGTTCAAGCCTCAGTATCAGTACCAAAAAAAAAAAAAATCAATGAACAGGGAACCAAATATGAAGCTCCTTGGTAGAGCACTTGCCTAGCATATGCACAGCTTAAGGTCAATCCCCAGGACCTCATGGTAGTGCATGGTAGTGCATGCCTATGGTGAAAGCTACTCCAGATACAACACTATGTTATATTAGTCAGCTTTTCATTATTATAATGAAGTCACCGAGGCAGACCAACTTTGCTAAGAAAAAAGGTTTCTTTATCTCACAGTTTTGGAGGCTTAAGGGCAATGGCACTGGCATTGAATCATTTCTAGTGAAGCACCTCCTAACTGTGTCACGGTGTATAGCAATGAAGGAGCACATGCAGGAGCTGGTGTGGGTGCCAGTGATCACATTGCCAAAAGGAAGACAGAGATTGCCAGGTGAAACCAGGCAACGGTTGTAGCACCATTCTTGTGGGAGCTACCTTAACTCCTTCCCAAGGCAGTGCCCTCAGTTGACCCAAGGAGTTTCTACTAGGCTCCATCTTTTGAAGGCTCCATTTCATCTGCTGATACTGCCACCCTGGGGACGGAGCTTACAATACATGGACCTTTGAGGAACACCCAAAGCCTATCCAATTCATAGAGACATAAGTCCAAGTCCGCAAGCTACACAATGGAAATGATGGAACAAAATGTTAGACACCAGAGAAAATATTGATATGTAATTTTTTTCTCGTAACTCCTATTTTCTCTGTAAAATACAGTGAAAGAAAGTGTTCTGCTCACAGCAATGCAGATGGTATGAGATGGTAGTTTAGTGGAGTAGAAAAAGTTTAAAGTTTAAGAGAGAAAGAAAAGAGAGCCAGGGGGCTGGGAAGGTGGCTCAGTGGTAGAGCGCTTGCCTTGCATGCTCGAGGCCCTGGGTTCGATTCCTCAGCACCACATAAGCAAAAAGAAAAAAGGGCACTGTGGCTCAAGTGGTAAAAGCGCTCACCTTGAGCTGAAGAACTGAGGGACAGCGCCCAGGCCCAGAGTTCAGGCCTCATGACCGGACCCAAAAAAAAAAAGAGAGCCAGGAAAATGAAGATCCTAAATTTGGAAAACCTTTAATTTTTTTTAATTTATCAATTTTAAGTTAACAGTTGTTATAGGATTACATTTTCTTTTCTAAAACTTAGGGCATTACAGGTCAAGGTAATGTACATTGTACCATCATTTGAATCTCATCACCTTCTACCCTCTCTAAAATTGAATTTTCTGCCATGTCTATTTTCTTTGTTTAAGATAGCCTCACTAGCTCTGGGGCCCCAAACACCTGAACTCAAGAAATACTCTTTTTTTGGGGGGGGGGGAGGGGGAGTCCGGTCATGGGGCCTGAACTCAGGGCCTGGGCGCTGTCACTCAGCTCTTCAGCTCAAGGCTAGCGCTCTACCACTTGAGCCACAGCACCACTTCTGGCTTTTTTCTTTTTGCTTATGTGGTGCTGAAGAATCGAACCCAGGGCCTCAGGCATGCAAGGAAAGCACTCTACCACTGAGCCACCTTCCCAGACCCTCAAGAAATACTCTTATCTTGGTCTCCCCAATAGCATGAGCCATGTCACTCAACTTGAAATGGAAATTATCTATTTGCACATTTGTTTGTACAACTAAGCTATGAGCTCCTTTTGAAGATCACTGCAGATCAGTCAAATACAATGGAGTCATAGTACCCATTTAACTTATTTGACTTCTTAGAGAAGATATTAAAGACATTGTCCAAAGGAAATGTACTCTTTTGTTGTTGTTGTTGTTTTGTCAGTCATAGGGCTTGAACTCAGGGCCTGGGCACTGCCCCTGAGCTCTTTTGCTCAAGGCTAGTGCTCTACCACTTTGAGCCACAGAACCACTTCTGGTTTTCTGGTGGTTAATTGGAGATGACTTTCACGGACTTTTCTGCTCAGGGTGGCTTTGAACTGTGATCCTCAGTTCTCAGCCTCCTGAGTAGCTAGGATTACAGGCACCCAGCAAGAAATGTACTCTTTACATAATATGTATCTGTAACCCCTCTGTACATCATCTTTGTAATAATAGATACAATTTTTTAAAAGGAGGAAGTGACTTAAGGTTGCAATAATATTAATAATTTTCTATTTCTAAAATAAGAATAAAATATTTAATAAATATTGAAAAAAGCTTAAAAAGAAAAGCAAAACATCATATAACTCATATATGAATTATCTACAGTAGTCAAGTGCAATCAAATTCACTAAGACTACATATTTAGCTTCATAGGAGAGTATTTACCTAGCATATTCAAGGCCCTAGTAACACATAAATGATAACTAGTAATAATTGTAACTAAGGTTTATTGTGTTTATCTGCATTGCCTATAGCCTCCCCCAACAGCTTTACAACATATGAACTATTATTGTCCCCATTTTCCAAGACAGTGACATCTTAACATATAAAGAAGCCTGAGGAAAGATGTGATGACTTTGCCCAAGGTCATACAGCTAATAAGAGGCAAGGCTGGGGTTCTCTTTCAGGCAATGTGACACCAGAGTTCTGGCTGATGTTCAGAGTGCAAGCAAGATTGGAGAGAAGGCTAGGGTTCAACCAGATACCTTCTCCCTGTATGGCTACTTTTTCTCCCCCTGGACATGCTCAAATCCCTCCTTCACTTTCCTAAATAATTACCTAAGTTGTTCTTGACCATAGAGAACTTGATAGTTTACCCATTCCATCCTTAGTCTTTAAAAGATCTTCAAATTCATCTAAAATCTACCAAAGGAGCAATATAAGATAGTTGCTCATCTGTAAAATGGGGATTTAAGCAGCTCTCTCCTAGAGATTTACAATAATGGGTAAAGTAGTATCAAGAACTATCCAATAATAACAGCAATTATCTATGTCTTTTATGCATAGATTTATCCTCTAAGACCACACAAATATATCATGTCTTTTACCCATGGTAATCTTTTTATTCCTAAAGGGTTGTCATTTTGCTTCCTCTAAGCTGCTGCTGCCTTCTCCTTCTCTTTCTTTCCTATCTCTGCAGCTTTAGTTTCTTCACCTGCATCTCATGAGATATTATTCCTAGACCTTCCACTAATGTATTCTTCTATGCCTTTCCCCAAATGTGGCTTAAGGGAAGAAGACAAAATCATTAAATGGAACAGCCTCTTTGGGTTTGTGCACTACATCTCTATTAATGAAGCCCACACTTGTTTTTGTTTTTGTTTTTGCAGTGCTAGGAAAGTGTTCTGACACTGAGCTATACCCCTAACCTTGGAGCTTACAATGTGTTAGCATTTAAGAAGCCATACTCAGTTAATTCCTCTGAGTTCACAGCTACCTATAACACCATTGCTTTCCCATCTAAAGCTGTGAAGTTACTTTTTTTTTTACAACTCCTACTTGGGTAGTTTATTTCATAAATTTTTAGAGGGATAATTTGACTTTTGGCTTATTTCATTTCTGATTCAACCTATCTTATCCCACCATACTTTGGGATCTTTTTTTGCCATTTATGCACAGACTTGAAGACAGGCTCATTGCAAGGTAAAAAAATTCTCAAGCACCTGGCACATAAGCCTTGGTAAACAACTGTGGCGGCTACCATTCTCCCAACACTCAGCAGTATCTAGCCTCCAGTAGACCTCAATAAATGTTCACCAATCAATAAGTGATAACTGAATCAAATATTAGAGGAATGAATGAGCATTTTCCTCTCCTGAATCTCAAAGCTAATGAATGCAATATTATCCTTCTTTCTTTCTTTCTTTCTTTCTTTCTTTCTTTCTTTCTTCCTTCCTTCCTTCCTTCCTTCCTTCCTTTCTTTCTTTCTTCTTTCTTCCTTTCCTCCTTTTGTCAATTGTGGGGCCTGAACTCTGGGCCTGGCACTGTCCCTCAGCTCTTCAGCTCAAGGCTAGCACTCTACCACTTGAGCCACAGCGCCACTTCTGGCTTTTTCTGCTTATGTGGTGCTGAGGAATCAAACCCAGGGCCTCATGCATGCAAGGCAAGCACTCTACCACTGAGCCCAGTCTAACCCTTTCTTTTTATGGTTCCTCTCTCCTGAGTTCAAATCAGAAGAGCTGGTTGAAGAGTCACATGAAGTCTGGGATGATCCCCAAGGGTGTGTGTCCCAAGCCCCACAGAACTTGATTCTCCTGTATGACCCTGAGACATGGGGAGGTGAAAGATGCCAAGAGATGGGGAGCAGAACACTGTAAGCCTCCTTTCTCTTCCCCTCTGGGCCTCTCATGTTCCCTGCCCTAAACTCTGCTCTGCTCTTTCTCCCAACTAACAGCGTGGTGCGTCCCCAAGGAGATGCTGTTAAGGCCAGAGAGCCAAGAGTCAAGGAGGTGATACAGCTGCTTGCCAGGACCAGAGTCAGTGGAGTCAGGAGTCAGGGGTTCAGAAGAGTAGGTCCAAGGAGCAAGTAAACGTGTGGTTGGTTGCCTGCCCCCATCCCCACTCTCTCTGAGTGTCAGCTTTCTATGTATCAGAAATGATGGGAAGGTGACAGTTCCTATCCTGCATGCCTCTAAGGACAATTTGAGGCACAGCAATGGCTAGTGTTTATTGAGTGCCACCTCTGTGTCAGCTACTCTGTTGAGTGTCTTTCATGTCCTCACAGTTCTATGTAATAGGAATGTTGCTGACTCTTGGTTTTCTTTGTTTCTTCCTTCCTCCTTCCTTTTTTTCTTCCTTCCTTCCTTCATTCCTCCCTTCCTTTCTTCCTTCCTTTTTTCCTTCTTCCTTTTTTTTTTTTACAAACAAGGAAACAGGGGCTCATAGAATTTTCTTGTCCAGAGTCTCTAACTCTTATTGACAGACTGAAGTTTGAAATTGTGCTGACTTTGGAACCCTTCAGAATTGGGAGAGTGTGAATTGTGAAGTGTACTAGAACCCCTTTACTCTTGAGCAGGACTGTCCTACACATACCTGTGATTGGAGCTGGAAGTGGCCGAGGTGAAGATGTTTTCCAAGGAGCTGTCGCCCAGATCTAAAGGTTAAGATGGAATGCAATGGTCAGATGGATCTCTAGAGTCTGAGGAGGAAGAGTACACAATCTGAGCAGCTTCTTTGTGAAAGAGTTTTCAGGCAGATTGAGGAAAAAGAAGTTTCTACAGTATGCAGCCAGAGCTATGACCATCCATTCAAAGTACAGGCCTTCCACTGAAAGAGTGCTGCTGCTAAGATGATCCTTTTCAGCAACGAAGGCAAAAGACGTTCCAGTCCTATCAGAACTTTCCAAGAAACTCGGGACATGCAACCCAGAAAATGTGTGTGTGGCAGCCTATGCCACTCTATGACTCCATCCCCTGCCCTTGAGTCTCCATCCCTACACTGTTCTCCCTGTATCCACAGCCATCGCCTTGGCTGCCCAGCACCTCCTTTTCAGGCTCATTCTCCCCTCACACACACCAGGCCTCTGTCTACCATGGCAGCTCCTTTATTTACTCTCAAAGCTCCAGGCTCACCACTGGCCAACTACAACGAAGCCCAGCCAGGAAGAGCTCTGTTCCAGGTTCAATCTGGCTCCTCTGGGACAGGTAATGGCCTCCAAACCAAGGAGGCAGCTCAAAGATAGGCTGTCCCACCCTCCCACCCCCACCCCTGCATTGGGCTCTCACTTCAAGTCCTGACAACCAAAGTTTCAGGCCTAGAGGGTAAGGACACAAGATCTGTCCACAGTTGGACAGGCATCCCTCCTCTTGAGACAGCTTTGGCTGGGAGCCTTAGTAATCAAAGACCCAGTTGGAGAGAGGTGGGGAAATTTTTGAGGCCCCCTGGGTGGGAATCAGAGGCTTGGACTTCTCCTAGTTCTCCCTGTGGCTCTCTTTAGCCAGGTGGAACCTAGCCTCGAATCCCTGAGCCTGTGGATCCAGGTGCCTAAATGTCCCCACCAGGGGGCTATGTTCCTCCCCCTAATCATGTTCATGTTTCATACAGCCTCAAAAAGTTTAGCTCAAGCTGAGCACAGGAAGTAAGCGTTCACTCAGGGCCATTCTTCAGGCAGGAAACATGGTCAGAATGTGCCTGGCATTATTGGTCTCTCAGGAGATTCTTTATCTAGTGTATAATTACATACTTAGATAAGGGAAAATGGCAAGAAAGGGGCTTCATTTTTGGCTTCAGTTGTGGAGGGCACTTATGGATGAGCAATGAGGAGGGTTACTGCTGACGGACAGTGGGGTCACAGTCAAGGTTGCTTGAGGAGCTGTAGCCAGGTGCTGGTAGCTCACACCTGTAATGCTAGCTACTCAGAAGGCTGAGATCTGAGGATCATGGTTCAAGCCAGCCCAGGTAGGAAAGTCTGTGAGATTCTAATCTCCAAATAATCACCAAAAAAGCCAGAAGTAGGGCTGTGGCTCAAAGTGCTAGAACACTAGCCTTAAAAAAAAAAATAAAGAAGAAGCAGCAGCAGCAGCTCAGGAACTGCTCAGGCCCTGAGTTCAAGCCCCAGAACTGGTACCAAAATAAAGGAAGTATCGCTTTAAGGAGGAAGAGACCCTGTCAGCCCACATTCTCCAGTAGAAAGGCAGAAGAAGGCCCTTTAAATAGGGCCCAGTTTATTCTGTGAATAGGGTAGGAGTCAGGGTGGAGGATAGGGAAGATGCTGGTGAATGAAGAGGGAATGATTTTAAATAAAATAACAGCAACACCACCCCACCACCCCAGATCCCTTTCATGTAGAGATCCATTTTGGAAATAAAAACTTGACTGTGGAATGTAAAACTCTAACCCTATTTCCAGGCCCCAATGGAGCAGATGGAGCTAGGGACCAATGGACTTTTGGAAGGAACAGAAATGGGGTGAGAGGTGAGAGGTGGCCCTGCCCAGTCTCATTCTCTGTCCCATTCTGCTTCAGTTCCCAGGAGTGGGGGTGGCGCTCAGGGCCTGGGAAACAGTGAGGCAACCCACCTTCTCTCCCTGGGCCAGGAATTCTTTAAGGGATCATGAGTCCTCCCTCCCGTGAGGTAAACAAGAAATCTGCCACCACCATTTTAGGCACAGTTTTGTTTTTATATCTCATCATTGTATATTTTAATCTAACAGTCTAACAGCCTCATACTCCTCACTCCTGCCCAAGCCCTCTTCACTTCTCTCCCACCCAGACCCAATTAGCATCTCATCTGCTGAGGGAGCAGAAAGTCACCAGGCACAAAGATTCAAAGATGAAATGGCCCCTGTGGCTCTCCTACAAGGTGATGTGGACATCACACATCACCCTCATACGTTCCAAACGGAGTCACATTGGAAAATCCATCTTCTAGGTGTCCATCCCATTCAAAATCGGTCTCCTGGGCCTCGTCCTTTGCTAAGCAAAGGAGCAGAAAGGTAGAAATCCTTAGATGGAGGACTTGTGAGCCTGAGCCACACTCAGAGAGTGTGCTGCAATCCCCTTTTGTGTGGGGTGTCTAGATGCTTCTAGCTGCAACTTCAGGATTCCCTCTGTGTCCAGGGGTGTGAGGAGGGGTTCTCGGGATGTGCCAAATCCTGGAAGACAGAGGGCCAATGCTGCTACCTGCAGCCACAGGACTCCACAACCATGTCCTCGTACTGCTTATATACCACGTTGTTGGCAGAGTCGATGAAGAGAATGCTGATGGGACTCAGCCGCGTGGGCACACAGCAGGTAGGTGGTGTGGACTCGGGGTCCATGGAGTTCATCAGGGTCTGAATGACTGCATGGTTTGTGGGCTCCAGGTGGGAGCGCAGGGGGAACTCGCACAGCCCTTCGCAATGGAAGGCCTCATACTCAAGGGGGGCAATGATCCAGTCGTCCCAGCCCATGTCCTTGAAGTTGACGTGCAGGGCCTTCCGACTGCAGCGGGCCTTGAGGTTCTTGCTGGGTCGCTTGCCCTGGCGAGTGGCCAGTGGGGCCCTTCGTTTCCGCCGCTGGCTGAACAGGTACTCATACACAGTCTTGTCATCCTGGCCAGAACGAGCCTTGATCTCATTAAAGAATAGATCGCGTTTCTTGGTTCGGCCAAATACCAAGAACAGGGCCTTCTCATGGACCTGTCGGGCAGTCCGGTCAAAGCCCAGGCTACGGAGGTCCACAGCCCGGCCCCGTTCCCAGGCTTCCAGCTCCAGACACAGCTGGGCCGAGTTCTTAAAATTTCGGAAGAGCTTCCAGATGTCGAACACCTCCCAGCCAGATCCATCCAGGCCTGGCACAGCGCGTACATCCAGCAAGGCTGCCGGCTGCCGGCCACTGGGGCAGCTGGACAGCTTCAGCTGGGCTGCCCGCCCGACACCAGGGGCTGCTGGCTTGGCTGTGTCAGAGGGCTTCTTCCGCAAGATCCTCAGCTCGGCTCCCAACAGCCCATCCTTCTCCAGAGCACTAATGTCAAACATGTACCTCTGTTTCCTGACCACAGGACCTCGGTCATCTGGAGAGAACAGCCAGAAGTCAATTTCAGCAACCTCACCCAGGGAGCTAGCTGGTCACCTCAAGGACTCCAGGGAAAGCCCCGCTCTCTTTAACCTCTTCCCCACTATGACAGAGGCCAACACCCAAACCACTGAGAGCACTTTTCAAAATGAAGGAGCTTCCTACATAGCTAACGGAGTGGTGGTGGTTATGAATAGGTGTGGTGGCCAGTGAGCTCAATGACTCAGGTACGTGTGTCAACAACCATCTATGTGTATTAGATTCATCCACCTAAAACTGCCTCTACTTACCTCTCCCCTACATGATAGCTCCAGTGGGGGAGAGAGTTGTGTCAACATTGAAATTAACCATTTTTCCAGAGCAGGAACCTGAAGTTCAGAGAAGGTAGGTGACTTGCTCAAGGTCACCTACCTAGGAAAATAAAATAAAGCAGAGATGAAACTCTAGCTTAGAATCTTTATGCCCTGGTCCTGAACTTCTACTATATTTAAAGGAGATCTTAGTGTTCCTGTTTTATGATCGAGGCATAGAGATGGGGAGTAGCTTGACTTAGGTCACACAGCAAATTAATAACAAAGCTGGCCTACAACCCAATTGCCCTAGTTTATTGGTCGAATAATTTTGTGTGTGCCTTCCATTGGCTGGATGTGTGGAAGTGCCATAGTTTGTGTATGTGTGTGTGTGTGTGTGTGTGTATGAAACAGAGACAGAGACAGAGAGACAGAGAGAGAAACAGACATTAAGACAGAGACATTGTTTGAGTATGTAATATATGTGAGTAATACATTATATGTATATATATATTTGGATTTGGATTTGTATGAATACCCAAAGAGTGTATGTTGTATATGTGTATAGTATACAATTCCATATATGTACATAAGAATGTGTGTGCGCATGTATGATTCATTCACATATGTGTAAAATATAAGGCTCTGTGAATGTGTGCATGTCGCGTGTGAAGCTCAGCTGTATCTCTGATCAGCATGCCTTCCTTCCTAAACACCAATTTGCCATTGGGGAACCTTCATATATTGCTCTAGAAGGTAACTAATTAGGCTTTTAAACTCCTCCATCTTTCCCCTCCCCAAGCTCCCTTAGTGCTGGGGGGGTGGGGAGCGGGGGTGAACACAAGAACTTATTTTATGAGCCCTTAAGGGGTCACAGCTTTCTCTGGTTGGGCAGGCAGCCAGGCCACCTCCCCCACCTCAGCCAGACCTGCTGCCTCTGTGCCTCCCCCACCCCCTGTCATTCCTCAACAGGCCAGACCTAATGAGGAACCTCTCCCACTCTCCAACCCCTCCCCCACCCTGCCAGCCAAAGCCCCAAGACTCAGAACACAGCATATGAGCTGCAGACAACTGAGCAATCCTCACATCATGCAGAAACAGGCTGTGTGATCACACAGCAAGTCAAGAGGAACAGTGGAGACAGTAATACTAGATAGTGAGGAGAAAGGAGGAGATCAGATACTCTCCTGGGTTAGCGATGAAAATGTTATATGCTAGGATAGGACACAAAATTTTCACACTGGAAGGGCTCTCGGAAATCAGCAAACTCAACCCCCCAAATAGGTGTATCTATGGGAAAAGGAGAACATAACGGGGGCAAGCGCTTTCTCAAATTCCCAGAGTCACATGGTCAGTGAGACCCTCCCATGATGTCAAGATACCCTCTTTTCTGGCTTCATCTACCCCACCTTCTCTGCCTCTCCAACCTGAGGGCAAAATTGCAGAAGCATGAGGACTCAAAGATTCACTTCTCTCTGCTGTAAATTGGAGCAAACCCCAGAGTCTGAAAAGTTTGGCCAACCCATGTAGGTGCAGAGAGCATGGCTCAGTCATCCAGAGTGGTGGAGTCTAGTCTCCAGCTGCCACCAACTGGCAGGTCTTGTCTCTTCCCCAAGCTTTAGCACCCAGCTGTGCACCTTGCAGAAACTGGACTGGGTGATTCCTGGATCCCCTCCAGGGCTAACTATGCCAGCAGCTTGAGTCTGGTATGGGAGATAGATCGCAGACACCCACCCTGGACCACGCATATACCGCTCCCCACCTGCTCCCCACCTGCACCCCACCTGCACAGCACTGGGGCTCTAGAAGCCCCTTGGTGCCAGTCGGTGTGCCCTCCCTGCCACCCCACCCCCCCTCACCTTGCCCTTTGTCAATAAAGCTGGTGATGGTGTTGGCCAGGCCAGCCTCCAACTTCACGCTGCTGTTGCCTCCCTTTCTGTCAGCATCGGACAGCGTCCTGTACAGCGAAAGCATGTACTCATGGGGCGTGATGGGAGGCGGACGGAAGGACTCCTTGGGTTCACTTCGAGGGGGCCCGGGGTCCCTGGCCTTCTTCAGCAGGAAAGAGCTGGGGACGGATCCTGCTTTTGGGAGTGCCTTACCCCCAGGAAGTTGTCCTTTGGGGGTTACAGTCCGAGCTGCAGCCTGCCTGGTTTGGGGAAGGGGTCCTGGTTTAGATTCAGGACCACCAGATCTGGGAGGCACCTTTCTTGATTCATCCTTCTTGATTTGTGTCTGCCCGGGACCTCCCTTTGCCCTGGCATTGGTGCCCCCTGTACCGTAACTCTGACCCCCTGGTCTAAAGATGTTCCGGGCCAGAGGGGTTCTCTCCTTGGTCTCTGCTTTGGCCAGTCCTGGCCTGGCCCCCGGGGGTCTCTGGACCAAGTCGGGGGCACCCAACACAAAGCAGATGAATTCCAGGTCCAGCCAAGCCAGGTGCCAAAGCAAGAAAGTGAGGAGTTTAGGGAGTCTCATCCTCTGGCAGCAGCAGCGAAGGTGCCTCTGGCTTGGCAGGAAAAACCATGAAAGGAGCAGATCTTCAGAAGCAGGGGTGGCAGCAGGAGGAAGGGCTGTGTGCTCAGTCTGAGACTCTTCAAGTCCGCCGGGCGTGTGTCTGTATCCAGTCCCATAGTGGAAAGGCTCCCGTATCCAGACGTGCACCGTCTCCAGTCAGCAGCTGAAAATAACTCGTTCTTGAAAGGAGAAAGCCGACCGCCCCCCTTTCTCCCGCACAACTGACTGAGGGCTTGAAGGAGCCTTGTATAAGGCTGAGGGATTTTTCCAAGAAGGAAGAATGGCGTAATGCTGCCTGTGTGCTCCAGTTTTTTTTCCCCCTCTAGTTTTGAATCCTTTCCAGTGAAAATACTTCTCTCTCTCTCTCTCTCTCTCTCTCTCTCTCTCTCTCTCTCAGAGGCCTGCAGGTGCTCAGAAAAATCTTTTACAAACCTGAACTCAGGAATTGGAAACGGAATTCCAACCCAAACCAATTTAATTACTCTGATGTCATGCTGTCTAAATTCATTTCAGGACGATATATTTATGTGAAAAAAAAATCACTGCTGCCCTTTTGAGGCCACAGCTCACGGGGGCTCTTGGCACTGAGCTCTATAGTGGGACTCGGGTTTAGGGGGCCTCCTAGTCCCCCGAGCAGCCTCAGGGGTCCTCACCTCCATCTCATAGAGCAGCCCACCCCAACCATCCTGAGGAGGTCTTGGAGATTTGAAACTGCAGCAGTCCAGGGACGGTGGTTTTTCAGTGAAGTCCTTGCAATGTTTTTAAAGCAGTTTTAAGCCCTGCACCTTAGTCTGGGACCTGACTCTGTGTGTGTGTGTGTGTGTGTGTGTGTGTGTGTGTGTGCTGGGAGGGGGCACAGATGGCAGCATTTACCCAGTTTCTTTTATTTTAATAAACTTGTGCTGACCCAAAGACAGAACAAAGTATCATTGCCCCTCCTCCCTCTCCCTCCTCCCCATCCCCAGTGTCATTGGCTGAGCTCAAATGCTTCCTTCAGGCATTGCCATTCATGAGCCCCCTCTTTGGCTAGAGGCAGGCCCAAGGTGTACCTTTACCACTACCCCAGCAAAGACGTCCTGGGAGATTTCTTAGAATGGATTAGCTGAGTCTGGAGGCTAATCAGGCTTGGGAGTGCTTGATACCATGGATACCCCTCTTTGGTTGGAGGCAGGTCTTCAGGGTGTACCCTTCCTTCAGGTTTGGGGGTGGTGCCATCCTGGGATCCCCCTCTTTGATTAGAGGCATGTCCAAAGTGTACCCCCTCTTCCAGGTTTGAGAGTGCTAAAGAGTCACCTCCTTACCACTTACCCCAGCAAAGACATTTTGGGAGATTTCTTAGAATAGATTAGCAGAATCTAGAGGTGGCAGTCCAGCCTGGGGCAGCAGTGACCCCTGCAGGAGGCTGAAGAAGTTGACTCCTTCAGGAGAGGTTTCTGGTAGCTGGAGAAAATCTGAATTAACAGCTAGACTCAAGAATTTCTTCAAGTGCCTTGTGGAAATACTAACTCCTCCTTCTTTTGGGGAAGCCTACAGGGAAATTTACCAAGGGTCTCAAAGGAAGCTACTCCCTTCACCTAGAATAGCACCCTCTCACATCAGGAGGAAGCCCTCCTCATCCTGAGTGGTTCAATGGCAAATTTACCTCCTCCAGGAAGCTGTCCCTGATTCCCAGATGGAGCCAATTACTCCTCTCTGCATTGCCCCACAATTGTTACAGTATAAAAGGGATGGCAGTGGGAGAAACAGTAGTTATGTGATATTCTTCCTGAATCTTTTCTTCCCCTACATTGCTGGGGGATCCGATCACTTGAGGTGGGTCTTTCCTGACCTAAGAGTTATAGCTTGCCAGATCATGCTGCTGAAGTTTGAAGAACAGAGACCCCCCCCACACAAACATCATCAGGGAAACACAAGTAGACCATTTGTATATTCAGCTTCAGGATATCGTTTTGTTGTTGTTTCTGATGTGATGCCTTTGTATGTGCAGAGCATATGCTCAAACACTGCTTTCCAGTTCATTTGGGCCCCTCTAGCAGCCCCCTCTGGCATCTTCCTCTCTCTATTGACTCAATCCCTTGCTCTCTTTACCACTGCTGTAATTATTTCCTATATAACTGACTCCTCAGTCCAGGAACTCTGTGTTCTAATCCTCCTCTACATAAATAAAACCTACTCATGCCTATGGCTATTCAGGAGGCTGAGATCTGAGGATCATAGTTCAAACCCAGCCTAGGCAGGAAAGTTTTTGAAGCTCTTATCTCCAATTAACCACCAAAAAACCAGAAGTAAAACTATGACTCAAGTGGCAGAGAGCTAATGAAAAAGCTCAGGGACAGCACTCAGACCCTAAGTTCAAGTCCCAGTCCCTGCAGACACACACATAAAATAAAACTGCTCCTCCCCATGATGCTGTTCCTGAACCCCCAGAAATGGTATGCCCCCTTACAAACTGCCACCATACATTGTCTGTACTTTTTGCTATTCTGGCCCATCTCCTCTTTTCATATTTTTATTATAACTTAATTCTTTATCCGAATTATAATTTATGTACATATCTGTCTTCCCTAATAGATTATAACCAGACGGTACCATATTTTCTTTTCAATTATTCCCCATGCTTGGCCTAGTGCCCAGGACACAGCAGATTCGCAGTATGTGTTGTATGAATGAATGAATGAATGTTGAATGGATTCTTGTATAGAAAAGCCATCATTTTTCACATATTGTACCTTCTCTGCTGGACTCCGAGTTCCTTAAAGGGAAGGATTTTGTCTCGCCACTTCTTTGGCATTTTGTAAATTCAATCCAGTGAATAAAAGAGAAGATAAATGAATAAATGTCCCTATACATAGTTTGACTAAGACCAAGGACTCTGCAGACAGACCTGTTTTTGTCTTTTACAGTACTTGTTTTGTTTGGTAATACTGGGGTTTGAACTTAGGACCCTGCACTTTGTAGGCTAGTGTTCTACCATTTGACTCATGCTCCCCAGCTCAGACCTAGTTTTGAATCCTGCTTCTGCTATTCACAAACAGTATGATCTTGGGAATCCAGTCTCTCTGAAACTCTAACCAGGAATAAAGACAGTACTTAACTTCACATAGAGTTTTGATGGGTATTCAATGGAATGAATTATTAAAAGGCATCAGCCTAGACTCTAACAGATTATTTTTTTGTCAGTTGTGGGGCTTGAACTCTAGGCCTGGGCGCTGTCCCTTAGCTCTTCAGCTCAAGACTAGCACTCTACCACTTGAGCCACAGTGCTACTTCTGTTTTTTTTCTGTTTATGTGGTGCTGAGGAATCAAACCCAGGGCCTCATGCATGTGAGGCAAGCACTGTACCACTGAGCCATCTTCCCAGCCCCTCTAACAGATGTTAATAGCAACTAATTAAGTCGGGGGCCAGTGGCTCACGCCTGTAATCCTAGCTATGCAGGAGGCTGAGATCTGAGCATTGCCATTCAAAGCCAGGGCAAGAAAGTACCTGAAACACTTACCTCTACTAAACTACCAGAAAGCCGGAAGTGGCGCAGTGGCTAAAGTGGTAGAGCGCTTGCTTTGAGCTGAAGAGCTGAGGGACAGCGCCCAGGCCGAGTTCAAGCCCCATGACTGACCAAAAAAAAAAAAAGCAACTAATTTTGAGCATCTTTTCTAGACACTAGCCTTTGTCTTCTTTTGCATTTTTTAATCTTATTTATTTTCCCAAGAGCTCTTTGATGAAGGTACCATTAACACACCTATTTTACAGATAAACAATACGATAAAAAAATTAAGATTAATTTACTAAAGGCTAATTTCTGTCTCAACATATTTGAGGCATCCTACTACTGTGATCTATAGAAGTTGATAAGAAGATGTGGAGTGGTGGGTGGGAGGACATGGGTTATTCTAGCTTTTAGCCCAATGGGCTGGAACTTGGGGGACCTGGAGGAGTCTTGAGGCACGGCTATTGTCTGCGGACCAGGGAACGCCCAGGCCTGGGGTAGGAGCAGGGAAAGGGACTGGGCTTGCTTGGAAGGCCCTCTCCAGGGAAGAGCCCAGGGTTCCTGCCTGGCTCTCACTATAAAGGTGACTAATCACTTTGGTCCCCTCTGGTAATTGCAACCAGATGCTGCTGCTGGCAGCGCTTCAGTCCCGACATGTTTAATTACTGGGACACAGAGTCCCTAGGTCCCCTGCGGCCCCCCCTCCCCCTTCCTGTCAGCAATATTAATGTCAAACTTGAGGGAGAGGAAGGGAGTTTTGAGAAGCCCCTGGCATGGAAAATAATCTTTTCAGGCCCTTCTAGTAGGTAAAGCCTTTCACTTTTATAAATGATTCGCCATCATTCTCTCATTGGCACTTCACAAAGCATCCTTATAAAGTCAGTAAGCCAGAATATTACTAGAGAAGGAAATAGTGACCTGAAGAAGAATTCTTTACTTAAAAAAAAATCTAGCAATTTTCAAAGCAGTTTCCCATTCCCTATGCTCTCTGAACCTCTTGGAATCTCTCTGAGTCCACTTAGCACAGCACAATGGCTAAGAGACAGTTCTGAGATTGGACAATGATTACTCCAGATGCAAAGGCCCTGAGGTAGGAATGTGCTGGGCATGAATGAGCAGCCAGGGGAAGTTGGTGGGGTTGAAGAAAGCAAGCCAGGGAATAAGTGGTGGGAGATGAAGGCACCCCTCATATATGACCTTGCAAACTATGAACAGGGAGTTTAATTTGAAGTACAGTGGAAAATCCAATGGAAGGATTTTAAGCAGGAGAAATGTAACATAATGACTTAGAGCTAAGCTCCCTGCCTTAAGTCTTGGCTCCCCAATTCACCACTTGTATAATCCCAAATTAATTATTTAATCTTTCTATGTTCCACTTTAATCATAATAAAGAACACTCTGCCTCATAGAGTGGGCGTAAATAAAGCCTGAAGTTCAGTGTTTTGTACATAGTAAGTATTCTATAAATGTTACTTATTGTTTACATTTTTTAAAAAATCACTTATCTGGGGTTGAAGGTGTGGCTCAGTTAATAGAGCACTAGCCAATGAGTCAAAGCATCAGATACTGAATTTGAGTCACAGTTTTGGACCTAAAAAAATTAAGAAAGGAAAAAAAAATCACCTATTGAACCTGTTTCTTTACCTGTAAAATTGGAAAAACAAGACCTGTTTCTCAGAGTACTTATAAGAACTGATTGTATTTAAATATGTACTTTCCATGGCTGGAATGTGCTTCACAAGTTACAGTTTTTTTTAAAAAAAATATTGCCTTGTTAGTATTGTTCTTATGTCATAAATGAGAAAAATTCTCAGAGAAGTTGAACCATTGACATGAGCTCAAACAAGCTACAAATGATAGCATTAGGACTCAACTCAGCTATTTGACTATGAGTCCATGGCTCTTACCACAGCAAAGACTGAATGATCAGCCTGCAATCAGGGGCTATCCAGGAAGAGGGTCTGGGACCGCCCATCTGTACTCTTCTAATTTGGGGTTTCTGTCCTATCTTTGTACATCACTTTCAATTCAGAAGCAGCTACAGCTCAGAGCAAGTCCTCAATGGCTCCCTCTGCTGGTACCATCAACAACTGCACCTTACTAGAGTCATAGAGCCATAAATCAGCTCCAAAGTAGGGGTATTAAAATTTAAAAGTCAGAAATTGTAAGTGTGTGTGTAGTTCTGTCTGTTACAGGCAGGGATACATAAACAAAACATTCTTTCCCCACTATTTTTTTTGTCAGTCAAGGGGCTTGAATTCAGGGCCTGGGCACCATCCCTGAGCTCTTTCTGTTCAAGTCTAGAGCTCTACCACTCTGAGCCACAGTGCCACTTCCAATTTTCTGGTTGTTAATTGGGGATAAGAGTCTCATGGATTAGAAAAAGAAAAAAAAAGAGGGGCTGGGAAGGTGTCTCAGTGGTAGAGCACTTGCCTTGCATGCCTGAGGCCCTGGGTTCGATTCCTCAATACCACATAAGCAAAAAGAAAAAGCCAGAAGTGGCGCTGTGGCTCAAGTGGTAGAGCGCTAGCCTTGAGCTGAAGAGCTGAAGGACAGCGCCCAGGCCGAGTTCAGGCCCCACAACCGGACCCACTAAATAAATAAATAAATAAAAATTTAAAAAAAAAGAAAAAAGAAACTAAATAACCATGAAAAAAGAAAAAGATTCTCACAGATTTTCCTGCCCAGGCTAGCTTTGAACCATGATCCTCAGATCTTAGCCTCCTGAGTACCTAGGATTACAGGCATGAGCCACAAGTGCCCACTTCCCCACTTTTAATCTTTATTTAAATTTTTTCCCTTGGAGATGGGAAAGAGGTAGGGAAAGAGAAACAGGCTGGGGACAGGGGGTACTAGCAGAAGGGGAACTAGGCTAAAAAGAATGATGAAAGTATGAATATATTTGCATCTTTTGAAAAAGAACAGTGAAATCTGTTGAAATTGCTTTGGGACAGGAGGAAAAGGGGAGAGAGTGACAGTGGGTGAGATTGACTGGAATATATTGTAAACATATGTGGAAATGTAACAGTAAAATCCTCCCTTGTATAACTAATGTAAGTTAACAAAAACAATTTTTACTCTTTTTTCATAAACCATGATTTGAACTTGGTATCTGATGCTCTCACTCATTGGCTAGTACTTTACCACCTGAGCTATTTTTCCAACCTCATTCCTTTCCTTTTCAATTTTAAACTTGTTTTAAAATATACATTTTATTAGCAGGGTGCTGGTGGCTCATGCCTGTAATCCTAGCTACTCAGGAGACTGAGATTTGAGGATCATGGTTCAAAGGCATACTGGGCAGGAAATCTCATGGGACTCTTAAGTTCAATTAGCCATCAGGAAACCGGAAGTGGCGCTGTGGCTCATTACTAATTTTAGAACATGTTCATTATCCCCATTAACAGCACTCCCCATTTCCAGTCTCATCTACCAACCACTAATCTACTTTCTGTTTCTAAAGGTTTGCTCATTTTTGACATTCAATATAAATGAAATATAATATACCTCAAGGGTCTAGCTCCTCTCCCTTGGCATAAAGTTTTCTTTCTTTCCTTCTTCTCTCTTTCTTTTTTTCTCTCTCTCTCTCTGCCTCTCTCTCTCTCTCTCTCTCTCTCTCTCTGGTTGTAGGGCTTGAACTCAGGGTCTAGATGTTGTCCCTGAACCAGTCTATCACTTAAAACCATAGCTCCACTTCTCGTTTTCTGGTGGTTAAGTGGAGATAAGAATCTCACAGACTTTTCTGCCTGGGCTAGCTTTGAACCGCAATCCTCCTCAGACTCCTGAGTAACTAGGATTATAGACATAGGCCACAGTGCCCAGCTTCAGCAAACATTTTTTAAAACCTGGTAAATCCGCCAACCCAGGTAGGAAAGTCCATGAAACTTAGCTCCAATTAATCACCAGAAAACCGGAAGTGGAGCTGTGGCTTGAGCAGAAAGAGTTCAGGGACAGCATCCAGTCCCTTAGTTCAAGCCTGATTACCAACATATATGTATGTATGTATGTATATATATATATATATAATATTTGTATATTTGTATAATATATTTGTATATATACACCATATATATAATTTTAAGTATTGTACAAAGGAGTTGTCACTTTACAAACAACTCTGTAAGCTGGGCACTGGTGGCTCACATCTGTAATCCTAGCTACTCAGGAGGCTGAGATCTGAGGATCATAGTTGAGAGCCAGCCCAGGCAGGAAAGCCCATGAGACTCTTATCTCCAATAAATTACTAAAAAGACCAGAAGTGGAGTTAAATGGTAGAGTGCTATCCTTGAGCAAAAAGAAACTCAGGACAGTGCCCAACCCCTAAGTTCAAGCCCCAGGACCCGCACACACACCAAAAAAAACCCCAAAACACTCTTTGTGTGTATATGTGGTAGGGAGGATCATGGGGATTGAACTCTGGGCCTAGACACCGTCCCTGAGCTCTTCAGCTCAAGGCAAGCCTCTACCACTTGAGCCACAGCACCACTTTCCTGCCCAGGCTGGCTTTGAACCACAGTCCTCAGATCTCAGCCTCCTGAGTATCTAGGATTACAAGCATGAGCCACCAGCGCCCGGCTCCAAAAACTCTTTTTAAAAAGTAACACATGAGCCGGGCGCTGGTGGCTCATGCCTGTAATCCTAGCTACTCAAGAGGCTGAGATCTGAGGATCACGGTTCAAAGCCAGCCCAGGCAGGAGAGACCATGAAACTCCTATCTCCAATAAACCACCAGAAAACCAGAAGTGGCGCTGTAGCTCAAGCGGTAGAGCGCTCGCCTTGAGCTGAAGAGCTGAGGGACAGCGCCCAGGCCCAGAGTTCAAGCCCCACAACCGACAAAAAAAAAAAAAAAGTAACACATGAGGCTGGGAAGGTGGCTCAATGGTAGAGTGCTTGCCTTGCATGCATGAGGCTCTGGGTTCAATTCCTCAGCACCACATAAGCAGAAAAAGCCGGAAATGGCACTGTGGCTCAGGTGGTAGAGTGCTAGCCTTGAGCTGAAGAGCTAAGGGACAGTGCCCAGGCCCAGAGTTCAGGTCCCATGACTGGCAAAAAAAAGTAACACACTTGCCAGGCACCAGTGGCTCATGCCAGAAAAGTGGTAGAGTGCTTGCCTTGAGCTGAAGAACTCAGGAACAGCGCCCAGGACCAGAGTTCAAGACCCACAACTGACAGAAGAAAAAAAAAATTAACACACATTAGGTATTTAGGATACACTATGTGGAAATGAACTATGCAATGCAACTTGTGGGTAAGGACAGGAGGGAGAAACTGAGGGAAAGTAAAGGAAGGGGTGACATTGTCCAAAAGAGAAATGTATGCATTACCTGAATTATGAAATAGTAACCCATTTGTACAATACCTTAGTAGAAACAATAAGATTATGTTAAAAAAAAAAAAGGAATATGGTGCTGGGCACTGGTGGCTCACACCTGTAATACCAGCTCTCAGGAGGCTGAGATCTGAGGGTTGCAGTACAAAGCCAGCCCAGGCAGGAAAGTCGGTTGAGAATTATCTCCAATAAACCACTCAGAAAACTGGAAGTGGCACTGTGGCTCAAGTGGTAGAACACTAGCCTTGAGCTGAAGAGCTAAGGGACAGCGCCCAGGCCCAGAGTTCAAGCCCATGACCAACAAAAAGAAAAAAAAGAAACATGCCTTAGAAAGAAAAATAATATGAATTCACAATGAAGACAATTCCCACAGAACAAAGAATGTTCAAGAAGGGTTGAAAGAATAGGTAATAGCCCACATGCTTAGCATGTACAAGACTCCATCTGGGTTCCAGCCTCAGAACCAAA
Organism: Dipodomys ordii; assembly: GCF_000151885.1. Taxonomy (NCBI): domain Eukaryota; kingdom Metazoa; phylum Chordata; class Mammalia; order Rodentia; family Heteromyidae; genus Dipodomys; species Dipodomys ordii. The sequence goes on from NW_012267229.1 coordinate 16,088,508, forward strand.
ATTAAAGCTAAAAATAAATAAAAAGGAATGCACAAGGAAAAGTTTCTCTTCCACCCAGACAGAGGTCTTCCAAGTCACTCGAGAAGCAGCCATTTGTATCAGTCTCCTGGATAGTTTCCCAGGCAGTATAGTAATATAATTGAAAAGCTTTGATTGAAGTATGATATTTATACAGAATACATTTGAAGACAGAGTTAAACCAAACAAGTATGTGGCACACATCCCTTAGTGACCAAACTCTGAACAGTGACATGAATACCAGCCCCTGGGCTGGGAATATGGCTTAGCAAAAGAGTGCTTGCCTAGCATGCATGAAGTCCTGAGTTTGATTCCTCAGTACCCATACACAGAAAAAGCCAGAAGTGGCGCTGTGGCTCAAGTGGTAGAGTTCTAGCCTTGAGCAACCGAAGCTCAGGGAAGGACAGTGCCCAGGCCCTGAGTTCAAGCCCCAGGACTGGTGAAAAAAAAAAAAAAAGAATACCAGAGTTCCATCAAGAAATGTCAAACTGGGCTAGGAATGTGGCACAGTGGTAGAGTGCTTGCCTAGCATGCACGAAACCCTGGGTTCGATTCCTTAATACCATATAAACAGAAAAAAACAGAAGCAGCACTATGGCTCAAGTGGTAGAGTGCTAGCCTTGAGCAAAAGAAGCTCAGGGACAGACAGTGCCTAGGCCCCAAGTTCAAGCCCCAGTATGGCACAAAAAAGAAAAGTCAAACTTAAGCGGGCTGGTCACTGAGAGCCTGACTAGGTCTGTGGGAAGGGGTTGAAATTGCAATGACCCCTGACCACTGAGGCAAGAGCTCCTGAGGGTCAGGAGCAGGAAGAAAATACTCAGATGACAGAGAAGATCAGATTATTGTTGAAATGCCCAATCCAAAGAGAGTCACAGAATCCAACCAACTGTCAGAATCAGTCAAGAAGGGGGTCCCGGAGGAAATTACCAGCCTTCTCCATGTTCCATGATCTTGCATACCACTGGGCCTATGCACACATTCTTCTTGGAATGCCATCCTCTTTGTCTGCTCAGCATTTTTGTGTGTGTGTTTGTGGCATTGGAGTTTGAACTCAGGGCCTGGTGCTTGCTCAGCTGTCACTCTAGTACTTGAGTCACATCTTCAGGCTAGCTTTTGCCTAGTTATTTTTTGGATATAGAGCCTCACAGACTCTTTTACTTGGGCTGGCATTGAAGGTTGATTCTCTAGATCTCAGCCTTCTGAGATGGCATGAGGCACAATTGCCTGGCTTTTTAGCCTTTTTCTCCTTCACAATGAAGCCATAACATCTCTGTCTTGTGGAGCCAGCCTCTTTACAGAATTTACCATGCTGAATGTGTGTCACTTGCCTCCCTTGTGAGTCTGTGAACTAAGCCTCTGAGAACGGACAGGGTCTCTGGGTTATTGTTTTTTTGCGTCCCTTCCAGCACATAACAGGTGCTCAGTGTTTATTTACTGGTAAAGCAATGGACTCATGTGGACAGGCAGCAACAAGCTGTTTTCGTTCTATGAACTGGCAATACTTCAATTATCAGCTTGGAGCTAGAGGAACATGATAGTGGTGGGGAGTTTCCTCTGTTGTCCCCTTATGTCTTCCTCAGCTCCCTTCAGTCACCCAAGGTGCTGACATGGACAGAAGAATTAGGGAAAGGAATGGGAAAAACCTAGCATGATAGCTGGCTCAGTACTGTCTGGGCCTCACAGATGTCTATTGTCATCTGTCTCTGATCATCATCAAAGCATCATAGGATGCTTTTATTGGCTCTTCAGGGCTTCCCTGCTGGATGCTTCTTCTGTAGTTCCCTTTGCAAAAGGCATCTTTATCATCAGTGGTCAGTTGATGAACTTCTTATGTCTAGGACTCATTTACCCTTCTGAGATACACTACTAAACAAGACCTAGGGTGCACTCTTATAGGCTCTTAGCCTGCAGTCAGCCTACAGAAAGTATTGCTCAGGCCAACCCAACACAGCAGCACTGTTCTGGGTCTGCCACCACAACTTATGTTGTCTCTTTTTGCTGCATTTTCCCAGGCAGAAACTATAATAATTCAACCTGAGATTACAGGTATGCACAACTCTGCCTGCAAAGTACTTTGTATTCTTGCAATGGATAAAGAGTTAAAGAATTTTCAAGCAGATTTTAGGCTTGTGGGGAGTAGTGTGTTAATATAGCATCATACTTTGAAATTTCACACAGATAATTAAGGAACAAAAAACCCTATGCATCAGTTCAGGATGCCTCTTGTCATAGGGCAGGAAGAATGTAAAACAATGAACACGGCTGGAGTACAGGCTCCTATTGATAATTAGGATATAAGGTACATTCTCAGCGATAGAATTTAGATGTAAAGGAAGAAGCCCAGTTTACTTGGGGACCAAGGATGGTTATCTTTCAAATGATATAATATCCCTCTCCATCCCAGCTTCCTTTGAGGCCTTCTCCCCAGTCTCGTTCATCAGACAGATCTGAGCATAGCCAGGGATGTATTTGTGTTTTGTTTAATCTTTTCCCATAGTGTTCTTGAGTTCCAAATTATGAATACTCTATTATTCCAAATGATCCTAGAACACTACAGGATTTGGGGAGCCTGATGTACACTATGTACCTAGACAATGAGAGACAATCGTACGCACTCGTGCACAGACAATTCCCATATTTGCTTTTAAGAAGTTTTTATCTGAGAAACATAGAACCTAACTCTTAACAAAGTGCCAGACAGGTGATGATGGCTCATACCTGCAAACCTAGCTACTTGGGAAATAGACATCTGAAAGATCTTGGTTCCAAGCCAGCTAGAGCAAAAAGTTATTAAAAGCCCCATCTTTAATCAATAGCTAGGTGTGGTGTACACACTGCTACATTTCAGCTATGCATAAGAAGTTTAAATAGGAGAATCACGATTAAGGCTGGCCTGAACAACAATAACAACAAAAAGAGATACCCTATCTTTAAAAAATAAAGCCAAAAATGCTGTACATATTATTCAAACATTCGAAAGGCTTCCTACCAAGCACAAGGTTCTGAATTCAAACCTTTGTACACAGGGGGAAAAAAGTGTTGCATTCTCAGGTTCACCCTATACTAAAAATTGAGAGCCACTGAGTGGAAGATGTAGGTTGATGCGAGGTTCAATTCAAAGAAAGTACAGAACGAAATTCTGTGAAAGTCACATTTAGGCCATTGAGACTAGGAACCAATCTCTGGTGTTCCAAACGACTCGAATTAAATGCTGTGTGCTGTGTTGCTTGACGCGGATTAACGACATCAGGGTCAGAAAGTGAGTAAATCCTGGAATTGGTCGTCCCGAGGAAATCTAGTTGCGGGAACCACGCGCGGCGGACGCCCTCCTAGTAATGGCACTGAGGTTCCTGCGCGCAGTACTGCGCAGGCGCATCTGGAGCGCAATCGGATTTACGCATGAGCAGTAAATAACTCTGAAGCCAAAAGGCATGCGTGAGATCCAGGCTTCCCCTCTTCTCAGGTCGTCCATTTCCTGGAATCCAGAGACTCGGGCTGTCTCTACGTCGGGCGAGGAATCTTAGGTCTTAAATCTATGCCCTCTTTACTTCTGAGCCTTTCCAGGGAGTCTCCTGCCAGTACCCAACATGGCGGGAGGCCGTGCTTTAGCGGCGTGCGTCATCCGGCGGGGCGAGCCCCTCCCCTCCCTGTCCCGAAGGCTCCGGGCGGGAGTTTGGGGGGCGGGGCCTGAGCACGGGACCCCCAGCCCCCCGCCCCCGGCGGGGCCTCGCCGTGGCTGCCGCCGCTCTTTGGCGGCGGAGCATTCCCGGAATCCGCGGGCGCCGGTCATGGTGAGGTGGGGCCGGGGCAGGCGGGGGGTGCTCGGTAACGGCCTGGGGCCGCCCGCCGGGGCCACGGCCTCGCGTTGGGTCCCGGGCGGGCTCTGAGGCCCTGTGTGGAGCTGGAACCGGTCCTAGAGCCCCCAAGACCCCCCAGGGCCCCGCCGGCGCACCGCCGCCGCTCTGGGCTCCAGTGGGCGCAGAACGAGGACCCCACTCCTGGGCTCCGCAGCCGAGCAGCCCCGGCTGTGGGGCCGCGGGGCCCCTTCTCCCGCCCTCTTCCCTCCCCCCCCCGGCCCCCAGCCCCCAGCCCCTAGAGCCTTGCAGCTCCCCTTGTCTGTACCCCCCTGCCCCGGATCTGTGCGAAAGTCTGTCCCTCTGGTGTTTGAACTCACAATGTCTCCCGCTTCCCTCCACCCCCCTCACCCCACTGGGCGGGCCTCTCACCGGGATCCTCCCAACTACCTCCTAACCACTGCACCTGAATAGTTGAGATTAAAGCTGAGCACCGCTACGCCTAGCTTTTTTCTTTTCTTCCTTTCCGTTTCCTTCCTCTCCCCTCCCCTCGCTTTTGCCTCGTGTAGCCAAGGCTGTCCTGGAACTAACTCGCAATCATCCGGCCTTAGCCTCCCTAGAGCTAGAATTACCAGAGTTGACCCCTTCTCAGTGCTGGACCCATGATTCAGGACTCAAGTGTCACTCCTTGGGAACCTCCAGGCGCAATTAACCTCTCTCTCAGCTTCTGTCCATCGCACAGTCACTTTTCCTGCCCCTTTCACGCCCTGAACTGTCTTTGCTCAGACTTATGCTTTGCTTTTTTCATTTTTTTAACCCAGGGTCTAGCGTATGATGATAGTAATAATAGTTAACATTAACCGAATAGTCACACAATGTCAGATGTTACTAAATGCGTGCATAGGTCCATCAAATTCTTATTATGATCTATTTTGGTGGATTCTGTGTCTTCATATTTTGCATTTGAAGAAACCTAGGCACTTGTAGATCAAGTAATATGATCAACTAATGGGACTAGTGGGAGGGTCTGGAACCTGTCCACAGGACAAGGTGATAAATTCACTTAGCTAGCCTTTGGTTTTAGTAAATGGCTGTTATATTGATGTGTGAAGATGATGATTTTCATTTTATTGTGTTAGAAGGCTTAGAAAAGAGAACTGATGTTACCCACATTAATGAGTGACTTCATAACAAACCTAAGGCTAGGAGGGGCTTGTTCTGTGCTCCTTCAGTAACATCCTGCCTTCCTCTTGTCTTCAGAAAGCTGCAGGCATGGGTGTCATTATTTCACCATGTTAGAATTGCCTCTCGCATCAGACAATAATGTATCTGACCATAAGAGGCCTCCCATAGTTTATGACAAATGACTTGACATCTGCTTGAGTTTTAATTTGTAAAATGCAGTGCTAAATAATCTACTTCAATGCTGGCTAAGGGTCTATGAAAAGAATAAGTGCCCCAAATCAAAGACTGTTGGTTGTCTCTAGTAAAAGTAAGTTTCCTCATTAGCCAACCTGCCTTCTATAAAGTCAAAGTGTTCAAAAAAAAAGCTCAGGATTTTCCATTAGGAAAGACCTGTGAAGGATTTAAAGTATAATTGTTTAGCTTCCATTATTGGTGCTGGAGATGGGAGTTTCCAGTTTGGTGTATTTGGTTGTTGATGTACTTCAGTGCTGAGTTTAATGACATTCTTAGCTCTTGGAGCATCTTTTGATAAGATGAGCATCATCCATTTCTCTTTAGAGTGGTGGTTTGAGAAATGGCTCATGGTTAGAATCATCCTGTTTGCTATGGACTGAAAACTGGCTTAAGTCTGAAATTACTTGGTTCATGTAACTTCTACTTTTTTTTTTTTTTTTGCCAGTCGTGGGGCTTGAACTCTGGGCCTGGGCACTGTCTCTCATCTCTTCAGCTCAAGGCCAGCTCTCTACCACGTGAGTCACAGTGCCACTTCTGGTTTTCTAGTGGTTTATTGGAGATAGGAGTCTCACGGTCTTTCCTGCCAGGGCTGGCTTTGAACCTCGATCCTCAGATCTCAGCCTCCTGAGTAGCTAGGATTACAGGCGTGGGCCACCGGCACCCAGCTTCGATTTTTTTTTTTGTCAGTCATAGGGCCTGAACTCCAGTGGGCCTGGGCGCTGTCCCTCAACTCTTGAGCTTGAGACTAGCGCTCTACCACTTGAGCCACAGTGCCACTTCCAGCTTTTTCTGCTTATGTGGTGCTGAGGAATCAAACCCAGGGCCTCATGCATGTAAGGCAAGCACTCTACCACTGAGCCACCTTCCCACCCCCTAGCTTCTACTTTTGAGAGTGTGGATTTGAAAAAAAAATAGTTCTTGGAAAGTTGGAATATAACCATTTTTGGTGAATTGGAAGGAACACGTTTGTAGTCTATAAATTACTATCCTGTGCTGCTGACCTAAATATGTCTTAAGACTATTCAAGGCATTCTTCATTAAGGTCTCTGTGTGTTAATTCAACAGTTCCAATTAATTGTTGTTTTTACTTGCTGTAACACAAATATACCTCCGAATATTTATTGATATTTTTACTCAGTCAGACTTGTATTCTTGGAAATAGTCTTATCAAAACTGAACTGTATTATCTCTTCAAATTGGGCTTTAAAACTATTGTCTGGTGATGGTAGTCTATAGAAAGAACTCCGAGTGGTTACCAAAGCAGCTCCCAACAATATTCACATATATTTCCCTCTCTTCATTTTCCTGCTTTTGTCTCATCCTCTCCCACCTAATCCTGGTGTATTCCTATAGACCACTCTTGGCACTTAGTAAATGGCTGATGAAGTTATTGGTCCTTAATAGCCACAGTTTGGGATGTTGTATCCTGATGTGGATATGAACTGATATGAGCCACTGTCCCAACTCAAACAGCATATACTGCCAGCCCTCCCCATCTCTTCCCTATGTCCCACTGCACCTTAGAAAATTAGGATCAAATCTTATCAGTCTTACTAGTTTCAGCCTTCAGAGTTATTTTTACAGATTGTTGAAAACCATGATAGCCATTTAGTGTATGTTTGTGTTCTGTTATTTGCCAACTGAACATCAGTTGCAATAAAACATCTTAATTCCTTTCATATTGCACCCTCAAATCTTCCCGCACCAATACCATTTGTTTTGCCACAGGATACTTGGCCTGTATTAAAAAGGCCTAGAAGCCTTTTATTTATTTATTTATTGTTAAACATGAATACAGAGTTGGCAGTTGATGCTGAAATTTGTTAATAGCTCTTCCACAATTACACATGTGAAATATCAAAAAAATAAATTGGTCTACCTAATTTTTATTGATTAAAAAAATAAGAATTGCCTCTCAGAACTCTGATATCATATAATTTGTTAGTTTGGACTCAGTTAACATTAAAGGTATAGAATTTGTAATCAGATTGGGTTCAGTCTCTGCCTTTCCACTAATCTTTTTACCCCTTCCATTTTTTTTTGAATCAGTCTTTTTGAATATGAGAATAATAATCTCTTGGGCTGAGAAGGTGGCTCAGTGGTAGAGCGCTTGCCTTGCATGCCTGAGGCCCTGGGTTCGATTTCTAAGCACCACATAAGCAGAAAAAGCCGGAAGTGGCGCTGTAGCTCCAGTGGTAGAGTGCTAGCCTTGAGCTGAAGAGCTGAGGGACAGCGCTCAGACCCAGAGTTCAGGCCCCACAGCTGGAAGGAGAAAAAAAAAGAGAATAATAATCTCTTAAGGTTGTTTTGTTTTTGCCAGTCCTGGGGCTTGAACTCAAGGTCTGGGCACTGTTCCTGAGCTTCTTTTGCTCAAGGTTAGAGCTCTACCACTTGAGCCACGGCATCACCTCCAGCTTTTTCCTGTTTATGTGGTACTGGGGAATCCAATCTAGGGCTTCTTGCACACCAGACAAACACTCTGCCACTTAGCCACATTCTCAGCCCCTAAGGTGTTATTTTTTTAAAGTGAAGATTGCAAATGATTATTTGGATAAAGTGCTATACAGACTACACATGATCTCCTCTCTTGTTTTTTTTTTTTGTGTATATGTGTGTGGGTCCCAGAGCTTGAACTCAGAGCCTGGGCACTGCCCCTGATCTTTTGTGCTCAAGGCTATCATTCTACCAACTAAGCCACAACTCCACTTCCAGCTTTTTTTTTTTTGTTTTTTCTTTTTTGGTAGTTAATTGGAGATAAGAGTCTCACAGACTTTCCTGTTTGGGCTGGTTTCGAATTTTGATCCTCAAATCTCAGCCTCCTGAGTAGCTAGGATTACAGGTATGAGCCACTGGGCACCTGGCTTCTTTCTGCTATTTGAATGCTTATAGAACTGTCAGTGTTTTGCAAGGCTGTGTATGATAATATGGATCATGTTACCTTATGGCCTTACATCAGTCAAATAGTCAGTGGGCACCTCTTAAATGCCAGGAATTGTTTTGGGAGCTGAGAACACAGCGCTAAGTAGAACAATATGTTTATACTAGTGGGATTTATCTTCTTATTACATGTAGCTAAGGATAAAGTGTGGTAAGATGAGTAGAAGTATCAATGTGTATAGAGGATTAGTGGTATTTCAGATGAGTGATTAGGGAAGTGACACCTGAACAGATGTGAAGGCATAGAGGGAGTAAATTGTGAGGATAAGTAGGGAGGAGGTGGGCAAGGCCCTGTAATGTGTGTGTGCGATATGGGGTATCGTGTGTGCTAAGCACATAGAGCTAGGAGGGCTGAGTGCCCGGAGGGGTTTGAGGAGTAGGAAGTGGAATTAAGTCATTTGGGGCTGGGGTCAAATAATTAGGATTGTATAGAGGTCATTATAAAGATTTTAGTTAGAAGGTTCTGAGTGGCATCACCTGTTTTGCTTTTGTTGTTGTTGTTGGTTGTGGGGCTTGAACTCAGAACCTGGGCATTTCCTTGAGCTCTTTAGCTCAAGGCTAGCACTTTACCACGTTGAGCTACAGCACCACTTCTGGTTTTCTGGTGGTTAAATGGAAATAAGAGTCTCATAAACTTTCCTGCCTCGGCTGGTTTCAAACTGTGATCCTCAGATCTCAGCCTCTTGAGTAGCTAGGATTACAGGCACCAGCCACCAGTGCCCAGCCTGTTTCACATTTTATTATTTATTTTTTTGTCAGTCCTAAGGCTTGAACTTGGGGTCTTGGGGCTGTCTGTCCCTGTGCTCTTTTTCTCTAGGCTAGTGCTCTACCACTTGAGTCAAAGCACCACTTCTGGCTTTTTTGAGTAGTTTATTGTAGATAAGAGTCTCACGGGGGACTTTTCTGCCCAGCCTTACTTCAAACTGCAATCCTCAGATTTCAGCCTCCTGAATAGCTAGGATTACAGGCTTGAGCCACTGGCACCCAGCTCTGTTTTACAGTTTAAAAAGACCCTCTGACTACCATCTTGAAAAATAAAATTAGGAGGCATTACTTCTATCCAGGAAGTTTTTGCAGTAATTCAAATGTATTAGTTTTTTGTGCTGTGCAAGAAATTATCCCAAAATTTCGTAGTTGAAACAAAAATCATGTATTATCTTACACACTTGTTGTGGATCAGAAGTCCAGGAACCCATTAGCTATGTGTTTGTGGCTTAGGATTCCGCAGTCTGGCTGGTGTGTGGACGTGTGTGTGTGTGTGTGTGTGACTTCGTGTGTGTGTGTGTGTGTGTGTGTGTGTGTGTGTGTGTGTCTTCAGTGACCAGCTGGGCCTGGAAGATCTGCTTTCAAGATGGCTCACTCGCAGGGCTGTTGGCACAGTTCCCAGTTCCTCACCCTCAGGTTTCTTTATGGGGCAGAGCATGTGGCTTCCCTCAGAGAAAGTGATCAGAAAGAGGAAGAGAGATGAGCAAGCAGAGAGTCCTGGTACCTTTGTGACTTTTTTTTCATTCCACTTTACTCCAGCCCACTACCAAGTGGTAGAACACCAGCCATGAGCAGAAAAGAAACTTGAGTTGTTTTCTGACAGTACTGGGACTTGAACTTGGGACCAGGGCTCTGCGCTATAGCTTTTCACTCAAGGCTGGTGTTCTACTACTTAAGCCACAGCTCCACTTCCAGTTTTTTGGTGGTTAATTGGAGATAAGAGTCTCAGGAACTTTTCTGCCCAAACTTGTTTCACTGTTTCTCCTGTACTCTTCCTACTTTGTTACAGCCCAGAACTGTTTTTGAGAACTCAAGTACATTCAGTTGCCCAGAAGCTATTGTAAATTACCAAATTAAGTTTTTCTCTATGACTCTATTATAAGGAAAACAGTTATGCAGTGCACTGATGAAATCTGCTCTAAGTATAGTGGGAGGAAGCTAGAATGAACTAGAGAGTACTCCCCTGTCTGATGGGGACAGGCATTGTTTAACTGCAGCTCAGCACCTTGCCTTGTGGCAGGCATATCAAATAAGGGTCAGTAAGTAGATAATTCTGATTTTCCAAAGGACCAGAAATAATTTCTTTTTTGGGCTGGGGTGAGGAAGGGTGAACGAGTACTGGGGGATTGAACTTAAGACGTCACACTGCTAGACAGATGCTCTACCATTTGAGCTACACTCCCCAGTCCTTTTGTTTTTGAGTTTTCATTTCAGATAGGATCATTATCTTTTCCCAGGCTCATCTCAAACTATGATTTTCCTTTCTTCTCAAATAGCTGTGACAACAGATGTGTACTACTAGTTAATAGAGGATTGCTAACTTTTGCCAGGGCTGGCATGAAACCAGTGTTCTCTTGCCTTTGCCTCTCCAGTACTGGGAATACAGGTGTGCATCACATGGCCGGCCCTGTTTTCTTAACCAGTAGTTGGAAGTAAAAATAGTCCTTAACCCTCTTGGTGAGCACCTTAAGTTTAATAACATGAAAGAGCTCCCCTATCTCTATTACCTATCTTATAGGGAAATTGTGTGTTTCAGAGGCCTAAGAAATAAATTTGTACATCATATAGCCATAAAGCTCTGATTTTTGAATGAGGAGACTAAAAGGGCAGTAGCATGCCTATTAGAAGCAGAGCTTGGACCAGCACCCAGAACTTTTTTCTGCTACCATTAGGGAACTAATGGGTATCTGAAGGTCACAGGCTGGCCTCTACTACCTCTTGGTGGCAAGTTGCTCTGTTTGGGCCCAGTTCCTGACAGATGAGAAGTAGTTGCCATCCTGCTACAATTGCTTCCTTCCTTCTCTTTTCTGAATCCCTTGCCTGAAATGCCACTCTCCCCTTTTCTTTGTTAGGAGCCAGATTACTTGTGTTCAAATCGTTCATCTACCAAATGCCAGCTATCTGAATTGATAAACCTCCATTGATTCCATTGTAATAGTATGATCAGAGGGCATTACAAGGTTTCAAAATTCTTGTGAAGACAAAAGCATGTAATATACTGGGCAAAGCCACTGCCCCACAGAACCATCAAGTATGAACTATGGTGGTGATGAGCCATATAGCTTATAGCTCCCCAAGCTGGAAGATGTGCCCTTCCTTTGTGTTCCATGCTGTCCTGTGATGTCTGTATGTTTACACATGCCACATTGTGTTGTAATTGTTTGTTTTTCTATCTCGCCTGCCAGGCTTAATACCACCTTCACTTCCGTAAATGCCTGTTAGTCACTGTGCCAGATGCTAGGGATGCAACAGCAAACCAGGGGCTCCTAGTCTAGTACAATAGCCTTGGGAACTTTTTCCTGGTTCATTAAATTTGGGAAATACGATGCTCATCACAGCCCTCTCTTAGAGATTAGTGTCCGCTTTAGGGTTGTAAAGGTTCTAATGAGTCTTCTTGTAAAGGAATCTATTTACTTTGTCCAACTCAGATTTACCAGGTTTAAAAAATGTTTGCTGAGTATATTTGTGTCATCTAGTCAATCCTTCCAATTCTTTTATCTGCTTTGGTCCCCAGCTCAAGAGGAAGTCAAAGACACCCAGCAATGGTTAGAGACACTGCTGGGAGCATAAAGCCTCTGGCTGCATAAAGACCTGCTAGCTTGCTCTCTGCTGTCCCTATGGAGACAGGCAGCCCTAGGCTGAACATGAAGCCCCAGTCACTGCAGCTGATGCTGGAGGAGCAAGTGCTGGCACTGCAGCAGCAGATGGCAGAGAACCAGGCTACCTCCTGGAGGAAGCTGAAGAACTCCCAGGAGGCCCAGCAGAGGCAAGCAACCCTTGTGAGGAAGCTACAGGCCAAGGTAAGGGAGTTGCACTTCTGGGGAGAGAAAGAGAGCACCTATCAGAGCTGGGCACTGGGGTGGGATAAGGACTGGAAGATGCAGAGCTGTAGGGGAAAACGGCTCATACCTAGCCAGGTTAGGAGAGTACCTTGACATCCCAGATGTCACCCATGGCTTCTCCTTTGATGTTCACAAATATTCTATGAGTTAAAAATATGTCCTTTCTGTAGATGATGTACACACAGATTAGTTTCTTCAGGTTTGTTCTATTTTAGAGCTAAGATCTCACCCTGGTTTTGCCTCTTCAATATCAGAGGCAGAGAGAAAATTTGGGGCTTATTTTTTTTCTGCTTGCTTGTATTTTGAGACAGGGTCTTACTACATAGGCCAGGATAGGCTATCCTGCCTTAGTCACCTGTGTGCTAGAATTTTGGGGACATACCACTATGTCAGGCCTAATTTTTTTTTTTTTTTTGCCAGTCTTGGGGCTTCAACTCAGGGCCTGGGAACTGTCCCTGAGCTTCTTTTGCTCAAGGCTAGTGCTCTACTACTTGAGCCACAGCACCACTTCTTGCTTTTTCTGTTTATGTGGCATTGAAGACTCAAACCCAGGACTTCATACATACTAGGTAAGCACTCTACCACTAAGCCACATTCCAAGCCCTGACCTAGATCCTTTCAGCACTCAAAAGCAATTATAGGATGTCGGGATCTTACCTCACCATCACAACCTGCTTTCTCTATTCACAGCAGATTTGCTCAAGATCTCCAGGGGCCTTTGCTTTGGGCTGTTTGTAATAACTCAGAGCCTGTTGTTTTTGCCTCAGGTATTGCAGTACCGGAGCTGGTGCCAAGAGCTGGAGAGGCAGCTAGAAGCCACTGGAGTAAGTGAGGTTGAGTCCCATGCTCCCTTGAGCTGTCAGTATGTGTTCAATAGAAGTCTCTCCCATCTTTAGCCCTAGAGATATCTGATCTTCTTAGGATCTTCTTAGTTATTAACCTGAGAGATTCCAATTCCTCTGTTCTCTAAGGATTAATACGTCAGGGGATTTAATGGGTGCAGTTAATGGGAGGGTGCAATAAATATAAGGGACCACATCTTTCTTCCACCAAGTGTCAGTGTTTATTTGTCAGAGGCCGCTGCAGGCATTCAAAAGCATATCTCTGTTGATACATTTGTCCTTTAGGTTGGGTAGGACTGGTCTTTAAAGACCCATGTGCCTTTGTTCCAACTCTCTAAGACACTTTCTCACATTCTCCTCAGGAAAGTTCTCAAAGGAAGGGTACTAAAACCTTGAACCCACTCTGAATAGGCCAGTCACCTTTAGGCTTTATCATAGAATTATGTCAGTCTTCAACTTTCTGAGGAAAATGATATCACTTTCATTTTGTAGTTGAAGACACTGTAGCACAAAGATGATAAGTGATTTCCCAAGGTCCAAAATTAGTGTAATAGAAGTCAAGACAGCCAGATGCCAGTGGCTCATGCCTGTAATCCTAGCTATTCAAGAGGCTGAGATCTGAGGATACAGTTCAAAGTTAGCCTGGGCAGGAAAGTCTATGAGACTCTTATCACCAGAAGTGGCACTGTGGCTCAAGTGGTAGAGTTAGCCTTAAGCTGAAGAGCTGAGGGACAGTGTCCAGGCCCAGAGTTCAAGCCCCACAAGTGACCAAAAAAAAAAAAAGAAGTCAAGACATTGGCGAAAGAGATCTTATGCTTCTTAGGCCATCTTTTAGGAGAGGTTATTGTTTCCCTTTTGGAGAGAGGAATACAGTGGATTTGTTTCCAGGACACAGTGATTGAGAAATGAAGCAGTTTGTTGACAATGTGAAGAAAATTTCAAAAATGGGCTGCTGTAGACAGTATCAGGGAAGCTGGGCACTCGTGGCTCATGGCTATAATCCTAGCTACTGAGGTGGCTGAGCAGTTTGAAGCCAGCTTGGGCAGGAAAGTCCATGAGACTCATCTCCAATAAACCACTCAGAAAAAGCCGGAAGTGGTGCTGTGGCTTAAGTGGTAGAGCACTAGCCTTGAACAAAAAGATGCTCAAGGACAGTGTCTAGGCCTTCAGTTCAAGCCCTAGGACCAGTAAAAAAAAAAAAAAAAAAGGCATTAGGGAATTGGCCTTAGTTTTAATTGTAAAGGTTCATAAGGTATGTCTCTCTCTGGCTAAGGGACCAATCCCTCGGCAGTGGGAATGCATGGAGGAGCCAAACCTAGAACAGCTGCTAATCCGCCTGGAAGAGGAGCAACAGAGGTGATGGACCCTAAATTTTATGACTTGGGTGCTTGACCTGAGGGTGGAAAAGGTCAATGGGAAAACTTTCTTCTGAATGCTATCATGGATTAGAACCATAGATTTCAGGCTTAGCCCTCTAATTTCTAGCAATGGACAAATTCCACTGTCATCTTATTTCTCAGAGGGACAAGCATTGGACCAGACCTTTGTTTTGCACTTGTTCTTACCCCGCCCCAGTACAGGTGTGAGAGTCTAGTAGAGGTGAACACTGAGCTTCGGCTGCACATGGAAAAAGCTGATGTGGTGAACAAAGCCCTTCGAGAAGATGTGGAAAAATTAACAGTGGACTGGAGTCAGGCCAAGGATGAACTAATAAGGAAGGAGAGCCAGTGGCAGATGGAACAGGAGGTAGGAAGAACTGTGCAGTCTGGCACTGCCCTGGTCAGTGCAAGAAGGGGTTAATTTCAGGACTTGGTGGAAACTGAGCTGTCATTGTTAAAGCCTGTGAGAATCCTCATCCATTTCAAAAACTTTGTCCTGGTTAGGCCTTCCGTAATTGTGCCATTGCATGCCTTCTTTAGGCTTTGCTGGCAGGTAACATGACATTTAAAGCAACTCTTCTTGTACTCCCTTTACTGTGGGAATCTGCTTATCTAGATGCTAAGAAAGTCATTAAGTTGAATGAGAAGAAAAACTGGTTATGAACCCTGGGGAAATTTTCAGATCCCAGGAAGTAAGCATTTCCTAAGCCTTTGTTCTGTGCTAAAGGAAAAAATATGTGTATGTATGCTCAAACAGTCCTCTATTGGGAGATACACACATACACACACACACCTCTGTCAGACAAGGGGCTGTGGTTCACCTGTCTACCAAGCTTGAGGCCCTGAGTTTAAGGTCCAGTACCAACCTACCTACCTTCACCCCACCAAAAAAGAATCCAAAACAAATAAAATCCAAGGGTTGGAGACATTGCTTCAGTTGGTACAGCACAAGTCAATGAGCAAAAGCATCAGGTATCAAGTTCAAAGTCCAGGCTCAGATCAGGAAGAAAAGAAAATCCAAGGTTATTGTCTTCCTTTGAGTGTGACCTGGGTTTCTGAACACAGTTCTTCAAGGGCTATCTGAAAGGGGAACATGGTCGCCTTCTCAGTCTATGGCGGGAGGTGGTGACCTTCAGACGCCACTTCCTGGAAATGAAGTCAGCTACTGACAGGTTAGTGTGGGAACAGAAGGGAGGAGGTTTACCCCTACCAATTCTAGACTTAAGTTAGTGGGCTGCTGTAGAAGAAGGGATCAGACATAGGGTTGGGATAGGGAAGATTTGTTGGATTCAGATGACTTCCCAGACTTGCCTCTCAGGCTTTCTGTTTCCATTCTCTAAATTCTCTTCTTTGGTCCCTGTCGGAATCTGCTCTTTTCCTTGCTTGTACTCAGAGATCTGATGGAGCTAAAGGCTGAACATGCGAGGTTTTCAGGGTCCTTGCTGACATGTTGTCTGCGTTTGACCATGGGAGCACAATCTCGAGAATCTACTGGATCTGGGAAAATGGATGACAGCGAGCCTGCCCAGCAGCTGCAACTGCTAGCCAAGATCCAGGAACTGGAGAAGGAAGCCCATGAGAGGAGCCAGGAGTTAATGCAGCTCAGGAGCCAAGGGGATCTGGAGAAGGCTGAGCTTCAGGATCGGTGAGATAGCTTGCAGTCCTAGGAAGAGTTCCTAGAGGGAAAGCTGACTTCCCTAGAGAGTTAGGGATAGGCAAGGGAGATATCAAGAGTATTTGCACCAGGATACAGGAAGGAAGTGTTTCAGAGTAGTCTAGTTTGAAATCCATTGCCACACTTTGGGGCTTGTCACTGACCTCTGCACTCAGACTACCTTGCAGCTTGATTTCTTTCTTATTAATTTATACAGGTAGCTATCCTCTATTAATAACAAATCTTTTGCTGTTCAATGCTTCTCTGCCCTCATACATGCTTACTTTGACCTGGAATGCTTTCTTCTGTTTCTCCCTGTCCTTTAGGGAAGACATGTCACATCTTCTCTGAAGTATATAACTTTAATAGCCTATTATATTACCAGACTCTGGTCTTTTTGGTCTGCTTGTTACAGCATTAATCTCATTAATTGCTTAGTTTTGGTTTTGGTTTTGGTTAGGTCTATTGATCTGTTTATTTTTGTGGTGCTGGGAATCAGAACCAGGGCAACTGTTTTACTACTGAACTACACTGTTAGCCTGCTGTTTTAATTTTTGGATTGTAATGAAATTTTTTTTAATGATGTTAAGGGCAGGAACATAAGCAGAATCCTATTGGACAAAGCTTATACCCCATGGCTAAAGTTCTATCTTCACCTATTAATGGTATACATAACTTAGAGGAGTAAAGCTAAACTTAGTGGTACAGCACTTGAAACACTAGGGCAGGAAGAAGCTAGCACAGGCAACTTAGCAAGTCCTGTACCTCCTTACCCTCTTCCCCCACAAAAAAAAAGAAATTGGAGAACTATTTTATTTTGTTTTGCACAAAGGACATGTCTCACTAAGTTTTGTGTTTCTAGTGCTTTGCCCTCTATATATCTACCATGCATAGGCACTTGATGTTTATTGGATTGATATAATTATTATTTTTGTTTGTTTGTTTCCGGTCGTGGGGCCTGAACTCTGTCCTTCAGCTCAAGGCAAGCGCTCTACCACTAGAGCCACAGCGCCACTTCCGGCTTTTTTCTTTTTGCTTATGTGGTGCTGAGGAATTGAACCCAGGGCCTCATGCATGCAAGGCAAGCACTCTACCACTGAGCCACCTTCCCAGCCCCTGGATTGATATAATTACTAAATGAATGAATATACAGTGACTTAGGCTCTTAGAGACGATATATAAAAAAATCAGAACTTAACCATCTACACTCCTAGGGGATACTCCTTTGAGAAATACTTGTTTTGCCATCCATATAACAGGCACAAAAGTCCAAGTTGATTGTGCTACATGATAAAAATGTCAGTGATTTTGCTGAACTTTGAGATTAATATCAGGGAGGCTGATTATTCTCTTTTCCAAGTCCCCCTTCCTTTTTTCCTATCAGAGTCAGAACCTGGGCTAGAGGGACCTTGGGGCTATTCCCATGTGGCAATTCTGATGTTCTTATTGGCTTCAGGATGCTTGACTTCAAGATCAAGCGGGGCCTGGAAGGGCCTGGGCCAGGGCTTTCCTTCAGCTCTGGGGCCCCCAAACACGTGTTCCAGCCTTGAGATGTGGTAAATCCCTGCATGTGTCTGAGTGGCTTTGGCTTTCCCCACCAGTTCAAGGCTATATAGCATCATGCATTTAAGGAGTTCAAAAGGGGCTGGGGGTACCCAAGGGATTTGGGGAGATCTGCAGTGGAAAGTGGGAGTGTCTGGGTTGGGGCTTGGGTGTGCTGCATCGCAGCTCCATCCATGGGCTGCCCAGCTGACAGTGCTGTGTTCTTTTCTTTAGGGTGACTGAGCTCTCTGCTCTGCTGGCCCAATCTCAGAAACAAAATGAAGATTATGAAAAGATGGTAAAGGCTCTGAGAGAGACAATGGAGATCCTGGTATAATACACTTTGTTCTGGAAAGGAGTTGGGAGTGGGTTTGTAAGTCACTTGCTCTTTATGGACAGGTGCTGCAGGAAAAAAATTAAATGTTCCTTGATGAACTCCTACAAAACTGAAAAATTCTGGCTGAATCTTACAACTAATTAACTCATTTATGCATGCAATATATATTAACTATCCATGTTCTAACCATATTCCTGGTGAGATTACAGTGGCATATGTATGTAATGTGTCATTTTCAGTGAGGGGTGGCACATTCTTAAGAGGCGCTGACTGGAGTATGGCTTCAATGGTATAGTGCTTGTCTAGCAAGCCTGAAGCCCTGAGTTCAAACCCCAGTTTCTGAGAAAAAAAGAAAGAAAAAAGAGACACTTATCAAATTAACAAGCCACTAAGAAGGAGATACATGGAGAAATTTAAAACCTCTTCATACTGGTTGAGTGGATCAAGGAGTAGAGCACTTACCTTGCAAGTATGAGGTGCTGACTTTAAACACCCAGTGTAACCAAAATTTTTTTTAAAAATCGGAAGAAATTTTAGAACATAGACATTAGGGAAACCACTGAGGAATATAGCAAGGTTTAGGGTAGGTTTGAGGTAGACACAATGGCTGTTCTCACATTGTTTGACAGTCTGATATTTGGGAAAAGAAAGTTGATATGTTCATTGTTTTTCAGGGAAGAACCAATATCAGTGGCTAGAAGCTAAAGGGTAGTAGGTTTGGGCTCAAATTAAATTTGTTCATTTGAACATCCTGTTTAGTAAAGGAGTGAGGGTTTGGTCCCTGACAACACTGTCTGCAATGTTCTCTAAGATTGTACATTAGAATCAAATTTTTAGGTCTCTGATTTTAGGTAGCTCCTGAACTGCTGTTCACATGCATACCCCTAATCTTTTTTTTTTTTTGACAGTCATGGTGCTTGAACTCAGTGTCTAGGCACTGTCCCTGGGCTTCTTTTGCTGCCACAGCATCACTTCTGGCTTTTTCTGTTTATGTGGTACTAATCTTTTTTTTTTTTCCTGTCGGTTGTGGGGCTTGAACTCTGGGCCTGGGTCCTGTCCCTTAGCGCTTCAGCTCAAGGCTAACACTCTACCACTTGAGCCACAGCACCACTTCTGGTTTTTTGATGGTTAATTGGAGATAATAGTCTCACAGTCTCTCCTGCCCAGGCTGGCTTTGAACCGTGATCCTCAGAACTCAGCCTCCTGAGTAGCTAGGATTACAGGTGTGAAACCGGCGCCCTGCCTCCCTAATCTTCTAATACCAGTTGAGTCCTCTGGAGCTAGCTTTTCTGAGTTTTTCTGTTTGTTTTGTTTTGTTTTGTTTTGTTATGCCAGTATTGGGGCTTAAATTCAATGTCTCATATTCTTGTTCAGTATATTTGCTCGTGACTGGTACTCTACCACTTGAGTTATGCCTCCAGTTCTGGCTTTGTGTTGGTTAATTGAAAATAAATGTCTTGCATTTGTCTTCCCAGGCTTACTTCACATCATGATCTTCAGATCTTGGCCACAAGTGTGAGCCATCCTGGATATACATTTATTCCCTTTTGTCAAGAATTTTCTAATTCAAATACTTACAGGAGTTAAATAATAAATTAGTCAAGCGGATTGGGTCATAAATTCTGGTTTTCTAGAACTCTCATGTTTAGTTTTCAGTTCTGCAGGAGACAGTTGAGCTCAGTATGAAGGATCCTGAAGTAAAATGTCAAGTAGGCATTATACTTTTCAACTTCAGTAAATTATTTCCATTTAGGAATGGGAGCTGAAGTTGTTAACTTTTGTTTTGCTTTGTTTTTCTGAGATACGTTCTCACTATATAGCCCAGGCTGGTCTTGAATTTGCAATTCTCTTGCCTCAGCCTCCTAAGTGCTAGGATTAAAGATATGGACTGTCACAATCCTTAACTTTTTGAGATTTTTATGCCAAATTTTTAAATTTGTATTCACTTAAATTTTATATAATAGGCTAAACAAGATATAGTCCATAGGTATATGAGTATGAATTCATAGTATAGGTATATCCCCTAATCTATTCTTCTCAAGCAGCTAGGATTATAGGCTCAAGCCACCATGCCTAGCTATGAATTTCTCTTAAAACATTGGCCTTGTTCTGTTCCCTGTTCAGGAAACACATCATGCTGAGTTAATGGAACATGAAGCATCTCTTAGTAGGAATGTCCAAGCGGAGAAGTTGTCTTTGCAGCACGTAATCAAGGACATAACTCAGGTACTAGTAAGCCTTCTGTTGTGGTAACTGGGTAGTGCCTTGCTCTTCTCCCCAGGCCTCCATGTCCTATGAGTCTATCTCAGTTCAAGCCATTCTGAAGTTTGGGTTTAGGGTCATGTAAGGATGAGTTCTCTGAAGTTATTTGAAGGTTGAAATCCTAGGGGGTAGGTAAGCATTCTAGTCCTATTACTGTGTGGTGGCTCTCTTTCCTATTACCAGCAGCAGTTCTCAGGTCATAGGCTAAATCTAGGTTTTTATCACAGCAATGGTCTTATCTTCCTACATTTCTTTATCTGTTATTGCTCTACAAGGAATTCTAGCCTTGTTGCTCATCCTAGACTTGAGTGACCAAAGGTGGAAAGTTGTAGGAACAGCCATTTTTGTTACCCTCAGGAGAGGCCCTGAGAAAGAAAAGCTTGGAATACTACAGGCTATAGTGTAAGCCCCTCTGTGGATAGTTGACCTCAGTCATTGGGGTGGTGACCACACTGTTTTGGGTCTGTGGACAGTAAGTTTCGGTCAGTGGGGTAGTGAGCACACTGTTTTGGGTTTCAGGCTTTGGTGGAAGGAGACAATATAGCTCAAGAGTGTGGTCATGAGAGCTCCCTGCCGTTGGACTCTAGTGGCTTCTCCTCTCAGTTTGACCCCCAGGACCCAGACAAGGCTCTCACTCTGGTGCATTTGGTGCTGACTCGGAGACACCAGACTATTCAGGTGAGAACCCCAGTGCCACTCAGCCATACATCTGGGAGCCAAAATGATGTGTGCCCTAGGTACTTCCCTAGCTTGGACTGCCCCTGTTAGTTGGCCATTTGTGCAATATTTAGTCAGTTCCCCAAAGTGACCATTAGAACCTCCTGTGTTTTTTGCCCTCTTGTGCTTGAGGATAACAAGCACATTCTCCAGCCAGTGACATGCTTTATTTTGCATGTGATCTTGGCATAGCATAAGAAAAGAATCCTGGGACAGTCTGGGTGTATGTCCATCTCCCTATGCCACTGTGCATTTGAAGATGATGAATAGAGAATAGAGTCACAAAAGCCCAATAACCTCTGGTCCTCTGACTTCTCAACTAGCCCCATCTCTGGTCCAACTTAATCCTTGTTGCACCAACTTTCAGTCTCCTTTTCCAGCCCTGCTGTCAAGCTTTTGAAATCCTTCTTTTTCTCTTAATCCTTTTGCTAATCATCTCATTTCTGCTGTTCTCCCTCCACAGGACCTACAGCAGCAGCTTTCAGGCTGCCAGGAGGCTATGAACTTCTTGCAGCAGCAGCATGATCAATGGGAAGAAGAAGGAAAAAACCTGAAAGAAAGGCTGCAGACACTCACTGGGGAGCGGGACACTCTGGCAGGGCAGGCTACTGGCCTTCAGGGAGAGGTGGACTCTCTCAGCAAGTGAGCAGATAAGCTTTTCATGCTTGCCTTCCACATCTGGTTTCAGTCCTCATTTAGCCATTTATCCCCATCACTCTGTGCGTGTGCGTGTGTATGTGTGTGTGTGCGCGCACGCGCATGCACACACACACACATCCCCTGGGGCTTGCTCATGGCCAGGGCATTGTTCCTGAGTTTTTGTGCTCTAGACTTATACTCTACTACGTGAGCCACAGCTCTACCTCTGGCTTTTTTGGTAGTTAATTGGAGATAGGAGTCTCACAGACTCTGCCCAGGCTGGCTTCTAACCACAATCCTCAGATCTCAGCCTCTGAGTAGCTAGGATTACATTTGTGAGCCACTGGCACCCATTTTTGAATGACTCTTCCTGCTGTCTTTGAGACTTTGGACTGAACAAGGTTGCTTTCTTTTTTGGTCTCTTGTTTTTGCAGGAAAAGCTTTTGGGTTTTGACATTATAAAAAATGGTTTCCTGCTCAGAAGGAAAGATGAATGTTTAAAGGAAACAAGTATTTCTCTCATTTGACCCTGCTTCCAGCAAGGAATATAGGTCTTGAGGTCTGCTCATCTCTAGTCTCCTCTTTACAGGGAGCGAGAGCTCCTGCAGAAGGCCAGAGAAGAGCTACAGCATCAACTGGAGGTGCTGGAGCAGGAGGCATGGAGACTTCGAACTGCCAATATGGAGCTACAGCTGCAGGGTGACACTGCCCAGGGAGAAAAGGAGGAGCAGCAGGAGGAGCTGCATCTGGCTGTCCGAGAGAGGGATCGTCTGTAAGTGGGACCTGTCCTTCTTGGCGTCTAGCCTGCCTTTTGTTCCACACCGTCCTCAATCGACTCCCATCTCTTACAAAGTGAAGACCCAGAAACTTAAAACACAGTAGGTTCAGATTAGCTTACTACTCCTTCTTCTGCAGAAAGAGGGATACAAAATTGAGTAAGACAAGCCCTTATTTCAAGAACCTTATGGTATTATGGAAAAGACAGATAAGTAAACAACTGTGACATGATGTGAGATAAAGTATGAGCTAAATAGAATTTCAAAGCAATATTTAGCACCAATGGCTCATGCCTGTAATCCTACCTACTCATGAGGCTGAGATCTGAGGATTGTGGATAGAAGCCAGCTCAAGCAGGAAAGTCCATGAGACTCTTATCTCTAATAAACTACTCAGAAAACTGGAAGTGGTGCTGTGGCTTAAGTGGTAGAGCACTAGCCTTGAGCTGAAGAGCTGAGGGATAGCGCCCAGGCCCAGAGTTCAAGCTCAACAACAACCAAAAAAAAAAAAAAGTAACATTTATTGAGGAGCATGTAAAGCTTTATGGGAGAGGAGGTAGACCTAGACCTATACTGATTGATGGGAGAAGTATTTCAAAACAATCCAAACAATAGCAAACTAAAAGCAGAAAGGCGTATTCATGTTCAGAGTAGGCTGGGCTGCTAAAGAATAAGATACACTGTGAAGTAATAAGAAATGATTGATTGAGAAGGAAAGTCCAAGCCAGGCACAGGTGGCTCATGCCTATAATCCTAGGTACTCAGGAGGTTGAGATCTGAGTTTCTTTGAAGCCAGCTGGGACAGGAATGTCTGCAAGACTCAAATCTCCAGTAAACTACTCAGAAAAGGTTGGGAGTGGTACTGTGGCTCAGGTGGTAGAACACGCCTTGAGCAGAGGCTCAGGGGTAGCATCTAAGCACTGAATTCAAACCCAGGATCAGCAAAAAAAAAAAAAAGAAGAAGAAGAAGAAGGAAGAGGAGGAGGAGGACGAAAGTCCAGCCAGGCACTGGGCTTACACCTGTAATCCTAGCTACTCAGGAGGCTGAGATCTGAGGATCATGGTTTGAAGCCAGCCCAGGCAGGAAAGTCCATGAGATTCTTATCTCTAATTAAGCACCAAACAAGCCAGAGGTGGAGCTATGGTCAAGTGGTAGAGCATTAACCTAGAGCACAAAAGCTCAGAGACAGTGCCTAGTCCCTGAGTTCAAGCCCCTGGGATAGCACACAAAAAGCAAAGGAAAGTCTAAGCAAGGTGCTGGCATCTCACTTCTGTAATCCTAACTACTCAAGAGACTGAGACCTGAAAGATCTTGGTTCAAAGCTAGCATTGGCAAACAAGTCTGTTAGACTCTATCTGCACTTAATCAGCAAAATGTCAGACTGGAAGCCTGGCTCAAGTAATAGAGTACTGGCTGGGAGCAAAAATGTAAAGGAAGAGTAAAACAAAAAGGAAGAGGAAGCCAGGCAGTGGTGGTGGCTCACATCTGTTGTAATCCTAGCTACTGAGGAGACTGAGATCTGAGGATTACTGTTAGAAGTCAGTCCTGGCAGAAAAGATCAAGAGATGCTTCTCTTCAGCTGGAAGTAGCACTATGGCTCAAGTGATAGAGTGCTAGCCTTGAACAAAAGAAGTGTAAGGACAGCTCCTAGGTCTTAAGTTCAATCTCTAAGACTGGCACACACACAAAAAATAAAAAAATAAAAGGAAGAAAAGTATTTCAGTCAGTGGTCTCCACTGATCTGCAAATCTCTCTTATTTGATAGACAAAATAGTGATTCTGGCTCTTCAGATAGTACTGAAGGGTTGGTAGAAAGATTAGAGCAGGTTTTTTTTCTTCTGTGCCAGCATAGATCCTATTATATGGTAGGTCTTGAATAACTGATAGCAGAGGGGCTGAGAATGTGGCTTAGTTGGTAGAGTGCTTGCTTAGCATGCATGATGCCCTGGGTTCAATTCCTCAGTACCACATAAACAGAAAAGGCCAGAAGTGGCACTGTGGCTGAGGTGGAAGACTGCTAGCCTGGAGCAAAAGCAGCTAAGGGACAGGGTCCAGGCCCTGAGTTCAAGCTCCAGGACTGGCAAATAAATAAATAACTGATAACAGAGCTATTTCCTTACCCTTGGTGTATACTCCTCCTTTCCTTGTACCTGTAGTCTCTGAAAGTGAAAGTTTGAAGAATTGCCATAAAGATCATGCCTTGTGTTGGAACAGATCACCCCTGTATCAGAGGAAGGATAGATAATTTAATGTAACACACCTGGCTTAATTATATGTTTAATTTTGGGGGAGGTGCTAGTTCTGGGGCATGAATTCAAGGCCTGGGCTCTGTCCCTGAGCTTCTTTTGCTCAAGGTTAGGACTCTACCACTTGAATTAGAGCTCTACTTTTGGCTCTTTTGGGGGAAGTTTATTGGAGATGAGTCTCAAGGACTTTCCTGCTCAGGCTGGCTTTGAACTGCAATCCTCAGATTCCAAGTAGCTAGGATTATAGGGGTGAGCCACCAGCACTTAGGTTAATGTTTAAAGTATTAAATAATCTAAAAAGTTATACACAGAGAAGTCTCATATTTTTGCCTTTTCTATCTCATTCTCTCCCTCCTATAGGTAACTAAAGTTAATCTCCTCTTTAATTTTCAGTGCTACTTCATTCAAACATAAGCAGATTTTTCTCCTTTTTTTCACAAAAGGCAGTCCATTATATATACTGTCCTGAACCTTGCTTTTTTCACTTGACATGTCTTGGATTTTTTTTTTCCTCTCCTCTTTAATTTTCAGTGCTACTTCATTCAAACATAAGCAGATTTTTCTTCTTTTTTTTTTTCACAAAAGGCAGTCCATTATATATACTGTCCTGAACCTTGCTTTTTTCACTTGACATGTCTTGGATTTTTTTTCCCCTTAGGCTCTTTTAAAGACTATCCTCATTCTGTTGCATCAGTAAGGTGATTAATTCTTGTTACCTGTTAGGGTTTGGCTCTGTAGCCTCTACTCTCCTTCTTGTTTTTTTTTCCAGTCTTGGGGCTCAAACTTTGAGCCTGGGCACTGTTCCTGAGCTCATTTTGCTCAAGGCTAGTACTCTACCATTAAGCCACAGCACCATTTCAGGCTTTTTTGTTTATATGGTACTGAGGAATCTAACCCAGGGCTTCATGCATGCTAGGCAAGCACTCTACCACTAAGCCACATTCTCAGCCCTTCTCCTTCCTTCTTAGTCAGGAGATGTTGATGGGCCTAGAAGCTAAGCAGTCAGAGTCACTCAGTGAACTGATCACTCTTCGCGAAGCCCTGCAGTCAAGTCGCCTGGAAGGAGACTTACTGAGGCAAGAGCAAGCAGAAGTGACTGCAGCACTGGCCAGGGTATGTAGATCTCTTCCTCCTCACTTTCTGGGTGTGCAGTTTGGAAAGTTGTGTTTCCAGGAAAGGAGCATGAAGCCTGTTTGATTCTCCGCCCTTTAAGTCATCACCTTTATGTCTTCTTTCTTCAGTGACTAATCTGATTCTGGATCCTCTCCCTCCTGGTATATCCTCTACACTGGACTTAGATGAGGTCTCTGAAGTTTAAATCCAATTATGTCAGTTTCTTAAAAATATCCAATGGTTTTCCAACTGTCGTCACAGTCAAAGCCCTTCTCTACCTGTCAAACTATTTCTGATTTCTCCATCCATGCCAAAACCCTATCCTAACTGCTTGTATCCTTTGCTCTGCCACAGCATATTTGTATTCACAATTAAGTTTCTTCCTAACTCCCAATACTTTGCATATGCTTTTCTCTTTACCTGGACTACTTCTTCCCTTCTTGCATAATAACTATGATTTGTTGATCTCTTAATACCCAACTTAAGTGTCAACTCCTCTACTGATCATTCTTGACTCTCCCAAACTGATTCAATGCCATCTTTGACCTCCTGGAGCACTTTGTATTTGCATTTTCTATGGCATCATTACAACTGTACTTATTTATGCATTATTATAGCTGTGTTTCTATACTGAGAGCTCCTAAAAAATGAATAAATGAATGAAAGGAAAATTTAATAAGAACATAAGGGAAGAGATGAACTGATAACATCTTTGTATAAGAAAAGGAGGTAGCAGGGCACCAGTGGTTCACACCTATAATCCTAGCTATTCAGGAGGCTGAGATCTGAGAGGATCATGGTTCAAAGCCAGCTCGGGCAGGAAAGTCTGTGAAATTTATCTCCAATTAACCACCAGAAAACCAGAAGTGGCACTGTGGCTCAAGTGGTAGAGCGCCAGCCTTGAGCTGAAGAGCTGAGGGACAGAGCCCAGGTCCAGACTTCAAGCCCCATGACTGACCCCCCCAAAAAAATGGGGGGCAGGTATTGGGAATGTTTGAGGAAAACTGGAAATAGGAAACTCCTTAACACTCTTTGTTTTTAGGCAGAACAATCCATTGCTGAGCTGTCAAGTTCTGAGAACGGCCTGAAGGCAGAGGTAGCTGATCTTCGGGCTGCTGCTATCAAGCTCAGTGCCTTAAATGAGGCTTTGGCCTTAGATAAACTTAGGCTAAACCAACAGCTTCTCCAGGTGAGCAAGATTTGTCTGATCTCAGGGTAGGGCTGGGCCAACTTAGGATAAACCAGAGACAGAGTTGATGCTTATAATAGGGTAGGGTGCTGAGGAGTGCACAGGATTAGATTTAGCCACTTGAAATATTTCTTTCCCATACCCCCAGCAGAACTACCTTTGATCTTAAGGGTAAATCATTAGGACTAAGAAGGGGCTCCAACCCTGAAAGCAAAATATAGTTTTTAATCCTGTTAATTTGAGATATTAGTGAATACCAGAATAGAATCTGCTGAAGAGCCAAAGTTCCTCCAAATCTCTATATGTTACAAATTTTATCCTATAATTTTAATAAGGGATGTTTTTGCATCCCTGTCCTTTTGAACCCTAGCTGGATTTTACCTTTTTAAATCTCTTTCCCCAGCATCTAGCCAATCTAGCACTGATACCATACAGTTAAACTGAATGGATTTTTCTCTCTAAGCACTCCTGTGTTCATCTCTGGAGGATTGATTCATATGTCACTTGGATTCCAATCTCACCACTTGAGACTAGGGAAACTATAACCGCTTGTCTTTGATTCTCCATACCCCCTTCCCTTTTTGACCAGTAGTTGGAGCAGAGCAACCAGTCTGTGTGCAGCAGAGTGGAGGCAGCAGAACAGGCAAGAAGCTCTTTGCAGGTGGACCTCGAAGAGGCAGAGAGAACTAGGGAAGCCCTATGGGAAAAGAAGACTCACCTGGAGGTCCAGCTGCAGAAAGCAGAAGGGGCAGGGGCTGAGCTACAGGCAGAACTCAAATGCATCCAAGAAGAAAAGAAAGAACTCAAAGAAAAATTAAGTGAGGTAAGACGATAAAACTGACACCATCACATTAAGGATTCATTCATGCTCCTCTTAAGAAATTAAAACACTACAGGAAGGATTTAGAGTGAAAAAGTCTTACTTCCTTGATCAGACTGCTAGTATTATGGCTTATCTTTCCATTGTTTTAAGAAATTTCTGTAGGAATTCCTTGCTGATTCCCCACTACTTCCTACTGTCTCCCACAGTTTATTTATTTATTTATTTATTTTGGGCACTGTCCCTGTGCTCTTCAGCTCAAGGTGAGTGCTCTACCACTGGAGCCACAGCGCCACTTCCGGTTTTCGAGTGGTTTATTGGAGATAAGAGTCTCGTGGACTTTTCTGCCCGAGTTGGCTTTGAACCGCAATCCTCAGATCTCAGCCTCCTGAGTAGCTAGGATTATAGGCGTGAGCCACTGGCGCCTGGCTCTCCCACAGTTTAAATTACATGCTTCTCCTATATGCTCTACTACACATTTTCTTTTCAACCACGGCACACATCATACTATAAATATTTGTTTGCATGGCCTTGAAGACAAGTCTGACTTACTTGTTTCATTCCTCTAGCTTTTAGCTCTGTGCCAAACACAAGACAGGGCTCTACATTTTTTTACTGAATCAATAAATGATCTAGCTGAAACATCACCTTCTTCTGGTACCAAATGAGGCCCTCTCATTGCTTCAGTAATTTTATGTAATCTCACTTCAGGGTCTTTCTCAAGACACTGATCACTTTCTCCCTGGCATTTTGCATGTGTATTAAAACAGAGCTTGGGCTGGGAAGGTGGCTCAGTGGTAGAGCGCTTGCCTTGCATGCATGAGGCCCTGGGTTCAATTCCTCAGCACCACATAAGCAGGAAAAAAA